>NW_017728917.1:12693352-12741501 GCF_001723895.1 Crocodylus porosus
AGCTCTTCTCCCTGGTTGGGAGGTCTATAGTAGACTTCCACCGTTAAGTCTCTCTCCCCTGGACTGCCTTTTACTCTAACCCAGAGCACCTCAGAGTGCCCCCCCTCTACACCCTTGCTAATTAACGAGGAAGTATATTCCTCCTTAATTAGCTGAGACCATAGACAGAAATGAAGCATGCTGGAAGCAATTGGACTGGAAAAGCAGTAGTGAAGCAGATTCTCTTCTGGGTTTCTTCCAGTCAAAATACTGGAAAATATTTTCCTCTCTCTTAGGATTTTAGTTTCTCAGCTTGTCAGCTTCCCCGCACTCACTTGCACATGGCTGTTGTGCAAACATTTGGCCAGTATAATTTTCATAGCAGCAACATTTTTTTTTTTTAATAGGACAAGCTGTCAGCCACTGTCGCTCCAGCCTATGCAGACTGCGCCATTGTGGGACTCGTGGTAATCCCTGCATGAAGCCAGCAGCTAGGCAGTGGGCTGGCCGTGACTGCTGCTTATTTTGCTAAACACTGCTCTTGCCCCTCCTGCTTGCCCTTGCCACCCCACCCCTTGTTGCCTTTCTGACACTGAAGCGGGAGATGAGCTCTGCAGAGCATGAGCTGCATAAACACAATGGGGTCGTGGTCACGGGAACTGAGATATAAAGGATCTAGGACCAGAGGGGACCTCCCAGTCCAGTGTTTGCAGACAAGCATTGGGACACGTATGGCCACAAGAACTTCTGCTCCAGGTCTGCTTAAACATCACACCCACCTCATGTCAGAAAAAAGGACACTGCCACGTGGCAGAAGAGGAAGGCCACAGGTGCCTCGATGAAGGATCCCCTGAGCAAAGGGCCATCAGGGCGTGAAACAACTAGAATTGTCCCCAATCTTGTGCAAAGCAGCAGCTTGTTCCTGACAGTCTGCAGAAGCATGGAGATACACTAACAGGAGGGAGAAAGCTGAATCTCACCCCACGGCAACGCGGCTTGACACAAAATACAAGGCAAGGGCAATGCTGCCTACCATCACAGACATGGCCCACACAAGCATCCGTGCCCAGGGTTCAGTATGGGAATAGGGTAGCAGCATCTTTGCAAGTAATTTGTGAGCTCTGCTAGTACCACCTCAATGCCAACAGGAAGGGCTGGAGCGGCGGCATGCATGGGAACTGGGCTTGCTGATTTGTGCCTCTTCAGCAAACACTATTGCTTGAAACCCAGCAGGAAGCTGTTTGGTCTGTAATTTGTGTTGGCTAAAGAGCAAAAGAGCCTGTTCTTAACACAACAGACGAAAGAACGACAAACAGGACTTGAGTTTGCCTTGTGAAAAGACAGTGAGACTCTCAGCTGCGGACAGCGAACGCTTGCTACAGCTGGGGGCAGTGCCAAGGTGTCTCTGCTGTGAGTTACAGGAGCTTGATTGCAGCTGGAAATGGCACCAGGTGATCACTGTCACCAGGGGCTAGCACAGTCCCAAGTGGGGGCCAGGCTGTCAGCTGCAGGAAGGCATTGATGCGATGGCTGTTTTACATGACCAGAGGACCTCCCCATCCCACACACATGCACACAACAGAGAGATGTCACTGCATACACCTGGTTGCATCCAACAGGTGACTGTTGTGCCAGAAGACCAGTGCACAGCTGCCCTCTCTATGGGGGAGGACTTAGCTCAGGTCCAGGGCCTGCAAAAGGGAAGGCTCCTTGCAAGGACTGGGCAGGACAATTTGATGTCTAGTAAGGAAAGCCTCAGCTGCTTTCTTCCTTCCTCTCTTGCAGCAATGAACTCAGCTAGGAAGACCTTACTCTTTATTCATTCAGCAGCTGTCTGAACAGGGCAGAGCAGTTCAGCTTTTTCAGTAAAAATGCATAACATGAGCTCTTGCAGAGGCTGTGGAGGAAGGACCTCCGACCTCAGTCCCTTGAGTTTCAAGTTGAAACTGGCCAAAAACTCCAAGTGAAACCCAGCCCCGCTGCCTGGCATTCGGCTCGAGCCACGCTGCCACACAAAACACATCAAAACCTTCACTTGCATCTTCTTCATGTTTGGCTCATAGTTTATCCACTCCGAAAACAGACCTCTCAGCACCCAGACCAGCCGATGCGAGCGGGAGATCACTTAAGCTGCAGCAGCGCTCACCCTGCAAGCTCTGCATTTTAAATAGCATTGAAAGAACAAACAGGTTTCTTCCTACTTAAAGCCATTAGTTTTGGGCCCCTGTCTAGGGGTACAGGGCGATTCCATCTGGAGTCTGAAGGCAAGTTATTTTCGTTCGAAGGAAATCTTGGTATTTCTTTGTAGGAGAGCAGCGGATGTGAACAGAGGCTGGCAGTGTGAGTGTTATACCCCACAGGGACTAACTGTGCCTGCGGACTTGTTGGCCTTTAGCTTTGTCCACAGGAGGCCACAATCAGTAGAGAGGAACTGCTGGAGAAAGGCATTAAGTGCCACCCCAATGACTTTGGAGTTCCAGCACACCTTACACATCCTTTATGTTCAGAAAGACACTCTCAAAAATCTGTTGATTACCGATAAAATATTAATATAATATTCCATTTAATTGGCAAATGAGGTCTAGCATTAGCTATGGGTAGAGGCACAACACACAGAAAAGCCTTGGGTGCATGCTGCAAACAGGTTTATAGTCGCGTGCGCTGGGTGCTCACACGTGTGTTACAAACAGCAACTCTAAAAGAAGATGGAAAAGGGAAGGGACTTTATTCAGCTCCCTGCTACCTTTTTTCACTGCAGGATATTAGAAGGAATGATGCCAACTACCAGTCAAAAGCAGGCAGCAATGTGCTTTGCATTGGCTGTCTCTGTAATGGCACTGAAGTCAGGGGGTTTAAATGTTCAAAAGTATCTTAGAGAGCATTAAAAATGCGCAAAATGATCTGCACGGAGCATCATGGTAAGAAGTCTTGCTTTAAAAAAAGAAAGTTTCATGACAGGTGCAGATAAAACACCACCGCTTGTACGGTACCAGAGAGACCCTTCATGCATATATATAAAAAATGCAAATAGGGAGGAAAAAAAGAGCTGAATACATTCATCTAGGCAGACATTCCTGGCACTTAAAGAATAAACTCTGGATAAAACTTTTGCGACGACTCTTTCTGGCACCAACACAGCACGCACTGTAAAATACTATTTTGATTAAGTGGAAAAAGCCCAAGTGGAGCAACGACTGTCCCAGTTCATCAAAAATGCAATCGCCGTGCATGCCAAACCAGAAGCTCCTATTGTTTAGTGCTGATTTAGGAATCAGCATGTTCTCTCTGCAACAAAACACTGCCTCTGGCATGTTGCTACCACCTCTTTTCCCAGTGTCTTGACAGCCAGATAAGCTCTCTTGAGCATGCTCAGCGTGTAGATCGAGAATGCCCTTTTTTTCGGTATGGGGCAGGCTGTACTTCAGTGCCTCTTCCATAAATATGAACAACATAGCTCCAGGCCAGCCATGGGGAGCTGTGAAGTATACATTTTCTGAAGGCAGTAAAGCATTCAAACACGTGCTTAACTTCAAGCATGTTCTAAAACCGATTCAACTCAACGCTCATCCTGAACTCCGAGCTCCCCAAATGAGGATGGCACTGAAACCAAATCCAGAATAGAAGCTATCAGTCTTCAGGTAGCATTTCAGTTCCCAATTCTCCCCTCCAGCTCGACCTCTGCTTTTCATGGCTAGACAGTATGGTAGGGCAGCCCATCATCACGACATTTCCCAGGGGGAGTTAGTTGTGTTCCTTGTGCAAAGCAATTACCTTCTTGCATGCAATCCACTGGCCAGCTAGTCTCCGCTTGGCTCTAAAAAATAGCCGCTACCCCTTGCTTCAGGGGTGCCACAAACCATGCAGCAGAGGGTTAAGCAGCAACCGATCCCTATGGCAAACATCTTGCTAGCTGTCATTACATAGGAAACCGTATACCCTCAAGCAAAGCTCTACAGACTTCAAGGTCCTTCCATTTTTACCCACTCCCCTAGTTATCCACGGGGAATGCCAATAGATCCTGTCATCTCCTGACCTCACTGACTTACTGTAGCTAAGTGGTAAAAGGGAGATAATGACCAAGGGCTGAGTCCTCAGATGTGGAAATCAGCACAGCTCCACAACCCCAAGGAACACTGATTTATACCAGCTGAGAATTGGGTCCAAAACTTTTGTTGGTGTTTGAAAAGGCTGTAACCACCCACGGAACAAGAGACCAAAAAAAGGGCAAGTATTTTAAAATGAAGGTCTCTCTTCCCCCATCCCCTCCATAACTAGACATGCTTAGGGCATGGAGAAAGTCGTTTTCCATTAAAAATGCAAATTCTGTCAAAGTTGAAAAGAAACGTATTGGCTTCCATGGCAATTTCACTGGGAGGCTCTCTCGGGACCATTTCATTTCCCAGCAGAACAAAACCAAATTCTGACCCATGGAAGTTTTGGCAGGATCTGAACTGTTGTTTTTTGGCCAGGCCTTTAAATAATCAAAAATACAAGTCAGAGTTAAATATAGAGAAGCATGCGTTTTTGAGCTCAAAACCATGATCTGAAGAAGCCAATCTGCTTTGTATTGTCCGGTCCAATGAAATAGGAAAAAGAGATGGTTGTCACCTTTCGAGCCATTTTTATGCTGCTCTCCTCCTGAACTGTGAACAGTGGGATGTGTGACATTATGCTCTTCGTTCACTTTGTTTCCAGTTTCCATTAGCATTATTTGAAGGAAAAAAAAGAAGCAGAAATGAAAGGCCGCGGTTGGAAAATCTAAGCACAAAAGGCTAAAACCAGGCATAAAAGGCACTGCTGAGAGCAGAGTATGAAACTGTATTGTAGAAGAAGGTAACAAAAGCTGGGACCTATTTCTTAGTGTCCATCCTGGAAGTTTAGTTTATATAATTAGATAATGTAGCTCAAGATCCCCCGCTGCACTGATGTATTATTGAACACAAGTCCTTTAGGACTGTATAGTAACTCATTCATGTTGCTGGCATCATTCAGGAGGAGTATATATGGTGCTCACACACCCGGCAGCAAGGGGACTAAATTGGCTTGATTTTCGCAGGCTGGACAGTTATGAGGTTAACAGTATTCAACTCAACGGTGGTAATTCAGAAATCTTTTGATGAGGCGGACAACAAGACTTTCTTTGACGGGGCTTTCTTTGTACACACATAAAGTGTGCCTGAAACTCAAGTACACTGGTAGTAAGTAGCTGCATATCAGGGCTTGCCATATAACTCCCAGTTTTCAGGGCAACACAGCCAAAAACCAAAAGGCATTACAAAATGTAATCTGAAGAAAATCACAAACACAGGATTAACATGAGAAACTGCCGGGTCCTTTGGTGTAGAGAAGTACGTAGTGCTTCTGGGCACTTGGACAGTAGGACAAATCAAAACTGAAATGATAATCAGCTCATTTGGATGAGCAGAAATAATTGTGAGAAGGTGCTTTTAAACACCAGCAGGGCTTGGGTGGAGGTCTTGTTGGGGACACTGAAATACGGGGCAGAGCACGTGACAAATAGGGTGCTTCGTGCAAGGTATAATTACATACACGGTGCTGTTGTACCTTGTGTAATTTGGCCCTGTCTGCAAATGGTTTTTCAGAAATGAATTTTTACAATATCTCAACATGCACGGATGTGGACATCGGGAAATCATTTATTTGCAAAGTAGATGCTGAGTTAATGAAGTTTCTTTGTTCCATTTTCTAGATTGAGGATTGAACTCCAAAAAATTAGTATTATTTTGAAATACGTACTTGAGTGATCCAGAAATCAATAAGCAACTTCTTATGTGCTGCGGCTTATAGACTCATAGAAAATTAGGTCAGAAGGGACCTCAGGAGGTCATCTAGTTTACCCCTGCATTTAAAAGCATGCCTATAAGTATGCTCCATACTGCTAAAATACAATGACTTGCATTGGTCTGGGGATTGCAGCCAGAGGAGAAATAGGAATCACTGGGGACCCAGCTAAGATTAGCGAGAAGAAATTAAAGAGGAACTGTAGGGTGAATGCCAGGAAAACTCTGTGAACAGGAAGACGTAGGGTAATCTTCATGAGATGCAGGAGCAAATACATTATTAGGGACACTTCCTTATAGACCGGACAAAGCACTAGAAATTTGTTATGTGGGATGATATTGCCCTGGTTGAGTGACTTTAATACATTGTTTCTTTGCAGCTCGCTGTACAGATTGCTTCAGAAGACATGGCTCTCTGAGCATCAAGTTTCGGCTGGTGGGTGACTGAGGCACCAGGCTTAAACGAATTGCTGGTCTTCATTTCAAAGAAAAATTTGACTCAATGGCAAACGTTAGGGTTAGATTCTGGCTCCATTAGGGAGATGTTTATCAGGAATTCCCTGCATTAGAGCCAATGGATTTATACAGCAGTAAAAATGGCTTTAAATCAAAACCACGGTCGTGTGGCATAAATTGTTCAGACACTGAATCATCCTTGCCTTTCTCCAGTCCCGGATGCAGAGCAGGCACCTCAGACATACTGCATGACAAGGGCTGCGTGACCATGTTTGAAAGGTCATGCTCCTCCCTGATGGGAGAAATAACGCTCATTTATTGTTAACGAGGATCATGAATCAGTAACAAAGGGAGAAGAAAGTCCCTTTCAGGATGCACGTTCTTCCTCCACGTCTCCGAGGCTGCTTCTCTGCATGGAGCAGCACTTTGCCATTTTTATGTCTGGAGCATTTTTCTGCTGACAAAAATTAGCCTGAATGCACAGAAGATGTCAAGGTCTCTACAGCCTCTTCAGTGTGAGAGGCAAAAGGATCTTTGGCTATAATTAAAAAAATAGATGTACTTTCAAAAGAGTGTCATCTCCAACAGAGAGGAGGAAGAGACAGGAGTGTGCTCTTTTTTGTTTCAAGTACATTGATTAAGTGCAGGGTGGAAATCTGTTCTGGAGTTACAGGGACCATGATTACAAAGAAGGCTAATGACATCCGGGGCTGCATTGGGAGGAGCATTGCCAGCAGATGGAGGGAAGTGAGTCTTCCCCTTTATTTGGCACTGATGAGGCCACATCCGGAGTCCTGTGTCCACTTTTGGCCCCCCACTACAGAAAGGATGTGGCCAAGTTGGAAAGAGTCCAGTGGAGGGTGATGAAAATGGTTCAGGGGCTGGGGGACAGGACTTGTGAGGAGAGGCTGAGGGATTTAGGGGCTTGAGGAGGGGGTTGAATAGCAGCCTTCATCTCCCTGCAGGAGGATTGCAAAGAGGATGGAGCTGGACTGTTCTCAGTGGGGGCAGATGACAGGACAAGGAGCAATGGGCTCAAGCTGCAGCGTGGGAAATTGAGGTTAGATATTAGGAAAAAACTTTTTCATGGGGATGGCAGCAAAGCACCGGAAGAGGTTACCCAGGGAGGTAGTGGACTTTCCATCCTTGGAGGCTTTTAAGGCCTGGGCAGACAAGGCTGTGGCTGGGATGATGCAGTTGGGGCTGGTCCTACTTGGAACAGGGGGTTGGACTAGATGTGACCCCCCAAGGTCCCTTCAACCCTCATCTTCTATGAGTCTATAATGTTATTGTGTTAATATTATATATAGTCACATCTTCTTTATTGTTTGCTCAGTCTTTCAAAGTCCACCTTCTGCTTACATACCCATAAATTTTCTCTTGATACCATACGTCATGTTTGGCTGAAAGGATGTCCACACGTGTGACTCAGGGCACAAGTCAAACAAAAGACGTGCAGGAAGCACTGCTGTAATGACATAGGAGCAAAGTTTGCTGCTCCTTTTCCGCACCTGGCACGGGCCAGGAGAGGCCGTGGGCTAGCTGGACCACGAGTCTGAATTTGGGTTGGCAATGCTCCTGTTCAAGGGATATGCCCACATAGTTTACACTCTCTCTCAGTAAGCCTGGGTGCTCAGTAGTTGTGTTCATATGGCATGCTAATGCCTTTGTGGCTATCTGTTGGGAATGTTTCAAGGCACAAAGAAACAAGGCCAAGTGAGACATTTAGTTTCCAGTGTGGTGTGGGCCCCAGGGTCCCAAATCTGCTGCATAAAAAGACTTTTAAATCAATCACCTTGAAATTCCCTCTTTCCAACTGAAAGGCAGGCCAGAGGATGCACCTCAATTCAAATCTCATTTGCCTGCCTTCATCCCTGTGTTCAGTGCAGCATTGTTTGTTTGTCGGAAGCTGTTCACATTTATCCATAAAAGCCGAATTGTCTGGGCCCTGCAGCTGTGACTTGCGAGAACGAAGAACGGAGATCCTATGGTGCCCCTGACAATGGAGAGGAAAGCAGTGGCTCACGCCCCTGCATGTTTTCTATCATTTCAAGTCCTGTAGCAAGGCATGGATTTTTGAAATCCAGCACTCCCTTATTCAAGTGCTTCAATATGACTGTTGACAGCCATGACAGCTACAAGCATAGTTTGAGTCTTTGCAGCATCTTATTTCTAACTCCCACCCACACCTCCTCCAGTTGTCAGCCAATAATCAGAACTCAGAAGGCAACTTGGGGAAGGGGGGGAATATCCCTGCTGGGTGAATACAAACTTATTCAACTGTGGAGGCAGGAGGGAAATAATCAATGGGAAATTCACCCTACTTCCCAAGCTGACATATTCTAGAGGGGGTATGGCACGGTGAGGTTCGGTATTATGGACTCAGTGCTGTGTGGGCAGATGCTCAGGTCCATGCTGAGTCCTCTGAAAGCCAGTAGAGCTTGGCAGAAACACAAAGGTTTGCTTGTGTGGATCTAATTGCAGAAGCAGGCAGGAGGAGTCGTGAAAAACAAGAGAGATCTTGGGAAGCAGACTGGCTGCCAATACAAGAGTTGCATCCACCATCTTGTCAAGCTGTAAAAAATGCAGCAAACCGTCATTTAAGATGACGGTGAAGGAGACGAAAAGAAGAAAAACGGACTGTGTGAACAGCAGTCAAAGGAAGGACCCTTTAAGGAAAACGTAATTAAAACCAACTGATTTGCAATGGAAACTAAGGGCCAGATGTCCAAAGCTTGGTGAATAAAATTGTGTGTATATATTTTTCTGGCACCTGATGTGTACCACACAGTGATTATCTTCAAGAGCCCCCAAATGCTAATTTGTCAAATGACATTTTCTTTCTAACGGGGAATTCTACATGGAAATCTGTCATTTCCATAATTCCACTGGATTAACTCTGCACTGCTGTGGGGATCCTATTTTCGAGTTGCACCTCAAATTAGTTAGAAAGATACAAATATGCAGAAGGTATCTGCAAATAAATTGCTCTTTTCAACATTGAATGCAGAGTAGATCTGGCCATTTTCTTCCACAAGCCATGCTATACGTCCTTTTTATAGAGACAATGGACCCATTCTGACTACTTAGCTCAGTTTTATTAACTTTTTCCATAGAATAATATTTTATAACCATGTAAATGAAAAGTTATTTAATATAGGGCGTCTGTAATGAATGTTGGTGGAATGACCTATTTGGAAGTGAATCATGTTACAACTACATATTACTCAATTTTTAGAACCAAGCTCATGAATGCTAAAAAGAGAAGAAAGGGGTGCAGAACACTAATAAAACAATAAACATTTGTAATAAACTGAAATATGACTGTGGAATAATATATGCAAACTGAAAATATCTGCAATCAAGGACTGACAGCAGTTCCCATTGTTTCAAAAATGCTATATGCCAAGTAGGGCTGTCATGGTGAACATCATTAGTAGTACTCTGTGCATAATGAAGTCATAAGCAAAACAGTATATAATTTGCAGCTGTATCAGGGGTCCTGGTATATTTGGTTTGAGATTGCAATACACATTCTTTGTTCTTTTATCATGCACTCGTATAGCAATGCAATACAGAAGAGTCAATTTATATTGTAAAAATAATGATAGGGACATTCTCCGCCCTTTAGGTTTTATAGAAGCGGAATCATTATTAGCAAGGGAAATTTCAGCTTCAATGGTTTTTCCACCCCACCCCACTTCTTCTGTTCTGTTTTTTAAGAGAGCCCAGGCAACTTAGGAGCCTAAGCCCCAATTTAAAAAGTGATGGGTCAGACACATATAAAGGTGCCTGACAATGCAAATCAGCCGAATGGGATTTTCAGCACTGCTTCACTAATACTAATATTGCAAAGGGCCTCTTGACTTATTGAGCCTGGCACCTAGCAACCACAGGCCACCATGGCATAAAATGCATGTTGAAAACAGATCCAGGTCTCTCTTTTCCTCTACTGGAAGGATGCTGCAGAACCTCAGTCCTTTCGGTGTTAGAAAGTCTTTTCTAATTTCCATCCTTTCAGCCTGATTGATTCAGAGCCCATTTTATTCTTGTGCCAACACTCTCCAGTAGCTTAAATCATTTTTCCTTCCCTGGTGCTTACTCCATTGCTGTGTTATAGAGAGCAATCCTGTCCCCTCCTGTCCTTTGCTATGCTAGATTAAAGCAGCACAAGTCTCCTAATCTTCTTGCATAAGGGTCTTCCATTGCCCTGATTGTGCCGGGGGCTTTTCTTACTTTGAATACAATGATCCTGAGTGTGCACAGATGAGGTCTCCTTGCTACCTGATAGTCATATTTTCCTACCTCAGCTCAAAATGCCGCTTTTACATGGCTGCATTACCTTGCAATCTCCTTGCCTGATTACAGATCTATTGCTATGATAATGGGAGTCAGATGCTTGTCAATCTTAGGGGTGTTAGTTGTAGCCGTATTGGTCTAAAGACACAGGCAGACACGGTTATCTGTGTTAATGTGATCTCTCTTGTTAGACCAACTAAATAGCTGGAAAAATTCTTTGCAAGTTTTTGGACATGAACACCCTTTTTTGGGTGCCTGAAAGCTTGCAAAGAACATTTTTTCCAACTATTTATTTGGTTCAATAAGAGATACCACATTCACCCAGACAACCTTGTCTGGCAATTTCAGGTGCCTTTGGAAATCTCACCAGACAGGTCAGGTCTCTGTACCTTAACCTGCCTGTCTTTGAATATATGGCTCTTTTGAGTCTGTGTCCCATCTATCAGCAACAAGACTTATGCTCATAGGTCTCTCTTGAACACACCAGGTTGTCTTCAAAGGGCTCATCTATATTGTGGAACTATTGATGCTATTGCTGTCAGCAGAGCCTCCCAGTCCAGACAGGGTTTATATTGGAAGGAGAGGGGTGGGTTTTTTGCTGATGCAGTTTCATTATCTTCCTGAATGGCCCTCAGAAGCCCTCTTCTATCAGTAGGGCTATGCTCAAACTGGCAGCTTTGCTAGCTCTGCTGCAGTGGCGCAGCCCGACCTGACACAGCCAGCCAAACCTTTGTGGTAGACGTCAGACCTGAGTTACCGAAGTGCTTTTCAAGATGCACCATTATTGTCCCAAACAGGGGCCTTAACCAAGGCCCCTTTTAATCCATGGCAGTCTTTCCGCTGCTTTGAATCAGACCATCCCCTAAATTGCATCCCCCAAAAAAGAACAAAGAATCAAAAGGAGTTACCTGAAAGGATAGGCAAAGGCTATGTCAATGTTGAGGTCACTCTCTGTCTTGTTTGCACAGTCCACACTGAGGCGCAGTCCTCCAGAATACCCACCGCATGTTGCGAATGCAAAGATGGCAAAAAGCTGTCAGGAATAAACAATAGCTTAGTTTTACTTCCAACACAATCAAATGCATCTGTGCAAGTAGCTTCCACACTTAAAGCCACAGCTTGCTAACTGGGGAACACTTAACGCACATCATCATCATCATCACTCATTGAAAACAGTCAAGAGCAGCACCCTGTAGTTTCTTTTCCACCTGTCTTTTGATACCAACGCAAGCTGGTGAGTCTGAAAATAAGGAAGCATCTCTGATGAGGAGGCACAATTAGAAGACTCCCCTGCTCTCAGTGCTACCAATTAGTACTAGCCAATTTAGGACCTAGCAAACAAGGCATGCACAAAGAAAGACTGGAACCAGAGTTATCTGAGGCTCTTAAATGCAGGTAAAATCATTGCATAATGTTGTAAGAAGCTAAGGTAGGGATGCCGATGGAGCGATGAAAAGGCAGAGACATGGTTCATGTGGCTACGTTTTATAAAACATGCGAAACAAGTAATCGCCTTGCCCTTTGCTGATTTGCATACGGCAATGCATAACTTTGAATAACGATGCACACTATTTATTTTTCTTCAATCGTTATCTGCGGCAGATATGGAGATGCAATTAATCAATACCCAAGCAAAAAGAAAGCAAACCAAACTCCAGAATAAATTCAGTCAGTCAGTCTAGACACGGACAAAAATGACTGTCGTTCAGATTTTAGGCTTATTTTATCTCGATCCTCAAAGGGGGAGTAGAGGAAAATGTGTGGGGAGTGGATGCAGTCAAGCTAATTTCTTTTTGGATCAGTTTTGAATGCAGAAAGGCAAAAAGTGGAACTGGTTTTGCAAAACTTCATCAATTGACGCGGGGTGAAATGCGACCGTCTGGAGTGCGGTAATGATCATACCAACAACAAAGGTTGGTGACTAAGGAAGAATGTAAGGCTGAACATATGTCAAATAAAGCCGAGACCGTACTTGAGCACTGAAGAACAACAAGCAGCAACAGGAAAAGTACATTAGAGGAAGAATGAAAGCCCCAGTAAAGAGGATTAGGGAGATGGGAATTAGAGAACTGCGGCGTATGCTAACCCCTTAAAAGTGCCTTGGCCCCAATTAGCACGCAGTGTCTGTCAAGGTCCTGCTGACCGCTCCAATTCACAGCACAACTGCAGCCAGGCTGGGAGTTTCATTATCTTGCTGTCTTTGCATCTGCACAATAGATTATATATGTCTACACTAACTCTCTCTGCGTTATAATTGGAGATGTAGACGGACATTATCACGTCAAAAGATTGCCAGGTTAGTGACCTGGCCATTTCCAGAGCATTGGCTAGACTCCAGCTTCATTTTGGAGATCCCCATCAAGACTAGGCAGACGATCCCAGCTCCTTGAGCAACTGGCAGGATGTTACCATCTCCCGTCCATCCAGAGAGCACACGACATGTGCATCTGCTGCACGTGGCGGGTGGTAACTCGTACTCGTTTCTCTGTTGGCTGGTCCTTGCTCAAGAAGCTTGACACCTAATTAAGACCAACACCAAGTAGGCAGGGCATTTTGGGAAGGAGGAAAAGAGGAGTTGATTAGAGAGGAAGCATTGTACCTTACTACCTCCATCCTTGGAGGTGTTTAAGACCTGGCTAGACAAAGCTTTGGCTGGGATGATGTAGTTGGGGCTCATCCTGCTGTGAGCAGGGGCTGGACTAGATGTGACCTCCTGAGGTCCCTTCCTACCCTCGTGGTCTGTGTTTCTCTACCTCCCAGGGGCCAAACCCCCACTCCCAAAACTCAGAGGGTTTTTGTTACTACAGGAATAGAGTCTGTGCAAATCCCATAGAAAACGGTTCATTTTTAAAACTTTGGTAAACATTACTGAGCCTTCACTTCCGTCTCTCATGATGCCTCCAGAACCTGGCCAGCCAGCAATGAATCATAAGGCCTTTTACACCACAGCACTGGCTTACTGCACCCTCACTCTCCTCTCTTCTCCTTCTGTTGCCCGTCCCTTTCTCCTTCCACACATTGTGCCATGACCCGAGATGGCCAGTGTTTTGGGGTTTGGTTCTTGCACCTCACACAATGGGGTGTTGGTTTGGACCTGATAAGGCCAGCACGTTTTAAACAACAAACAGCAGTGATGGGCAAGGAATAATAAACCGTTCATTAAACCGCCCCCCCTTTTTTTTTTATACCAGCCTGGCTGAAAAGGTGAGCAGGGAAAAGGGAAGGTAAGGTTTGCTGTAAATCATCTTGTTAAATATAGACCTGGAAACCATAGCTAGTCCTAGTGTAATGCAACTCAATGCACCTCGATACTAGATGAAGCTCAATCATTGCTTCTGCAAATACGGGCGTTTCTGCCCTTGGAATGAATCAACACACAGAACGGCGCCAAAACTTGGTCTTAATCATTGCATCTCGATGTGTGTGGCAAAGGTGGAAAACAATATATGGGCAGAATGTGAAGCATCAGTGCTGACCTGCTTCTGCCTAATTAACAGAGCTGCATATGCAACTCTCTTGCAGCTGTGCAGGGAGCCACACCGATGAATAGGTCGCAATAAATAAAACAGGAGTTGAAGAGGTGCAGAATAAGACGGCCATGCTGTAAATACCCAGCAGTGTCTCCTCTTTCCTGCCGGCTAGGGCATAGTGCACCGAGGTAAGACAAGAAAATGTACAAGTTTAAGGTGCATCATCATGAAGGTTTGTACGCATTTATGCCAGCAATGTGTTGTGCCCACAGCCTCATCACTGAAGTTATTAGGAGGGTTCAAGATACACTCCTGCTCCTCAGAGCTGCCCTCTTTAGTGCTGGACTCAAAACTGGCCCCGAATTTAGACAGGAACCTTGCCTGCTTGGGACTTGTCCCCCTGCCATTAGCTTCACCAAGACCAGCTAACAGGGCACGCACTTGCCCAGCAGTCTGCTCAGCCCCCTTTGTGTCTTCCCCATCCCTAACCTAATGCCACAGCCTTGCAAAGCCACATGCTTCTTTCCAGTCCTGCTTCTTGACAATGCTGATGGCTGTTTCCAGCAGCCTTTTGTGCTTTGCAAGCCTCCTTGGAGAAGGTGGTGACTTTTGGGGAGAAAGGGGTTGGGTAGGGATCCCACTACACAGGACTGGGGATTGCCCTCTCACTTCCATTAGTCCTGGCTCATCTATGGCTACCACGTGGAATTGACACAGCTGCTAACGACTGGCCCCACAGGGTGTATAAAATTAACACCTCTTTTCGGACAGTCCCTATTTCACACTGCATGGGATCTGCCAAAGACAGCTCTGGCTTCCATAATGAACTTGCAAGTACCCTTTTCCTCCAGCCCAAGCAACTCTTCTTTGTCCGGCTGCCATTTCCACTTCTACAATTTCATGCTGTCGATTCAGAAGAGGATGTATTGAAACCAAGGTTTACTCACCAGGTTCTATGTGCGCCCAAGCTCCTTGGCAGCAGTAGGGAGGCTGTAAACCCTACCGCCGTGCTTTATGACAGTAGGATTTCTGTGAATGGCAGCTATAAACCCTGTAACGGGAGCTTTTATGGGCCACATCTGATAAAAACTCCGCTTGGAAGATAATTTTATTAAATTTGGCCTTCCTGAAATTGAAAAGTTTATGGGCAAAGAGAATGTGTTTTTCAATATTGCTATTTACTCCCTGCCCACAAATCTGTGCTTGCTGATACCCCCAGCTGGACTGCTCACGCACGTCACTGTTCCTATTAAAATCAGATCAATCTTTGTCCTGCTTTACAGCTGAGCCCAGGGGCTGCACCCTTGGGCTGTGCCCCAGGTGAGGGGCAGTGCTGTCCCTGGAGGTGTGCCGACTCAGAGGTCCACCAAACCTTTCAAGCAGCAAGAGCCTTGCTCACATGTCACCTTCTAAGAGCAGGCAAACGGCACAACGCTGGCCTTTGGGGGTAGGGGATGGGTATGAATTTTTTTTTTTTTGACTGGTAGCACTTCCTTTGACCGGTCTTATCAGTTCGATAAGCTACAAGGCGCAGCCATTAATCCCTGCTGCACATTACATATATCACGCACTTAACTAGCGAGTCGCGCGATACATTCACGCCAGCCACACATGCAGATCATTATCACACCACAAAAATGACTCTCCAGCTATAAAAAGAGCCAACCAGTTGCAATGTTAGTGCTTGAAAATGTGTAACAACTTTCTAGCTGGTTTGTCTCCAGCTTTCATTTGAATGTGTGGCAGGACCCTAAATGTGAAAAGGAAATCAGCCCTCTGTATACCCAGCAAACTGCGCACAAGCCCATAAAGTGAGATTCTTTGCTCAAATGCCTCCCCCAAGGTGGGCCAAAACTTGTGTGTTAGACTTCAAGAAGCCTAACATTTTCACAGACACGCATTTTGCATATTGGCTTCTACTGCACCCAAGAGAGAGCACAATTCACCAGCAGACTCACCCTATTCCTAAAGAAGGGTGTTTGTGCCCCAAAGCTTGCAAAAACATTTTTGCCAACTATTTAGTTGGTCTAATAAAAGATATCACGTCTACCCCAAGAACCTTGTCAGACTTGAAGAAGTTTGTTTGTCTTATCTCACAGGAAGGGCTCTACAACGCTTTCAATCAGTGCCCACTCCATTCGGTAGCACTTCCGTGGGCCACTTTTTTTCCTTTTGCCAATGCTGTCTGTAGCTTGGTTCCTAAAATGCTTCAGCCTCTGAACTCCTGCCCAAAGTGGCTGTGCTGGCCACTGGCTGAGAAAAAATGATTAAAAAAAAGATGAGGCCCAAGACAGACAACATGGACAAGAGTTTAGGCCTGCCATTTTTTGAAGGCAGGTGAGATTACAAAAACCCTGTGCAGGAATGGGGGAATGCCGTTTCCCTCTTCCCTACTTTGTGGTTGCATTAATTGAGCATGGTTGCCAGCTTTTAAACTTTAACCATGTTGGTGTTTCAATCTTCTGCTTTGGGCTAAAAGAGTTCATATTGACTCATACACACCCTTAAACATAGGTTTCTTCCCCTCCCCACTTTCAAATGGAAAGCCAAATGCAATGTATGACGCCTCAATGGAAACATTAAATATTGTAATATTTGCACCTTTAAACAGAAATGTTTAGGCATTTAGAATAATAAAAAATGAGGGTTGAAGGGACCTCAGGAGGTCATGTTAGTCCAATGCTCTGCTCCAAGCAGGACCAGCCCCAACTCCATCATACCAGCCAAGGCTTTGTCTATCCGGGGAGAAGGTCTGAGAAGGATACATTTCTTAGCATGGGGCTGGAATAAAAGCTAGCCTTTCCCAGCACTGTAATAAAGAGACTGAGAAGCATTTGCCAAATTCTGCATTTGCTTTACACCTTCTCTTCCCTGGAGGAAAGCAGCCGCCAGGAACCATAGTTTGTTCCAAATGTATTTCAAGCCTTGAGGCTCTCAGACTGCACAATAATCTGTATAAACCATGCCATTGAGTCTCTTAATTAAATTCTGGGATTTGGGGGTCTGTTTATTGGTTTGTTTTTTACGAAAAAAATAGAAAGCGATCCAAATGTTTAAGATGGTAGTGGGTAGATTCAAAGGATCTAAACAAAGGTATGGAAAATCATTTAAGGCAGAGGTGATGTCCCAAAATATGTCACTGGCAAAAGACTAAAGAGAACTGGTCCAATTCTCTGCTGGTTCCTTTTTTTCAATCTTGGCATTTTTCCTGCTTACATCTGAGATGCTGGCAGCGTGGAATCACCTCTCCTGCAAGCAACAATATATGTGCAGGAGGTTACCTGATTATCGACTTTGGGATTTGGAATGATATGAATTTGGCGGGTTGATAAATTAGCAGTTGTTAACATTGCAATATCGCTCAGTGCCGTGAGGGTGTGCAGAGCACAACTAACACAGAATTATTTTCCTTCGACGGTTACCCACAGAGACTGCTGAGATCAATTCGTATCCGAATGGGAAATAAAGAGTTATGGCAATTGTCCACTAGCTGCCAAGATTCCTCCGACCTCTTTTAAACAAACAGCAGTGTTACAGACTGAGATAAATCTTCCACCTCCGTGCTTCCACTCATCTATACCGTGTGGGTTGTAACTGAGAGAGATGAGTGAACCTCTCAGAGTTCAAGGCGTGGAGAATCTCCTGCAGTCTCTCTTTTGGGGGGGCTGGGGGGGGGGGCAAAGCTATTTCTGAGCTGGAAAACCTTTTCTTCCTGTAATTTTAACCCACTCTTTTCCCTATGGGAAAACCATTAAGACAATTCTTAGCTATATGATGCATTATATGAGAAAAGACTTCCACTGAACAAAACAAGGCTGAGAAAAACAAGTGCTCTAAATATACTTTGCGTATAGACTGGGGTTTTCCAAGGAGCAGTAAGTACTCAAACCCCGTTGGCGCCTCGAGCTAGACCCAATAAAAGACGTGGGTGCCTAAAAGCTAAACAGGTGTCACACCGACTGTTCTGGCAACAGATGGTCAGAGTTATTCTCCATCACGGAGGACTGATGCATATCACTGAGCAAGATCCGTATTTTTTTGCCATAGTTGCCCATGTCACATCTTTCTGGACCCTTCTTTGAAGTTGCCAATTCTGGTTATTCTTGGACATGGGGAACCGCCATAGGAGTCTGTCTGACAATCCTTGGAAGTCTGCTGGCCATTGTATCTGTCAGCTGTGTTGCATCAACAGCAGTAAGATGCTCTAGGACGCATGTTAACTTCAGTTCAGACTAAGTGCCAACACTTCGCAGAAGCGAGACATCCAGTCTGTGAAAATCAGGGCCCTTCGAAGCATCTTCAGTTGAATGCTCATGCACCAACATGTGAAAGTCTTGGCCAATGCTTTCAAAAGTAGGAGCATCTCATGGGCTGGCAGAGCTGGGGACAACTGCCTTGGTGAAAAGTCAGTAAGGATAAAAATGCAGTGTGGTTACTGAACTCACACCTTAGGGTTACATGAGGGGCTGATGGAGGATATGGCAGAAGATCTGTCTTGTCCATACCCTGATTCATGCTTGGTCTTCTCCTCAACCCAGCAGGTATCACAATATGGTGGTTGAGCTCCTGAGGCAGCACTTGACTCAAGTTCAGGAGGAAATATCACAATCTGGCCTTTAAAAAGTTACTCTTTAGTACCATGGCTAGTCCAAAAAACTCAGCACCAGCAAGTTAAGTGATGCTAGATGCTACCCTCATTAGTAAGAGCCATTGGGACTCCTGAAAAACAATCTGGTGTGGAGCACAGCATTTAATTTAGGGCTTCAAATTTTCACCAAAAAAAAAAAATGCTTAATTGGATTCTTAATGGAAGGATTACAGAACTGAAACTGGAGATATTTTGGAGCGTAAAGTTCATGTTATAACAATCCAGTTTTACAATACTTTAACTCCAAGAAGGCTATTTTCTCCCTTTTCCTTTGAAGAAAATCTTTATCTTTCTTAATCATCTTCCATTGATTATTCCAAAAAACCCATTTTGTTCCACCACATAATGGCACTGTAGTCCTTTCTCATTATATTTTAATAGAATAAAACCCAATTGTATACCAAAAGATTAGGTGCCCAGTCTTTGAGGTAACGAATATTGCTGCTTCTGATGGCCAGACAGAACTCTCTGTAATGTTTTTCCAATTTATTAAGTTCAAAATGTAATGCAAGCTAATGAGATATATTTCATCATCCGGCATGTAATGGGTCAGCAGCATAAGCAAATGCTTATGCTATAATTGGCAGAATACACAGAAGAGTTAACATGAAGAAAACAAAGGCTTGTCTAGAAAATTTTACGGACCTTGTGAACTGAAAGGTAGTCATAAAACAAACCTACCCAGACAATATGCACAAAAGTGAAAAACTACTTCGGTTCACTCCACAACACACACATAACGCCCAGGTTTCTTTAAGACCTCTACAAGTTGCAAGGTTGCTTTCAATGCATAATTTTCTTTCTGGCCATAGACTCTAACTCCTCCATATTCAGTCTCCCTGAAAAAGAAACAATCTATACACAACAAACAGATGCATAGTGTATATAGCAGCACCTTTGTCATTTGGGAACTCTGCTGGGATACTTCTCATTGTGTTGAAATGGAGGGGTTCAAAGAGCGATCTGCTTTTCCAGTTCACGAAACACTATGGAAGTTACAGCCCTTACAATGCAATCGTAACACAAGTATATTCTTGTATATTGTTCTTTTTAAAACAAGATGAAAGCAAGGTTCAACACAGTACATTTCTGTGCACTCAGCTACTGTTTGAGGTCTTAATATTTGTTAGGACTAGGATCGCTTTGGTGGGACAACAATATGACCTGGAAACTCCTCTTAAGTGCTCCTGGCCTACCAGAACTGCTGCAGCACAGCAACTTGGGATGGTCCTTTTCTGCTGTCCACAGGCAGCACTACCTATCCATTTACCCCGGTTTTTCTAAAGATCTGCTATTAGTTGAGCTTACATACACACGTGCTACTCTAAGCTTTAATTCCTGGTAAGATAAACTAAACTACGTCTGAAGAGTTTTACTTCAATGCACAAGAAAGACTTTTAAAGCAGCCAGAAATCCCACTTGCGCAGAGCAAGAAAGGGCAAAAAACGTGGCGTGTACAAAGGCCCCTAAAGCTCATAGTCACCTGAACTCAGGAAGATGTATTCTAAATGCAGTACTAATTTCCATGTAGTTTGCATGTCAGAAACTGCAAAAGCTTCACACATGTAAAAAAATACAATATAGTTATAACTCCCAGCAGAACACTTTTTTTTCCCCCCATACGACTTTTGGGAATTGTTAGCTATTGATTTTGTAAAATCTGTATCAACTGCTGGAAGTTAAAACCACCCAAGTAAACAGGTTACAACAAACAAATCTCCATAGGGAGACCCGCCCTCCTGCATGCATGCACATAGCATTAGGATGAGAGATTAGCGTTAGATGCACCCTGTGCCAGGCAAATGCGAGTCTTCCAGGACACGCAATGCCAATCACAAACCTCCTGGGTCCCCCACCTGCAGCCAAGACTACAGAGACCTCACTTTTTAAAAGCCTGCTTGCTATCTATCAACTGCAGCCTAAAGCAAGATGGAAAGATGCATGATCCACACTGCTATTAGCAAGTAGGATTTTTTCCTTCCAGGATGTTTAGGATAGTGGAACTGGGCTTGCAGCATGTTGGAGAGGTCTTTTGAAATGAAACATACTGTACAACTCTCATGTATCACAACTGTGAGCTGACTCAAAATGCAAAATATCCAGGTCCTGTGCACAGGTGTTGACACTGGCTGGCAGGACGAGGCAGTATAGGCTCCTTAGGGACATAGTTAATTTTAAGGAAGGGGAGTGCACATCAGCAGAGGGTGGCCTTAGGTTTGGGAACCTAGCAAATCCTTCCTGTTTCTAGAGCACAGCTTCCAAAATCCAGCTACAACAGCAGCAAGTGGACACCATTTCCAGCTAGAAAACCCCCGTGCTCTTGCGTGCAGACTGGGAGCTCCCTGCATAGCCATGCCCATACCCTGCAGCTCTACTTAGGTTCGGGGAGTGAGGGTTGTAATTCGGTGCTGCACAGTTGTGCTTTTCAGAAGCCTGGCAGGCGCTGCAGACAGATAATGTCCTCTAGGAACAGAGCCTGATGGGTGCTGTAATCACTTCATTATCTCATCTTATTTTTTGTTCTTTCCATTAGCTTCTTGTCATCTTTCCCAGAATTACCTGGCCATTTTATCAAAAATGTCTTGCTCTTATTGCATCCCACCAAATGCACACGGACAAAATGATAGGCAAAGCGTCACATTAACTAGAAAAATAAAACCCAACAAAACCTTGTGACACTCACCTTTGCCGAAGACAGGGCACAGCATGAGGGAAAGACAGAAAAGTGCTCCCCTGTGTCATCATTGCCTAAAAAGCGATCATTACAAGAAAGGCCACCATCCTTCAAATCATGCTGTATTATTTATGATCTAATTATTGCTCATTGACAACCTTAAATTACACGTTAGCTAAGATGTTTCTGCATGAATGGAAGGGCATTAACCTCATTATTGTCGTGGCAGCACACATCAGAGGCCATCAATGCCTTCCTTTTAGCAATGAGTATTGCTCTGTAGGGTGGCTTAGCGGTGCAGCATCTTCTCCTGCCCCCGTTTGGTATTTTTTTTTTTACCATTTCTAAGGAAGCTTAAGAAAACCCATGCAAATGATGTGAGTGGGAAAAAATTTCAAACCCGACAAACATTGGGAAGATAAACACAGAAAGCTTTGCACAGAGGATAGCGAAACATCGTGGATGCAGCCTCTTTCCTCTGGAGAGCTCCCAGGGCTTTCAAAACCATTAAACAATTAGGCTTCCACCTGCTACACCTCACACCTGCCAAGTGACATGCTGGGTTTGTCCAAGCACAAGGGAAGAGGCAGGGCACTAAGGGGGGGGGAGATACAGAAGGAGAGGAAAGCAAGGACGAGGAGCAGTGGTGGCCATAACAGCGAGGTCTCCAAAGGGAGGAGAGCATTGAAGTGGGCATGAGGGCAGAAGCATGGTGTCAGCTGCTCGATAAAAAAAAAAGAAAAAGGTTTCACAAGGAATTTGTCTCAACTCCTTATCTTCTGACTCTCAACATTTTAACCACTTGTGGGCAGAATGTATGTGCATGTGAGCATGCAAGAGCTGGACAGGAGCAAGACAGGAGAAAGACAGGTGGAGAGCAGGGAAGGTGAGGGAGGGAGGAATTGCAAGTGGCAAAAGGAAGAGAAGAAAAATGGCCTGGTGGCACAGGGAATTAGAAGGGCTGGGCTCAGTTCCCACCTCTACCCCTGCCTTTGTGCATGAACCTGGGTAAATCTTGTCCCCCCTTCGATCTATGCAGGAAGGATAACCACAGAAGCTGGAAAGGGGCCTGGAGAGGTCATCTAGTCCCACCCTCCATTAATGGAAACCCCACCGCCTCCTTCAGTAATCTAGTCCAGCACTCAGCAACCCTGAGTGTTAGAAAGCAGCAGGTGAAACGTGTGACTATAAATGTGTAAAGCTTATAACCATCGAGCATCCGGTGACCTGTGTGCAAGACCCAAGCCTCACTTAAGCACAGGGGGGAAAATCAAGACTGCCGGTTCAACAATGCATAATTTCAGTGTGCCCACCCCCTGACCCCTGTTTCTGACCCTCAGATGGAAAACTCCCTAAGCTACTTCTACCTGAAGTTGGAAGGGTTCAGGCTGCTCTATTTATATAACATTCAAGCTCAAGCGCAACACAGATTTCATATTTCTTATAAATATAAAAAAAAAATGAAATACCTTGGCTTGAGACATTTTAAAACAATAGGTAACAACAAAGTCAAACCTGCTCTTTGCAAGCTCTGGGAAGGCAAAGAGAATGAAGTTTCAAGGAAAGAGAAATTTGCTAAATTAAAACCATTTTCTGCCTGTATTTTTCAGCTCCTCCTCTTCCTATTCATAAACAGGTCTTCATTCTTTCCACTCCCAGTATTTTACTGGAAAGTGCAGCTCTGAAAAAAGCTAGACTCACTTATAACTAAAACAGTATCATGAATAACGGGGCCATTCGATTTTTTTTAAAGTTCCTTTTCCTCTAGGTTACATATTGATTGTTGTAGTCGTTTCTCTCTCGCACATCCCTCAGTCTTGCTTTTTTTCCCCTAACATATGTCATGCCTCTCTTTCTCTTTTCACAGATTTTCATTCGATTTTAATATTTAAAGACAGAAACTCTGCAGTTGGACTGGATTGCAAACACAATCAGTTCAATGGGACCCCCTTGCTTGACCTCTCCAAGTTCCAATACAATATTTATTTCTTGTTCAATATTATTTGCAAACCTGAAATAATCAAGCTTCATTTTATTTATCCCGACTAACAGTTGTTGTGCATTTTCCTTGTCACCTCCCAATATGCTTCAAATCTTAGCAGATGAGGAAAAGAGCAGGCACTTGTTTAAAAACCAATAATGCATCAATATGTGCTTGTCTGTTGTGCTTTTTATAATGCTCCATCAACACCTCTGGAAATGGTTACCTAAACTGCTCGATCTGCAGATTCTGACCTGTAGAGTAATAAGACAGCTGATAACACAAGGAACCAAAAGAAAAACCACAGTAAATGGAAAACAACTGAATCTCCTGAGCAGGCTAAGAGTAAATTGCAGTAACCAGATAATTTAGTTTGAGTGGTATTAGCTATTTGCGTTATCCCTGCTAGGGAGCCCTTTATGCTAGGGGCTGTACAGATGCAGAGATTTCACCGCATCATTTCCTATATTATGCACACACTTGGTTTTTCTGCCTTCATACATGTTTGTGTTATGAACACAAACCAGGTGTCTGTGCTCCCCATTGATCCAATGTGGAGCGACTTGCTAGGTGGTTCATGGAGTCCAGGGGCAGGCTGGTTAGCTAAAGCCACCCCACTCCTGCAGCTAGATGGGGCTCACAAACAAGAAAACCTCAAGACCGGGATGTAAAACAGACAGAGGGACAGTTTCCCCTGCCACCAGCACTCGGCAGAACCCTCGGTCATGGCAGCGAGAGGCTTCATGCACACTGATCCTAAGTGAATGTGATCTCTCTTTTAATTAAGACATGGGTTATGCTAATCCTCCAACCCCCTTTAACTAAATCAGTCCGTTAATGAGTTGTTGGTGCCCATATGTCTCTGGCTTATGAGCTGGTTGCCATATATTTGCTGTGTTTATACTTCGCTGTGGTGCTTCGGAAACGCATTGACAATTGTGTTCCTTTAAAAAGACCCACTTGTGTAACAGGCTAAAGTTGCAACGGGACACTGGAAATGTCATCTCAGGCCTCCGAGACTGGCTAGACAAAGAACGAGGGGGTTAGGGAAAGAGCACAACAACGTCTGGTCCATCTCACTGGCAAAGCCGGAGGCTGGGCATGAGAAGAGGAGGAAGCAGATATGATGGGGCTTTCACAGCATCCTACTCTCTTGCTGGGGAGAGCGCGGATGGAGCAGATATGGATCCAGAGACAGGAATTTGAGCCTCTTACTGCCCATTCAACCCAGCTGTGAATGCCCCTTGGCCATTTGGGCTGGCAAGTCAAAGGTAGCCAGATGTGACTTGAGATGCAGCACATCTGTCCAGTGCGCCACTGACTTGCGCAGCCCTTCCCACTTGGTCTCAGGTGGACCATGGACCCCTTGCACATCTACATGACTTCCCTGGGCATGCTGCATAGAAGGATTTCCTGCCCCGCATGGGCCAGCCATCAAAAACCAGGCATTGCACCTGCTTCAAACAGCTCGGACTGTGCCCCTCAGCAGACAGCCTGAGAGCAGTGTTGTAGGACAGCACTGGGGGGATCTCAATGGACTTATTGGGCAGGGGTGCTTGTGGGCATTCCCCCTCCAGCCCCACACTGCTTGTTTAACAAAGGCAAAAGGAGCTTCCCTTTGTGCCCTGCTCAGGGGACAAACCTGATCACATATGCCACTGAAGGATGGGTGGGTGTTAGGGGCGACAGGCACACATGCCAGGTTACACATCTAAGCAAGCACTGGGCTTCCTTTTCACTCCCAAGCCTCTTATGGACCTAGACACATACATACACTAGCCCTGCACCCATCTGCAAGCACACAGAAGGGAGCTCCTGTAGGGCTAGTGCCCTGCAACCTCACAGCAATGGATGGGGCAATGCACAAATGCCCAACTCCTGCTCCTAGGCTGAATATACCTAAGTGTGCGTAGGGTGCAGGGATAAGGCGCGTGCCGGCTTGTTGCCAGCTCAGGTTCTGTCTTTCTGCACTTATGACTGCTGCATCATTCGGGGGTTTGGGAGTTAGGCCGGGTCTGAGAGAAGTTAATTGCACAAAACAGACAAGGTTCTTTGGGTAAATCTGATACTTTTTTTTAAACCAACTCATATAATCGGAAAAATTCTTCTTTGCAACCTATAACCTTGCACAAAACATGCATTATGGCAGGGACACAAGAAGGCTGCAGAGGCCCCCAGCAAGCGTCATGGATTTGCAAGCTAGGTGTTGAACAAATATAAAGAGAGACCCCAGATGAGCTTAACAACCCCAGGCCATGACTCTCTCAGGGGCTGCAGCTGGATTGAATGCTATAGAAAGCTTCAGGAGGGTATAAGGCTCAGTCCAGCACTCCAAACACATCCACAGGCAAGTAGCTTTCCCCATACAGGTTCCCCTTTTGGTTATGTGCACCTGATGTCAGTATGGATGCTCAACCCCACACACCTCAGCATCTCTACAAATAACAAATTAAAAGAAATACTCCCCCATTCTGAACACATCCCACATTTTTGGCAACAATTCTTTGAGTTTGATCATTTGTACTGGAATTCTTTATGCCCCTTCTAGGCTCCTCTAGTTACCCTAAAGAGCAGGGAGAAAAAAGCAGAAACATCTAAAATAGTGCCTTAAAAATGCCTTTTTTTCCCATTTGGCAGCACACAGAGAAAGGATAGCTACTGCAAGTCTTCTAGCCCCAGTGGCTTAAATCTCACATTTCTAGCTTGGATGGTTTATGAATTCTTGAGCCATTAACTCCCCCCAATCTCAGGAAGAATCCTAATTTGCATGTCAGTCCCCCCTGGTAACTGGTGGGGGGTGGGTGGGGGGTGGTAACATTTTCAGGCCACTGTCTGAGGTCTGAAGAGTGAGAAGCACTCGTAGGTGGGATGGACAGTGTCAGAAAACTGCAGGGACAAGAGTGACAGTGAGACAACCAACAGATGAATTAAAGGCTGAGCAACAAGTTGTCAGAAGTGGCTGGGATTAGCTCTGCAGGAAGAAAAGACAGCAATGGCTCAGCTGCCAGGAAAGATATACAGTCTCCTTCAATCAGCTCCTGTGCTGGAAGAACAGGTACCTTCTTTGTGTGCACACGCACCCCCGCTACCATTCAACATGGCTGCACCTGCCTCTCAAATCCTGTTTCCCTGAAGTGCATGAGGGAAGGGGATAAATATTGGCGGGGTGCGAGCTAAGTGTACCAGAGGCAGAGTCTGGGATGCAGCTCATGATGAGTGAGCACAGCCACCTGCAGGACAGGGTATCCCCAAATGTCCTGCACTCCCCCAGATGTGCTTCAGAGAAACGACAGCTTCGTATTGCTGCACACGCTTCACACAACAGTGTCTGCGGCTATTTTTTTTTGCAGCCCTTGCATCTGTCAAGGCTGGGGACTCAGCGGTTAGGAGTGTAAGAGCAAAGGGCACAGCAAGAGCTGTGAGAACCACTCAACACAACTTCCCTTTACCCTTTTTGCCACAGCTTTCCCTTGAAAGGCTGAAAGGAATAAATTCTCCTCCCACTCCTAGATATCACTGCTGCAAGACAGATGAGAGATAAATGGGTGGCCCTTCTCTTGTACAACCCCTGCTATCACTATGCTAGAGAAGTTTTCAACACTCTCAGTCTTAAACCATCATTAAATTCAAAGCAAGAGCATCTGCAAAGAGGGGGCATCTGGTCCCCTCACGGTAGCTACATATAAGACATCTAAATCAAATTCCCCTGACTTCTGAGAGCATTCAAAGCATAGGCTACGGACCATGCTTCATACTGGCAAGCCTCGACTCTCACCAAAATGTCCTCCATGAATGCTGCTTTTCCATTCACCTGGCTTTACACAGCCCAGACTCTCAAGAGCTAAATTAATCCTGAATCTAGCATCGGTCTTCATCACTTCACTGCTGATGATGTACCCTAGGAGTCTTGGCAGCTAGTGAAGCCACATACATGGCTTGGCATATTTTGCTCTGGTTGAAAATATACGCAGTTTTTTCTCATGAACATATAGGATCATGCTTACAAAATGCATTTGGTCTGTGCTACTGAACCAGATGAAGTCAGTTGACTAGATATATATATTTTTGAGACATACCAGGTTCTATCACATTATGAAATGAGTTGAGTTGCATCGAGCGTATACTGATTGGGAAATGCAGCAGGAGCAACAGTACACGACACACATAAAATGCCAGAAATTTAAGTTATGGAAAATGGTCTACATCAGATAATTTTAAAAAGGAATCTGAATCTGAACACATGGGTTTGTCCAGCTTTGGCTTCAGTGCCCCATCAACTAGATCATTAACACTGATAATCTTTTTTTTTTATATATATACACGGGGCAATAGAGGCAACTATTTCATCACCAAAAGAAAATCTGGTATTAGCAAAACCAGCTTTAGAATGACTAATGATTAATTATTGCATTTTTCAGAGAGATCACTTGAGACAATGGATGCAGATCTTTAAAAAAAAAACTTTCCTGAGAAATATACAGTCCCATCCTTGTTCTTCAGACATCTCAAACTGTGCTCTTCATTTCTTGTACAAACATCCACCTGCAACTGATATGACTGTGACCAAGTTACACCAGAACTAAGGTTTTTTTTTATGAGCAAGTCTTTGCTTATATATGTTCTCATGAAGTAATTAGCAGCGGTGATCAGAAAACATCTGGACTTTTTCCGGACTTTTGAGGCACTAAGCGTCAATTAAGCAGTGACTCAGAATTTTCTCATGATAGTATGAAAAAAAAAAAATCAATCAGAATACCAGTGAATGAATGAATTTAATCCTGCAGATTCAAAGATTTATTCAGCAACTTCTTCATTCTAACATTTAACATTTGTCTTCCCCATCAGCTACCTTATTAAAATCATTGTCCTGTATTTGCGTCTGTCAAGTGCCAGACACTGTGACAGTGCTATATAATAACAATGTCTTTATCATCATCATCATTATTATTATTATTTTCAGGAGGATCAAGTGCAAGAACAAAATGCTGATGAACAAGGCAGTCATTGCTATACATAAAACAGCCAGGAGCAAGGAAGCTGTAAATGAAAGCAACAGTATAATTGACTGGTATTAATGACCGGACACTGTGAAGAGAGAGCAGCCTGGTTAATCAATTGAAAGACTGTTCTGAGTTTTCATAAATACCTTTCTGAAAGCTGCAACCTCTCATTGCTAAATCTACAACATTTGTATTGTCTCTCTCAATCATGAAGTACAGTCTGGTGCTCACATAACTCCACTTGGATCAATATTAAATAGCTCCTAATGGATTTTTTAAAAAGTCAAGTATTGCTGCTCTATTTCTGAAGCACCTGCAGTCTGAAATGCCAAAAGGAAAATGCTAAATCAGAATTCGTTCCCTTCTGCATCCTCACTCCCTCTGCCTTGCTGCATCATAATGAAGTGCAGAATAAGTTTCCCTGAACAGTTCCCCCCACCCCCACTCTGAGAAACAAAAATACAAAATGGAAATATTTCAATGCATATAAACTCCAAGTAACACAGATCAGCTGTGGTCAGAAAGTGAATACACAGAAAGCAGTCCTCAAATGACTGGGTGGGAAGAGAAGGTTTTCAAATTATTAAAAAAACAAACAAAAAGAAACCTCCAAAACAAGTCCAGTTGCACAAATAAATATATATTTTAAAAAAACAAAAACAAAAAAACAAAAAAACTTACCGGAGCAAAGATCACCATACACATTTACAAAAGGATTTATAATCCAACTTCCTTCTCCTGAAATAAAGCAAAGGTTGTCTCATACTAAAAATCAAGGCACCCAAAAGCTTCTCACAGTCGAGAGAGCACCAGCTCCTTGTCTCTCTCTTTATGAAGCAAATAAGGAGAGCAAGAAAATCAATGCTGAGAGAAAGTGAGATGATATACCAATCAGGCAGCAGCCACAGCCTTATTTGCAGAGGGATGGCAAAATGGTCATATTATTAGACAATGACTACACGCCATCTAAGTAGAGAAATCTAATACTTTCCCCTTGGTGAGAAGCTGATTGCTTTGTTGTGGTGTAGTTACCACCATAGTGTGCTATGCTCATTACTTACTATTGAAAAGGCAAGGTAGCTTTCTGTATAGGAACATACTACAGGAAAGAAGCCTTCTCTGTGCTATGACAGGCTTGTGCCAAGCCTAAAGACTGAGTCAGATTAAGGACATTTAAAACCAGTATTTGAGAAGTCACAAGGACATGAAGAAGAGAAAGGGAAGTATTTGAGAAGAATCCAGTGGGGCCACACTTGCATCTTTAAATATCTCTGTCTTCACACAAGTGCCTTCTGCAGATCTTTACAGCGGCTCAGATACATGGATCGGAGGGCCCAATTCTGAAAAGGTGCGAAGGGCTCTCAATAGGTGTGGAGGTTACCCTGCGGGTCTGAGCCCACAAGATGCTTAAGTCAAACATATTTTCATGTTTCTACAGGTTTCCTTTGGTAAAGGGAAGTAGGAAGGTCTATCCCAAGCTTTATCCAAAAAGTGGAACATTTATTTTGCAGCTGTGGCAAGTGGATAAAGCATAGGCAGAGGGGTGGGGATAGCAAGAAGGCATGTTAATTTAATTTGACAAGTGTGTAGTGACCAGCTCATGAACTGGATGTGTGACACATCTGGGGAATGAGGCGTACAGTTCCCCTGACTCTCAAAGCAAAATCTAACTGCTCTTCCCCCGCAGAACTTGACAGTCCTTTGCCCAAGCATAAACTGCCCATATTTGCTCCTTCTCACCGTGAAATAAGAGACTCAAGAAAACCAGTCTGTATTATTTGAACTTCAAGAGCTGAACACTTTCATGTTCCTCCCCAGGTTTTTGCACCGCATTGAAGCCTTGGGGGGGTTGAGAAGTATAAAACGCCTCCGCATCCTGTTCTTTTTCTGCGTAAAGACCTTATTTTATTATCTAGCTCACCAGCCTTTCATCCTGAGTTGTCATTTCCTCTGTGCAAAATGCTATCACATTAGGATGGTGTTGTGCATGGACTTGGACAATGGATGACCCTTATGCACCACCTTTTGTATCTCTCCCCTGTTATGTGTGGTATTATCATCCTTTTCCCCCTCTGTATCTGAATGGGCTCCTCAGGAGATGCTGAAACAATCACACACCACGCAAATGTTCACGTGGAAAAGCACAAGGCAAAATAATTTGGTAAAACAGTCCCTTTTATACGAGGGCAATTGTTACCGTTGCAGAGAAAAACATCTGCTGGATGCCAGCAAAAATCAGCACGGCAAAATCTGGCCTTTCCAAAGAGAAGAAAAGTCTTGGCCTGGGAAGGACAAGGCATTGGAGTATTTTTTGTTCCACCAGTGCAACTCTGTCGAGACCCTACAGGTTTAACGGAGAGCAGAATTTGACCTTGACTTGATTTTGTTTTTATGCTGATTGTAAAACCCTATTAACCTCAGTAGAGGGACATCAGGGGTGTGAGAAGACTTCTCTTGGGGAAAACAGTCTAGAGGACAAAATGAAGGAGGCTACATACCTAGGTTGGTTAGATTCGGCAGCTCCAGTCTTGCCATTTCCCACAGCAGACTTCAAGCAAGCTCCCACCTAAATAAATGGCCCAATAGTTTGTTGTTGGGGCAGGTATTTCCCCTACCAAACCCTTCCATGAGATGCATCCACATTGACTGACAGCACCATCTTGTCCACTGCCATTTTTGAACACACGGCTCTCAAAAGCTTCCCAATTTTAACCCTGACCAATGGCACAATTATGGGAAACCTTCACGCAAACAAAGCACTCTCCTAGGAGAGGCTCTCAGCATAGTTTCAGTGCTTCTGTAAGCACAAAATGTGCCACGTGAGTCAAACAGACATGTATTTCTTTAGGGTGACAGCAGTTTGTGTTAGCGAACAACTGCACCCATCCTCCTCTACCCATGGGAGTTTAGCCTCCCTCTACTTCCTCTTTCCTGCTTTCCACCTCTGAAAGACAGAGGGAAGCACTAGTTGTAGGACAGAGATTTTACATGAAAACACCCTGAATGAATTATGAGACGTGCAATAATAAACTGTGTAACAGCAACTGAGGTCCGGTGCCAAAGAGATTAGCAAATGTATATATGGTGTTAGATACCTTTTGAGATGATGCACTCCAGATAAATAATTAAACTTTCAGCTGAGATCTGTTGCTTCGTGGTTTTTTCCAGTCTTTTATGAACAACACTGTTTTCTTGCTGGTGTGAAAACTTCTCACACGTTAGCTGTGTGTCCTACCTGTGCACTGCACACACAATTTTCAAGCCAAGCATACCACATATGTAGTATATGATCTAACAAAAGTAGTATCTAAAAGATACCGCTTAGGAAAATAGCCTCTATTACAGCATTTTGCAGTTGCACATCAGTTGACCATACTCTTTATACCACCCCTTTACTGCTTTACATCTGGATTATAAATAGCAGCTGTACAGTGCTTATTACCTAAAAGTACATTGGCATCTTCTGCAAACGTTGCAAAAATACTCTTTAAATGATTATGCAAAGGAAATGACAGAATTTATCCTCACCTATCCTTATGCAATCCCACAGAAAACCTGGAACACAAGTCACCTTGTTGAATTGCAACATAACAGAGAAGGTGCAAAGTACACGGCAAGTTGTAGCATTTGATATCACGAAAATTTATTTAGGAGCTATACCATATATTTCTTTTCCAGCAATAAGGCTTAGACTTGGTCATTCAACTAGAGCAAAGCCTGTTTTTTTCATAAGCCATGTGACCCCAAAAGTCCTATTAAATACAATCAGAGACAGACGCAGTCGTTGCATGGCCACGCATGCCATCGACTCCAGGATGTGGCAACTCCTGTAGCACCACAAGAGAAACATGGACCTACAACTCCATGGGTTTGTGTGAATAGTCTTCATTCATTTTCAGACACATCCAACTCATCAGGGGATGAATATACTGAAGAAACAATGGACATCTTTAAGGATAAATTCTGGGACAGCTTCTTACAACCTCTATGTTAGCTGTAAATTCTTAATCCTGTACAGAAATGTCTTATTCCATATTTTTAGACAGGGAATTTTCAAAGTAGCCAGTAAGTCCTGTCTTGGTTGGCCTTTCCTTGCCTGTCTTTACACTGGGCAGGGTGCAGGAAAATTGCGAAACCATGTCACATTTGAAATGTTAGGCCCGAAGCGGCTCAGATGTGCTCTGCTGACCTCACCTCTGGCTAGTTTCCCCAGATCTAAGTTGCAGCACAAGTAAAAAGCAGCAGTAACATCAATCACAGATTTCATTGAGACTACAAGATCCTTATTCGAGCTCTTGTCCCTCCTGAGAATCTCCCTGCCTGGGGCATGTGCAGTCTCAGACCAAAGGTCTTATTTCAGGATGGGGCAAGGCTTAGATGGCAGGGTCCTTGGAGCACATTCAGACTGACAACTTTTGAACTCCCTGGGAGCCTTATCAATGAATTCAACAGAGTTGGGATAATAGCAAACCTTGCTTCAGTGCTGAACACAGGCAGCCCCATCTCACAGTCTCTCTCCTGGATGCCCTGGGTGCTGGGCAGATACATGGGAGAATCCCCAATATATTTATAACAAATAGCATCTTATTTAAGCAGGTCTGGTCTGTAGCCATGTGGGCTGACCTCTCCACCTCCACCACTGAAATAAATGGGCAGAAGTATTCATCTGCAGAAAACCACTCGTACTGGCACTCCGTAAACCCAGGAGCTATTTAAACAGATTCCCGTCGTGCCAGCATATTTTTGCATTCCTCTTTCAACTTAGCTTTAAGCTTGGAAAGATTTGAAATTAATGAAGTCTGAGATACCGCTGGAAATCATTTGCCTTCCTTTTGGCAATGACGTGTTTCCTAATGAACATTTCTCTCCACATTCATGTCTATGTGCAAATATCGTCCCGAGTTTTATCAATCTGTAGCTTGTTTCAGCAGTTTGCAATGCTAATGAGTAAACTAATTTTGATACATTATGTAAGTTGGTTTCTGAAACAGAGATTCTTGGCAAACCAAAGGTAAACACAGACACCCTCTCACAGCAATTTAAAAGTAGTCTTAAATGAGCATGTTCCTTATAGCACTGCGGGCCAGATTCAGCCAACTTACGCCTGATCTATGCTGGTAAGAGCAGCCATAAGATGGGACTTTGTGAAGTGGAGGTACTTCCATTACATACAGTGTCCACGAAAGATTTTTTTTTTTTTGGTGATAAGCTAGTGGGTCGCCTGCAATGTTACAGAGCCCTTTGCAGTCCGGCTACCGCTAGACCTGCCAAAGGACTTGTTGGGAGAAGGATGTATTGCACCGTGGGCACATGAATGCAGCAACCAGCCGTTTTCATTTTGACTGCAGGGAGAGAAACCTGAAACGGAAACATTCATTTTTCAACTCAATTCTCACGGTCTAGTGCTGCAGGAAGAAGGAATGCAGGATTGTTTAAAATGTGCATGAAAAGGGAAAGCTGAGCTGGGTGTGATCAGGCAAAGAGGGCCGGAATGAAAACCTGCATTCGTATTTTTTCCAGCACCAGTGAGACCAGTTGCAGCTGCCCAAAGCAGCACAGTGTTGCCAACACGTATAAAAATGGATTTAACAGCACACCTGCAGGTACCTTTTCCATGCTGCTGATAGAAAGTGACTTCAGAGGGGTTTCTGGATTTAAGGTTAAAGCACTAATCTGACGCTCTGTAGCAAAGCCAGCGGGTACCACGCAAGCTGGGAGCCTTAGTTTGAAGAAGAATATCGCAGGTGTTGGAAATCCCACCAGGCAGCAACCAAGCCCTTAAGTCACATTGTTACAATGTCAGTATTGAAAACCAGAAAAAAAAAAGTCACCCTTGGTTCCTGTGAATTATCCAGCAGAGGAGGAGGGAAACACACTTTCAGCCTCAGGCCAAATATCCCTTCCTGAGCTTTCAGCAATGGTAGCAAATCTTCTTAAGGCTCCTTTCCTTTTATATTGCTTCATGCTTTCAAGTCAGTATCAGAAGCAGCTGAAATGCTGGACATTTGCTGTCTCATCAAGTTCTGCTCTTTAAAGTCACAAAATGTACAATTGTTCAAATTATTCACATTCTGCGTGCCACTCTTCAAAGCAAGCGTGATGTTGCCTTGACATCAAGGGTACAGGATGGGGCTGAACAATGATAAGGGAGGTAACAAGCATGTTGCTATCGCTGCTCAGGAAGACGACATGCCTACATGACATTAGCTTGCTGACTCTTCGGCGCATGCTTTGCAACACTGGGCTTCATCAGAAAAGCAGCAGTTTGGGTGCTCTCAGTGGAGAGGGAACAGAAAAGCTGAGAAAAGTAGCCTTTCCGGTGGGTTTCTCAGCCAAAGAGTAATGCTGGATTGGGATGGGTCCAGCCTGATGTGGGCTGATGATCACATCAGCCAACGGCACCGTGACCATGGGCATCCTCGTAGGCAGTCCCACAGCAGAGTTCAAAAGGAAGGACTTAATACTGAAACCAGTCAAAGGGGAGGGGAGCACCACCTCTCTCCCCTCCTAAGAGGGGATAAAGAGTTTTTTGGATGGGGGGAAGACCTCCCAACCAGTGCTGCTCCTGCTCAGCTAGCGCATTGCAAACTCCATCTCCTTCAAGCACAGCTGGGCACTGGGCTATGCCTATACCTCAAAGGTGGCACCTTCAAGCATCTGAAAAGAGGCTCATTTAGGGGTGGCTGCTCATGTTGCCCGCGACTGACCATGCTCCTCTCTGCAGACCGGAGGGCCCAAAGCTGTCAACACTTCCAGAGAAGGACATTCATTCCCCCACTGACGAGTGCATTAACAGGATGAGATCTGGCTGGCACAGGGCACCCTTGGCAGTGAGGGGAGATCAGATGCAGCCTGAAAAGTCCGAAGCAGCAGCAGGGTGTGGGGGAGAAGGGGGACTGGAGCATTAAATATTAGGCTAAAAGGCATTTTCCTCTTCCCACCCCCTCCACAGCTGTATGTTTAAGAAAGGCTACTTAAGACATCACAGAAAAGAACAGCTAAGAGCATGAATAAGATCTACAATAATCGATTTGACACTGCGGCTGTGGCACACTTCCTTAGAAGTCTAGCGCTTAATTAGTGTATGCAGATCTGAAAAGTCAATCTACCCGTTCACGTTTATTCTGAAGTTCAAAACTGCACTGCTGGCACCCCGCTCTTACTATTTTCTGCTCCAAAATTTTGCCTTGTTGGTTTCCAGAGTTAAGACTCTTTTCTGCGCCTCTTAAACATCAGGCTGTTCAAAAAAGCAACCCGGTGGGCCAACTTACGCAAGCAGGATGATGAAAACACTGCAGAATCAAAAATAATCAGACTCATTTCTATTGTAATTTTCTGTAGATGTTTAACAGTGGTGGGATGGGGGGGAGGGAGAGGGGGAGAAGGAAAACAAAAACTAATTACCGTCAACTGTACTTTAGGTTTTCAGCTACCTAGCCAGCAGAAAGCTGTTATTAAACTGCTGTATAACTGCCTCTTTCACGCTGCTACCCACATACATTGTATTATTTTACTCATAGCTGAACTCACAATATTGGCTTCACAGTAGAGCCTGTCAATTGAAATCCCTGAGCTGACACTAGGAAAAAAAAAACAGGGTGAAGTTGTTTCCTTCGTCCCCTTGTCTCCACTGGGGTCCAGTCTCCCCTTTAGTATAAAAACAATTAAGGCCACCATTCAAACACAGATGCTCTCTGGTGACTCCAACTGGATCTAAGCACATGCTTAAAGTTAAGCATATACTTTGCTCAGTTGGGGCCTGGGCAAGAAAATAGTGAGTCTTTGAATGCTACCTATGGCCAGACATGAAACCATCCCATGTGTGCCAGCGGGAGGTGCACGTGCTCCATCTCCTTGAATGTCAGGCCACTGCCGTAGACACCGCTGCAGCGTGTTGTGTCAAGACACAAACAGAGCTAAAACTTCTGTCCGTCTCTCCCTTCTAAGGCTGCTGGGTCTTGAACAGCTGCAATCCAGTTGCTTTCTCAGTGCTTCGATTAAGGCACCAACCCTGTGCCAGTGTTGCTCTCTGGTGGGCACAAGAGGAAATTGCTAATTGCTTCTTCAAGGACAGACAACAAGAACTCATCGGAGACCAAAACACTGAGCCCCCATCAAGGAGATGGCTTGGCAGCATCACTGTGATTGCAATCTCATTAGTGTGCCCAAGCGGGGCTGCAGGTAACACAGGGCCAGGCATTTGCTCAGGGGGTGGCCCCGCACCTGAGTTGCCTTGATATCAGAATCAGGTGGAATACGGCCAGTTTCTGTGCCTCTGGAGGCATCCTGGTTGCCTATGAGCTGTCTCCAAGCCCTTTTCCACCCCCAGCCCTCCATCTGGTCACCTCTGAAAACACTAGTTTCCACATATAAATTGTGCATCCTGTTTCCTCAAAATGCTAGAAAATGATTCTCCCTCACTTTCCCCAGACTCAGGGTTTGTATCATATGTATTTGGGTCACAAACTTCATTAGCACACTCTCCTGTGAAGTGCCTAGCATCCTTGTCCGCTCTATAGGTAAGAAATAAAATCCCAGGCTATCCCCAGTGCTCTTCTTGCTGTGGTATGGCATGCTTTGGAAGCGCCCTATCATTCCCCCTTTGGGTCCTTAAGGGGGAGATCTTAAAAAGGAAGATGAAGGAGAACTAACTGGTGAAGTCAAAAGCTTCCCTAACTTTCCAAACTCCAGCCATTCGAGCACACACAAAAGTCTGGCCACAGTCCTGCTATTTCAACAATCAAGTTCTGCAGATGAAATGTTGAAAATGGAAAGCTCTGTTCTTCCATTTGGCTGGCTGGCCCAAAAAACAGAGCTCCTTCTAAGTTTATATCTGATTACTGCTGGGACTATAAACATGAAAGCAAGCCATTTATCTTGTCGCATGTTTTTCATCCAGCCTTTCAGAGGTAACAAAAGAGCCATCTGCTATCCTGGGTGCAAGGAATTAGGAAAATGTGTTTGTGGTTCAACAGGAGTCTTTACCATTGAATGCCCTAGAGACAAAGAAACCAAGCTCTCACTTCAAGAAGAAATGGAGGTGTCAGGTCATGCCCAGTGTATCTGGCAAAAAAACTACAGGTCTCCAACTGGATGTGTCCAGTGGAAAGGCGAGGCAGGCACTGAACAAGGTAATGTGCTGGATACCTACTTTAAGCGACACCTGCCATGAGAGTTACAATGCGCGTGCGTATTATTGCATATCCTGCACAGCGCTCACGAAGCACAAATTGAATGACACGTACAACTTAGAGAGAACAATTTGACTTGTCCAGAGCAAGGGAAAATCTCCTACTTGGGTCAGGAGCAGCAGGAAAACCCCAAATAGCACCGACAGCAAGACCAGGTGCTGAAGTCCTGTCCTTCCCTGTGAAGGAAGGTGAACAAGGTGTTTGTGAATGAGGGCTTGTACCAGGGCTCCAGGGAGGACATTCATTGCTGGTTTGTGTGCATTCACCCAGCAGAGATTCTCAGCGTAAATCAGTTTGTTGGCCTACAGCTTTTTGTGCCTTTTGGCAGATACAATATTCAACTTTGCTATTATTTCTTGGGGGGAGAGGCCTGGAGGGAATTCACGGCCCCAGTCTGAGATTATAACGTATCGCATGAGAAGGCAAACAATATATTAGACCTAAGCAAATCATTTTCAACAGAATTACTTGTTCAGCAAAGTGTTCCTTTTTTTCCCTATACATGCCGCATATATGATTTTGCAAACACAGGCAAAATTATTCTCCAGACAATCATGGCAAAGAATGCTTGGTCTGGATGTGGCAGGGCACTGTGTGTGCCTGCCACTTTAAGGCCCTGGAGCTGGCAGCCTCCAGGTGCCTAATGAGGGCAGTCATTTTAAGCTCAGGGCTGCCTATATAAACAAGGCAGTTTGGCTGCTGGAGGAGAGGCAACAACATTGCCTGGTCTGAGGGCTGCTGAGTTTGATCTGGAGGTAAGGGAGGAGCTGTAGGGGATGGTAGGAGGTTCCTGGTTCTGGGTATGACCTGAAACTACACCCTGCCAGGAGTGGGTGGCCTGGTGGGGCTCCCAGTGGTGTGGGAGCCCGCAGGAAATGCCAGGCCAGTGATCACCCCGGTGAAAGGTGGGTTGAGGTGCCTTAACCCCTAGCCCTCACCTTTGGGTGGGTTGCATACACCGGAGGTAGTTGTGGGGGTGCAAGCCCCAAGGAGTAGAGTTGGAGGCCAGGCGTGGCCATGGCCGCCTGAGCCCTGTGGGGGTTTGAGATCCCGAGGAGGAGAGCTGGGGCCAGGTATGGCTACAGCCACCTGTGGAGGGAAGCCCGGAGCCCCCAGTGTGAGGGGGGGGGGCCGCATGTGGAGCCCCCAGTGTGAGGTGGGGGCTTGGCCAGAGGGCAAGGGAGCTGAGAACTGACCCCAGTAAGTCCTCCAATGCTGGGAGGCAGAGTTTGGGTCAAATATAACATCTGAGCCCCAGTTGAGAGGGGGCCAGCGCTGTGGAACCACAGTGAGAGCGGGCAGCGATCAGAAGCCCCAGAGAGCGGGCGATGTGGAGCCCTGTGAAGGGAGAGGGGGCTCATCCAGACAGAGCGAGAGCTGAGCCCTGACCCCAATAAGTCCTCCACTGTTGAGAGGCAAAGCGTGGGTCAAAGGTAACACCAGTTGTAGCACCATGACCTGCTGCCCAGGGGGGAGTGAGAGTCCCCTGTGAGACCCTGAGGTACCAGTCATGGTGTGAGGTACCCCAGCTCCCCATGTCCATAAAGGAGGACCCAGAGAGGGGGACCCCGGGATAAGAGTATGAGTCCTGCCAGAGCTTCCCCTGACTGGCCCCCACTTGGGCCAGGACCAGGAGGGTCAGAAGGGCACGGAGGCCCACCGAGAGGGACACCCAAGAGCCAGGGGTCCTGACTGGCCTGGAGGTGGGCCAGGGCTAGTGTGAGCCAAAGGTCCCAGTGAGGGGACCACACCCAAAGGGGAACAGATGGCAGGGAGATTTGGGGCCCGGAATGACAGCGGCAGAGTCTGCCTGAAGGGAGGAACCCAGATGGGGTCCTACAGCAGGACTCTGGGCCCCATCGTGGGGGACTGGTGCATATAAGAACATCATGATGTCATCAGCGAGGCTTGGGCTGTGGTGTAGGGGAGGAATGGAGCTGCAGATAGTGCCCCCTAGCAGTGGGGAAGAAAATGGGCAGCCTCCTGCCTAATTACATCTATTAATTAATCAATTAAGACCAAGGTGTGGCAGGTGAGAAGGTGGGCAGTTAGCCCAAGAACAGGTGGGCGGGCCTTGCGGAGATTGGCCCCTGTAGCCCCCCTGTTGCACTGGAGATTAGTCCAGAATGGCTTACTGGGATTGGAGACATGAGAGGTCTTGGCTCTGTTTGATTAGATTCACAAGCCATAGAGTATTGATTTTGCTTCCTGACTGCAAAAATACAACTCATAAAAGGTTCATCTACACTTGAAAGTTATTTTAGATTAAGGTTCAGGGTGATTTAAAGTGCAACTGTTCCTGAATAAATCCTCCTCTCCCCACCCCCCCCGCATTACTTTCTATTACGAATGTCCTACATAACTCAGTGAGGGACAGTCATTCTGGAGCAGCCATTCCTGAATTGCTGCTCTGAAAAAAACCCTGAAACTTCAAAACTAAGCTTCTGCTGATATTAGCAGAAGAAGGATTTTAAAAATTAATTTTCTCTTACAATTCTCCAGGAAGGTTTCTGATAATGAACGTGTTTACCTGCCCTGTGATAGAAAGGGAACAAGTAGGTTGAAAAACAAGCAAAGCCATTCCAAAGGGTTTGAGAGAGGAGCGATGGTAAGAAGTGCACTGAGAATCAGGATCAGGCCCACTGATGGCTGCTAGCAGATCAACTCATACTTTCAAACTCATCTGTTTGCCTCCATTTCCCACCTGTAAGATTGCGGGGGGGGAAGCATCCTTTTCTCCCAGCTTTTGCCTGCTGTGTTCATCTAGATTGCAAACTCCTTCCAGGGCTGTCTCACCATACCTCATGCAGCATGGCTGGACCTTGAGTCCTACTGGACGACCAGGCATTTGTGGAATAAGCATAGTTGCAAGCTGTTTTATTCAATTCTTCATTCAGAGACTGCACGACTGTTTTAGGCCATGGAGGTGAACCAACAAACCAGAAAGTTTGTAAGTGTGTTTGTACGAGGTGTGTTTGATCCACACCCCTATGCTCACAGAGCAGATCCAGAGAAATCAATAGGGGAATGGCCTCCAGGCCTCTTTTTGCACTGGTTCAGAGAGCACATCCATAATTGCAGATAGATGCCCTTTTGTGCTGCAAATGGGATGGATTAGAGAGTTTCTTCTGTAAAACCAAGAGCCAGATTATGAATACAGTTGATGGCAATAATGAAGTGGCCTTGGAGAGCACGCAGAAGAGAACAGGTGAAGAGAACAGGTAATTCTGTGGATACACAGATGAGCTTCAAAGGAAGATGTATAGCATGACCTGCTATACAGGGTAAAGAACTGTCAGGCACTGTTGGATTCTTGGTAGGATGGGAGGAGAAGGGCACATTCCCTTTGGCACAGTGGTTCAAGGACCTGGCTGCTTGAACTGTACACTAAATTATATAAATGTGGCACAGAGCTGGAGACTTCTTGCAGCTTCTGCTGATTACTAAGGCATGGGGTTAAGCAGACTATATTGCCCTGGCACAAAAGCATTTCCTTGCTGCTGCCAAGCAATTACACAGAGCCGTCATTGCAGCTCTCTGACTCTTACTGTAGCTTTGTTTCACTGTAATTTCCTTTGCAAAAAGAGTACCTTCCTTTTCTCTTTAAAGTGATTAAAATATCACTCACATCACACTTTGGATGCAATTCGAGCTATTCCCAACAGCTACTCAAAAAAAAACAAAATCAAAAAAACCCCCCATAATCACCATAATTACTGTTGGCATCTCATTAACATTCAGCTTTCTCTCTATAGCAACTACAGCTGGACAACCCATTTATTTCAGGCTAAACCTAATGCTCTCTTAATTATTTCTCGCTACAGTCAGTAGCCCACCTGTGTCCATCTTAGCTTAAGTTTCAGCGTGGCATAGCAATGAAGATAGAGCAATGAAACGAGCCGGCCCTCTCTGAACCTTTACAAGTTCTCCGATGGAAATGGGTGATGTAGTACGCACGATCAGTGGACACGAGAGTGGTCCCTACTAATTCTGCAGCTGCTGGATATATTAGCTTCCTTGTCTGTGCCTCCAGAAGAGTCAACAGAGATGTGCTGGGACTGAATTATCCACTGCTGCCTTCAGTTCTCGGGGCCAGGGCCAGCAGAACGCAAAATGCTGCCATTTGGACAGTGCAGAGGAGAAGAGCAGAAGGGTTGATACAGACCGGGGAAAGGTTAGCCCAGCTTAGAGGACCTCAAGGGGAAAAGGGAAACAGAACAACATTGTGCTGGGGAGCTGCACTGCGGCTCGGGGGGAAGAGCTCACGTAAACAGAGCTAAGTGCTCTGGGTGTATTCGTTAAGCGCCATGCAGCTGTAGCCAGGCAAGAGGAAGGAATATTAGTGCCCCAAATGCTGGAATAACTCTTCCCTTTTTCTGCTGTTCTCTCTCCTGTATCATTTTATTGTATAACCAGTGCAGAGTTTGGAGGAAGGATGCTACCCAGAAACCATTTGCCTTTGAACCTTCACCATCAAGCAGGCTAAGGGAGATGCACAGAGTACTACCTTGGGGACCTTATGCAGACGGCTGGATTGGTACCTAAGGCCTACTTACGGACATTCAAATAGACTGATTCTGCTTTGGGCTAAGTTAGGTGGTTTTTTGTAAGTGGCATAGTTTAGATCAGTAGCTTGCAGAACACACATTCACCCTTTGGTGGTGGTAGGGATGCAAATCTTAGACCAGTTCCACCATTTTTAAACCAGTCTACATGCCAAACTTCTGTTCTTTTATGGTTTTGTGTGCTGAACTTCTGTTCTGTTATGGGTATAAACCAGTTTCCAATTACGTACACTGGTAAAGCATAATGTCTGTACCTGACCCAGGGGATCCAAGAGAAGTGGGTACTGGATGGCCTAACTCATCATTATCTCAAGGACAAGGTGATCATTACAGTTTGGCATAGACACTCTGATTTTTAGAGAAATGCATAAAAATATACATCCAATTACAAGACCAAATGCATAGGTGTGACATGCCATTATTATCTGCATAAATACCGAGCCCATATTGATTACTACACTGGCAATTTTGGATTTAACTTGATCATAATTAACTGCACATGCAAATTAGGCTTCTAATTGCAAGCATGTTTTGTAAAACTGCTTTAAGCTTCTTCCTTTCTAATTTAGTCTTTTTGTACATTCAGACTCTTCCAGGCACTCCAAAAGCTTCTGCTTCAGGGAAGGACTTTCTCATCGTCAGAACCACTTTGGGAGGAATTATCTATCAATCTGTGTCTCAAGACTGATCGTAGCAAGACAGTCGATCATGGAGGAAGAAGCCATAGCACTGCCCAAATTATGCTAGGAAAGATCAGAAGAGGATAATAAAAAACTAGCATTCCACAAGCTGAGCATCCATGTAACCAGTTGCAAGTTCACCCAGACCCTACACCTATGGGAGCACTGAATGAATTTAGCCAGCACACTCTGACTGCTTATGTTTCACGATTTTAAAGCCCCAAAAAGAACACTTACAACAAGGATCCTGAAGGCAGTCTGAGCAGGCATCTCCGTGCCTCAGTGGCTGTTCCAATGGGGTTTGTATTTTGTCTGCAGCATATAAGAGAGGCTGGTCTTGTTACAGCTTCCCCTGATCTTGGCTGGTGCCACAGACACTCAGAACTTTGGAAAGCCAGGCCTTATGGGTTTTAAATGTGCCATTTTCATGGTGGCCAACCCAACAGTGTCTATAGCAAGAGAAACCTTCCCCCTGCATGAGCATCCTGTGATCTGCTTTACCCACAAAGGTCATGTTCTGCCAGGAAACCTCACTCCTGTCACCCACACAAGCATGACCTGAAAGGGGAAACCACCATCAAAGCTAGGCTGAGCACAGATAACTGGTACAGAGGAAACGGGGAGATGTGCAAGAGGAACAAAAGCCAGCTCTCTCATCTCGGGTGAGAGGTGAGCAATTTTGCCCAAAAGGCCTATTTGTGCTGGATCAGAGGCAGCGGGGATCAACTACCAGCTACCAGACTCAGCCCAGTGTGCATCAGGTTAAGTATCTGTTCTCCTGCATGCGTTTACTTTAATTGCCAAGAGGCCTAAGGATGTTTCCAGCTTTTCTCTGCCTCTCAAATCTGTCCTGGATTCAGGCTCCAACCCAGATCCCTGCGTCACAGCGTGCTGCCAGGAACCAACCAGCTCTTTGGCACGGAAAAGACAGAAGGGCAAACTTGTCTCTACCCCAAGTGTTGTGGTCTGCTTTGCTGGCAGATCCTCGCAGAAAAGAGAGGCTGTTGCTGTCCTGAGGGCAGGGGAAGAGGATGGAGAGAGACAGAAGACGATCAGAGACATTAGAGTCCAAACTGAAGTTTGATGAATGCTCCAGAATAACGTGCCATGAAAGAAATAAAACAAGTGACCCATTAAAACTAATTAGTCCCCTAAAGGCCAAAGAGCTAATGCCACAACTCCTGTTTCTTTAAGCACTACCGCTCTCTCCTGGATAGTGAAACTTATGGTTTCTTGGTTATTAATTGGAGAGAATGGCCCGGTGGGAAGTCTGCTGACTCTGACCAATGACAGCTACTATTTTATTTCATTAACTGACTAGGGGCTGAGCATGTACTCAAGTTTGTAGGCACTTGTTTCTCCTCTTCTGCAAATTTTCTCTTCGTTTTACCTCCATGAATTATTTATGGGCGGAAATAGCACAATTGCTGAAACACTGCAAAGTAGGCAGATTGCTCATTATTTGGCCTCATCAGCGACTCCCCCAGGCATTAAAAAACCCCCCAAATTCATGAAATAAATCCTAGAAGTTGCTCACACATCTCGCATGGATAATGCAGTCTAAGCAAAGCAAGGAACTTCAGGATCTCTCGTGATTGATATTAAACAGCTTTTACCAGTGGAGCTGTGCATCCAACAAGTCAGCCAGCTTTTTCTGCCAACCTGCGATGGCCTGGGCATGCTCCTGCAAGACTAATTCCCTAGATATTTTGGAGGAGTTTGCAACAGGACAGTACCTGAAGGTCCATGGCTCTAGGACCTGGGACTAGAGGCAAGAAGGCAGGAGTCCTAAATTCTATTCCCAATATTTTTGCCAATAATTCACAGTGGGCATGTCTATATGTGTCCACTGAATGTGCAGTAACTGAAATTACTGCACAGTACGGGCACACGCTTACACATGCATGCCCATACTGCTCAGTAAATACAGTGACTGATGCCAACCTGAGAGTAAATTTGATACCTGTATCTTGCAGGTATCAAAGTTACACTCAATTAGTTACTGTGCAGTAGCACTGTGTGTGTGGACTGACTTGGGACTAACTTTAGTGGCTGCAGATAACTTTAGTCCCAAGTCAGTCCACACACAGTGCTAATGCACCTTAATGCCTACATGTGTAGATGCCGGCTTATTCCCACTTACTGTGCAGTAATTTACTGAGTGGTAACTTTAAGCTGGCATAAGTGCACATGTAGACATGTCCAGCAAGACAGAGGTAATTCACCTAAAGCTCTCTAGGTCTCCGTTTACTCCTGTGTAAGAGAAGAATACAGTTGACTATTGAAGCTCCCTTCTATGCTTGGGGTGACCGATGCAATGGTGATGACCTTGGCACATCTCACCAGGAGCTAGGATCTTTAGTACCAACCAGTCTTGTTCGAAGTAACCCCATTAACCAACAGCCTCAGAAGGCTTTTACTATATAACAGATCAGCCATTAGAAGACAATGCAAAGCACATCCTGCTAGTACGCTTAGTAGCGACACAAAGCATCACAAGTGTACAAGAATAAAGAAGGAGGAAGTGACACAATTACACAGCATCTAGGACAAAAAGCTTGTTTTTTCCTAATAGCCTGGCAGCTATCATCTGTGTACATGTCACTCATCCCAGCACCAACCTGAACTGACAGCTCTGAGCAATCGGTGCATGTGATCAGTGCGTGTGATCCAGATGGAAGATTCTTGAATGATTAATACAACTTAGTAGAGGCAAACAGTTTTTCTTCAATATTAAGCATGTCTTCATTCATAAAGACTTAGGGAAGCCCATAAGAAGCCTCTGGGACACAAAAAACAGCAGCTCGTGCTCAGAGCAGGAGAACCCTCAACACTTGCACTCCATCCTCCTCTGACTTAAGCAACACCCTTGATTTTGGGGCCTATTTATCTCAGGGATGCCCTTTCCCTTCTGTCCCAGCATTCACTATGGAGTGGGGCATCTCCAATACCAGAAAGGGGAGCCAGCTTTCTTGGGACAGAAACAGCATGATTTCAACCACAGGCCCGGCTTTTGGGACCTGATCCTGCTGACTGCCAGTCAGAAACCAGACTGTGCTCCAAGGCTTCAGTATCGGCTGCAGTGCAAGCATGGCCAATTTTTGCTACTGCTGTTTAGTTTCTCTTCTCTCGCTCCCTGCAAAACTCCATGGACTACATGTCTGATAAACGTTTTCACTGCATCACTGTGAAATGCTTCTTCCTCTGTGCCATTTAACAGCTCAGCTGATGCCAAATCAGCAGAGCATTGGTGACAAAAGTCTGCTGATTTAATCCAGGGGAAGACCTGGCTACATGAGAATCCACGATGCCTCCACCATTCACAAATCCCTGGTTATTATTGTTTGTGGCAGACCTTGTGCCTTTCCTTCTTACTGTCATCCTAATTTGTCTTGCAGGCCCAGCTAACAAAGAGGCACAAACCAAAGAAGCCAGGTGTCCTGCTTGCTCCAAAATCCTCTTGAATACACAATGCACTATACTGTGCAGTGATACCTGCCCTCCCATCACACGCTGAAACATTATGAGCCTCTCTCTTCTGAGACAGAAAACAAAATGACTACAAGGCACAACTCAGAGGGTAGCATGTTATTGGTTTGTGATCTAATATCTGAATAACGGTTTTCTCATGCTGGCTATTTTAGTAGCATTAAAAACCAAAATCCATCACTTGAAATGCTTCAGTACTGTGGAGGAAACGATAATTAATGATGATTTATATTTTGCTTCGGGTATAATTTCTTTCTTCCCCCTCCCCGATTTATCTCACGTCTCCTTTCTTTTGAGAAGAACAAAAAGCATTTTTTCCCCCTATAAAACATGCCATTTATCTCTATAATCCCTCCTGATACACTCCTACAAGTAATCAGCCAGTTAATGAACGCTAGGTTGAGGAAGAGTTGGAAAGAATGACTTTTGGTTTTATTTATGTATCCCCATCTGAACCTCTCAAACATGATTTTCACAGGCACCGCCAATATTAGGTGCTATATGTGCTGGCTTTTCTTAACACCTTTTAATTTCTTAATGCATTTTGGAGCAGGCTGTCTTCCATACCACGTGCAATCCTTCCTTCCACTGGTGTGTCCCATGGACCCCGGTGGGAAGGCTCATGAGATGACTCCAGGGAGATGGTGTGCTCACCATACATGCAAAAGTGTCTCCATCCTGAGATCTTCCAGGTGTTACTACAAGATAAAGATGACAAAGGGGCTGGAACCCAGCTGCAAAAGGGAAGGTTATGAGAAGTGGTTTTAGTCCGGGAAAAAAAAGGAGATTTGGGGGTGGGGGGTGCGGGCGGACAACCAGCAAAGCAGCTTCAGATGAAACCACAGGAGAAATCTTCCCTTCTCTCAGAGCGGCAGGATGGAAGAATAAGGTGTCCAGGGAGGCTGAGAAGTCTCCTCCGTCGGAGGCTTTCAAGAGGCTGCCTGAGATGGTTTAGGAAGAGCACACCCTGAAACCCACAGGCCTTGTCCTCCTTCAACATAATCCATCCTTCTAGTTCACAACTAGGACAGACTGCCCTGGCATGATGGCAGCTGAGGTTGTCTCATATCCTTTTTCAGTCCTAGAGGGAGTGCATCCCTAAGCTTGAAAACGCCATTTAGCCACAACCCGAGCAGATGCAGCCCCCTCCAACAGTCTGGTTTTTTTTGTGCTTAAGTCAAGTGACATCTGTGTGGGCCAGGCCTCGACGTGGCTCCAAGGACCGATCTGGCCATACCTTTTCCTCTCTGGCAGCTGACATAAGCTGCAAATCCCCTGACCTGTTTCATGAAGGTCTGCATGATGCTTTGGTTCCAGTCTAAAGGAGGTCACGCTCCCCACGTTTCACTTTGAGCTCCTAATTCTGACAAGTCCTTGAAGCCAGAGTAAGCCTGAACTAAAGCCATCAGGTGTGTCTGGGCTCCTCTCAGACTCATAAATCATGACAAGTTTGCTTGATGCCAGAGAGCTGCAGAAGTACCAACCTATTGTTTTGCAAACACATCATGCACCAGGCTGAGGTCTGCACGTCCACTGCATTCACCTATTTATCAACATTTGTCCTGAGAGAGCCCTTCTCCATACCATGGCCAGCAGAACATTAAGACTTATGCTGCCTCCACTCCCCAAATAATTACTGGCTTAAAAGAAGCAGCTACTGAACTGGGATTAGCTTCATTTATTTCACCAGCTGGTAGATCATCACTAACTGTGCAACAGCTGTTGAGGTGACCAGGTCACTTGGGGCTGGGCCACTAGGCAATTTCTTCTGCATTATCTTTAGGTCCATTGCAAAGACTTATGAGTGTTTGGCAGACACTGAGTTCATTGGTAGAGCTGTCCTCCTTCAAACTACTCATATTCCATAAGATAAGAAGAAATCACACACACACACACACACACACACACACACACAC
>NW_017728917.1:12741601-12767148 GCF_001723895.1 Crocodylus porosus
ACACACACACACACACACACACACACACACACACACACACACACACACACTAAATTGAGCAGGGGGCTGGACCCGATGATCTTGTGAGGTCCCTTCCAACCCCAATGTCTATGAAATCTATGCAATAATTCCACCAAAAAGAAAAAACAAAATGTTCAATACATTCATGTCACCATTGAAGTTTGACACAACCCATATTCTTAGTTTATTTCTAGGCTATGCATTACCTAGCATAATGTAATGTTGTTTTAAGCCTTACCTTTATTGAATTACGAAAATAACCAGCCAAATACAACAATGATCAGGGCCAAGTTTCCAGCTTGCTTCAAAATGATCTATAGATCAGACCATCCAACAGTTCTCATGCACAAGCCAAAATGAAGGGATACAACTGAGTTTCATTCATTTGCATGGGCACATCAGTAGGGGTGTGTCCAATCTGCACTGTGCAACAATCCCATTAAAAATCCCAAATGCTGGACTGGCACAAGCCAATTCTGCACCTCATAAATAAAGTTCAGCAAGCCACAGCCAAACAGCTGCATTTCAGACCAAAGACAGATGTTTCAGCCTCAAATTATAGTGACTCGTGTACTGCAGCATGGTGCAGTTTGGTAGGCAAGAATAACCTTAAAAATCACCAACTGAGCATCCAGGAAAAACCTGGGCATAATAACAGCAGTGGGGACTGGATGGAATTAAGAACAGAACAGGGATAGCAAAGGTGAATAGACATTTTTTTGGAAGTCTGTTAAGTCACCAAAGTACCCAAATTAATTTTTACTACACCAAGGGAGCCATATGCACCCAGCTGCTTTTCAGAGTAGAGTGGTTTTCACTTTTGCACGTGCTGAACTGCCTGATTTTCATGCATCTGTTGCTTCATCCTCTGAAAATGGAACATCTCCAGAGATCACAGGGAGATATTCAATAATCCCGAACACTTAATTTTTCAGCCAACATAGCAAAGAAAGGTGGCACAGCTCAATAGCTTTTACAACAGCTAGAATAGGTTGTTGGTTAGTCTTTGCTTGGCCATGTCTGATAATGGCTTTAAAGAGATTCCTACTTAAGCTAGTCTTGGCTGCTGTAGCATGCAACTGCCTAAAAACTAGTCACATCCTTACTTATTCAAGAGTTTTTCCGTATTTCCCAGGCTTCTCTGCCTTCGCACTCACTAGCTTTTCGCACATTAAGATTGTTCCATGTTAGCTGTCAAGAAAGCTCTCATCCAGCCAAAAGCATTGGGAGGCAATCCTTCAGGAGGCAGCACGGGGCTGGCTTTTTGCTGTATACGTGCCTTCTGGCTGTCTGCTCTTTCCATCTAGCGCTTGCATCTCAGAATCTCTCTTCCAATCTGTTACTTCAGTTAAATGCCTCTATAAAGGTTGAGTTCAGCAGTAACAAGAAAACTGATTAAAAGACTATCTGGTATAACATTTAAGAACCAAGATCACCCTGGTATTGCAAATCCATCTAATTAACATACCTTGTTTCTCCTCTTTTGCAATGCACACATTAAGACTTTGGACTGTTTGGATAGCATCAGATGGTTACGGTAATAACACCCGTAGAAAAGAGATCACACTCTACAAATAATGTAACTATTTGATTCTCTCTGAAAAATATTTCCATTTTTTATTTATGCTTAATTTCACAGGAAACCAAAATGGAGACTTCCGATCAAAGGAAGTGATTTCATTAGAGATGATGGGTTTTATAGAGCTCCGCAAAGTTCTCCCATTGCCCGAAGACATGTTAACGTAGGAAAGATCTTTACGTTTCCAGCCTGTCAGTTTCGGTTACAACAGATAATTATGTTTGTAAGACGACTTCTGGGTCTTACCTGAAAGTGATTTTAGTACAAAAATACTAAAATCACTAATACTGTGCAGCAGACAATTCAAAGGATAATGAGGCATGCCTGGGTTCTACCAGTGTGTGCCGGCTATAAGTGGCACATAGTCCCTATTTGAGAGCTGTTAAAGTGGAAAGAATATTTAACTGTACAAAAGAAATATCTGATCATGAAGATAACCACAGGAAATTTTTGGTAAAATACGTTAAGAATTACAAGTCATGAGTTTCACCTGCAGTTGTTTGGTTCCTTTTCCCGTAAATGCTCTCTGTCTTAACGCTGTTCAGCATAGTTTGCTCGCTCAATACATCAGTGACATACCAGAATATCATACAATTATAGAAAATGAGGGCTGGACGGGACCTCAGGGGGTCACATCTAGTCCAACCCCCTGCTCAAAGCAGGACCAGCCCCAACTACATCATCCCAGCCAAGGCAATATCACAGCAGGTGATTATCAAGCAACATAACCAAACAAGTCACAAGGGAATACAATCTGGATCTCGATTTGCCTAACTCCAATCATGGCAATGTTGGAGTAGAATTGGCAACCTGCAACACGGGTCTGAAACCAATCTCCTTCCCATTTCAGCAGACAGGCCATCTGTAGCACAACAGCACTCCACAAAGCACATGGAGTTAAATTCCCCGCAGTGTAAAGAGCCCACATGAGTGCTCATGCCCCACTTCAGAAGCATGTAGACTTCAGTGAGTCCTGCTAAGTATCATTCAAGTGGTCCCAAGGTCTGTGATGCCCCAGCCCTAGTGCTGGGTGAATTTTCACCCATTACAAACCAGTACACTACATCTCAAAGCCAAGTCACAACTTGCCTGGCTTGACTGCATCAGGGGATGGGAGGGAGAAGAAGAGATCAGCAACCAGTTGCATGACACACAGTAAGAACCAGCACACACAAAATACTCAAGAGAAAGCACTGTGAAATGGTATTTTTTTCTATTTAAAACAGGTACTAAAAGCAAGACACCCACAAAAAAAAAAAAAGAAAAGAAATTGTGTAATATTTTTTTAGAGTTGCATGCAAAAACTTCAAGTTCACAGGTTATCACTGCAGAGGCAGCAAGGAACAGGAAGGCGATAGACCCATTCACAAGCAAGCTCCATTGACTGGAGAATTCAGACTCCATCTACAGGCAATGCAAACATGCTGAGCAATTCATTAGCCCTTTAGCCTTCAGAAATTCTTCCACTCATTTCCTCCACTTCCTCCATTGATTTTCTGCAGAAGGGCCTTTGGAGACGTGTTGCTCAGGAAGGGCAAAGCTCAGCTGTTGCAAATAATGGTAAAAAGCACTCAACAGTTTTGGTTAAAAGCATTTTTAAAAAAAAATAAGATTCTGCTCTTTGCTTTTTTTCTTGAGCTACTTGTCTCCAAAGCCAAGAAAGGAAAATGGGTGCAAAACGTTCATCTCTGAGCTTCCGTCTAGGGAAGGTTTATTTGTGGCTGGTTACGTTTTCTTTTGGACAGGGGTCAGGATGTCTCTTCACTGCTGCCACAAAGCCTCCTAATGAAAATTTCCTATGCCATGCCAGGGGAAGAATTAATTCTAGCTCTGGAATGACTAATTCTTCTGTAAGAGAATAGCGCTGGGGTCTTCTCCATGGGAAATCTCCCATTCCAGCATGAGACCCTCCCCACACACTGCACTCAACCTTGCAAGGCCATTTTTCTTTAATGACTCTTCCATCCTTCTTCTCCTCCTGGTTACGCTATAGTGCATGCCGTGGCCTCTTTCACCAGCCACATCACATGTTGTTCAGCATCTCCCACTGGCTGAGGGCTGGAAGAATTACACCGCATGCAGCTTATTTTCTTAGAGAAATTTCATCCAGTTTTCTTGTGGCACCGTCTACTTCTAGGTCTGGTAATGGGGCTGGCTACAGCTGCAGGAAGGGGCAAAATGGTTCTTCTGAGGCCTGCATGCTTTGATTAGTGGACTTTTATAGGTTTGCTTTATTCACAGGAGACTTAACGTTTCACCACCTCCAGCAGTTAGAGCAGTTTCCAGCTGCCGTTCCGGTAATATGCTATTTCTTCACTCTACCTTCAGATTGGTGCTATAAACACAGCATAAAGCAAGATCATCTCCAAGGAACATCTGCTCTCCCAGCAGTGGGGGACATCCAATAACCTGATTCTTTAAACCACTTCAAGTCACTCCATTGCAGTGGTAAACAGCTTTAGAAGAAAGCCGGCAGGCCATTTTTTCCCCCTAAAGTGCTTATGTGACTCAAGAGACGTCGAGTCTTACCGTCAAAGCGGCTGATGTGCGTCAGGAACCACCGAAAGTCAAGGGCATCTGGGAAAATAAGTCGCAGGGTTGCTTATGACAATAGGAGTGGGCTGCTTTGGCAAACATTACCCTAATGAGTCAAGTTCCCACCCCAGTGCAGAGGAGCAGCATGAGGCTTATGCCTCCCTTCACTCTCCATATAGGCTTTTGTAATAGAGCCATAAAGCCACGAACGTGTTTACAGGGAAAGAAATGCTGCGAAAAGAACAGAGGTATCAAGAGTCATAAAGCAGCTAAATTGAGCCATTTTACAAGCCAAAATCTGCACTGGCCATCGTAAGGGAGGGCCCTGCCAGAAGGATGCCTGCCAGCTTGGGCAAGGGTCCACGTGGACAGCCAGGCTACAGGGATGGCTCTGCTGCTCCTGGGAGCCGAAGCCAAGCACAACCCTGATTCACACTTGCTATGGACCCCAGGGGCCATGCAAGCTGGCGGAGGGGGAAGAGCTCCTCACCCAGTGCAGACAGTGTGCCATCACAGGGACACGGTGTGCAAGGCTGTGCCTTGAGGATCCTCCCTCGGTGTTTTCCTGCCTGCAAAGGCCTAACCTTCATAATCCTACACACACACACACACGTACAGCCTTAAGATCATTACCCGTATTGCACACAGGGGTGATCCAGTGACACAGATGCCCCTGGGAGCTTTGATGTTGAGTCCAGATGGCAGTCTCATTCAGGACACCAAGGCAATAACATCAAATGTTTGGGGGAAAATGCTCATAACAATAGCAATAACAACAACAACAACAATTAGTATATTACAATAATTAGTATTGCTATAATAATTATTATTGTCATTGTTATTGTTCTTCTTCTTATTGGTTATATGCAAAATGGAGCTTTGCTACTTTACATGCTAAAATCCAGTCTTGTAAAGAAGCTGGCCAGGCTGAAGATAGAGAGAGAGAAGCAGAAAGCTTTATTTCCATATGGAGCAGTCTGTCCTGAGAAATTTCTGCCACAAAAAGCAGGCCTTTACGCAAGCTCTTATTTTCAGTTCTTTGGAGAGGATTTGGTTTCTCCTTGAACTCAACATGCGAGCAGAGATTACACATGGGTTAATGAGCACTCAGAGAAAAGCCAATTAAAATTCCGCAGCTTCCACTGAAAACAAGATGGATTCGGCAGAACTCAGCCTTCCAGCCCTTTGTTGATGTAATTACGAAGCACAAATATTTATGAATTGAGCACAACCTTCCGTGTTTTAAAATGAGCACTTCAGCTGCTCAAACAAAGGCACCCAGAGTACAGCACAGACTGCTCGCAACAGATAATCCCCCTCACCTGCCTGCCATGCAAAAGGCTCACAGCAAGAGACTTGTCAGGTTGCGGCGCACGTTTTTTCCATCTACTTTATAACACCATAGCTAAATAAACGTTTCTTTTACAGCAAAATGACAGTCTATCAAAAGGAATGTCACTTGAAAAATACAGATTAAAATTTTCTGGGTTTGATAGCAATCACAGAAAAGGAGGCTTGGAAGGGACTTTGGGAGGTCACTTCTAGTCCAACCCCCTGCTCAAAGCAGGACCAGCCCTCCTCCAAAAAGGCATGATAAATGCGCCTGTAACAACTGCACAGATAAACAAGGAGTAAAATACCAGAAGCTAAGTGGATTGGGAAAAATCACTGTAGTTGGTCATATTCAGAAACCCACTTGATCCTTAATATTCAAGGATGAATTTTTAAGTGCAAGAGGCAAATTCACTTGCAGAACCTCTATTTCCAGTGGGATTCCTGGCTATAACTCCCCAGGTGCCCTAAAAACCCAGCAGACAGTTCTTTGGGTAAATCTGGTGTCTTTTATAAGACCAACCCAAATAGTTGGAAAAAAATCTTCTTTGCAAGCTTTCGGGTATAAATACCCTTTGTCAGGCTGAGGAAGGGTATTTGTACCCAAAAGCTTGCAAACAAGACATTTTCCAAGTATTTTAGTTGGTCTAATAAAAGATATCAGATTTACCGAAAAAAACGTGCCTGCCTATGTCTTTAGACCCACACAGTTACAACCTACACCCCCTAAAAACCCAGAATTAACAGCATTTTGCAACAATGCATGCGAGACCCTTAGCACCATATGCTTTTAGAAGCGTTTGAGGATTTTTCATGGGAAACTAGGAGTTATTAATAGTGGCATTACTGGGCATAACATCTGAAGACTCCTGCCTATGCTCCATCTGAAAAGCATACACGACCTCTGCTGGACTGTGGGGAAAGTGCAGCTTTGAAATGGAAAATGCTCAAACAACGTGCAAACATCACCAGGGCCTTTGAAGAATCATTCACTCAAGACTTTAAAATAATGATGTTACCAGGCCAAGCACGAGGGAATAAAACAAACAAAAAGCTGAATGCAAACCTAGATCACTCGGCATGCGACAGCCCCACAACAGTCTGTATTGCGGCTCCCTAGATATGCCACGGCAACAGGGCAAGATGAGGATATTTAGACTCCAGGCCCAAATGAATCATATTCAATTTTCTAAATGCAAGTATACAATATTCCCAATGTGCAATACAGTGTGCTTGGGTGTAAAAGCCACCGCAGGGTGCACACAGACAACCTGAAGCCCCATGGACAGGTAGCACAGCTGGGAAAGATAAAAAACAAAAAAAACACTTCCAGCCAGGGGCAGATTGAAAATTTCCCATCCATGCTTTTGGACTGAAAGAAAATGTCTAAGGGAAGCACCTGTTTTCAGCAGGAAGAATATTTAAATCTTCCTTCACAAACCAAAATACTGGAATATTTTGGCTAAAAACCTAATCTTTTGTTTCCAATTTCGAATGGCAGGTGTGCTGCCTCCAGCTCCCTTTCTCCTCTCTGGGCCAGATTTCTCTCTCCTATGATGCATGGCTTTCACCCATCAGGAAACAAGTCAGTGAGGGCTGCAATCTGACCTGGAGACTAGCCAGCAGGAGCAGAAGCAGCCTGGAGGGCAGCTCACACAAAGCACCATGCAGTACGGTCAAATCGAAACGTAAAGTGTTTTGACCCAAGTGTTTAGCAGTCAGATGTGGGGAGCAAAAACTCTGAAGGTTTCTACAAGAATAAAAAGACATTTTTCTGACCCAGAGTGAGATACCCATAACGCATGGGTGAAAAGGGCTCCAATGAAGGTGATCTGGCAAATCCATAGCAACATCTATCCAAATCAGCTTAGTGTCTGAATGCAGACCATTGCTTTCAGAGTCACGGGGGTGGACGGACCTCAAGGGTCATCTGGGCAAATCTCTTGCACAAATGCTGTGCCTAAATGCAGACATGCCAATTCAGATGTGGGCACTGCTTTATGATCAAGTGGTATAGCAATGCAGGATACTGGGAAAGTGCTGCCAGCTGCCTTTTGATAGGAAGGATATTCTGCTACTCTAAGTGAAGGGTATTCATGAGTGAATCTGAAGAGTACCCAGTGAAATTGCAAATCTTTCTATGAACCTTAAACTCAACCATCTAAACCATTCTCAGCATGGATCATCCTATACTCTAGTGTCTACACATGGATCTGTCAGCACTGGGAAGTCTTATTGGAAGCATCATGGGGAATGATCACATCATTGCTTTTCAAGTTCCTTTATTACCTCTTTTTCCTTCTGAATCTGATCCTTTACAGGAGCATGTATGCCAGCGAGGGCAAATTTTGAGAGTGGGAAAGATTGATGGATTACTGTGAAGTCTGTAATGGGGAAAGGCAGCAAACAGCTCCTTTCCTCCCTTCCTTATACCCACTGAGTGCAACCTATTGGTTGGGGACATGGGTTTGGCCAGCACTGGAAATTGGATTTATCCCATAGCCGAGCCTACCTCTCACATAGGTCTTGACGTTGAAACCTGTGCATTATATGAAGCATCAAAAGAATGTACAGTACCAAACGCCATGACAGTGTCAATGTTATCAGTCTACCTGCCCCAATTTATGCATAAGAGAAAGTTGGTGGTTAATTAGATAGCAACATGGTAACTGCTGGGCATGGCAAGTTTGACTTTTGATGGGAAACACTGTATTTATCTTCCCTGTATTCAAATGTATTACAGATGGGTTCTTATGCAAGGGTATATGCAAACAAATACTGTTCTGGTTACTTTTTCTTGCTGGCCATCTTTTTTGATAACAGGCTAAAACTTAAAGTGAGTGTGTCCCACTTAAGAAAAAGGCAAGCATATCAGAGAGATTTACGGGGGAAAAAAAACAATATTACAGCCTGTGACAGCTTGTATGGTATTAAAATTATTCATGTGTTCCTCCACCATTCAAACTGATTGCACATGAAGCAACAGCAAACAGAATGGAAGAGAGGCAGATAAGCTTCCTAATGACCAACATCTGCAAAACATCCCTCAAATTAAGACTTAGAGTTTGGATCCATTTACACCATGGCAAAGCATGCAATTATGACCGAGCTGATTTCCGGCACCAGCCTGCAGCACATGCTTTTCAACAGCAAAAGGTTTCCTTGCCTGGAAGCTTTCCAGGGTCCTGATTCACCATTACAGACATCTGTAGCACATTACAAACTGTACATTTGTTACCTCTAAGCGCCGAGAATAATACCGTGCGTTTGACCACAGTTCACACCAGAGCTTCAAAAGGCACCAATGAATAAATACGGGGTACCCACATGGCACAGCAAACAGACACGCAGATTCAGGTCCCCTCAACGGACTGCTGATTTAGTCTTGACATACAGCACTGAATCCGCATGACAGCTTGGCAGCACACCATTGCTATGGAGCTGTTCAGTGAAAAAGTTGTGCCTGGTTGCAGGTGCAGAGCTTTAGACATTCTGCCCTGTGTATAGGGAAGCAAGCCACGGATGTTTCTAAACCCCTGGTTACAGACAGCAGGATGCGTGCTTGCATCTCTCAAGAGAGGAAAAGCTAGTAGCACCATGTCATTTTTTTCTCTCTTTAAAGATGTTGCAGACAGACAGTGCTGATGGCTCTGATATTTCTGAACACAGGCCCACATGCCCGTCTATGTAACCACCCCCAAGCACGTGCTTCCCTTCCTGCGGCTGTTACTTTTTGGACAACTCCAGTACCGCAAGCATCACCGAGAGTGGATAAGGCCAGTATGTGTTGCCTGGTACATTAATTAGCAAACTGAGTGGCTACCTCCACCCTGCAGCAGAAGGGCCCGGTGTGGCATCTCATTCAGAGCACTGTTTTCAGAAGAGAAGGATGACTTCAGAAGAAACTCATTACAGCATGTGGGGATGATCCCTAGTAAAAACCCCCACTTAAGGTTGATCCATGGAAGGTATTCAAGCATCCCAGGGCTAGCATGTCTGTGAACATCACCAAAATGCTGACATCCTCACAGCCAAGATGAGAGAGGGGAGCAACTGAGATAGCACTTTAATATAATTTTTTGTCTGTGCTTTATGGTTTCGCATGCAATTACAGCCCTGTGTGCAAGCAGCAATTTCCTCCGGAACCGTAAGACCACAATTAAAAAATAATACTGATTGCTTAGATGACCCAGCTATAATCAAACTTAATGAGATACAAAGTCCCAGCAATTTTAAAGGAGGGAATAATGATTTTCATTGCTCTCCAATTTCCTGGAGTGTGCAAACGAAGGAGGGCATAAAAGGCCACCTTATTCTCTCCCCTTTTTCAGAAATGGGAGAAAAATGATATATAGATATATGCCATGTTAGCAATTTTTAATATTCCGTTAGACTTGGGGGACTACAAAATTGACCTGGGTGTGCACAAGAGTGTGAGCAATTTCAAAATGTTTTCTAAAATGGAGTATAAAAGTAACATGAGCATAATAAGTTTTTCAAAGACCCACCATACATCGAAGCTGGCACTGAAAGCAGCATTTGCAGCTATTTGCTGAGGTTTACTGCAATTTATTATTACAATACATGCAATCTCTTACTTCCTAGAACAAATTATTGGCCTTTTCTCTGGGCAGTCCAGAGCCCGAGAGCAAGCCCCACCTTGGTCCAATTCAGGGAGCAGATTTGTATTGCATGTGGCACTGTCACATGAAGACATGCTTTCAGCTGGCAGCTGTGGCATCATTTCCTGCAGAGATTAGGGAGGATTTAGCTGTCTGTGTTGTGATGGCATCCCAGCTGGCCTCTCCTCCGGATTATCTAATGCTTCTAGGGCCCAGCCTACTTGATTGCTCACGTCGGTGCCTGGCATGGTATGAGGGGGGCTGGCGCAGTGGGTACCCACAAAGCTTGGGAATGGCATTGTCTCTCTAAAAACCTTTCTTGCTGGTGGAAGCAATAAGGAGCTTCTGGATAAAGCAGAATCTTTTTGGTTGGATCTGAAAAATTAGACTGGTAAGAAAAAAAATAAGATCACACTCAATATGTTACAGTGGGATACAAGCTGTGGGTAGATGTGGCCCAGCTACTCAAAACTGCAAGCAATTCCCCCCTACACCCACCCAGGCTGGCAAGATAAATAAAAAAGGTTTGGTCAGAGGACTGATATTGCAAGTTGAATATTATTGTATCTAGAAAATCAGAGTTAATGAGCTGTCACTCTGACTAATTGCTCAGCCACAATGACTCAGTTCTGAACAGTCACAGCTCCCAAATAATAGCATTGCTGTCAAGATCAAGGTGATGCCTGTGGCGATTTGGAGAAGAATCATTTAGTCAAGGACCCAACGCACAAATTTTACTTGAGGAAAACCCAACCAAACTGCATAGGGGGAAAAAATGACTTGTGAAAGAAACCACCAGGTCTGAATTCCTACTGAATTCTTATATTACCCTTTTTCTACTCTATCCCAAACCAATGTTTGATACTACATCATTGAAAACAAAGCCATCACCAGAGAAAGGCATCAGCGTCTCAACCAGAAATGAACCACATGCACAACTCAAGCCAGGCTGGGAGCCTTGCTGTAGCAGCACAGGATTGTAGGGCAGCAGGGCTACAAGGGACCTCACAAGGTCACCCATGCTCAAGGCAGGGTCCTCCCTGACAGCCCAGCTCTTGACAATTCCCAGGGGCGCATGTGAGTCTTAATCCTCCTGCCATGGGTAGACCAACTCAGAGGCTGCTCTGGAGCCCACCTTGGAGGGAAGCCTTTCCCATACACCCAGGCAGCCTGAGGCTGGTGCTCTGCAGCTGGCAACACAGGCTGGGTTAGTCCAAGCACAACGGCCTCCTTGGTTGCATTCTTGCAGGCTCTCCATCTTGCCCTGCTTGCTATCCCTGGCACTATGACCTCCTAAATCAACCGTGGCAAGAGTGTGTCACTTGGGTCTGGCAGATGTTACACTCGAGGCATGATTAACCAGTTCATCGTGTCTTAAATAGCAACCTTCAGGCAATTAATGGCATGATAAAAAGGGAAATTATTCCACAAGATACACGTAATCATTGTGTAGCTGCCTTCAACTGAACGTGTAGCAGGGTCCCCGCCATCCAGCCGAATGCCGGTTGTATTGTGGGACTCTGGGCATGACCCCTGTGCTATCCTGGGGCTTAGACCACTGATTGTCGGTATCAACCCTGGGACCACACCAGTCCCCGGGAGTGCAGAGGCTCCCTGCATGCCGGCAAACAGTACTAGTGCAACTGGGATCTGATCCCCCATCTCCAGATCACAAGTACTGCCCTGCTGAGATGTGCTAATGTGCAAACCCAGCATCACCAGCCACTTTCTCCATGTAAAATGGCAGCAGTAAATACCCAAAATGCCCCTGAAACACAAGCTGCAGGGCATTCATTCTCCTCGCTCAGCAGTGTACTTGCAACAGAAGCAGATGCCCCTAGGCATTGGTTTTGGGTGGACCTCCAAGCACCCCCTTCCCCATTGGTGCTCCAGGAGGTATTAGGAATAGTACAGGTAGGAAATATCAAACTGGGAATGCTAGTACCATGCCACAAACCCAATTCCCATAGAAGTCATGCTGCTGCTGCTTGTGTGTCCATACCTCCTCCGAACAGCACAGAGCTCAGCATATTTCTGGGAAGAAATCACTGCTGAACATGCCTCACAGGTAGTGCATCCCAGTTCTGCACTCAAGTCAAGTCAGTCCCAAGGCTGCTGCAATCACTGGGGAACCTTAGATACATTGGTAATTTTTTGGGCAAAGTGACCTGGTGGCACCCATCTCCTCTCCAGCTATAGATGGCTGTTGGCTTGCAGGGAGCTCATCCGCCCTTTGACAGGTCTCTTTTTTAGTCCTACTGGGAGTCCACACACCCTCCTCACCCAGGCTAGCCCAGGTGGAGGTACCGGTTTAGCCACTGGCAACCCAACCGTGCAACAGGCTGTACTGGTTTACATGGTGCCAGATAGCAGACCAAGACAGCCCTTCCAAAGCCATAGCATTTGGGGGATGTGCTACTGTCTGCGGGTCACCTTTGTGTCCTGTCCCATAGCAGGAAGGCAACAGGAGGCCCAGCAGTCTATTTCAATTAGTGTAATCACCTATTGCAGCTGGAATTTCTCCTGTGTCCCTTGCATGCTCCAATTCACATAAGCATTTTATGGGATCACTGGGAAAGCAATAAGCAAGAGAGTTGTTTTTATTCTAGAGTTTCACTCCTTTTAAGGGAACAGAAAGAAACAGTCTGTCTCCAACTTAACTGAAATTTACTGTAGACGAGTGATGCTCAGTCAGGTTGCCTAGAGATCCTTTCAAGGATGTCGCAGGATTGCCATCCGATGTTAGAACTGTTAAGTGTGCAAATGTCTCTTACAAGATAAAGCCAGAGATTTCACATAGAAATTCAGTTAAAAATAGTCTGACCTGCTGGGGGCTTTCTGAGAGGTCTGCAACAGAATCGCTCTAGTATTTTTCTGTAGTCAAAAAAATAATTGAAAACAGAGCTGGCATTTTCCAAGCATGGCCTAAAACAGGACTTGAGTTTAAAAACTCTGAGAATCATGGCTGCAGCCACTTCCATTCACAAATCAGTTCAAGCTGAAACATGGTACAGGTTTGCAATTTCAACAGGGTTTATGTATTTAAAAGGGAACATACAACACTAGCTGTGCATTAACAGCATGGGATGTGACCTGTGTGCACCCAATGCTAGTGCTGAAGCACCAAAGTTTGGTGCCCAGTGGTAGCCCACCCTTGCCCTATGCACAGATCTGGGGGGTACCCCCCCAATGCATGCCCAGGAATGCACGCAGAGGTGGGAGCAACCTTTCCCCCACCCCTGTACCCCCCAAATGAGCTGCTCATGGCTCCATCCGGCACACCAACCTGCCTGGGCAGCGCCTGTTGGCACCCCCTTCCCTTCAGCACCTGGGGCGGTTGCCCCACTCACCCCGCCCTTGCTACGGCACCACCCAATGCACACACCTTGGGTGCATCGTGCACCAAGAATCCCTTCCCTACCACCACCCTCACCCCGAGTCCTCAGGCCAGTTGTGTCAGGCCGTGGCAATGCCACAAGGGCCCTCGGCAGCAGCTGGGCCCTCCTTTCCGCCAGCTGACTTGCACAATCTCTGTGGACTTGCAAGGTCCATGGAGCAGTTGCAATCTGGAGTTTAGTGGAAAGTCAGGCAGCAGAGGCAAAGAGGCGTAGACATGGCCTCATATAGGAGGCACTGAAGTCTGGCACAGTTGCATGAGGAGGAAGAACACCTAGAAAGGCCATTTATTTTCTGCAGGCCCACCCAGAAATGCCGAGGTGCTCTCGTTGCCTGGCTCTGTTCACCTTTACAGGGGAGATTCTGCGCAGACACCATGGGCTTCAGGAGCAGCAGCTTTAACATTCTAAGGACACAACATTGAGCATGACCAGGTGGACACATCCCATTCAAAGCCAAAGCTCTTTTACAGTGTCTGTCTCCTTCCCCCCTCGCAGCCCAGATATTCCTTTCAGTTCTGGTTGGAAAATGTAAGCATCTTAAGGAGGTTACATAAGCCTGTAAATATTCATTATACAAGCATTTTGCTTATGCATGTGTTTTACATAAATACAAAATGTTTAGACAAGACTTTCACATTGAATATTCGCAACTGCCGAGTGCTGGCCTCATTAGCATAATCCAGCTTTTCTATGTGCGTGAAGCACCCTCGCACACCTCTGCTTTGGCTGGAAAAGCCCCAGGGCTACAGTCCGCACGGACCCCACATTGCCCCGTGCAGCTTCCCCACAGGACTTCGGTGGAGGGCAGGAGTCATGGTGCTGCTCCATGGCACTAAGAGGAATTTTGCTCTCATGCCTGAAGGCTGGACGTAAGTGGCTGCACTCTCCTGAAAAACAGCTTTTTAGTTGTCTGGGGGAGTCCGACTGGCTGCTCGCAGCTCTGAGGTCTGCAAACAATTCAGCCGGCCCATGCAGACATGCAAAAATAGCGCACAACTTGCTTTCAAGAGGGGCAGTTGTACTTGCCTCTCTGGAAACATATGTAGCTGGATTTTACTGATAAAAGCCCACTACACACAATCAGTCCAATGCCCTGCTGCTGAGAACTTGTATCCCACCATTTCCATGTATTTGTGAATGCCCCATGTCAGCAGGGGCGTGTGGTGCACGTGAGGATCAACCTGTGGGGGTGGGTGGAGGAACGGGATGAAATTCTTCCTGTAAAATATTTGTTGTAAATTATTTACTCAGCCGCCCCCTCTGCATAAGTCACATCTCCAGATATCTGACAGGCTTCGAATGAAGCTATGTTGTACATGAGCAGAGGATAAAAACAAAAAAAAGAGACTGCCACGCTCTCTCAAAAGTGGAAAGGTTTACGTTGAAACCTGAGGACTTCAGGACCCCACCATGATTCTTTTTATTACCTTGCAGGGGGACTACTACAGAGCCGTTGTAATCTGGCACTGGAAAACTACCTGCTGGGGTCCAAGCTGACAAACCTGTGTTGATTTGATAGATATTTTTACAGCTTTTAAAGCTATTAACGCACCATATATTTCCCTCCCGAGAAAAATTCAAAATGCACCACAGACAGAAGCTCACCCACCACAAGAAATACAAATGCTCGTCTGGGGTCAACATGTCTGTGGCTAGGCTCAGCTGAGGTTAACAGCATCATCCTTCCTATTTCTCACCTTTTGCATGAGAAGCACTGAGTGCACATCTGGAAAGACCGTCTGAATTTTGGCCACTAGAAGGCAGCTTAGAGAATTTCAGCCACATAATGCAAGCATTATAATTGTGCAAAAGTCAGTGTTTTGCGGCTGTGAACCTGCAGTTACCTCCCTTTCAAAGCACACCAGGTTTTGCTCCCCCATAAGCCTGGAGAAACAGAAATACCATTTCCCTTATTTTGTCCTCCCCAGTAAACAATACTACAATTCAAAAGAATATATTAGTAAAACTTGGTCAGCCAAAAGTATGCATGCTTCTTGGAGACATGACTCCACAAGCATTATGTAGCCTACCACCAGGTGTCACCAACTTCTTGATTAATACAGAGCCGATTGTACAGTGCTCCTCTAAAGGGGCCATTATTTGAAGTTGCTCATTTCCCACAGGTGATGATAGCACCTGGTAAAAGCCTGCCGTTCTTACCCCATTTAAGGAGCTGTTGGGATTTTTTTCAATAGAACTGCTGTTATTTTTACGTCTACACAGCTGTTTGGTTGGCTGCTTGCTGAGTGTGTGCCCCACTAATAGAAAAGGACTGGCACTCAAGCAGCAATGACTAGGTAGCAGAATATTTCTGGGTATTCTCCTAAATATTGGTCCATGTGTCTGAAAGATCAGTCCAAAATACCAACTAGTTAGAAAAATATTAACAAACTTGCCAAAGTACCTGCAAGAACTACAGTATCAGATGGGATAAAGCTACACAATGCGTATGCTCAGGGAAAAAGAAGGGGAAAGGATGTAGCCCATAGTCTGGCACTACATCTGCGTGTGCCAGACTATGGGCTACATGAAGGTATAGGTGACTATGTGTACCACTGAAGGTGGTCAATCAGGAAACATTTTTTCTCCATCCTGGCACTGTCTGGTCATGCAAAAGGGCCCTGCTCAGCCAGGTGTACTCAACCCCCAGATGGTATCCATGCCCACTGCCTCTGTGTGCCCACCAATACATGCAGCCCTCCAGCAGGTCTTTCCAAGTCTGTTCCTGCATCACCCCATCTGTCAGGGAAAGCTTAGCCAAGCTGCTGAGACTAGATGCTTGAAGAGGCCACGTCCCTCCAGCATCTCGGCCTCATGACTTTTCCCCCCCGTCTCCATGCCCCCCGAGTGGGCAGAGATGGACATCATCAGTGGCTGACTCCTTACAACGACTTCTGCACACACTGTCCTTGCAAAATCCGCTTCCTCTCTTCCTGACTGATATTTCCAAAACCCACCCCAGGCCCTCTAGGTATTACTGTAATGCAGAGGATGTTACTGGTTCCTAAACCACTGTGTGCTCCAGGCTGTTTAGCTGAGTTTTGTTACAGTAAATGTATTTCCAGCCAAGAGTTACGAGAACATGTGCCGAATCATACAGCATTGCAGTATTGTGTCAAAGTAACATACAATTAAGAAGCTTTAGCATGTTAATAATTTGCAATCAGATTAGTGTTGTATTAGGCTAATAGAGTTTGTCCTGGTTAATTCAGATCCGTTGCTCACAGCTCCATTGCTTTCTTTGGATTGTTTTGTTTAAATCTGATTCCCAGCTAGTCAGTGGAATAGACACATATAGCGGGACTGGATACCCATGAATTATTTCAAATACTCAGGTGTGCAGATAAATCAGGAACTGTTTAAACTAGTCTGACTGTGCAAAGAAAAACTAAATCTTTTAATCTGGCATGAAGAGATTTTCACACTGTGTGAATATACAGGACTACCAACAGAAGAGATGCGGTACCTGGATAGCAAGGATCCGAAGCAGTTTTCTACATGGGAAAGTACTAGTGATCCCGTAATATTTAACAGTTGCACAACACAAACTACACTGCAAGCAGACTTCTTGTGGGTGGAGCAACTGCATGAGAAATACCTGCTCCTCGTTTTCACAGGACAAAACAAGCACCAGGTTCCAGGCCGCTGAGCCGTGCAATGAATCAATGCAGTAACACAACAAATCTCACACATGCACGTCTCTGAATGAAGCTCAAGTCAGCTCAAACCACAGGATTTGGTAACACTGAGGTCTTTGTGACTCCAGAGATAAAGGGTCTTTGTTCCTTGTATATGTTCTGCTCTTAAGGATAAACCTACAGTTTCCAGCTAGAAGAAGCAATGTAAATATTGGGGTGAGAAATCTTAGATATTGTTAATGAATAGCGTAAAATTATAGGAGTTTACTATCCTACTGCTGCCTTCAATTGTAAGTCAATAACACCAGTGCTATCTATGCTGGATGCATAGATGGATGAACAGGACTGCAGGTGATGATCCCAAATACATTTAGAACCAGAGACATGAGGTTTGCAATATGGGTGCCTGCATCCAGCTACCTGAATGCATTTGGAGTTGAGCTAGGCTGAACTGGTAAGGCCGAGCGGTAAATTCAACCCCCAGGTTTGCAAACTTAAGCCAAACATCTGCATTTCTATGGGCAAAACTGTATTTCATGAAGAGCTGCAGAAACAGGACAGAAAAACAGGCTTTGCAACAACAGGAACACCACAGGCAATGCAGAACAGATTGAAGCAGGAGGATGAGGGACCACGTAGGGTCCTAGATGGATTCCTAGAGGATGTCTGATCAACTCCTGTCCCATAATACAGGGCTGTCCAACTGGGGACCAGGATGTGGCCCACGGGAAATTAAATTGCAGCCCCTGAGCCGCTGCTGCCCCCACCACTCTGTCTGCAACGGCAGCTGGGAGTTTCCAGGCTCCCTTTTCCAGCTTGCTGCCTGCTCCTGCCCCAGTGCAGTGCAACACAGCCAGGGGAGCTGAGGCTGAGTCTGGGGCTGTATGGGTGCACAGTGCAGCATTTGGGGAGGAATAAGGGAAGGGAAGTGCATGCAGTGTGGTGGTGAAGATGCGGCATGGTGCAGGGGTGTGAGGAGTGGAAGGTCTGCACAGGTGCACGATGCTGACATTGTCTGCGAGTTCTTTGGTCCCTGGCCAAAGCTGGACAGCCCTGCTATATAAACAGCTGAAGTTTTAAAAGCACCTATCCAGGAAGGGATCAAAATGCTCCCACTAGACAGCTCTTCATTACTACGTGACTCACTGCAACGAAGAGCAGCGACTCCGGATGCCGTAGCTACGTGACTTTTTCCAGGGAGCTTTTATTCATGGTGAAACGCTTTTCACAACAGCATCACCAGCCTTGAGTTAAGAAAGCACAAATCCAGCTCCACTGTGCTTGTGCTAATGGGGACACACACAAACACACACAAAAAAGTCTGCTCAGAAGTATCATAGGCAAGACTATGCCCGATAAAAGGACCAGAAGGTGATGGATTTTTTTACTCCACTAGTAACCAACTAAATAAAAAAACAAAAGTAATTAGGTTCTGAATGGTTGTGTTTTTACAAAGCCCAGAGCTCAGTAAACCAAACCAATCACATTTATCTGTTGTAGGCATAAAGCAAGCCAGATATTCTTTGTTTATTATCAAGCTTTCCATGATTGCAGTTCAGGAACTGAAATTATAACTAGAAAGTATTTTATGTTTAAGACAAGCAAAAATTACATCTCATGTGCTAAGAACCCACCCCAGTTTCAGATCTGCTATAATAAAATGCAGAAGCACTAAGCTGCACATTACTCTTCATTTTCTCGGGTATTTACTGTGTTCAGTAGGAAGTGACATGTGAAATCCAGATTCACAGGAATTTAGTCTCCAAGGAAAGAATCAGTGACATTTTCACAAGCATGCATTTGGTGTACGTTTAAAACCAACTGGAGGCATATCAGAGTGTGCTGGTATGGTCCATCAGTGTAGCCACATCTGCATGCCATCTACTGACTTACGGCGCTCATGACACCAGAATTGCATAAATTACAAAGCTAATATTAAAATGGTGGATAAAGTGTACCATGAATGACACTAATGAACTGGTCAACATGCTATTTATGATGTGGGAATATTTGCTCTCCTGCCCCGAGATCAATGTGCAAATCTCATCGTGTTCAGAGCAGGATCCCAAGGGTATGCCACAGGCCTTGCAGCAAGAAAAGATTTTGGCATCCTAGTTTGTTCAGCTTCCCTGGGAATAAAGAGCTCATTCTGTACTAAACCAAAAGCGATGTTGTATCATGAGAGGCCAAAATTAGAGTGAGCCCAGAGATTGTTTCACTGCATTTATTCTGGGTTTGATCTGTTCCCTTTGCATTTGGAAAACAGCATGTCAAGCTAAGAACAGGGAAGGTCCCACAGTGCATCTCTGAATGATTTTTTTGTTTCTGTCTTTAGGCATTTCAACAGCCCTTTGTTGTTAGGCAGATCAAGCCATATTTTCTACTGAGGCTGTAGCAGTGGTGCCATCAGCCTGTAATCTGTCAAATCCCTCTGAAACTGCCTTCGGTTGCTTTTGTAAATGTAGTGCCTTGCTGCAGTTGCTTCTTGTGTAAAAGCCAGGCTAGGTTTTGATCAAAGTCCTCCTTATGTTATGTGCACAGTTCATCGTTCTTACACTAAGAGGATGCAGATGTGCAGAGACAATTTCCTGACAATGCTACCCCATGCTATCGAGATACTAGGGCACCCATCTCTTCCCCACCCCCCCTTTTTTTTCTTTTTTTCCAACCAAACTGAAAAAAACAAAAACAAAAACTGATTGATGGTGGCTGTGGAGGAATCGTTTTAGACTGCCACAACATATTGTAGGACTGGACAGGCCAACAGGTCTGGAACACATGCCAAGTGAAAATGCTTCTGGTTCAACTGTGCTGCTTTGAAAGCAACATGAAGAGTAGGAAAGGAAAGCCTGAAGTTTGAATCAAGCAGTCTTCAGTTCCATGTTCAGCTCATGTGAATATTTCAAAGCAAAAACTTTACAAGTTGAAAAATGTGATGCTTCCCTGGGAAATCCTGCTGTATTAGGCCATCAGCGAGGGTGGTGATCTAGGGGAGAATGGATTTCAACCACCAAACTGTCTATCCAAAAGAGAGAATTAAAGAGGACTCTTCCTGGATTTTGAAGTAAAGCTTAGCTGCCCCCTTCCTAGTCACAGGACTATTCAGCTGGCAGGGACACAAAATAATACAATCCAACTTGTTTCACATTATCGATCCCAAATGCTTAATAGTCTCCAAAGTTCTGGATCAGAGCAGAAGTTCGAACAGCCTGTTGCTTTTTGGCCCACGTGGTCCGGAACTCAAAGGCTTTTGCGCCTTTATGTGAACAATTTAAGGTTTCAGTGGCCTCGTCTACACATACACATTTACTATGCAGTAACCAAAATTACTGCACAGTATGGGTGTGCATCTACCCATGCATGCCCATACTGCTCAGTAACTATGGTGACTTCTGCCAACTTGAGTGTAAATTTGATATGTGCATCATGTAGGTATCAAATTTACACCCAATTAGTTACCGAGCAGTAATGCATGTGTAGACGCCTTACTGCGCAGTAACTCTGTGTGAGTGTGTGTGTGTGTGCGTGCGCGGATTGACTTGGGACTAACTTCAGTCCCAAGTCAGTCCACACACAGCATTAATGCGCTTTAATGCCTGCATGTGTAGACATCAGCTTATTCCTGCTTACTGCGCAGGAACTTAATGACCAGTAAATTTAAGCCGGTGTAAATGCATGTGCAGACACCTCTCACCATTACCTTTACTTGTTATCTTGAAATATTTAGAAACATGTTGCTAGCACTGGGGATTGTCATAGCAAAGAGCCTAAGAAAATCCATCTGCAAACAGCTTTGCCAATACTTCAGTTCCCATCAGTTAACTTTAGATGGAGTCAGAGGAGCCACATCCTACTCCCATCCCAGCCTTCTCCTAACCACAGAGAGAAGTCAGTCTCGCAGGGACCCAGTTTAGTCACCGATGAAATAGGGTGAAGAGTAACCTATCCCATCAGGCTGCCAAGAGGCTTATTTCATCACTCTTTGCAAAGTACTTCAAGCCTCTTGGATAGATGGTGCTCAAAGAAATGCTGAATATTAGCTCAATTTTTCATATTAAATCTTCACTGCGTGTCTTTCATCCACAGTTTACTAATGGAAGAATTCCCAGCCTCTCGTGATCTTCAGGCTTTGCTGGATATTGAGAACATGAACTGTGCTGGCTGCTTTTTAACTCAGGGCATTGAAAAGCCAAAAATAAGGCAAAATTAAATCATTTACTTTCGTCTCCCACAATCCTAAACCAGCACTTAATGCGTCTTTGGTAATGATTGTATTCAGACAAGATGGTTCAAAGCATCAAATAGTCACAGGTCAGCCTCTCACAAACGCAATAGGAACGTGTTCCAGGTAACCACAGGCGTGAAGATAGATCTGTGTCATGTCTTTTGAATCACACTCAAATCTGAGGGGACAAGCTGGCATAATTGACAGCTCCATCATTCTGACGTATTTCTAATTCACTTCAAAAATAAATGCAAACACAGAGCAAAAATGTTCAGTTGGGGGGGGGGGGAACCCACACACAATCAATTGCTCTCACTAACCTCAGCTGGAGGCAGTGCATTTTCTCCAATACAACATTTATCTTTGTGTGTCTAAATTATTCAAGGTTACTACTGTTTTTCTAAAGGCTCAGTGTGATACAAGCTTCAGAATTACTAGTTTCTATTCTTAGTTACCTGCAATTTTCCACTCACAAAGTACGTTGCTGAAAATCATGAAAGCTGCTTGAAGCTAAGGTAGGAAACATGCACCATTTATTATTTTTCTAAATTACCACCTTAATGCCCAAAACATGACAGGGTCCTATTGTTCAAGGCACTGCACAGAGCTATAGAGAGAGACAAAGGCTGCCCTGACCAGCTAAAGAGAGCTGCAGGCAAAGGGTGGGAGAAGGGAAACTGAGTCACAGAGCAGTGACATGGCTGCCCAAGGCCACCGAGCAAGTCAGCAGCAAGCCTGGGTCCTTGATTGCCAATTTAGAGCCCCATCTCTTAGGTCATGTTGCCTACCGTATTTATATAATGGGTGCTTAAAATATTTCCCAAGCCAAAGCTTGCACATTTGTCCCTCTTCACATTTGAGCACAGACCTCTTCCAAACATCTCCAGCAATAACCATCCTCATAGATAGTGTTGGCTGACAAAAGACATGCCTGGAAGCAAAACCCTCTTTGGACTTGTGCTTATTAAAAATTCCCCCTAAAATATCTTTTCTTCTTATGGAACAGGATGCTTTCCATATCACTTCCACTCGGCAAAAAAAAACACTTTAAATGAAGGAAGTGTGGCACCAAGTGATTTCTAATGAGCAGAAGGGTAGCTTGGGTCCAGAAACTCTTTAAGAGGTTTGCATATCAGTACCATTGGTGTAGTTCAGGATGCGGAGCTCCTCCAGTTTGGCATTGGGAGTATATCAAGGGAAAATCCAACACCTGATAAACACGAACAGAAAACATTCTCAGCTGTATGAAAGATGCCCACCTGGGAGGGACCAGACAAAAGCAATCCTCCCACCCACCCTGTTCGAACATCACAGGAATCTGATACTCCCCCACCCGTTGCACAGGCTGTCCAGCAGCAGAGGCCACACCAGGACACCAGGTCTGAATACACACCAGAGCAGTGCCAAGGGGACTGTCCTGGACAGCCCTGAGATGCCTAATGGGTATAGGTTGTAGCTGCGTTGGTCTAAGGACATGGGTAGACATCTTTCTTTTATTAGACCAGCTCAAATAGTTGAATATAACTCAAATAGAAGATTTTTTCCAGCTATTTGAGTTGGCCTAATAAAAGATATCAGGTTTACTCTGAGATGCCCAGAGCAGTATAACACAGCCACCAGCAAGGACATGCCTCTCTCAAAATTGGGAGCAGTGTCTGGCCAGCACAGCTCAGTTGGCTCAGGAGATTGCATGGGTCTGAAATTGGAAGCTAAGGATTACAATCACTTCTTTTGGGCTCACTGTTGGGTGTCCTCCCTGCCCCCCCATTAAACACAGGCCCCCAGGCTGATCTGTGCCATCCACCCACAGCCCAAATGCTAGGCCTTCATGCTGTCTCTGCAGCTCAGAGCAATGCTGTCTGAATGCTGTAGTTTGAGGTCTGTCCTCATTTTTCCTTCATTTCCTCAGAGAACAGTCCCCTTGGGAACTGGCAGATTTTCTACATCTGCCCACATGACAATAGGCTTAGGCAGAGGGTTTTTTAGTACATGAGATCCTGAATTGGTTGCTCCTCTCATGGCAAAAGCTAGCAGAGGAACATGGCCATGAGGCTGTAACCTCTGTTCCCTCTCTTCAGGTCACTCCAATGACTTTGCAGCAGCCCAAAGCATAGACATTGCAAGCTCAGTTTTAAATCTCTATGTAACCTTTGTGGCAGCGTTCGCTTAAAGAGAGGCAATGCTTTTTTTCGCTCCCATCTGTGCAATTCAGTTCTGAATTGCAGAATCAACTTTCTGCCAACCCATTATTTTATACTGTATCAGAGCATTCAGCGAGAGAGAAAAAAAATAGTCGCACCTACAATCAAAAGAGCAAGGTTTTGCAAGCTAGCCGTTGGTAAAGATGTCTGAAGTCAAACTAGCAGCCATATTGTATTGGGAAAGCATGTAAACAAATCTGGCATGTTCCTTATTAAAAAAACCTGTGTACCTAGCATGTGCATCACATTTAAGATATTTTTTTTCTCTCTCTCCCATGAGCTCCATGGAGACAAGTCAATCACAGTTAACCATCTGGTAATCCTCAGCCCAGGCCGGCACAGCTGCTACCTAGCATTTTGTAATCAGGGCTGTATCTTCCATTCACACTAAATATGAAACATGAGCAGCTGCTTGGCCAGCATTTTCCAGTGAGGTCTCTCTCATTCTTTTTAGTATTCCTGGCTTCTCCTTCCCTTCAGCCCCAGATTTTTATACAAGTTTAATGAGATTTCAAGGTTGCGTTTTAATAAGGAATAAATAGCCAGCAAGATAGAATGACTCCAACTGCTATGTTTATATGGTATATCTGTTTTAGGGGAAAAAACAACAACAAAAAAGCAGATATTTGGAGGATGGAGACTGTGTTTGCCTCTGTACCTAGCAGAACAGCACCCTGATCCCTGAACCATGCCTGCCTCTGTGCCTAGCAGAATAGCACCCTGATAGGGGATTTTACAGGAACAGATCAGGGCAAATATATTAATGTTCCTAGCAAGGCTACAGTTCGCTCATCTCTATAGGCAAGTTGTCTTCCTACCTACCCTGAAATACCCAATTGCTGTAAATGCCTCATGGCTAGCTGACATGGAACATTAACATAGGGATCAATGTTAAAATGGACATAGTTTCTCAAATAACTCACATTGAGGGTTTCCTATAGATTTTTGTCCTGCCAGATGCAGAGAGTGGAAAACTCATGCCCTGGTACTATGCAAACTCAAGGGCAGGGTCATGTATTAAAGGGCTTGTTACCTCTCCTCTTGCCGGGGGGGGGGGTAGGGGAGGTGCTGAGGCTGGATTGATTCACACTGTTAGGTGATAACCACAAACTGCTTCAACCTGAACAACTCCTTATTTCCACGTACATCCTCTGTGACTTCTCCTTTCCTCTTTCAACTTGCAAAATGGGCCAGCAACTGCCAGAAGGAGGTCCAAATTTCATAACCCCCAACTATCTATCCCAAAAGATCCGAGTCTTTGCATCAGCATGATGATGCTTCCAGCTGTGACTTGGCCATACAGCAGACTGCTCCTCCTGAACCAGTATCACCCCTGCGACAGCAGGCAGCAGACCTTTTTATGTTATGTAGGTGCCCTCACCCTCAGGAAAGCATTTAACTTCAGTTTATAGAGCATTACAGTAGCAGCCATGAAAGAGTCAACATTTCCCAAATGGCAGCATGCAGTTAGCAGAGAACAGCCTGTCAGTAAAGAGGCAAACCATAGCAATCATGTGCCACTAGGTAGTTAAAAGGATCAAAAGCCGACTTTCAAATGGCAACTGTTGCTATGTCTTTCTCTAGCATCATGCTGTTTCATACCCAGTATTACGTTTGCCCACATTATGTGGCACTCTTAAATTGTTTTTTTTTTAATTGTATTTTTCCAACATTTATCAGAAACCTCCTTCAGCCAAAGTGAGGAAGGACTTTTAGAAGATTTTTAGTGTGTGCAAAACAACTGCCAAATGCATCTTCACCTGCCGAAGAACAGATTTGAATGCGTTAAATTTGTTAACAACTAGAAAGTGAGGTAAGAATTAAGGGGGAGCTCGGGGAGGAGGGGGGTGAGCCCCTCATAGGAGACAAGAGCCCCCCTTCTAAGATGTGAAAATCATAACTTGGGGGGGAGGATTCTGCAATTGGATTTCTCTTTCACTTAGATGGACTTGTTAATCAATGAATCAGTTTAATTTTTTTTTGCAGCTCCCCAAGA
>NW_017728917.1:12767248-12852691 GCF_001723895.1 Crocodylus porosus
CCAAGAGTCAAAGTGCAATTTGAACCCTGCTAGAAAGTGATGGGTGTGCACACGTGTGCATATAATCAGGTGCTGCCCAGTGAAAGCAGTATTAGCTTGCTAGCACTGTCAGCATAAAGGACTAATATTTGTTACCACTGTGGAAACAGGAAAAAATAAAGTATTAAAAATTACCAATAAATAACAACTAAACTGTTGTAATATTATACATTTAATAGATTTCATAGACATTAGGACTAAAAGGAACCTCGGAAGATCATCAAGTCCAGCCCCCTCCCCATTAAACAGGTATAACTTTTTAAAATGATTTACACAGCTATAGGGAAATAAGCATCTTATATATACACACTTCAATCATTTTTCCTAATGAGGAAAAAATATTTTCAGTACAGAGGAATGACAGTAAATTTAAAACAATCATGTATTTGTTCTAATCTACCATGATAGGCCATTTAATACCCAAGAGATTGCCATGAACCAAAAAAAATGAGATGAAAGGTTAGCATTTGGGCTGTTGCAGATGAAAGTTAATCCAAAAGAAAAAGCCTGTCAGAGCACATATAGAAAGAGAATCAAACTACTCCACAAATGGGGTGGAAAGACCCAGCAACAACTGCCCTATGATAATCAGTACCATCAAAATGATACTGTTCTTTTCCGCTAAGTGCTAATGCATAAAAGCCTAATAAATATGCTGCTTTTTAGTATTTCATAAGGGACAATCCACATTTTAATTGCAGCCTCTAAATGAATACAGATTTTTCTGTGGTTTCTGCAGCATCCGGGGCTGGTTGGAGATTTTTTTTTTCCTCTTTCTTTTTAGGGCAAAAGAGAGGATTAAATGCATGGCCTTGACACAACACCTGCACAGCTGGCAAGCACCAGACATCTCCCAAATCAGCCATCAGCGGGAATCTAACCAAGTCTCTGCTGCTAATGAAGATGAAAGCAGGAGAGGGGAATGTAATGGAGAAGAGAAGAAGTGATGGCGAAAGGCAGCAGGAGAAACAATCATGTTGGTAAACACCGGAAAAGAGATTTTTGTCCCCAAAGTAACTAAAGAACAGTTTCTGCCACTATTGCACAAAATAACTGTATTCCACCTGAAGTGACTGGGACTAGTCACCAAGTAAGGTACTATTCAGCATCAGTAAGGGAAACAGGACCAGAGATTATAGGAGAACTTTACTCCAGTATTTAATGAGTATTTCAAGACTTGCTGCTTTATTCAGCAATGTGTTGCTTAAGTACTATTTGAGAATATCATTTTACCATTACACATTGGTCACCCTCAACTGCTCGGGATAAAGAAGAAACAAGACATGTTAAAATCATATAGCACAGACCACCACCAAAAATCCTAGAAGTCTTGAGAGCCCCTCCCCAAAGGGTGTATGGCTGTTGTTGGGACTCAAAATACCCATACTGATCCACCTCTTGCATGAGAAACCTTTCCCCTCATGCCACTTTTTTCAGCTTCAAAAAAAGCACAATTTCACATGGACTCTGGAATGGTCAGGGTCAGTGCATGGCATTAATCTCCTAGAGTACACCTTTACAAGGTGAAGCTGCATGTGGATGGTTTTCATCCAGGCTATTTAGTGCCGAAACATATCAAGAGAACATCTTGGCTCTGTTGAGGGGACAGATTATTCCCCCAATCATCCATCTCAATACCTCCCAGGTGAAAATGCCAAACTTCAGAACCAAAACGTTCTTTCACTTCAACTCAGGACTCAGGTCCTGCGCCTCATCCTGGATGCTACTTACAGCACAAGTGTAAGAGGCCTTCCTTCCCATCATAAGAAGAAATTCTGATTATTACTGTTAACACATAAAGCTAGATGAACTCCTTGGGACATACAGGACCTATTACCAGATACATAAGTGATCTGGATGTTGTGCCAGGCCAAGAATCCAGCGACTCAATACATTCTATGCAGCCACAATCAATTTTAATTACATCGTTTCATCTACAGTCACTTTGAAAACTGTTTTGGAGTTAATTGGATCAATAAATGAATTCCCTTGGCGTGGAACCAGCTGCACATTCAGCAGGATAAAAGGCATCTCTGCCTACAGCTAGAGAAAGATTTCATTCTCTGAGTTGTTATCAGAATAGGATCACTCCCCGATTCACTCGCACTCTGGAGCGTAACATTGCCAGGCTAGTGCTCCCAAAGACTTGCTGCAACGTGCAAGGCAGTGTCAAATGTCTGTAAAGAGAGCTTATGAACTCCCTACAGTGACCTTCATTATATTCAGCATCTGAAGCAGAAAACATTTAACAACAAGATAGCTTACTCCTAAAACCAGCCAATTATGTTTGCTGAATTAGGCCATGCAACCAAGTTTGCAAGCGCAGCTGAGGAATGGGAGGGAACAAAGACTCTCGTTAAAATAGATCGCTATTATATTTTAATGACACACCACAAAGACGTCTGCATGTCCCTTGCCACAGGACCCTTTGCAATGGCTTAATCAAAGCCCAGTTTATCACAGCAAAGGGTAATTAGCTGCTGTAATGCATCATCTTGCAGAATCGAGCATCATTGCAAACAGCCATTACTTGGCAGAAACATCCCAATTTATGTTGATAACAGAGGTTTTACCTTGGGGCTTTCCATGACCAGATCATCAGGTGATGAATTGCCAGCCCAGCCCATGCCCTCTAGTTACTGTCACTATGAATAATCAAGTCAGCTGCCAAGGGGGACTTGAACTGACCGTAATCTGAGGAATGATGCAAAAGTTGTTGGGTTTGTTTTTTTAAGAATGATACAAAATACAAAATAAAAATAGTTAAACTCTCTATCCCCATTTCCCCCTGAACATGGACTCTACATCGCTTTACTTGGAAACAGCCAAGACCAGTCCCATACTCCATTGCAAAGGGACTGTGGTCTCTACAAGAGGGGGTGGGCTGTTCTTTTGGTTGCAGGGGTGTAGGTGTAGGAGGTGGCAGGTGCTTGGAAAGCAGCAAGTCGTTTTTCTTGAGAAGACCTGGGTGCCGACTGGCAGAGGACAGGAAGGGACTGATGATGGCTCTGGGTGCAGAGAGAGGCGGCTTTTCTGGGACAAGGCTTTTCACCTAGTAAACATGACTTTACCTTCCTTTGGTTCCCTGCGCAGTGGTCTGATTCAGGACTATGTTGCTGGAACAAGCCACCTTTGCCTTCAAAGCCTCCCATACAACTGGACTGAAGACATTTCAGCCACAGCCATGAGTCTAGCCTCTTCGTGCTAGATGCTGTTTACATGCAGGTGGATCACATACCAAGAACGATTTCACAAGAGCCCTTCCTCCTTCCGCTCCTCACATCAACTCAGAAGTGAAAAGGAGACCCTTGCCCTAAAAATTCATGTGAACTCCAGACCCTACTCCAGGTACATGTACTTCCACAGGTCTTTAACAAACGCATGCTGATGCGCTCCAAACAAGAAGTTAATGAACCATGTCCAAGTAAAAATGCTGCCTAGCACATGCGTGTACGGTACTTTATAGTGCTCAGAGACACCCAGGCACCCGGTAATAGGTTTCAAGTGATTTATCCAGGGATACATGTTTAACATAATACGCAACGCTGGCTTTATGGCAACACCCCCATACTATGCTTGTACACGTGAACAGAGAACACTTCCCACATCATTAATTTAACTAAGGCAATACTATGACAAAGGTATTTAAACTGGGACTTTCACTTTCTTGAACTGCTGGCTCTGTGAAGAGTCTTTTTTGAATTTTTCACTATTTGAGAAGTTCGTTGATTATTTCACAATCACATGGATTGGGACCATCTGCTGGAGCAGCCTGTTGCAGCTTTTCTAGCCCAGGTATAGCATGAGGGCCTGCCCAGGTATGTGCATGTGGTGTACACTCACATACACACTCTTACATGAGCACATGGGCTCAGATACTGGCGTCTAGGCACTGCACCAAAACAAGCGGATGCTACAAGGCCCTGATTCAACAGGGCACTTGACTACAAGTGCTGTAAGTGCAGAGAGAGCCTGAGAAATGGCTAAATATGCCATGGCAGACTCCCCAAAAGCTGAGGCTGCCTTCATGCATACAGGTGAAAGCCTATGACCCCTCATGCACCGTTTCCCTGGAGAAGAGGGTCAACAGCTGTGCAAAAAAAAAAAGTCTCCCCAAAATAGGCCACCTGGAAAGAGACATGGCTGGTGCTGCAGTACCACTCTCAGAGCCAGCCTGAGGCCAGGCTTCTGCCCTGCAGAGGTTACAATCTGGTTGGCCTGGACAAGAGGATGGGAGACAGAGGCAGGGAGAAAGGAAGTCACCTGCTGAAAGCCAGACCACAGCTCAGTGGCTGAGCCAGGAACAGAACAATGATATTCCGAGCAAAGGGTCTGTGCTTTTGCCGCTAGATCATATGTGCTCCAAAAACTCCCTCGTTACCAGCTCCTAGAGCATCATCGATAGCGTATGTGATCTGTTGATTCTTAGCTAAAACCAATATAAAATGGTTAATTTTTTTTTTAAATCCCTATTTTTGTGCTTCAGAAAACCAACTAAATAAGAGTCCATTCACTGCCTATAAATCCAGGAAAGTGCCAGACCTGTGTGATTAGGACCATATGTTTCCTAGGTGATAAGCCTTTCATTTTTCTAGAAGACACTTGAAATAGAGCATTGGAAGATTAATCCTCCCCAGAGAAGTGAGAGTTCATTGGCTAGTTTCTCTGCATTTAGATATAATAATTAGACATATTGATTCCCCCACTTTGTGCCTAACTGTTATAATAAAACAATTAAGAAAACTTCAAGGAACTATTTCAAAAGTAATTGCACATTGTTTCCCCGACAGTGTTCAACCTGATGCCTCACGTGTACACAGAAGGCCAAAAAACCCTAAAAACCCCCACATTTACCTTAGCAATTCATCAAGCAGTAACTTCTGGTTGTAAAAAGCAGCTTCAGACTCCGCCTCACCCCTCTGCCCATCACAACCGTTAACAGCAACCTACCTGAGATATATTTGGTAGCGCTGAGGTGCTAATCTCTTTGCTGTGATATCTTTTATAAGACTGACTAAATAAAAAAGATATCACACCTACCCAAACAACCTTGTCTGCCTACGTCCTTAGATCAAAAACAGCTACAACCAACAACCCTAATCTCTTTGCTGAGCTGCTATGTTTGCCTTGCCTCCACGGGTGATTGTAGAGAGAGGGACCCTTACAAAGAACTTACTGAGAACAGCTGAAGAGCCATTGTGATTTGTGCCATATCAAGCAACCCACTAGCAGTCATCATCAAGGCCATACATGTAAAACAAGTACAGGGAGGTATTATTCCTAGTTACACTCCTTCCACCTAAAATTTGCAGGTGACATGACTGTAAATTCTGTGCTGGCCGATCCAGAAAGGGGAGCCAAGGTAGGTGTCCTTTTGTATAGCGAGACGACCAATATTTAAATACACATGTAAACTTACTCCAGAAGGGTCCAGTTCTGGCATCAAACACACAGCACATTATTTCTAAATGGAGATCTCTACAGGGAACTGTCTGGATGGATCGTGCTCTGGGATCAGGACCACAAGGCACAGGTAGGCAGGTCAGGCGAGTAACACAGAGATCTCTCAAAAGCAAAAAACTGTAACATCCGATCATTTCAGAGGGGGGGGAAGGAAGACAAAGAATGCATGCAAAACTCTCTGTGAGGAAAGCCTGTAACTTTTGCTATGTTTTTCTTAATTCTCCAGTTTGTAATAATGCTTCCAGCATCTACCAGAATTAAATCATTAAGTTATCAACTCACATTTTAAAAATATTAACCTTGTAAAAAACACAGGAGAACTGTCAGGTTAGGGCTTGCATTGAAAATTAGAAGATGAATGTAGGTTTGAGCCACTCAGCACTGCTGACCAGAAATCATAGCTTTCTACCAGTTGAGGTGCAAAAAGGAGCTAAAAAGTAGGAGCAAGAAAGCCCCACTAAAAAGTACAAGAAATTGTGTGTGCATACGAATACACACACACACACACACACACACACACACACACCTAGCCGTGTTCATGTGCATCTTGTACTTTTAGTAGGGCTTTCTTGAGCCTAATTTTAGCTTCTTTTAGCAGCAGTAGATAGACAAAACAACTATATATGGTTGCTATAGATATATAGATCTAATCTAATCTATATGGATCTAGTGTGTGTGTGTGTGTGTGTGTGTGTGTGTGTGTGTGTGTGTGTGTGTGTGTGTGTGTGTGTAAAATCCATTTCCTTAGCAGACACTTTAAGGATTCTGCATCTGTGAAATGATTTATGCTTTCAGATTTGAGGAACACATGGATATTTGAGAGGAACACGTGCTATTGATGGCAATTCTCTGGAACAACTGGACACAAAGAATGAAGTCGCAGCGTTCACTAAATTTTCTTCCTTTCACCAAGCTGAACTGGACCCTCAAAATTAATGTGACACATAGACCTAGAATTAACTCATGACATTTTCTAGTCCTCTCTCCAGCTTAGCAGTCTGAGAACAGAGGACTGACATTTATGTTTAACCACTTCAAACGGGAATCTTAAAAACAACTACCTTTTGGGAGGAACAAACAACTGAGGGACAAGCCTCCCTGATATTCACATTCCCTTGAAAATGAAAGTGGTCTATAGGGTGCTTTGTATCTGTCACACGCACAGCTTTTGCTTGTGGTATTTTTAAATCCTGGGATTCAGTTCTGGGATGTAAGCCCCAAAAGCATGCAGAGGCCTCCCATTCTACCAAAAGACTACTCAGAGCTAGGGACTTTTAACCCAGTAAAGCAGAAAGTATACTCAGCAATTTCAAACAGCAAGAGATAAGAAACAGCATGCCTCAATGTGTGCTCTGGGGACAAAACCATCCTAGGCGCTTCTCCAAAGGAAATCATTCTATAATTCACAAAGCCCCTGCCAGGTCTCTTCATTTTGGACTTGCACAGATGCACCAAAAAAGGTAAATGTTAGTGGGTTTCTCTCACCAGAGCACACAAACCCCACCCCTTGAAAGCCAACGATATGTTTCAGGAAACATGATGCTCGGGAATGTGTCCTGCTAAAAATCACCATGGGCATATACGATCCTTTTCAGCAACCACTCAGGGCCTACCAGAGACTCATGACATAATGCTGTTCTGCAACTTGGGTTGGGGCTGAATATAATAAAGCAACCAATGACGTGAATAAGCAACACCAGGAGAATCTGCCCAGGTCACGAGGCCCCGTCTGCAATACACTGCAGCAATGATGAACATCCCCGATGTACACAGGTTACCAGTCTTGCACATCAGCTGAACAAATTGCACATGCATCTACCACCATTTTGTACAATGTGCAGGGGATTTCACTCCAGATCTGAAAAAACATGCCTCTAAAGTAGGGGCCTGAAACCTTTTACTAGCCAAAACAATCCAGCCCCAGTCTGGCCCGGGAAGGGTGGCTTTCATAGCACATCTGTGAGACAGGGAGGTGGGGGAGGCTTTACTTTGCCTAGAGCCAGGCAAAAGCTTAGTGAAGAACCCAGCTCTGTTGTTGGTGCTATTAGACTCAGCATCCTCTGTGGCTGGGCACAGCTGAAGAGATGCAGCATCCACCGACCAACTGATGACATGAGCATCCGTCCACACTCCCTCCATTCAGCTCTTGAACCAACAGTGGAAATTTGCTGCTCAAAGGCCTTCTGCTGCCCCACCTCCATGAGTGTGGTGCAGAATGACAGTGGGCCAGCAGTACAACTGCACACATCCACCCCTCAAATACAATGCAAACACCTGGTACCAAAAACAGCACAGAGCATGCCGTGGCCACTAGAAAAGATGTTGGAAAACACCCACCAAGGCACACGCTCCTTTACAAACAACAGGCAGCAGTAGGCTCTCCTCTGCAGCATCTACACGTGACCGTCCATGGGGGTGGGGGCTTTAGGGCAAAGGGAACAGCCTCGCTGCTGGTGATGCAGGCTCATCATGCTTGAAATCCTCTGACCTTTGATGTCCCGGCTTGGATAGCAAGAGGCAAGAAGAAGGTGGCTGATTTACGAAGAGATCCTGGCACCTCCCCGGGATAGCAAGGATAGTTTGGCTCCATTTAAGACAGGAGGGGCTTGGAGGGGCCTCCAGTGTTCCTAAAATTCTCCAGACGAGGGGTAACTCTGACCTCTTTTATTAGACCAACTCAAAGAGTTGGAAAAAATTTCAACCCTTTGTGTTGGTCTAATAAAAGATACCAGATTTATCCCAAGAGCCATGTCTGCTTGTGTCCTTAGATCAACACAGCTACAACCTACCCCCCTAAAATTTTCCAGGAAACTTACGTGGAGAGAACAAGATGTGTGGTGGCCCAAAGGTCTCAATTGAACTGATTTCTCTGGAGAGAGTGTGCAATCCTCAGCCACAGCTGAGACGGCCCCTCGATTCAGCTGCTTGCAAGGGTGGGGAGTAGTTAAAAAAAATAATCACACTTCTTTGCAATAACCCAGAGCTGTGTAGAAGACAGAGTTTAAATGAATTTCTACTCAGATAGCTTCTTATCTGCTTTCTCTTCAGCTTTTAAAAGAGCTCGGCAGGGTTTTTCTCCCCTGCTTTTAATAGGCTGGCAGCCTAAAGACCACTCACAAGTTAGTGTGAAGAGCAAAATTCCTTTCCAACTGCCCTGCTTGGAGTCAGCTTGTATATTATGGCTGTTTTACATTCAATAGCTACCCCGACTGGCAGGCGATGGGGCTATTGCAGCTGGTGCCTGCAATACTCAACTCATTCTGCATAACCACTGGGGCTTTGGCCGGCTGTGAACCACCCTCCTCACCACTGCTGCTTCGGTCTCCAGCTGGGATGATCCTGTTTGCTGAATGAGTAGGGCAGCCCACTGAAGTTTTACATGTTAAAACTCTCCCGTGTTTCTTGGTGGCTGACACATAGCAAGGGGTTTGGAAGGAAATAGAGCTGAACTGCTTACTAACAGTATTCCCCCCCTCTTCAGGACACACATTTCTGGTATCACCTTTAGTTAATAAGCAGCAGAGTCTAGCAAATGCAATACTAGAGCAATATGATCAGCAGTTTCCTCCACACATCGCTGCACTGAATGGAGTCTCAATGGAATCTAGCATTTACCTAGGACTCTATTAATATCTACTACTTAGCCAATATTTATAGCCTACGTACCCGAAGCTGCTGACAAAATGTGTAGAAATGTTAAATAAACCGAACAGTTAAAGCAGCATAATGACAGATGTAGAGATGCTGAAGAGTGCAATCTATTCTAATTTATGATAATTTGTTTCCTTCATCTGGAGTCCTATTCAGAAGGGAAGGCTGAATGCATCCCCAAGAACAAGGTGGGAATGGTGGGGGGAAATAAAAATCTCTGCAGAAGCTCTTTCAAGCCAAGCAACCATATTCTCATGCCCAAAGCACAAGCGATGGCTTTAGAGTGGGTGCTTGTGCGTGGGCTGTTTGCAAGGAGACTACTGAATGTCATGCTGTCGGCTTACTTCAAGGCGTACCCGGGGACCACCAGACTGACTGTTTACCTCTAATTTCCCATGCAGATTTTGAAGGTGGAGGCTGTTGCCAGGTTTTGTGCAAGATGCACACAGCTTCTCCAAACAGAGCCCTGGTAAGCCTGTCATGCAGCCATCATCTAGAGAAGCAAAGCCAGCAGAGCTAACCTTTCTGGGACTCATCTAGTTTTGGCATCAGTGCCAAGGGATAAGTCATCTGGGCAACGCTTGGAGAGGTTCCCAGAGCCTGTTTTAAGATTAGAAAACAAATCTCAGCCATTTTGAGTTGGACACTTCACTCAAAGTATCAATTATCACAGCCCAGAGAGCCAGAAAACTCTTCAAACAGCCCTCTTTAAACCCCTGTTTGAAAAGGCATTCCTTCCTATGGAAGGCATTGTTCTGTACATGAGCTATGTAAAGAAAAGCACACCTGAAAAGCAGATGGCTAGAAACTTCTTCATGCTAATCATTTCAAATAGGGTTTTTAGGAACAGCTTCAGCCTAATGGTAGGTTTGTTCATTTTTCCCACAAGGCACGGCCACCTGAGATGCACTGATCCAGACCTGTGGGAACAGCTTGAACTAAGGTATTTTGTACCTCATCAAGGCTCCTCACCTTGCAACTCAGATAGCCTTATGCCTCCATCAGCAGCCTTGAAATGGATGGGATGCAGGCAACTTGAAACTGTGTTAGAAGTCTGAAATTAAGAGCCCCCAGTCAGCTTCACCAATTGTGCAGTTAAACAGAGTACTGTGTGAAAGAGATCTGATGTCCTTCATATTTCAGATAAATTATATTTACCACGACGTAAGCAATGATCAATAAGAGAAGTTACATATGATGCAGTTCCAATCATTGCTACCAGAATCCACAAGTAACTATGGCTCTAGTTACAGACCATACCACAACCCCTCACTTATTCTCAGGCCAGTCACCTGCAGTGCAGCTAATGGAAGGGGAGAAACCAGTTGTAATGGTCCAGTGGCTTTGAACATTGGAGCCATGCCTGGATGGCCCTCTCCACTTTCAAAATTTGCTCATCGGTAGAACTAAAAGGAACAATGTGCAACCAAATATTTATTGGGTGGATCTGGCCTTTCTCCACCCATTTACAGATTATACTTACTAACAGGTTAAGCATAAATTTCTGCGGACATTTCTACACATGCATTTATGCTGGCTTAAATGTACTGTGCAGTAAACGTACTGTGCAGTGGACATGCCGGGAATAGGTCGGCATCTACATGTACAGACATTAAAGTGAATTAACACTGTGCGTAGACTGACCTGGGACTACAGTTATTCCCAAGTCAGTTCACACACAGAGTGTTACTGAGAAGTAAAGGCATCTACACGTGTGTTACTGCACAGTAACTAATCGGGCATAAATTTGATACCTGCATGATGCAGATATCACATTTATGTTCAAGTTGGCATAAATTGTCATTCATGTTCAAGCTGGTGTAAATACAGTACAGGCATGCATTGGTAGATGCGCACCTGTACTGCACAGTAATTTTGGTTACTATGAAGTAAATGCGCACATGTAGATGTGCCCTGTGCGTTCTTTTTCCTGCATAAGCAAATTACAACTAGCAAGATACTTAAGTATTCCCACACCAGTAGGCAATTTCTAATACTCAGTTCAGCGATAAGCCAACACAGTTGCATTGCATGATATTCTCTCTCCCCCAATAAGGTGATCCAGTCTTTACACTCAAAATGAATTTCATTTAATTAATACATGCATTTTGACTCTGTGACCAAAATCTTTTCACGGACAACTTTATAAACATTATCCTCAAAAGCAAATTAAAAAAAAAAGTGGAGAAGACACAGTCAAAGCACAGTTCTACTTAAGAAGACACTCAGATGTGTGGAGGGACAGAAATTATTTATAAGACATCCCTAGTTAATCCAAAACCTCACTTTGTAGTACATTTAATGTACCCAACATGCAGTGTTGGACAGAACATCTCCTTCTGGACCCTGAGAACCATTCAGATTCAAATGCATCCCTCCTTCAGCATGTAAGATTAGCATGAAATACTGTTCAAGCACAATAAAGAACGCAGGATTTATCAGCTGCCCGAGATCAAAGTCACACAGCAGCAAAGAATTCAATTAAAATGTTAAAATTAAACAGGAAGGCATCCATTGTTTAATCTGTCAGCATCTTATTTCAAACTGGGATCTAAATTCCACTTGCATGCTCTTCTTGTTCATGACAGCCCTGAAAGTTTTGCTGGACATCTCTGAAGCTTTATTAAACACACCCTTGGTTTTCATTTTGGAGGGACATATTTTGCATCATGGGCCCCAAACAGCATTCATAGAAATGGCCCAATTATAAACAATTTCTATTTCTTAATAGACACTTATATTATAGAAGCAACCAAAAGCTGTGACAGGGATCAGTGAGAGGCTGAGCCAGGCACTGCACAAACAGAGGCAGCCCCACTATCCCAGGGAGTTTAGTATCTCCAACATGGACACATGGCTGCCGTATTTAACACTATCCCACAGGCTCAGCTCTGCCTGACCTGCTCTGGATGCTAAGGGTTTTTTGTTTTTTATTACTATATTTTATGTTCCAGGTCAAATCAGTCCCAAATCATATTGATTAAGCAGAACTCAATCGTTCTAAACACCATGTATGATGCTATAAGTAGAGAGCATCCTCCATCCCAGCCTCTTACCCTAGTACTTCAGATACTCCCAAATCCACTGGCAGGTATCCTATGTTCAGGCCCAAGCCTGAAGGTCTTGGGATTTGGATGTCTCCTACACTTGATCTTATCCCAAGGGTTTGTTCAGATGGGGAAAAAGGCCAGAAAATATCGTATGGAACAATGGAGACAGGTCTGGAAGAGTCCACACCAGGGCAAACCACTGATTTTTTCCTCCCTCTCTCCCCTAAACACCCAGAAAAAACACACAGGATATTTTCCTTGAAGCAGCACCAAGTTTGTTCCAGGCTGGCATTCTCACTCCCAAACCTATTTCACAGGAAGGTCTCACCCGGTGCTCTCTCTTCCTCATGCCATCTGGCTATACTGTAATCCCGGAGCGCTGCCTTGCAAGGATGAGGACCAAAGGACACACTTGTCTGGCACTGAGCACCTCTGCCAGCTCCCAGAAGTGGTTATGGACCCCTGCATTGTCAAGACCCCCTGTCAGGAGTTGTTGCCCGCGTTTGTCTCAGCTGCCAGAGAAGGAAGCAATGCCCTGGGGAAGTGTTTCTTCACTTTGAATGAGGGCAATAGCATCTACTCTTTCACACATTGCACTGCCCTGGCCCTGCAGAGCCATTGCCACTATTTCACGGCCCGACCCAGATGGTGCAAAGCCACACCTGGAACTGTGGCTTAGCGTAGACATACCTGAGCTGGCTTTACACTAGCTCTCTTGGTATGGATGGCAGCTGTCAGCAAACTCAGCACAAAGAGCAAAGTTCACCTACACCTGGGTAAATACACAATTTCCCCTCTCTAGAGCTACAGGGGCCACGCTTTGTTGACTCCCAAGTATTAATCACGGCCCGAGCATCTTATGGCAAGAAAAGAAATTATGGGAGGAAGGGAAACAAGCAATATTGAACAAATACGAAGACAGCCAAATCACAGGGCCCCGCTGAGGCTGCCTCTGAGCGTAAGAGGATTTGAGCTGTATTTCATAATCTCAAGCCGCAGAAATTTTGGATTTGCATCATCCAAGGAATTTGGCAGCACGGCAAAGCATCTGCACCAACAGGCATGAAGGATCAAGGTGCAAAGGAAAAAAATAATCATACCAAGTATGCTAAGGCAAAGGGATTAAAAACACCAACTATTTTCTGAAATTCAAACAACCACCAAAGGACCACTATGCACCTTCTTCCATGGCAGAAAAGTTCTTGAGGAGCTTAGATAAAAGCCTTGTCTGTGAAATTCCAGGGAAATGTTTTCATCTGTTTCTAGGTGAACAGTCCACTGGACAGCTGGCAGAGCCATCAGGCATTTCTCAAGGAACGGAAATCTGGTTGACAAGGCAGTAGTTTCAAAAAGCAGTCACATGGGATTTACCTGCATCGCTGGTACCAGAACTGCATGCCTCCTGCCTTCAGAGAACATGCATGAACTTGGCCACCTCGTCACAATATACAGTTTTGGGGGGTCCAGTACTCCAGGACAAACCCCTCACTCTTCCAAAGCTGGGAGACATTTTCCTCTGCCAGCAGATTCAGGACATCACACCATGGGTGTCTTGCTTGATGCCCACACCAGCTTGCCAGGCTGTTGGTGGGTTTCACTTATTTAATATGCCCCTAGAACAGCACAGACCCTGTGCAACATTAGCTGGCAAAGCTTCTGCTTGGCATGACATCTGCACCTGTGTAGGGGGCATGCAAACACAGGCATGAGCTGGCACTCACTTCCACTGCAGTCCCAGGTGCATTATATTTTGGACACTCTCGAGGGCTGGGCCTACACCTGCACTTTTCTCAGCATAGTTCAACTTCTGCTTTCAGACTGCAGCATGTCTGTGCGCCCAGCTCATGGTAACTCAATGGGGCAGACTGGTGTCACCCCCTTGGGAACTGCAACTGTTTTGAAAATGCAGAGACCAGCTGGTTTGCAAGGGGGTGGTGGTGGTGGTGGTGGTGGTGGTATTTATCCATAGGAACTTCCCAGACTGCAATAACAGAATGCTTGTAGGCATATTATATTCATCAAATCTTAGCCTTCCTTTGCCTGTTTCAACAGGTCCTTCATCCTTGGTGTCCCTAAATTATGAAACCATGTCACAGTGTTTCTCTGCAGCTTCTCTTCTTCCTACCTTTCTTCATCAGGCTGCTCTTCTGAATGGTTTTCCAGTCTGAAAGATACTCTCGTTGGTCTTCCCCTCCTCTCAGTCCATGTCAGAAGAGCCATGGCATCCATCAGATCACAAGAGATCAGCAGTTGGGGCTGTCTGCAGCCACTTGTGTTTTGGTTCCTACATAGCTAAGAATAATTTAACATTTAATTACCTTGAGCCAGGCAGATAATAACCACCAACATCAAGAAATATATGGCATTAATAAAACGAATACCTCATGTTCTATAGACACACAAAGCCGGGAATTATAGAGTTGCATATGCGAGTAACCAGTGGGCACACAAATTGGACACTTGGATGTACATACGCAGATGTGCACAGCCTGATAACGAAGAAACAGCTTATAATATTATATTTGTGTGGTACGATCTTGGGAGGGGGAAGAGGGGAAAGACAGTCCTTAGTTGAATGCATCATATTACCCAGCCTCTTATAAGGCAATAATTTGCATCACAATTACAGCCGCTGAAAGACTCTATGATTTTATGCACTAAGCACTTGCTTAAAGAAAAAAAAAAAAAAGTATGCATTTTTGGGGGAGGAGGGGAGAAAGGTTTTAGCTTTTTTGGTTGAGAAAGTCAAATCTTCCAAATGTGCAAACCCTCCTTCTGATAAAGCATGCCTCTCATGGCCAAGAGAGTAAATAGGGTGAATTAAGCAGAGCAACAGCTTACAGTTTGCTTTTACTCAATATTCTTTTACTTCTGCCAAAAAAATTGCCGTCACCTTAGCAACTATGTCACACTTCACAATATACAACCCATTCTTAACAAAACACCTTAAAAACAGCACGTCCACACTGTGCGATCACTTCTGTACTTTTCAGGCGCCTTTTGAAGATGGAAATGAGTTATAGAGGGCCTTATTTGCCAGTTACCAGCAGCCCCCCCAGATGGCTGGACACTATTTTATATATTCTTTTCCATCTCCCAAGACACTTACGTGTCATAGCAGGGTGGCAAAAATGGAAAGACTGCATTTACATGAGCATGGAGCTGAAGAGGTAGGACCTTCCCACCCCACATGGTATGTAGTACTACATGCTTTCTATACCATCGTTTGATTGCTTCAGCAGGAAATGACAATATGGGTCCTTTCTTTGGGACTGATGTACATACTTAAGTAAGGTACATGGCCAACCTGAATCCCTGATTTGGGGAGGAAAGGTCTTCATGTCATAACCGCCAGATTATTTAGTCTACTGCAAAAATGATAAGACTTGTTACTAAAACCTAAATTACCACTGACATAAGGACAGGGACTAAGCCCTCTGGTTTCCAATGCTAACAGTATCTTGCTCGCTGAGCTAATTTTCTCTCATTTCCCAGCCCCTTTTGCAAAGTCTGCACCTATAGATGTCGACTGGGGAGGCTTTTACCCAGTGGCTAAAATTAGGCAGATGCCAATTGACATCAAAGATGACGGATGCATCTCTTTGAAATAAAATGGCAAGAATGCTTCATCTTTTAGCGTACGTCTAATGACACAAAATCCTGTCACCATGCCCGTACCTGCTAGTTTGAAAGTCAGATCATATTTGCTCTTCCAGTCATACAGTCTTGCCTTGCATATATAATAAATTTTAGCATTAATGAGTCTCTCTTCTCAACCCTATTGTGAATGCTGAAAAACATCTCTCTTCCCAACCCCCCCCCACGCGCACACACAACCCATGCCAGCTGAATTTGTCATCAAATAGATGACTTGTTTAAAACAGACTTTGTGGAAAGACATGCTCACCATCAGCTATGATACAAAGTAGACTGCAAGTAAAGGCTGTATGATTCAAATTTTTATCTAACATCGTATTTTCTCGAGTGATCGCTGCTTATAGGTCCTTCTCACATAAGGGAATAGGCATGTGCAAACTCCTAACAAGCCTGTTTGACTCTAGTACTCTCCAGGTATCCTGCATGGCCTGTGTTGGGGCAAATTTCTGATGGCTCTTCAAGATTCAACTGGTAGCAGTCAGCTGCTGAGACCCGCTCAGCTATTATGCCGCTATAACCTGATGAAAGCAGTGCGAAGTGATCAGGACTCTGACCATGATAAGGCATCAGACTTTCAAGTGTCAAATTTGCTTTGTCCTACATGTGCAAGGCAAGGCAGGCTCATCTCCCACAGCACTGTAAAATTAAAGCCAACTTGTTTCTCAACAGGCCAAGAACCAATCGCCAAGTGCTCATTACCATCACTGAGGGCCGACCCCTGGGTTCAGTGTGCATGGGTTGGCATTTCTGAAGCTGCCCTGTGTTTTCAGATGCCTAGTCCCTATTGGAAGTCAATAGGGCTTTGCTGTCCAAATGCCCCAAACAGCCCAAGCTATTCCAGATAGTCTAATAAAAGATATTGGATTTACCCGAAGAACCTTGTCTGCCTATGTCCTTAGACCAACATGGCCATAACCTATACCCCCAACCAGCTTTGGGAATTTTAGTCTATAAAAGGTGCAAATCTACCCCTGCCTTCTGTATATAACAACAACCATCTGCACCCATGCAAATCCTGCGGTTTAATTTTCTGCACAAAAGCAAGAATCAGAAGAACTTGTACATATCCAGGGTTCATCCAATGTTCACATACAAATTGTCTTAGCCAAAGAGTCACAGGCTTAAGAACCCCAAAGTTCTTAACAGACAGATTTAAATCACAAGCACATTCAAATCTATTGCCCATCACTAATTAACAGGCTCCAACAGCACTAATTAAATAACTCCCCCATGTAAACCTGTAAGTGACAATAGATGGTGGTTTTGGGGGCTGAGCACTTCAGAAAATTGGTCAAGAAGATCAGCCTTGTAGTGCAAATGATTTTTAGTCCTGCCTGATTTAAAAGAAGAAAGAAAGAAAAACGCTCCTGCCTACATGAAGGGATAGCCACACAAGGCTTTTGTGCCAAAATTCCCTACTATGACTACCGTGCCACCGAAGACAGTGTTCTAGGTGGGCAGGTGGCTGCCAAATCACACTCAGAGCTGGACATTACAATCCCAGCAGCTGGCACCTCGTCTCCTCTAGAGTCTCCCCTGCCAGAGATGAACTGGTGGGAAAACTCACCATACCGGAGTGCTCACTGCATATATTTTAACAGCACCAATATTATGAGCATGCATCTCAATATAAGAACAAACCCCACCAACCCACCACCACCGTTGCTCCAAGCCCATGCACAGAAATGCAATTACGCAGGCAACTGCTGCTCCCTTGAGCCATTCCATCTCTACGCGCCCATGGGAATTGGTAGAGATATTAGAGAGGATACCTTGACTCCTTTTTCATAGCTGGCACTGTAAATAGATCAAAACTTGATGTTGGAAGATAAAATTTTGTACCCCCTGGCACCAAATAATTGGGGGGAGGAAAAAAAAAAGTAACCGGTAACCAAAGACTTTCCTAACACATTGAAGAGCACTTTGGAAAACTTTAAGCCTACAGATAACTCTGCCAAAAATACATGTTGCATATGTATATATATGCATCTGTGGGGTTGTGTGTGTAGACACAGAGGCAGATACCCTATGTGTCTATATACGCTTGTATACATATTTAGAGGGAGTGTTTGCTATTGGCAGGGAAATGTTCACAACAGTCATTTCTCAGCTGAAGGTGCGATACCCTGTTTGTGACATCACGACGGGTTGCAATGTCTCCGTGGATTATGATTAAATGTGAGAAAGCAGCAGCAGAAAAAGATGAGCCCTTAAAAAACAAACAGCCCCCTCTCCTGCAAACACCTCTAGAAATAACAAATGGGGGAAGAAGCAATGGCAACAACAGAACTGCTTTTATGTTGGTTTTCCCAACACTTTCCAGGAGGCTGCAAAAGTCTAGTGTGAGCACTTCTAGTCATCCCACCACCTGAACAAGGAATTACACACCTGTAAATACTCCCTGTCATGTTGTTAGTGCCCTGAATAAGCAGGGCCTAACAGCCCAAAGGTATTTTACAAATCTCTCTTTTGACTTTTGCCTGACTGAAGTGAAATCAATTTAGTCTCAAAACAGCTCTCTCCACCATGACTTTTCAGGAAATAAAAATACAAAACAGCACTAAGGCACCTGAGAAATGTGCGCCAAATCACTTGACATGCATGTAGCTGCATGAGTACTCAGGAAATCAGCCCTGTGACCAAAACCTCAGTTTTGCACTGTTCTCTAAAGTGGTGGGTGGGAATCAACACAAGAGATAAAAGCCCACCATAATTACACTTTGGGTAAGCTTCTCTGCAGTGACCTACTAAAGCTCCTGCAATTCAGGATCTGTGTCCTCTCTTGAGCAAGGAACTGCACACCAGCTGAAGCCTGTGCAGCTGTGCGGTGGTTTTAGGATGCAAACCCAGTTTCCATGCTTGAGACTTAAAGCATCTTACCCATAACCTCGTTGTAAAAAAAATATATTTGTGCTTAGCTCTACAGTGGTGATAGGTTTGCGGTTAGTAACTCTTCTGGGAGCTCTGCTGCAGTTAGTGCTTAAAGGGTATTTAATTAACTAACATGAATTACCTACAAGCCATTCTCTCTGTGGGCCTAACCACGAGAGATGGATGGTGCAGCTGCAACTTCAAGATGGGGCTGCTTTTCAACTTCCATTACCCTAAATATTTGACCACTACATCTTCCGGCATTCAAAATCTGTGCTCACATTCAACCCCAAATCCTCCCAGCATTGTGTTTGCCCAATAATGGTCAAGCGCCCTATAAAATGGTACATACAGCAGGCCATTCTTCAAGTCTAATAAGTCACAAGTTTCCTCACCACTTTGCAATGGGGGGGGGGGGGGGAACAGATGCTCCCCAGGTCCTAGGTGCTTCCAAGATGCTAGACAACTCGCAGAACCAAGATACAGTCACTCAAGATGAACCACGACGAACACCATTTCCCCCCAGATGCCATTTTTGATTCAACTACAATGTTTAAAAGCAACGGTGCTTAGGAGATCTTATGTGCTTGAATATACAATTAACACGGGAAGCAATCAGGTTGTCCATTTCCCTCCAATACTTTTCTTGCTTGCGTTCTATAGGAGAAATCCAAAGGTCACCTGACTGCCCTGGTGACTAGAGAAGGAACGAAACCGTGACATCCCAAAATGGGGACAAATGAAAAGAGAAATTTTTTTTAGGTCATTTACATCTATTATTGCAAACACCCACTTAGCTCATTTCAGCAGCATTGAAGAGAAAGGGGTGTTTTGAGAGCTAAGATCCCATATCCTGTCTGTGCAGCTCAAAGGTGAGAAAGCTCACAGCACAGTTGAGATTTTTATGAGTCCTCTAACTCAAATCCAGGAAAGGAAAGAAAGATGGGGGGGGGGAGAAATGTTATTCCTCATATTTCCAAGGTTAAAAAAAAAAGGCATAAAAGTTTCGTGGTCATTGCAAATTGCGGTCGTTAGGCTTTTGTTCGTGTTTCATAGACAAGCAAAGATTTAAATTCTTTCCATTCTCTTTTCAGTTCTTAAAATAACACTTTAAATGCATATAATTGTGCTCTAATTCCTTTGCCAGCTCTCTTACACAACAGTGGATATGCCTTGTTATCAGCTCTCACTATAAAAAGTTATGAAAAACTCATCCATACTAAACAAGAGCAGCTTGGGTAAATTCCACTGTGATCAGCACTTTTTCCATGGGGGGGGCGGCAGAAAAATCCCTGACACACAGTCTCACACCCAAAATGAAACAGCTGTAGATCCAGCAATTAGGGGTGTAATTTGACGGTTCTGATCAAGTGCACCAGAGGCTGTGAAGCTGCTGGGAAGTCTGAGAGCTGCCACAGAACATGCAAGCTCATTTGGGTTTTTTTAGGTTGAAAATGGTAGCTGTACTGAACAAATGGGCACGAAGAAGGGGTGGAGGGGGAAAAGGAACGGAGCACCGCTGCGTGGAGGGGAAAAAAGACAAACTGAGAAGAGAAGAACAACTGGGTTATTTAAAGGGGATTTTTCCCCCCCTCCCTAAGTCAGCCCTCCACCTGGTCAGAAATCAGACATTGTGCAAAGCACTTTGGTCACACACTCACCTCTTTCGAAAGGAGGGACAGTCACTTGTATTTTAGTGAAATACTTACCGTGCTTTTGCGGCATCGGGCTCTGCTTGCAACGGAGTCAACACTTACCTCCAGCATTCATGGCCTGGAGGGAAGCAGGACAGGGGAAGTCCACTGCACCTGTGTTTTTCTCATGACCCCCGGCCATGAAGCCGTGGAGGATGAAGGCCCTTTCTCCGGCGTGGAGTGATGATGAAGCCGAGGAGCAGCACTTGCTGCCCTGATGGGGCTGGGAGGGGACCACCCTCCAAAGCTGAGAAAGGCTCAGTGGGCCCCCAAAGACCTTCCATTGCATCTCACCCCCATCTGGCAGGAGAAGCAGCCCCTTCCTTTAGCTGTGAGTGCCTCAGCCCTCGCTTACAGACAGAGACAGACAGCGCCCGTCCACCCCACCAGACACAACCCCTCTGTCCAAGTGCCACCGAATCCCAGCACCGCAAAGGCCCAGAGTCATGCACAGCAGGACATGCCTGGAGCATCCTCAGCGCCAGCGTGGTCCAGCGGCCTTGCCCCCCCAGGCCTGCGAGCGGGCACAGGGGCGCGCTCGGACCGACGGGGCGCTCGGGACGCACGCAGCCGGGCACGGGCACATATAGAGGCAGACAGGCCCTCGGGAGACATCCTTCCCAAGCTGCCAGGCGCCAGGCGATTAATCCTATGTGACGCGTGCTGAACTTTCCACTCGCCCCGGCTCGCCTCCTCCTCTCGGGGACCCACCGGCAATGCGTGTCATCGGACCTGCAGCTTTCGCTCCCAATAAGCATCACTGGACAACTTGGCTGGCTGCAGCGCGGGGCTCTTTCTCTTGCTTTTAAGCAGGAGGGCGGGCGAGGGGGAAAGGGGAGGGGAAAGCAAGCCCTGAAGCGGGGGGGATGCAGGCAGGCAGGGGGGCCAGGAGGAGCAGGGCAAGGGGTGTCGGCAGCAGCAGCCCCCCAGCCCCGCACTCACCCACTCCAGCAGGCGCAGGAAAGCCAGTGGCTCCTTGACGGCGCGGAAGGAGCCGGCCGAGGCGAGCTGCGGGCGGAGACAGGCGGGTTAGCCGCGGGCACACGTCGCCCCGCCACCCCGCGCCCCCGGCCCTTACCTGGTTCACCGCCTCCATGGCCCAGCCAAGCCGAGCCGAGCCGAGCCGAGCTGCAGCCGCGCCGCGCCGAGCCGAGCCGAGCCAGCCCGCGCCACGGGGCGGAGCCAGCCCGCATGTGCGGGGGGCGGCGCGCACACCGGGGCGGGCCTAGCCCCTCGGCCCTGCCCGGCGCCTCACCTGCGCCCTTCTCCGGGGGTCTTCCCACCCCTGGGGGGTGTTATCCCGTGCCCTTCTGAGGGGGCTTTATCCCTGTGGCGTTGGCAAGGGGCCTTCCCACCCCTCCGGGGCGTTATCCCGTGCCTTTCTGAGGGGGCTTTATCCCTGTGCCGTTGGCAAGGGCCTTCCCACCCCTCAGGGGGGCGTTATCCCGTGCCCTTCTGAGGGGGCTTTTCGCCTGTCTGGGTTGCTTTTGTCACGGTGTCCTTCCACCTGCCAGGGGGGGTCACTCACCTGCCGGGGGGGGTCACTTATCCTGTGCGCACTTCTCAGGGGGTCTTGTCATCTGGGAGGGTGTCTTCTGACCTGTCAGGGGGTTCCCATACCCGTCACTGGGTCCTTATCCCTTGCCAAGGCGGCTTTTCACATGTCAGGGGGTCCTTCTCCCGTGTGCTCTCGTCACCGTGTCCTTGCACCCGCCAAAGTCTTCACTCGCCTGTCGTGGGGTCCTCATCCCATGCGCTTCTCCAGGTGTTGTCTCACCTGTCAGGGTGTCCTTAATGCATGTGCCCTTGTCAGGGGAGCCTCTCATCAAGTGGCCCTTATCCTGTGTGCCCTTATCAGGGTGTCTTTTCACCTGTCACAGTGTCCATTCCCCTTGTCATAAGGGGGGAAGAAGGCAAAAGGGAGAAAAGACTGCTTTGCCCTGGGGATATTTCCAGGGGCTTTTCCCCCTCAAAATAGGAGGGGATATTTTTTCTGGTGAAGGAACGCACCCCACCGCCCCGGCAATGAAGTGCTTCCAAGTCTTTGCCACGCCATCTGCCCTCGCTGCTGAAAGCTGCCTATTCCTCCACACACGGCCTGACATTAAAAAGTAATTTCCCAGCCCCAATTACACGGTACACTACGTAGCGCATGTGGCCACTGACCTGTAATGTCATCCTACCGCTTTCGGAGGATCCGGCAGGGGCTTTCTACCATTTACGTGACACCAGGACGATGGTTTCCGATTGGCATTGACATGGTTTCGGCATCGTTTCGTGACACATTCTTAATGGAATAGCATCCTTGCCACAGCCTCGCGTGGAGCACAGATCCCTTTTGTCTTTCCTCATTTGCATCATACTCTTGCACTGACAGAGTTTCATTTCCTTTTCACATGGAAACACAATAGGAACTTTGTGATGGACCCGTGTCCTGCCACCGCAAGGTTCAAGTCGAGACAAGGGGGGAAGGAGGCAATAACAGCAGCTAACACACAGCCACAGGCCTGCGGCGGTCTGGGCTCCGGTCCTTTTGGGGGTAGTAACCCCAATACTCAAGCAAAGCACATGCACAGGCATTTACACTCCCCAGGTCTTAAGTAGGTCATCTATTGCAAATATTTTCACCTGTGAAATACCCAAAGCTTTTAGTCCAAGAACTAACCCAAGAGGGAAAGATTCAGTCAGTCCCACATAGGTCCATGACCTTGAGGTGAAAGACTCTGTAAAACCACAATTAACCCCCAAGCAAACCACTTCTCTAGAGCGGTCTACTCTTTGTGCCTAGACGTCTCAGCGTTTACACTACTCTCTTTCCCTAGGAGAAAGGGGAGGGCAAGCTTTTTTTTTTTTTAGGGGAGGGTTAAGAACAGAGAGTGCAGGAACCTTGCTTTTCATATACTGGAAACAGCCTAAAAAAGGAGAGAGAAGAAACCAGGTTTTTTCTTCATTTGAAAATGCGGATGGACAACAAACAGCATTTTGACCAGCTCTAGCCATCATATAATGGGCATTTGGTGGCACAAGTGAAACAGGTTAGCAGTGTTAAACAGCATACACCTGTTAGTCATCTCAGGATGGCCTGGAAGGAGCTAAGAGATGCAAGTTACCTGCTTATTCCCATAGGTTATTGCAGAGGTGTGTTGGCAGACTAGTCTGAAGAATCTCACCATCATCTGGCAAGAGCTCCTGTGAGACCAGACGGAGATGAAAAGAGGCTGGCGTATTATGCTGCTTCTTTCACGGGTTTTTAATTCTAGCCCAAAATCACAGCCCAGATAAATGAAGCACAGGTGAGCTGAGGCATTGTCCTGACTCAAATGAGAGCCCAAATACTCTGCTGAAAAACATTAAACTACTGGTGAGCAACTAGCAGCCCATGGGTTTCTTTTATCATTGCTTGTGATTTATAGCAGCTTTCATGGTACCTTTCCCTTGATAGATTAGGTTTTTTATTAGACAGACTTTCAAGTGGAGATGTGTTAAATCAGCTCAGGAAGGTTCATGTAATTTCAAAAAGCCCACTGAAATATTTGCAGTACAACTGAAAAGCAGGTAGCATACGCATGACACCAACCACTTTTTTCTCCCAATCACAATTTTACCCATTAAATTAATCTGAGTTTTTTGAAAGAGGGAGTTCAGCACTCTGCAGCCAGCTGTTATCAATTGGGTTTACAAACTTATTCCCTGAATCTCCTGGAAGCCTCATTCTTAGCATACACCTCTGATTTATTCACATTGCCCTTGGTTTCTGTTTTCAGAGACTGTCCAGGGCACATACAGGAAACGCTCATGTTTTTCAAGCACTGGGCACTTGCAAATTGGGCTGTCTTGGAGAAGCTACAAGAAACACTTGCTGCTTTTTAAATTGTTATGCCTGTCCTGTGAATGACAGATGTAAGATAAATAATGATAGTAAAGATAATGATAATAAAGGAACTTGCATGTGCTTCCCCAGTGCACTATTGGTATTTTAGTTCTTAATCATTTGCTGCTGCTTCAGTACTTGGCCATCTCTGTTGCAGATCTCTCTTTGAAAGGAAACCCTTGGGTGACTATACAACACCAGCCTGACTTTCAAGCTGAAGCTTATTGCCTGCTCTATCCTTTAAGTCTTCCAGATGGCTGTTACTACTTGTGCAACAATATGGTAGAATATGCCTTTTTTGGCTCTTACATCTGCTCCCTTAACAGAGAAAACCCACAAGAGCTTAGCAGTAGAAATATCTTGCCTTTTACTTCTTGAAGCACCCAATCTCATTTTTGCCCCCAAATGACATTGTGAACTCAGGCACTGTCAGGGGCCCAACTCTCTTGATGCCAGTACACACAAACCCCCAACCCATCCTTCAAAAACACGTTCAAATTAGTGGATGTAGCAGGTCTGCAATTGCAAATGCTGAAGAGACGGCAAAGATGTAGGAATTAAAATTAGGTTTGTTCCAAATTATATTTGACTGTGTTTTCACACCTGGATGACTGTGTGTGGCAAGCACTACATCTCTTTTGGGCCGAGCAGGTGCAATTGTGAGTCTTTGCAATAACTGGCAAATGGACTAGGAAAGATGTTTCATAGGGACAAAACCTTTTTGCACTAGGTCATCATCCTGTGGAGCACACTTATCAGGGGCAAGAACTAGTTAGTAGCCTACTCCATCTCTCTCAGCCAATACACTTGCCCACTCATTTACAAAATGGAGCAGAAAAAAAGTCTGACAGTCCTCAATTAGTGCAGGTACACATCATCTGACCTCCCTTTATTTAGCCTGGATAAAGGGTTTTTCTTTTGTTGTATTTTTTCCCAGCTGTTGGGGATTTCATTTTAGCTGGAACCTGTATGGGAATTTTGTACAAGTTATTTCAAGTCCCATTGGATGGGAAATGAACAGTAAAGTAAATATAAGGTAATGTGTGTGTTGCATCTAGCAGATGAGCTCTTGCCTGTGTTTCACCGATCAAACCGGAATATAACCAATCCCTTCCAGCCTTGATCTATAGGTCTATGAAGGAGGATTGAGTTGCTTAAATATTTTCTTCAAGCTTTTCACTAATAACACAGTAGCTCTAGCATAACTCTAGACAGATTCCTTCAGTGCACATTATTGCAAAGGCCAAGTCTAGGCTCTGACATAAAAGCCTGGAAGTCCTTCTGGCAGTTCCCAGATGCAATATCACAGACAGTAGATCTGTATACATACACCTATAAACACACACATAGACTGTTTCTCTATATATCGAGCTTTTACAGATAGATTATATAGATACGATTCCCCTATCTTTTTAATAGATATGAGGCTTTTCTCTCCCCTCTGCCTGAGTGCATATCCCACGTACATCAGGTTGCCATGTGAAGGACCATTACATTTATAATCACCCTCCAAAGCTGGCATTGCAGCAGTGGGGATGAGAGCACTGGAGACCCAGATGGTAGCTAGCATGGCTTGAAGCAAGTGTAAGCTAACTGGTGATTGCAGCACCACTGCTTTGTCGCAAGCAGTTGCATGTGGATACAAGGCCTCACACATACATGGCAAGCACCATATGGTGCTTTGCATGCCAGATTTCTCTGGTGTAGCCTGGGCCTTAAAAAAATAAATAATAACAACAACAACATCTCACATTCTACTTGTCACTTCCCAAGATACAGGCAAATGAGGGTCACTTTGTCCTTCAAGTTTGATTGAGACCTTATCCACAATATAATTATCTCTAGAGAGAGACACAAGGTTTTTAATTTGTTTTGGGGCTGGTTTTTATTTTATTTTATTTAAAGCTATGCATCTCATAGCACTGTCAAGGATTAGATTAAAATCCCTCTCAGGATGTATTTTGCATCAGCACTAGGACCATCCTAGTCTTCCCTCAGCCATAGCAAATAAATGTGGACTGTGTTGGCTTTTAGCTCCCTTGTTCATCTTGCTGCTGATTGTGTCCAGCGCTTTGCTTCCTTTGAATGACACCCCCCAGCCACCACTCCTCCTGCAGATACGCTGACCAGATGATAATGTTGTGCCATGCAGCTAAAGTCTGCACTAGAGATCTTCCATAGGAGCTGGCAGGGCGACTTCTGCAGCCACTGCCGTGGTGGCCTCAACTTGCTCCTTCAGCCTTTCTCTGAGGGCCTTCTCCGAGGACCATGCTTGCACACCAGGAAGAGGAAGGGGAGGCTGATCCAGATGCGTTCTGCTTGGACCAGGGATTCCTGTGCCTCTGGTTCAGAAGACACAGGCTTTCTCCAGTACAACCAACCCAAGATGTCAGCCTACCCTCCACACAATTTCTGATCTTACACGGCTGGTATTCCCTGTAAAGCTCCCATATTGCCTTCCTTCAGGTCTCTCCTGAAGACTCTGTCCTTTGCCAAGATGCTGACAGAAAACTTAGCAGCTAGGCTGTATACGTGCAATGACCACTGCCATCTCATTGTTTCCTTGAATTTCCTTCACATTTGCATCCTCTATGGTCTTGTATCCATTATGTTGGGTTTTTTTAAATGCAGTCTGTATTTCCCTATAGCTGATAGAAGTCCAATCCTTCATCTAAATCAAAATCATACCATTTTAGGTCCTGCTTTTTCATATCATATAAATGTATTCTGCAATTAATACATTTCAGCAATGCAGCTACCAAGATATCCTCGACTATTCAGAAAAGCAGAGAATTAAACACCACTATTTATTTTTAGCAAAACTAAGCTAAGCTTCTAATTAAGCTATCACAATACCACTATACAGCTATCACTTCGTAAATAATGCAATATATAGCTGCCAGTCAAATCCCTTCATTAAGTACGCTGGATTGTGGCTGACCCACAGCTATATTTAAATTGCATTTGGTTTCATGCATCAGAAAACAAAATCACAAGCGCTGGGTTTTTGGGCAAGGACCACGTGCGGGTGAAATCTCCATCCTCCCAGAATACGTGCCCGTGTCCTGTCAAGGTTGGTCACCTCAAACATGACCTATTTTTGGTTTCATCTCTTAGCAAAAAAACCTTAAAGTCCTGAAATGCTCTGTTGTTCTTGAAGGAGAAAGTTAACATCAGCAGACTAGTGCTTTGAAGGAGCCCCCAAAATGCAGCTCCGCTTGCTACGCACTTGTTGGTAGTCCCTTGCAAAGGTACACGGAGGTAAAGGCTATGCCACTTCCCCAGCATGTCCGAAATCACAGCCAAGAAACAAGCCTCCAGCCCTACCCCTGCCCTGGCAGGTAGGTGGAGTAGCAGAAGCAGAGCACTGGTCTGCCAGGGAACTTTACTGGGGAAACAAGAGGCACCCAGCGGGTTCGGTGGAATTGAAAAGTCACATTGCTGGCCTCCAGCATGAAACATATCCAAGTCCCAATTTTGGCTTGCAAATCCCTTCTGAATGTGGCCATCTGTCTGGGTCCCATCTCTCAGACTGGGAGCTGAAAGGAACAGCACTTTCCTGCTGCACCCATCGCATCCGTGCCAGACCCTTGATACTACAGCAATGAGGTCTCAATAATTTGCTGGAGACACGTAGATAGAAACTATCTGGCTACTGCCACCAGTTCTCTTATCCCCAATATCCAGAAACCTTTGCATACAAAAATTAGCCTCTGTTCTTCAAGCACCAGGGGCTGGAGCACAGGAACCAGATTACAAGAAGTGACAGGCACGATAGGGATCCCACCACAGGTGCTTTAACTCCAGGCAATTAATTTGCTAGGAGACGATGCTTCTGCTTCCCATGCCCTGGCTCTCTGGTTTTCAGCTCTTGGTAAGACGTGTTGTTTGGATTAACTTTAGCTCTAGCAAACAACATGAATAATTTGTTCAAGTTCACATTATCAAGCAATACCTCAGGACTGAAGACTTATTACCTGTCATGGCAAGAATTATGCAAGTGACAGATGACTGCAAAACAACTCAAGCCTCCCCATATTAATTAATGTGGCATCTTGTTCTCTTTGAACTTCTCAGCTGAATTTCCCATGGACCCTGGGTACAGTCAAAGCTACACCCACCAGCCAGCTGTAGAAGGCTGATACTCTATATATAGTGCTGGCCAGAACATGGAAATCCGTTCCTGTAAAAAAAACCCAAAACAAAAAAAAAACCCACATCACCAAAAAACAATAACCCCAAAAAATCAGTCATTCATTTATTTACCTCCTGTTCTTTCTTTTTTCTTTTCACTGGGGTTTTGCAACAAAACTTGAGTGGAGAGATGCTTGTGTAGATAAGACACAGGACTCAGAAAATCTGGGCTCAGCTTGCTCTGGTACAGACTCCCAGCCTCACCTTTGAGAAGCTGCCTAGCCTCATGATGTATTTCCCCATATTCAGTAGCGATCATCTTACTTTCTTTCCCCCACATTGTTGTCCCTTTTTTTATGGAGCAGAGATTCTGCCCTATGTGTTTGCAGTGAGGGAGGCCTCATCTCTGCCAGGGCCCCAAAGTGCTCTTGCACTTCAAATAAATAAATTTCTCTGGAAGGCACACTCAAGCTTTTGACACCTGTAGTGGAAAGTAGCACTGTATGGAAAAAAAGATACAGGTCTGCCTGCACCCCTCCTGTAAAACAGTGTGTAGCAAGACACAAAAAGCTGCAAATCATGGAGGCCAATTATATGGCAGCAAGAAAGAACTGTCATTTGCTCTTTTCTTTTAAGCGATGTTGATGAAGTTTTGTGAAGCATCCAAGAGAGGAAACATTCAAGACAAAACATTCTTCCAAATTACCAAAAAACCACAGCAAGGGGAAGAGAGGGAAGCCCATTTTATGCTAGCAGTTTTAGCAATAGTCCAGCTCTCAAGAGACTCAGGTCACTAGAGGACAGCTCCAGCAGCACCTGTTGATGGAGGGTGGTTGGACCTCCCCTCACATCCTTGGGATCGCATTTTGATGGATGCTTTTGTGCATGTCTTACAGGGGGTAGGGGGGGGATGTCTGGGGTATGGGGAGCCAGCATCATATTGAACCACTGTTTGCATTTGGGCAAAGCAGGATTAATGCCTTGCATTCGCATGGGACCATTGTCACAAGCAAGGAAGGAAGAACAGGATTTACGTTGGGAACATGGCCCACTGTGAAGTATGGCTGAACTACTCCGAGGGTGGAATTAAAGGCTGCCCTGCCCAGTCATCCTTGAAAAAGTAAAAGACTAGACACTTTGTTCTCTGCTCACAGAAGAGAAACAGGAAGTGGTTTGGTCCTGTCCTGCTGGCCTACATTTCATCACAAGGAGGGGATTTGAGGCTTCATCATGCCTCTCTGCTTGCTTGGAGACCCTTGGTGCTAAAGCTGAGCTTCTGGAGGAAGTGGGAATAGCTTCCTTCCCACAATTTCGCTATGAATCAACAGTGCTTAAAACCCTTCATTTTGCAGAGAGGGAAAGAGAGACAGTAAAAAGATAAAGCAAAATGCCTGGGGTCACACAGGGAATCTCTGCAGAGGCAAGACCAGAACCAGCAGGTCTCCCGTTCCAGGCCAACCTGCCTTAATCCCATGAATATTGCAAAGGAAGGTCTAGGCCAGGAAGGAGTCCCCTCCTTCCACTACACAAACCAGGCCTTGGCATTGCAAAGTGAAGGAATGATCGATCCTAAATATGTATTTTTTTTAGGGACCAGAAAATAAAGGGAACAACCCAATTTCTCATTTTTACTTGCTCAGTTATAACCAGATCCTTTCTTTTGAACAGATGATTCATTATCTAGCATTATGCTGCAGGGGACTGTCATACAAAACACCCCGTCGGGAATGCCAGCATATTTAGCTAAATGATTAAATTCAGCTTCCAAAACCTGATAGCTGTTGGTGTGAGTTCATAAATGGGCCCACCATGGGTTTAGGCCATTTGAAAATGGCTTCTTTTGAGTGATCTCAACCACCTGCATGGTCTGGATTGGAGGAAAAAAAGAAAACTCACCTGGGATCCCACTTTGCTTTTTGGTGGGATAAGAAATCCATGGTAGTTACAAAGAAAAAAGAACAGGAAGGGAACAGGCAGATGGCAAACACAGAAGAGAAGAATGAGCAGGCAGTTGGATGAAGATGGGGAGAACAGAAGATTCAGCTTGAAGACAGAGATGAAACCAGCCAGAAAAACACTTATAAGGTGTTAAGAGGCTGTAAAGTGGAGAGTGGGGTTTTATAAAGCAAGCTCCTCCCCAGGCAAGATGCAGCAGCTCTCTATATAGGTCTGGATGGGCTGCAACACCTGGTTTGGTGTTGGGTGGGAGAAAGTAGGTTTCAGTGTATGCACTCTAGCATGTCTACTTGGGGAAGGGGCTGGAGGCATGGACAGGGCAGGCGGTGAAGGGGTTAAGGTTTAATGCTCCAAATCCAAATCCACCTGGAAATTACAGACTTGCTGCTGCCACTGCATCTCTCTCCTACAAGCTGGGTTTCTCCTTGTTTCTCATGCTGAAAGGGGTTTACTTCAGACATCAAGAAGCCTGAAATGGAGGGCCTACAAAGGGGTGATTGCTGGATAGAAAGTTGCTTCCCAGCTTTTCTAGCATATGAATCTTTCCTTTCCAGTCATGCACCTATTACCCCCCTGTTTGGGTCCTGGTTTGCTGAGGACCCTGCCTCCTGAGATGGAAACAAGGGGGGGATTGGAGCTGCAGCAGCACCTGAAAACCCTACCTTGGCTCACAGGCCTGTAAGCAGGTAGTGGAGACAGCTGTTTCCACAACATCTTGGCTAGGAGGTGGGAGAGAAGAAGTGTTGGAGGGCCTAGAAGAGCTAGTCTGTGGGAGAAGGTGAGAGCAAGGTCTGATTTAGATGCCGGAGGAGATGACAGGGATGTCAGCCAAAGGCAGCATAGCTCTGCTACTTAAAATTCATGCAGGAGAGAGGACCATACTGGGCAGTCTGCAGTTTATTAAAGCCATATATTTTGTGACTTGTAGACATCCCTGATGCTAGTTTGGTGGTTGGGGTGTCACCACACCATGCAGCACAGCTAGGACTCTCCAGGGCAGTCCCAGAGGGATCTGCTGAGCTCAGCTTTTCACAAAGGGAGCCCTACATTTAACAAGCATCAGTGACATCTGCTCCCAGGATAGTACACGCTGCACTGGCATGCATTTAGGGACTGATTTCCAAAGAATTGCAGCTCTAAGCAGGGGCCTTATGAATTAGAAATGACAGAGGGGTAGAAAGATCGGGGCGTGTTACTTCTCTGATCACAGGATAGCTATGTGCTACCAAGTGGCCTCAAAAGAGGCAAATGCAAGCCCAAGCTGCATCTGGTGAGGTCTTCCTGGGAGCTGCGGGAGGCTCCTCATGCCCTTTTATGAAGCACTGATCATTCCACATCTGGAATATTGTGTCGCATTCAGGTCATCAGTGTTCAAGGAGTGTAATGAATATAAATTGCAATGGGTCTATGCTTCTTGAAGAACCTCCATTCCCTGCTGTTTCAAAACCACTTAACTTGCAGCCTGAGTTTGCTCATGGCCATGTCCACAAACTCCAAGAACATTCATGGTCATTGCCCTAAACTCAAAGACTTAGCCATAAACTCCAAGGAAGCATAGAGGCAGCATATAATCAGGTTGATTTAAAAAACCCCCAGAGCTTGGACTTTTGCTTGGGATTCGGTGATGTGAAAGCATTCTTGCCATACTTTAATTGCATGGTATTTTCCTTGAGAGAAATTCGCTCAACAGCAGGGGAAGGGTCGAGGAGTGTGCTCCAAATTCTGGCTATCACAAAAAACTCTGTGGTAGCTTGTACTATTATAACATCATAACAGCCTTGTTTAGATTCATCTATTGTATTATCTAAATGAGTCGCACAAGACATGTGAAGCCAAAAAACTAAGGATGATTTTTTTTTAAAGCACAGAATTAAAAAAAAAACAAGAAACCAAACAAAAACCTTACCTGTAACATAGGCCAGGCTATACATAAATGTGAACTATATTGCAATAGCACAACCAAAAATGCACAAGAAAGGAAATATCCAGATGAGTTCCCATCTTCCACCTCCCATCGCACTTTAATTCTCAGGCCCTGTAATCTTTCCTTCATACAGCCTGACACACAAACACATCTCTTAGCTGTAGATACTAAGCCATCATGGCCACTGATATGAAAAGGTTAGCAGTAAGCGCTTTCTTACCAGGAATTATTGATTTAAAAGCATGGCAATACATGCTGCTTAGCCAAGAACAGAGCATATCCGTGTACAATATCTCTATTAAATGTTTTATTGATTTAAATAATCGGATTTATTTGGGAAGATATTGTTGAGGAAAAAGCACTTTGAAAAAGATGATTTCAAAATGTTAATTTCCTTTTATCTGAAAGAACATACGACAACTTGCTTTGTTGTAATAAACTCTGCTGCTAAGAATTGTTATGCATTTTAATAAAGCTAAGCCGTTAAGTGAAAAAAATAAAAATAACCTCCTTTGCAATGTTTCTGAAGGATGTAACCTTACTTTGGTACATCCATTGCCAGTAATGAAAATTACATGCATGCAGCAAGAGGAGAATCAAGACATGAACCAGCCTTTTCTGAACATACGATTCATCATCCTAAAATGAAAATCCCTGTCATCTCAGTGTAGATTAGGAACACATTAGGAAATTTCCCTCCTCATTTAGATATCTTGTTGATGTAATTCTGTTAGCTCACCTCCACCGATGTTGTAGGAACCCACTGTTTTTATTCAGTGATCATAAATTAATAACATTTTACTATGACAAAGGAAAAAGAAAAAGAAACACAAAAACGTAAGAAATTCTTACAAAAATGTGACATATTTTAGCAGTAGAGAATGTTGTTAGAGACCATAAGAGCTATATTTAAGATGTTGTTCTGCATCCTTTAGTTTTTTAGCTTTGCCAAAACATGGATTGGCCTATTTCCATAAGAAATCAAAATAGAATATTTTAAGGTATTATGGTTGCAAAGAAGAAATGCTTTGGTCATTATAAGCTGCTTTCTGTTCTCTGCCCATGCGACAAATGTTGACTTCTTTCTTGGTTTAACACTCATTCAAAATCAAGATGAACTGCTAATCCCAGTTCACTATGTACATTCAAGTCCTTTTCAACCACTTTGGCAGTGTAAACAAGGCCCTATATTGGGAGTAATTTGCTGGGACAGGGCAAAGGGAGCACACATGAAAATCAGGTCCTTATATTGAAGTGTGGCAGGAAAAGAAAACACATGCATCTCATGATGATGGGAGTAATTTTTGCATTTAATTGCCTGATTATGTGCATATTTACATGTTAATCTGGGCTTGCAAAAACCAATCCAGTACTCACAGTGAAAATCAGGGAAGCCTAAACATTTATAAATATTCATTTGTTTTTCTAGAAATGGTATAATTTGTAATGGTGGGTATTTTTAGTTGAACTTGCTCTAAATTAACATCAAACAGGCTTGCCGTGCCTGGTAATGCATAATTATCGTTCTCATTTCCCTTTGTAGCTCAGCAAAAACCCATGGGGTCACAGAGGTGCATTGTTCACCTCTGTCTTGCGGGGTGTGTGTATGTGCTGGGAGTGTGTCACAAGGAGAAAATAAAAAGGCATTGCTTCTTCACACTGGATGAGAGGTCAGGAGACTCATCTCTCAGGGGGGCACTTTGCAATCATGGCCAGGGAGCGACGGAGATACAACTTTGCAAGCCCTTGTTTTTGCCCTGAACTTTAGGATTGCTTGCCATGTTTCCCAGAAGTCACTGCTGCCTGTAACCCCCGCCAAGGGTAGAATAAGACGCCCCAAATTTGGATCCACCAAAATTTCAAACATATGCTGCTTTCACTGATGCATGAAGGTCCACAATAAAAGGCCCTTTCACTGCCCTCATCCACTCTCTAACCCTAAGTGCACCTAAACTGAGGAGACAGCTCCCACTGATGGCACCGATGGCTCCCACTGATGCCCTATGCGCCATCAGCCCCCCTGCATTATTGCATTAAAGCTGCAAAATATGCTGGGTGAAGCTCTGTATGACTGTATGCACAGTACGTAGCAGAAACAGGCCCTAATATCAGCTGCTAAGCTCCATGAATAATAAATGATACACAAAGCAGAGTGAGCAGTGTCTGAAACTCTCCGGAAACAGCAAGCATTCATTGGACTTGAGCACAAAAGATTTGACTGCCACTGGTTTTACTTGATCTGGAAGGGACTTCCCTCCCCTCCAAAGTTCATTCACTATGCTGGTCTCGTGCCATTTGCTTTCACTACTGGGCGTTTCTGCAAACCTCCAAGCTCGGAGATTTTCATCGTGTCACTTTCCCAGACCGCAAAGATCAAGGCCTACAGATGGGTGAGGAATGGCTTCGATTGCCCAATCTGGATCTAATTCAATATAGGCCAATGTACTTACCAGCCCTCATCAGAAGACAGAAATTGCTACTCATTCCATTTCAGGCGTGGAAATGAGAAACAGTCCAGACTCTTTTGTCAAAGAGGAAGGTTCGTGGCTTCTGTCCTGTGCAATAATGACTCTGTAGCATCTGAGGTAGAGGAAATAGGGAATAAAAATGGAATTAGTCGTCTCTTTTTCTGGCTTGAAGTCCCTGAAGGAGCAGAAGCTGTGAGCTGAAGAACCCCATGGTCTAAGCTGGATGTAGTTGCACCCTACCAGAGCACCTTTGCTTTCCTGGTGAGAATAAGACCATATGCTGGCCCTTCATCCATCCTGCTCTTCGCCTGTTCAAGAGATTTGATTTGGAGGTGGCAGGATTTGGAGGGTCCCTCGTGTTTCTCCTGAGCTCATCCCAACCCTGTGCCTTGGATCTGCAAGGCACCAGAGGAGCTAATGTTTTGACATGGGGAATTAGAAAGCTGGAGGCAGATTGCTGATTACAGCTAAGCTGAGAAGCTGAGCTGGAAAAGCAGAGGTGTGTGCGGGTCAGGGCTGGAGGCTCCTGCCCTTCGCTGCATCATGTCCCATGTAAGCAAAAAGGTGCTGGTGAGTTCGGTGACAATCCAGTCCCAGGCCCTGATGTCTTTAAACTTCACCTGTGAAAGTACCAGGGGGAGGGAGGGTGGGTGCTCTTCTGGTACAGGACCTAAGCCTTGCTGCAGGAAGGGTGGGTGGATTGAAGTTTCCCTGTATCCCACAGCCACCTGCACTCCGTGTAGGTGGCTGGGAGGACTCAGCTACTATCAGCACCTGGGGGATGCATTCGGCTCCCTTGTGCCAGGTTTGAAGTCCTGGTTTTTCCCTGCCTGCAGAAGCAGGTTCCCAGCAGCTGGCTCATCTCTTGGGGGTGTCCTGGTCATGGGTGGATCTTGAATCTTGAAGGCAGGGGTGCAGACTGGAAGGTGCATCATTCTGTATAAAACAACACAGATTTTCCCCTGGTTAAAAAATAAACTAGAAGCTTCACTAACACACTAGTGGCCTAGGGCTGTATTATTCAGTTTAATCAGGAAGCGAAAACAAACATAACTTGATTGGAATAAGTTGAAAACAATCTGCAGAGCTGTGAAATAGGAACTGCATTACTGGGGGCAGCAAACAGACAGCAGAATAGCAGAGCAAAGGCTAGCGGGACTGGTGCAACATCAAGACCATTAAAAAGAAGAGGGTCATACTTGTTAACACCTGTGGGATGAAGAGGTTAAAAAGGATCAGGTAGATTTGAGCTGCAGTCAAGTGACTCCCTCAGCCTTGCTTGACTTGAAATGCAGGTGCCACTGCCAGGCAGTTGGTTTTAAACCTTGGGTGCAGCAGGGATCAAAGGGGGATGCAAATGCAACAGTGCACCCTCCCCATCCCGAATCCATCCCTGGCCCTGGCATACCTGTAGAGCTTAGTGAATGGCAGACCTTGCAAGCACTTGCTTAAATAGCTCGGCAGCTTCAAACGTGTGTTAGCCATCCTTTACCTCGAGGGCACGTCAGCTCATTAGCCTGGTCCTCTCTTCTAACAAAGTTTGTGGCTGTATTCCCCTACTTTTAATCCAAGTGGCCTTGTGCAGCATTTCAAGCAAGAAGTTCCTTGGATGCAGCCTGAGTGTCAAGCTTCTCTGGCATGGTGAAACCATTCGCCATAGGAGTTATCTTCTAGGGTTATAGCTGCAACAGCGCAGCCTGCTTGCATTTCCTAGGGTAGGATGGTACCGGGGTTTGGGAACCTGTGGTCCTTTTCCATGAAGAAGGGACCCAGCCACATGGTGCGAATGCCATTCTATGGCAGTCGTTGCTTCCACGTGCTATGCTTCGGATGCCTGAACAACGCCGAGGAGCAATGATCCAACACAAAGGCTGTGTTCCTATATAACACAGAGGAGCTATCAAAAACAGTGGTGATGGGGCAGGCGTGGTCAGGGTTGGGGCTTCATGCCACACATTACAGCTGTGGATAGGGGGCTGCCTCCCTCCTCACACAGAGCTCGCACAGAGTGCAATCAAAAATGATTTCTGCTTCTTCCCTGCTGAGCGCTCATCAAAGAAAAGCAGAGAGGCTGCAAGTGAAAATGCCTGCTCCAGAGCTCAGAAGAGTCTCGTGGCAAGGAGAAATGCTGGCTCAGCACCTGTTTTTGTGCAGGCGACAGAGACAGGCTTTTAAAACCTTTATTATAACAGCATTAAGCACAAAAGGTGGAAGTGTCAAAGGGCAGAGACCTCCCTGAGACCCTCCAGTCAGTGAAAAGCAACCATTATCCCCAAAGATTGAAACCCCTGCTCCCTCACAGCACCTTACATGTGATCACATGTTTAGGCCTAGTCGCTGGCTGTCTTCCACGGTGCAGAGGTCCCCCTCAATGGCCCAGCACAATGCAAACTGGGCCAGGTTTTGTTGCCAGGTGAAGTGGCCCAGCTCAAAGGAGATGCTCACCTGAACCAGGAGCCAACGCCCCGCGACCCAGGTCCTGGAAGTCTTTGGGGTTGCCATCTGGCCTGATCCAGCAGGACCCATTCAGCATGGGACAGGGAAAATGTGCACAGTTTCAGAGAAATCTTAAGTCCAGCATGCCAGAGAAAGTGTGCAGAGAGCAGCCTCAGGTGGGAATACTTAGTTTCATAGTTTCTAGGGTCGGAAGGGACCTGAGCAGATTATCTAGTCCAACCCCCTGCTATGGCAGGAAACAGCACTGCTGTCAAATGACCCCAGCAAGGTGTTCATCTAACCTCCTCTTAAAGACCCCCAGGGTAGGAGCCAGCACCACTTCACTTGGAAGTTGGTCCCAGACCCTAGCCGCCCTGACCGTGAAGTCGCGCCTCCTGATACCTAGCCTAAATGTCCCCTCTGCCAGCTTGTGACCGTTATTCCTGGTCACTCTTGGCGGTGCTCGGGGGAACAGGGACTCCCCCAGTGCCTGCTGGTCCCCCCTGACTAGTTTATAACAGGCCACAAGATCCCCCCTCGGCCTTCTCTTGTGGAGGCCGAACAGGTTCAGGTCCTGTTGCCTCTCCTCGTAGGGCCTGCCCTGTTGTCCCTGACCATGCGAGTGGCATTAGGGAATAGGGGAAGGCATTAGGAATAGTCCACCTGTTCCTTGCAGAAGGGACTGGCTGCTGATGCCTCCAGGTCTAAACAGCAGGTGAAGGTGCCAGTGACCTTGGGCAAGTAACTTGATCCCTCTAAGCCTCAACTGTGCATCTGTAAAATGGGGATAAAGACCACTGTGAGGTGCCCAGGCATGGGTGCCAGTTAAGCAGATGGGGTTGTTGGGGCCGGTCCTGCTTGGAGCAGGGGGTTGGACTCAATGTGACCTCCTAAAGACCCTTCCACCCTCATTTTCTATGATTCAATCAATCGTGCTGGTCTGAAGAAGGGTGGCTGGCACAACGTCCTTTGAATTCATAGACGATCTCTTTGACTTTAGTGGTGAACTTCAATATGAACCATAAAGTCTTAAGGAGCCAGCATGAGGCACTCTGCCTGTTAAAACTCCTCCTTACATGGAGAAGGATGAAAGTTTGCGTGTATTGAAGGGACAGCAAGTGTTACTATATTAAATAGCATGAACAGGTTGATAGTCCTGTAATCTTTGTGCCTATGATGAGAAATGTAAAAACCTTCCCTGGGGGCTGAAGGCCTTTAAGATGCTTTAAATTAAATATAAATGAAGATAAATAAATATAGCTCAAAATTTCCCCAAACTTTTCAGTTTGGGGTTCACTTTTGTAAACATGTACTAGGCAGCTGCCAATTTCTTGATTTTCAATAAAAAAATCGGTCCCATTTTGAACTTGTTCTTATTTTAAACACAGTAAAAAATAGCAACAAAAAAATCTTTATAAGCTTTTTTTTTAATATACCAGCTTTGCTAGTCATATGTGCAAATGTCAAGCAATGCACGCAAGCTTTTATCTAGTATCAGTCCCCTTCAGTAACTGAGCTATTTACCCCCTTCCTACCACAGGCCTCAAAAGCTAAAGAGCCAAACAGAGCCTTGTCTTATACATCAGAGGATCACAGAATAGCAGCCTTAGGTGATGTTAGCTGCCATAGCAATACTGACTTCAGTGCATGAAGAAGAGTCTGCCTTATTCTCTGTTATCCCCCAGCTCCGTGGCCTTCAGCATATGCCATGCAGACCCTTCCATATATTGACTTCATTGCTCTCTAATGCTTTGTACATTTAAAATAAAAACTTTTAGGAGCAAATAACAACCAGCCACAGAGGAATTCATTCTGGCATCAAATTAAAAAAGTAACTTTTTGCAGCCATCATGTTAGGCCTGGGGGGAAAAAAATATTGTCCAGTGTTTCCTCTTAAAGAATGCCATGCTATGGGTCTCTTTTTCTTTTCCCAGAAGCAAAAACATTTTTTTTTTTGTTCTCTTGAGATAATATTTAGCAATCAAGTGTTTTGACTGTGGCTTTTATTACTGTTTCCAAAAGGGACTGTATAATCAAATTATTTAAAGTCTACTGTAATCAGGAGTGTGCATTTGATGAATATTCAAGTTGTCCTCATTGTAAGCAACGGTAGAGAAAGAATTTTTGTTGAGATGGCTTTTATTATAGTCTAAAGAGTCATCCAGAAGATGGTGCCACAGTTCTGTCTGTAGAAGAAATAATAGACTGAGAGCTGAATCCTGTTACAGAAAATATCAGGGAACAATATGAAAGAGGACTTCAACTTCTTGGTGAAGGCAGCTCAAAGTCCCAATGCTGACTGTGTTAAGGCTGTTTTGAAAAATGGGGCAATGTATTTTATGCCTTTGCTTTACATCACTCCAGGCCAGCATGATAAGGAAGGGAAAAAAATAACCCCCTGCCACTTCCTGTCAAAAACACAGACAAATCATTGGGTGTTTGTTAGCCAACTAACCCCAAGCAGCAGCAAACCATCAGATGCTCAAAATAAGATGAGCACTCTTCTTCCATGCTTCATGAAGCTTCGGTGGCAGTAGGGAGTTTAAAACAGAAAACGCAGCTGTTTTCAGCTGGTTGAGAACCAATGATCTTATAAGGCTCATAGTCTCGTTGAAAGGAAACAGCATTTTTGAGTCTGTAGATCCCCATCATCAGATTAGGGCATTTGATCTCCATTTCACAGCCCTTTGCACTAATTGTCAGGGGAAAAATTAGAGGCAACTACAGAACAAAACCACTCGCTCTGACCACTAGCACACGTTTAATTTTTTTCTTCTGCTACAATTTTCTGTTGTCTGAGGTCTCTTCTCTGTAGTTCAAGCAATTTGTCATCTGATTAGCCTGATGAAGCAAAGAGAAGTCACTTGAACTGTAAATTTTCTGCAGGCAAAATAAAATGCAAACAAGAAGAGCTTCCTGTGCCTGCCAAAGTGATGATACTCAGAATACAAATAAGAAGAAGCCATGCTGACAGCAAAAGCTATTTTTATATTCTGTCACTGGCTCCCAGTTTGAGCAGGGCTGCATCTGTATTTGCAAACCCAAATAAGCCGTATAGTCTTAAGTGAAGCTCATGTCCTACAGAAGAGCTGTTTAATCACAACAAAAGGATACATAGCACGAACGATGAATTGGGATGTTCGCTCACATGGAAGCTACTGTTCAGGTCAATCCTGACTAAGAAGCTCCTGAGGTCTGCACACGGTGGAGAAAGCAGGGAGGGGAGCATGCCTGTGACATTTCTGCCTGGTGGGGAGAGGGAAATAAATCCTCTCCTGCTGCAGCCAAGCAGTGTGCTCTGATCCCAGTCCCATCCTGGAAAAGACCTCCAGAAAATCCCCTGCACAAGTTTCTTGCTGGATCATATTTAGATGGGTTTTGTCCAGCTGCAGTGCCACAGCCCTTCTTCTGTGTGGGTTAATCTAATATTTAACCAGGGGGTTGCTGCGAGTGGTATATGTGATACATTCATGACTCTGCCTTTTGGAGCTCATGTAGGTTTGGTAATGCAAAGCTGAGAAATACAGGGAAGAAAAAGATGATTCACATGCATTCAGACCTAAAAGAGGGCAGACTGGAAAAGCACTTTTACCCTGCTGCCAACTATTGCAGTTTTATCCCAAGTCCTGGAAGATGTGATGTGATCTTTAGGTACAGCTCTTGGAGACAGGGCATGACTGAAGCTCATCTTGCTTTCTTCTTTTTTTTTTTCAAGAAAATAAGTTTCTATTCCTCATACTCCCAGGGAAACACTTTAAAGCCATGGCTGCTAATGGCTCAGGCCTCCGGACACTGATGAAAATAACCCTGTGTTGATTCAGGACGCTCCCTGTGCCTGAAGAAGGGCGTTTGCACCCAAAAGCTTGCAAAGAACAATTTTTCCAACTATTTAGTTGGTCTAATAAAAGAGATCACATCTACCCAAAGAAACTTGTCTGCCTGTATTGATGCTGCTTTTGAAAAATCTATTGATTTTTAAGCCAGACTCAGGATTGGAGAGGAGAAGCTGACACATGCCTTTTGAATGCTCAGAGCGGGCAATAATGGTATTGTGACCCAACAAAATCCTTTGAACAGAAGGCAAGTTAAAAATGTTTAAAGGTTTAATGGTTACACCAAAATTTCCTTGCCCAGCTTGAAGTGGCGAGTTCTCCGCCATCTATTCTGACATGTTCCCATCACTTCTCTAAACCAAACAAAACCCACCTGCTAAGGCAGGTCCATGACTTTGGCCTTCTGCTAGCCTGCTTCATATTGCAAAGCAGTTTGGAACCAGCTACAGTGACTGTGGACTTCTGGAGGAGTTTCCCAGGGGCTTAGGGGAATTGCACCTCTCTGCCCACCATCACTTGGTGACAGTCATACACTAAGAAAAGCAAGGATCGAGGAAGCCCAGCTTTAGCTGATTGAGATTTGCAGCTCAGCAGTTAGCAGACGTGGGCACCGTCAGGGGAAAGTGGGTGTTTGCAGAGCTGCTGTTTGTCCTGGTGGTATCTGGCACTGTCTTGGCTTCTTGGGGCGGTTGGCTGTTGCTGTAAGTTAGCACAACCTTACAGCTTCTCTTGAGTTACACTGTGGGACTTGACTAACATGCAGCCTGGCCAAGATCAAGGGGAGCATAAAGGTTTACCAAGCTGATCTGTGTAGCTCTTTTCTGGTTGCAGTGTACACTTGGCTGAGCATCTTGACTATATAAAGAGAGACTTCTGCAAATACAGGCCTGGTTCTCCAGTTTTATATCAGATTACCTCCACTGATGCCAGCATAGTTATAATAATATTAACCATAGTTATATGCATAGTGTATGAGTTGCCAGATTCAGCCCCTGTATCAGTCAAAGTAATGCAAATGGGCCAGTTGTCTGTTTAAAAATATATGGGGGAACATGGTAGACAGCACACTGAAACAGAAAATCAAATTGTATTCCTGAGCCCGGCGTGGTTTAGATGTTTGTGTTTAAGGATTTATGATGTTAAAGTGCCATTGTCTGCTCTCCAGAAGGGCCGAATTTGTGCTCGGTGCAAATTATTCTTAGGCCAATTTGATTGCAGGCACAAGGGATTTTCTTGCTATGATGGCAAACAGGGCTGCTGTGTGCATGCTGCTAGAAAGCAAATCCCCCCCAAACAGAAACACCTTTCTGTCTCTGATAAGCCAGGAAGCATTTTGCTGTCTATGCACCATTAATTTGCCTCCATATAATAGATGATACTTTTCTCCTGACGTCTTTTTTAAATCCACTGTTAACTAACCTTTTTACAGCCTGTTTCCTGGATAAGGAGACAGTAGAAAGCTAACCTAGCAGGCACAGTGATACATCCTGGCAAGGCATTTAGCTCTGACCTTTTCTGGTTTTGTATGCATGCTTACAGTGGAAGCGCTGAAAAAAGTCTTGTTTCTCTGTCTCAGCTGCTCATCTTACAAGTGCTTGAGCAATGGGAAGAGATAACTGCTGCTTTCTGCACCAGTAGCAGATAACCCCCCTGCCTTCCCTCTCCCCCTCGGGAGACAGGCAGAGACCAGGGTCAGTGCATAGCAAGGCTGTGTCCCAGAGTGCTCTGCCCAGCATTTATTAAGATACTAAAAGGGTTTGATGGACCTGCCGCAGAACTCAGCATTAGAAAACCCTTCTGTATCTAATGTGTGCCTTGCTCAGATTTGCCAGGAGAGAAAACCCCATGAGGCACAGACACATGTGTGCACGCACACACACACGCATGTGCACCACAGAGCCCTCCTCCAAATTATTAGCAGGGAAGTCTCCCCCTCCCACTAGGATTTCACCCTGCAAGAGAAGAGAGGAAAGGAGGCAGGATGAACGTCACGGATAAAGTTCAAGCCCAATTTTCATGCTCTATTTCTTGTGGTGGCGGAGAGGGCTGGCCTCAGCTCTGCAGGAGTGCGGCGGCAAGCAGGGAGCACGGTTGTTTTTTTCTGGGCCTCACTGTAACGCGCACCTGCTCATCCTGGTTGAGGTGCTCACCCACCAATCATGCCAGACACATTTGCTTTGCTTTGTAGGGCCAGAGGCCTCCTGGTCAGCAGCAAACCCAAGCCGAGGGCAGCTGGCAAAGGGTTGGCAGCTGGCAGAGCTCATTACCGGCACGTGTCAGGGCCAAATTCTCTGCACAACTCCATCCTCCTCCATGGGGATAAGCTGCTGGACGCCAGGCACGCGTCTGACCCAGGAGGCTTTCTGCAGGCTCTGTAATCAGCTGCAGCTGTGCTGGGGGAGCCGGGGGGAGGGCAGGAAGACTACACTGTTTGTTCTCCCACCCGGCAGTGCAGCACATCAGCGGACGGCTCCGGGAGGGCTTTGCACAGTCTTGGTGCTGGTGTCTGCGGCTGGAGATGCTGCTGGGCAGGGAGGAGTGAAACCTCTGCAAGCCCTTTAGGAAGCTCCCCTTTTAGTTTTTATTAAAACCTTGGTGCCTCTGTGGCTTATTCCCCCTGCCAGAATACCCAGAGCAGCTTGCAGACCAAAGCTGGGCTCCACACAGCATGCCATATCATTTCAGGGCAGGTGTGGGGCTAGCCTTTTGCTGCCAGAGTTTATACCAGCACAAGCCTAGCAGGTTTGCAACACTGCTGATACGTGCCTGCATGGCTTATTCTCCATCCTGGATAAGCATTAGCTCTACTGCAACAAGTCTGTTTATTCCAGGATAACTGCATGGCCAGCAAAGGCCACAGTGTCTAGTTCGAGTGGTGTGAAACTCTGGCATGCAGACGAGACCAGAAAGGTCAGTGCTTCCCTGGCAGCTTGTTCTGCCTCTGAAGTGCAAGCAGCAGAAGGTGGTTGTGGATCCATCTGTAGGACAGGGAGAGTCTATGGGTGAAGAGACCTCATGAGCTGACCACGAGAAGAAGCAATTTCCTGCTGAACAGATCCCATAGGGTGAAATCTCCACTGGGCTTGAGGGGTCTTCTCATAGCTTGAGATCGCCATTATGTCCCTGTAAGGGCCCTCAGTGAGATTCAGGTGCCTTTTGCTGCACCATACCTGAGGACTGACAGACGCCCCCCACTGCAAAAGATGAAAAGCATCCTCTGAATTGGAAAAGAGGGTACAATTGGCATTGTACCCCAGGCTAATGAATGATTGTGAAGATCAGCGATGGATGTTTGATGGATTGTTTCTTTTCATGGAGAAAGAGACTGAGAAAGGTTCCTGAATACCTCCCATGTGGTTCTTGGCAGACAATACCCTACCAGCCCTACACACACCTTGCCTGGTGGGGTAGGAGAAGGTGGTGATGAAGACAGAGAGAGGCAAAAGAGGAGATGGGAGAAGAACAAAAGGCAGTTACATGGCCTGGCTGTCTTTGCGCAGTCTTGGTGCTTTTATCTAGAAATAGGGGCTCGCATGCCTTTGACTCTTCTTGCTTCAGCTGCCATCTCAGGAGCTTTGCAACTTTCTCATGAAATTATGGGGCCTCTATGCAACCGACCCATGTTTTTGTCAGGACAAGCACACCATGGATCATCTCCTGAGATGCCCTGGAGCACCACAATGCACCCCACAAGGTCCGGCATCACCAACACCAGAAGCAGGGGCCTGTGCAACACATTGGGAGCAGACCATATAGAAAGATTGGATTGGAGACTCAGCAACGAAGAAGCAGCTCTCCAGGTTATTGGAATGACTGTTTCCATGTTCAGACAGATGTGGCCATTTATCATCTCTTTTCACGATCCAGCTGGGGTGGCCTTAGGGGGACAAAAAACTTCTGTATAACAATATGAAACCAACAACGTACTGTCCCAGCGGCAGTGCCGGAGTTTCTAGCTTTTGGGGAAAATGGCCTGACTTAGTAAATGAATCGCTGGAGCAACTAGGCTGTTTGCCAGCAAAGCTATTGTCATCTCACTGTGTGCTGTGCATAGAGTTACTCACTGCTCAGTGAGCTTGTAACAGGTCATGTGAGGAGGACTGGATTTCACATAGAGACTTCGGGAACCTCCATGTCTTTCAGAGCTGCCCTCTGAGCACTTCCTACCATGCACTTGCGGGTGCATCATTTACAGCATCCCCTTATTAGGTGCACTGCCCTAGCGTGTTGGATGTGGGTACATGACACAAGTGATGCTCCAGATGTGAAAAGGGCACAAGAAAGCCTTGTAGTCACGGTTCAGTAAGCTCAAGGCTAGATTGACTTAGTCTTTTTTGGCAGCTGAGGTATATTTTCTCCCCAGTTGTCCTATGCCAAAGTAGAAGCAAGTCAGCTGCATGTCAGCTGATCTTCTGTTCTTTGGGGGCCACTGCTCCTATTTGCACAAGAGAGGTAATTTTTAGCCTGCCATTTCCTTAAGTGAATGTAACAGAAGGTGCAGAGGAGAGAGAATAATTAGTGGATTCAATCAACTAGATACAGAGCTGCCTCAAAGGCTTTTTGCAGGTATTTGTTGGAGAAAACACCTGACTGACAGCAAGGTCTGGCTTGTGCTGCCAACCATCAGTCGATGCATGCTGGCTTGGTCCAGCTGCCTCCCACAGGGTTGCTTTCCCCATGGGATGCTAGGCTCTGTCACTTTGGATCCATGCTTCCCTTCCTTCAGGGTCAAGACAGCTGCTAAGAGAGGACTGCATCCAACTGCCCCTCCAAGGATGCATTTTGTCTGTCTCCACGTAGGAACTGTGATAATTACTCAGGGCACCCCGCAGACTTTGCTCCCTTTCTGGCTGTGGTTTCCTCTGCAATGTGCACCATGGGCCTGCTGTGGCTGCTGTTGTCCAAAGACAGCCTACCTCTGGCTGCAGCCCCTGATTGCTGAACAGATCTGGAAACATGCCCCCAGAACAACTCCTAGCCCATCTGGATGTGTGGCTAATTCAGGGGCCAGCCTCAGCCCCCTGGTCTCTTTCTGCAAGGGGTTTCACCCTAGAGCACATCACAGGCATGTCTCCTGTGTCATGCTGCAGTCACAGCAAAAGTCAGCCTGAACCCGGCGTGCCTGTCTGCCCAGCCAGCAGCATGCCACAATGGCACGTTTTAAGGTATTTAAGTTGAGGGGAGCTACTGCAGACATGGAGCAGGTCAGAGGGAGCACGTGAAGTACTGGTAGTTTCTGGTGGGTCGGAGGAGAGTGGGGAGCAACTGGGCAGAAAGGTTTGGAAATACAGCCCATGGGGGGGCTTGGGGATAGCACAGGAGTGCTAGCAAATCTTGGGCTTCAACAGATAGATTTTAGTGGCATGGGAAATAAGTGGGAATCCATAATAATGCCAGCTCCAAGTGACTACTTCCAGCTCATAGGTTTGAAGCACATACAGGCCCAGATATTAGACTCCTTTGTGCAAATGGTTGGGGGGGTATGGACTAAAACCCAGAGAAGAGCCCTGTGTATAGACATCTCCTTATCTCAGCAGCTCTCCTCGGTAACAAGAGTCAATGGCACACAGAGCAGCAAATATCTGGGCATGGTTTCTTCTAATTCAAGTTCACTTGGAGTTAAGAACAAAGCACATGTACTACCTTTCTTATGTAAATATTGCAAAGCTCCTCTTGATAAAGTGCCCAGTGTAATGTTCGATGGCACGTCTTTTAAAAGCCAAAGGCAGTCTTCCAGTTGTTTAAGTGCCATGTGTAAAGGGAAATTAATACCCAATTACTTAACGATGCCTCTTGTCTCTTCCAATGTACTGTCTATCAGGGCTAATCTGGTTGGGTGTTGCCTTGCAATTTACTCAGCTGCCACTGGATGGGGCTGAATGCTCTCTTCTCCTTCTGTAAAAGAGACATGATTATGTCCTGCGGGTGGGAGGTGCTGCGTGCCACCATTTAATGTGCTGCATTACAAGGCCAGAATAGCCTCTGCGCTTACAGGACTGTATTTATGAAGGTTAATAAACAAAGTGTCCAAGAGAAATGACTCTGTCTCAATAAACCACCATTCACACCCCAGGCCCTGCACAATACGCTCATTCTATGCAAAGGGAGACAGAGTTAAAAATAATATGAATGCTTTAATTTATACCAAACAGGGAGTCAAAAGCAAGACCCATAAGAGCTAGGTTAAAGGAAGGCACTTGGGATCTGCCCTTAGCTTTCTGGTTTTTGGAGTCATGAAATCGCATCTAAATCTGAGGTTTTGTTTAAAAGAAACTACAGGCTGGATCCTATTCCATGACATCGATGTGAGGGCAATCCAATTCCAGCTACGGCTCTGAGATATTATGGCTTGTGTAACATGCCTTTACCATTCCTGTAAGACATAGTCACAAGCAGGGGTGAGAAAAAGGAGGACCTGCCCGGTTTTTGCACAGACAGTTTTTTGGGACTTTGAGCAGCGTTTAGACACTCGATGCCCAGCAGGTGCAGGGGGGTCTGGCCCACCACATGACAGTATTTGTGGTTGTGAAATGTGACCCTGTCCGTGTGCCCAATCGATCTGAGACTCTCATAAAAACAGCCTGTGGCTCAACATGGTAAAATGTAGTCTCAGCACAAGAGCAGCTCAGAGCTCAAACCTCAGCTGGCAGAAATCAATAAGGCACCAGCTTAGGACATGGTTTCTGTAGGCAGGAAGTTCTTCAAGGCAGGGATCATCACTTTTCCCCCTCTGTTTATACAGCCCTGGCCCCATATGACCTGATCAGAGACTAGCCTCGTGATGCCCCTCCTGCAAACCAATTATGCATCCTCTTCTTTCTCCCTGCTCTCTTGCTGTAGTTTGGCATGTGAGTTAAGAACTGAGCCAGGAGGAGAAAAGCGACAGGATCGTGGAAAACTGAATTTATAAAAAATAAGCTGGCTTGTTCACACCCTCAGAAGGGTTCAAATTTATCTGGGAAGAAATCATAGAGTCAATAGAAAAAGGTCTTGGTCAGTGCAATAGTCCTTCCTACCTGGTCTTGATTCTGGCTCTGTGATACTTTTGGCATCCTCATTGGGTTTAACATCTTCCATTCTTCCCTCCAAGTGACAGTGCTGCACACAGTGTTGCCTGGTCTTCCTCTGATGGAGAAATATTGATTTCTGCAGGTGAGAGCTTAGTGAGCCTGATAGCGATACACCTGAACATGATGCCTTTTCAATGCGCTACCTTCGTTCCTCCAATATTTCAACTGTTGTTCACCGGCTGGAGAGCTCTGAACCCTCTGCCGACCATGGACACTGTTGGCCATGGGCTGTCTTGACCTAATGGGTTCTCTTGATCTCAGACCTTGTCTGAGCTAATCTGAAATACCCTTTGGCTAAGGGCTTGTCACTTTGCAGAAAACCCCTAAGTAAGGTATGGGATTTCATTAGGGAGGCCTCTATTTAGCCTCTCTTAGCAGCTAGGGTAGGCAAGGGTGTATAAATAGTTGAGATGACTCAATCATTGAAAATACATTTATTCAGTGAATGTTCCCCCCATTGTCTCACAGATTAATCATGAGGATGCTGTGATTTCCCCAGATGCGCTCATCACTTCAAATTCTTCCATTATCTTCCTTTTCTCTGCCCGTCTTGGCTGGCCACAAGCCACGCTCTTGCTGAGAACTGGTGATGAGCTCTGTCACGCGGTACCGTTTCCCTTCCCTCGTTACAGGGAGGCTTTAGGTGGAAACTTGTTCATTTGACTTTGAAATTTGCTTCCCGTGAACATTTGTGCTAGTAAGACTCGGTCATTCAAATGTTCGCTCGTTAGAGTGTTTATGAAGCTGCCGGTCTCAGCGGGGCTTTCCATTATGGACTCTGAAGTGCTGGTATCAGGAGGGCTCGGGGGGTTTATTTTCCCCATTCAAAAGCAGCTTGAATTCTTTCAGTCCTTTGTTTTATCGCTGAAGGAAAGAACCAGACTCAAGAAAGGGTACACCAGCATTTGGGGATGATTTTGTTGTTTGATCTTGCAAAAGGTCTCTGCGGCCCAAAGGTACTCAATAAAAAACTAATATTTCATTAGCCTGCGCTCCCATCCACTGTCTTTTTGTTTGAACTAGCAAGAGTGTGAAAGTTACTGGCTCCATTAATAAAAGAGCAATTACTGCATCAACAAAAGAAGCATTTGGAAAGGCCAGGGTGACTGGGCGGGGGGGTTAGGATTAGACAAACTTCATTTGAGATTTCAGCATGGTCCTGGATGGTGTCTTTTAAGGATGGCCTTGTTGATGGCAAAGCCTTCAGCTTGGGCCTTAGTGAAGCAGTGGAAAGTTGTGTACTTGGGGTATCAGCAGTTGCTTGTTTTAATCCAGTATAACTAGGGACAGAAGAAATGAACGTTCCCTCGAAACTATTGAGAAAGACGGTGGGTCCAACATCTCTGAAATCATCAGGTGAGGACTGGAAGCCCTTTGCAAAACTTGTCATGTAGCCAAACACAAGTGAATTGGCTCAGGGCAGGAGTCATTGGTTGATGTTTTATATCCTGTATCTTGCAGACGGTCACCCAGTGGCCCCTTCTTCAAGGAAGCTCTAGGGAGAAAGCTACAAGTACCAGGAAGGCTTTTCTCGTCACACCTGTGCACAGAATTGACATTTCTGGATGTTTTAAATAGTCGTGGCTATTAGGTTGAGTTATTTACATTACAGTGATGCCTGTTATGCCGAACGAGGTCGTTGCCCTACGTGCTTGGTTCAATACAAATGCACGGCGATAGACACATCTGCCCTGCAGCATCTATAGTCTAAATAGAGAAGGAGGGGGACCGTGGACCATGCTACCACAGGCCTCTTGGTACCTGAGAGATGACTGTAAGAAAGCTGTGAACAGATCCACAATTACACATGAGCTGTGTGTACAATGGCTCACAAAGCAAATCTAGCTAAGGCACACCAGCTTCTGTAGGCAGTGGGACATATGGGAGTGCTGTGGGGCTAGCATCACATCAGTCCCCTTCCCCAGTCTGAATGACTGGGCACCCATTTGCCGCTGGAGCAACTATGAGGGATTCAGAAAAGGGCTTGAAGTCAAGTCTTTGGAGTCATAGCACAACCCCTTAACTGCTCTGCCATGGTTTGCCTTGTGTGTGAGTGTTGTTCTTGCATATATATGTGGATTTGCTCTTGCCCTGCCAGCACTGTCTGGCACCAGCTTTGCAAACGGATCCACCTAAGTCTTTTGCAATAGGAGTTCACCCACAACCAGCCCATTTTAATTGTGTCTCCCAGTGTTTATTACTTTGCGCTGGTCAGTAGTGAATTTTCATTGTGGCCTCTGAGCAGTGGCAGGGAAAAAAGGCATTGAAGTGACAAAAGCTGCCAATTAAGATTGCTGATATTTCTGGACAAGGGAAATGAGGTAGATCGAATCTGTCTGAACTAAACAGAGCATTAGGTAGTGTTACATAAGGAATTATTATTTAAGGTGCACAAAATGGGGATTAGTACAGAGAAGAGGACCCCAGATTGTGCTGAAAGGGGGGTGGGTACTGCCAAGTTGGAGGGAGTTTACTTATGGAGCTCCTTAGGGACTGGTCTTTATATCAGTCTGATTTGGTATTTTCCTTAATGGCCTTGGCACAGAAAAGATGTGCTGATTAAAGTTGCTGATGACAGAAAGCTGGGAGGCATTGCCCACACAGAGAAGGATCCTCTGGAAGAATCGAATGACTTTGCAGACTGAAGCAGTAGACAGGGGATGATATTTAATTATGCAAAGAGCATGCAGGGCCCAATAACAAGAATTTCTGAGGGCTCGTCAGTGGGATATAACAGAGGACCGAGAAAGATCGGGGGGTGTTAATTGATTGCAGGATGACTTGGAACCACCCTCAGGATACAGTCACGAAAAAGCAACAGGCTGAACTGTCTCTGGAAAGGTATTACTGGTCTGTAGGGCAATGATAATGTAGAAGGGGTCTCAACTGCAACTCTGTGTGCAGCTCTGGCCACCCATGCTCAAGGGAGGTGAACTGGAGCAAGGACATGCAGAGGAGCATTAGGGGAATGGAGAGCCTGCCTTATCAGAGAAAACTCAAGGCACTTGGCTGCTGTTTCTATGATAAACGAAGCCTGGAGGGGGGACATGATTGCTGCCTATCTACACCTCTCCAGGCCCAAAGCACCCTGAGGGAGAAGAGCAATTTAAGTTAGTGCACAATAGCAGTGCAAAAACAAAGGGACATAAACTGGCTGTGTGAATAGATGGGGGCTGGCAGTAGGAAGATAATTTCTCAGCATCAGGGAAGTGCTACTCCAACAGCCTCCTATTAGTACTAGTGGGTACCTGATGAGACTTAAGATGGAGCTGGATTAATGAAGGAAATGGATTTAGTGACATGATGGCTTTGGATACCAGCAAACTGGACATCTTGACCCAGGAGGACTCCTCCAGTGCTATGTCCTTCTACCTGCATGTTCGCTTGAGGTCTCTGCGCCGTAGAGGGAAGCGGTCCGAGGATTATGTCTGAGAGTGGTGCTACAAGAGAGCCAGAAAGGTGGCAGCAGGGTTTTATGCAATTATTACCCTTCTGCCAGTGGGTTAAACAGACTTGCAGAGCTATGGGGGGCCATCACGTGGTTGGCATCAAAGGATCAGTGTGCTTGGAGTTGACTTGCCAGAGGCCAAAGTGAGCAAGACGGAAGATTAAATAAACAGGGCTGTGTCTGGGGTGCTGAGGAAGAGCCTCTTGTGGGTTCCTGGAGTGCATCAAAGCGCTCCGGCACGCAAGGCTTGGAGCGGAGATCTTCAGATGACGTTCAGAGAATAGCCGGGGGGCTTAGAAGTCAAACGAGAACTTTTCTGGCAGTTTGCCAATGCTAAGGAGAAAAATTAAGATAATTGGCAAAAAACCGAAGCAGTTGCAGATTTTAGCACAAAGGAGCCGGGTTTGGTTGATTAACTTTCTGGGGCAGGGAGGAGGTTTCTGCAGTACAAGCTCCAGGCAGAGAGCGGTAAGTTTGCCTCTGTCTGAGGGTGGTGAGAGCAGCCTGCGTCACAGGGAGTGGAAGCAAAATCACAGCTTGGCTCATGCTAGGAAAGTTGGCTTTGCCAGCCACCACATATGCAGCTACTTGAGCAGTAACCCTTACCTGTACTCAGGCTAGCCATCCTGCTGGGCTCCATTGGTGCCTTTCTAGTGTGGACAGCAGGTGCTAGTGGGACTTGCACAACACTCCTTCCTGCTCATAGTCATACACAAGGAGGGTTGAAGGGACCTCCAGAGGCCACATCTAGCCCAACCCCCTGCTCCAAGCAGAGCCAGCCTCATCATCCCAGCCAAGGCTTGGTCTACCCAGGTCTTAAACACCTCCAGGGATGGAAAGTCCACCACCTCTCTGAGTGACCTCTGGATAACCTGTTCCTCCTCTCTGGGTAACCTGTTCCAATGTTTCACCACCCTCCTAGTGAGAAGGTTTGTCCTAATATCCAACCTCAACTTCCCTTGCTGCAACTTGAGCCCATTGCTCCTTGTCCTGTCCTTCTGCTCCGAGAAGGGGATGAGAGAGGAAGAAAACTGCTAGTTCAGAAACAAAGCAAATGGCCACATTTGGAAGGATATCTGTATTTTCCACTTGTGCATAACCACAACTATCTCAGCCCTGAAACGTCACTCATTTTAGGTTTGGCGATACCACAGGTACGGACTTTCCCACTAGCATCTGATCTGCCACGAGTATGAAATGATGTTCTAATCCTGATCTGTCCTTTTCTAATGCTAATCTATTTTCATTGCACAACAAGGTATAACACCCCCTGCTTCCCATGGTAGAGACTGAATAAATGAAGACATGTTTATGGAGAAGCAAAATGTCAGAGCCCAGGAAAAGGAGCCTGGTGCTCGCTTTTTGCTGATTGTCCAGCACGAGGCCCTGGGGCCTTCCTCTTGCATCCTGATTCTCAAAGCAACATTCAGCAAAAAGAAGCTGCTGTCTTGCACCAAACACACTGTTTCCTTGTGCTCCCTCCAAGAAAAGGGGAAGGTAGCAAGAGAGCACCACTGACTGGCAGGCTACGCGACTCTGCTTGTGAAGACTCGGCACCAACGCCAAGGAGACATTAATTATGATCAGTGTCACCGAAATGCATACTTGTCCATGCCAAAAGATGGGAAGGGCAGGGTGCCAAACCATCACAGAGCTGCAGCGTATGGCTGGTGCCAATTACTGAATCACTGCAGCTTAGTACTGAGACCTTTTTCTGATGTGCCCGTGCTAATTATTTGTATACTGAAATATATTTAATGCTTGTTTATTAAAACTCTTGCATCTCTTAATTCCTTTAAACTATCTGCAAATTGACAAGCTACTTGCAGTGCTGGAGTATCGGCTACGCAGTAGTGTGAAACACTCATGTGTTTGACACGCAAAGTCCGAGCCTTGACTCCGCTTTGTTTCCATGCAAAGGAAAGTGATCTCGGATTCTCACTGCAAAAGCCCTATTTCGAAGGGCACTTTTTACCAGTGTTAAGTACATTACGATAGCTGCACACATCTGAAAACATTACATAAGGGCACAAACATATTCACACCTTGTCTAGTCTCTTATGGCACAACACTCTACTCTTCACAAAGGAAAAGCATTGCAGCCTACAGGCTGAAGGATCAGCCTTACAGATGAAAGGAAATGGGAAGGATTTTCAGTTAAGTTCACTGCTGGCTATTGAAATCTATGGGAAAGCTCTGACGTTCATCTATGGCAAGTGAGTTGTACCAACACCAAGCACTTTCGAAAAGCCCACTGGCTGCAAGCAAAGCTCTTCAAAGTCTCTTGGTGAGGTTGCCTTTCCTGTTCCACTCAAGTCAGTGCAAAAACACCCATTGTTTTCAAGGGTGCAGGTTGTAGCCGTGCTAGTCTAAGAATGCAGGCAGACGAGGTTCTTTGGGTGAATCTGATCTCTTTTATGAGACCAACTCAAATAGTTGGAAAAAGTCTTCTTTGCAAGCTTTCAGGTATAAATACCTTTCATCACCCTTCGTGAGATGCCTCCTCAGTCTCATAAAGGACATTTATACCCGAAAGAAGAATTTTTCCAACTATTTGAGTTGGTCTCATAAAAGAGATCAGATTTACCCAAAGAACCTTGTCTGCCTTTATTTTCAATACACATTAAGTCAGGCCATCAGCACGTCAGTGTAAAAATCCTTCTCTGTGAAATCCTATGAAATGTGAATTTTCATTTCTACCCAGGGGAACTTTTACAATCTTTTCTCTGATGCCTGATGAAGGGTGTTCATGTCCAAAAGCTTGTGATTAAAGATTTTTTTTATTTTTTTTTGCAAAAATCTTGTTGGTCTAATAAAAGATATCACCTCTACCACGAGTCCTGATTGCTTCTCCAAGCCATAGGAAACGCAGGGACTGAAATATAACAGTGAGAAGTTTGCCAGGGCTTTGTGCTCAGGCCAGCTGGCCCTCCACGGTCCTGAGTGTTTTATGTGATCTTGCTGCTTTTTGCAGGTCTCTCTACAGCTAGACAGCCCGCAGGGAGACCGTTCTGGTGGGATCCACACACCCATAGCCCTGGCTGAAATCAAACGGTCTTGGGTTTGCTGATAAGAGAAACTGGAAATATTGGCAAATAGCTCTAACGTGTCAGCCAAGTGGAGCAAACCTGGAAATTGAGGTAGGCTCAAGAGGCGTGAGAACTGCTATGAAATGACACCCTGATTTATTAAGGAGAGAGCCGCAGTAAGGCAGAGAAAGAACTACTTTATTTTAAATCCATGTGGCAATCCGGGCAGCGGTGCATTGATTTGCTTCCCCTGCTGCAAGAGAAATGGTGATGGGAACGCAACAGGGATTGTAGACTTGGTCAATTATGCCCTCTGCTGCTACAATGCTGAAGCAAGGTCCAGGCCTAATTTAGCATAGCAGCATGTGGCATGTGATCTTGCAGTTCTCCTTGGGCTAAGAAGCTTGGAGAGCTAATTAAAATCCCCCTTCCTTAGATGGGAGGGGAGAGGAGAAGGAAAAGGCCGGGAAAAAAAATGTTTAATAAATAACAATCTCTCATTAGACCGATGTTATCCAGACGCATCGTTCAGCTCCCCTAGGAAGCTGGAGTGATCCCTGCGGCAGAGAGCCCTTTCAGAGCCATGCCGTGTAAATAAGTAGCCCATTGTAAAAGCTTCTGCCTGATTAATTAGGAAAGACAGAGGGGAAGGGGGAGAGAGACAGAAAGACGCAGGTCTGCCAAGAATCGGATCTGAAGCGGAAGTGTCCTGACTTCGGGCCGCTTCTCGGCTGCCCAGCCGGCCCAGGCTCATCTCCCAGCCGGCCCGCACAGCCTAGCTGTGTCCATCTGCATGCACACTAGGCAGATTTTTGGGCACAAATAGAGATCTGTACGGACTCGAGCTGATGCATCAGCCAAAGTCGTGGGTGCCTTTTTATAGAAGCCTGCTGTCTACAAATGCCCGGTGACTGATTTGATCCGTACGGGGCTGGATATGCGAGCCCAAGTGTTTTATTAGCATCCTTTGCTAAAGGCACAAGCAACCAGCATCTCGAATACTCGGGGAGCAAAGACCTCAGAAGGCAACCTGAGAAACTCAGACTGCTGAGCAGGTCACTTATCTCGTGGGTTTTTTCTAGGGCTTGGACTGAAACAAAATATTTTTGATCACACATTAGCGCTCTTTCTTGCTCTGTTGTGGAGTCCCCTCCCTTCCTCCAAGCCCTCAAAGCAGCTTGAGTAAGACTTCTACATTCAGAAATGAAAAGAATTAATTTCTCGTTCAGAGCAGAAAAGGGTTTGGCAACCTCTGTGACCTTGGACTCTGAAGCCACAGAGATGAATCCCAATTAAACTCTTCTCTCTGGGGAAGAATTAGCCGTCTCATCTAACAAGTGCAGCCAAGTCCTGGGTCTTCTCGCCTCAGACACTCATGCAGGCTAGGAGAAAATCAAAGGCAAGGATACAGGTATCGAGGTAATTTCCAGAGCAGCAAGATTTGGCCCCAGACAGCTGTTGTCTAAGCAGCTCTATTGCACCTAGTGCCAGATTTATTGTTGCTTGGTGGACTCTGCAGTAAAACTTGGCACCTGCCTTCTGTGAGGAAGGGACAGCAGAAAGACCAAAGGAAATAGGAAACTCGGTCTTCAGTAATGGGCTACACAATTTCGGAAGAGGCGAGAGATATGGGTCAGGCCCACAACCTATAGAGTCATAGAAAATGTGGGTTGAAGGGAGCTCAGGAGGTCACATCTAGTCCAACCCCCTGCTCCAAGCAGGACCATGCTTGGACATGATTCCTGCTGTGGTCGCAACACATGCCCATGTATTTCTCTGAGCTGGTGGTAACATATTAGTGCTGTTCCTGTTCTGTCACTGCATGGAAATAATCCCCCAGCCCTTACAGGTCAATTGGTAGAATTAAATGGTTATAGCGGATTCCTCCCTGATTGTGGTTGATAGCAAGACGTGTGCCCCTTCTCCCCCATCACATGCCATTGGCTGGAGGTGTACCCTACAGTGACTAATTAAATGAGATACTCGCCCCAAACTCCACGCTCCCATTCTCTTTGGCATGCCAAGCTTCTTCATCCAAGGTTCACCATAGTCTTGCATTTCCATCTCATTTACTCTGCGGTGCATTATGGGACAGGAAGTCTAAATGGGGATGCCAAACCATAAAGAATGGGAGCATGAAGCACCAATCAGCATGTCACCCCCTTGGTCAATTGTTGGTCAATTGTTGACCAAGGTGCAAAAAACATTGTATCTTTTTTTTTTTTAAATGTAATGTTTTCCAGTGAGTCTGGATTTCTTTGGCCACTGACTGTCTCCTCACACCCATGGACAATTCCTGGAGCCTGTAGATCCCACACCAGTATCAATATTCATCCCTCCAAAACCAGCATATCACATGAAGTGGGTGAGTTTCTGGAGTGGGTGAGTTAAGGACACTGGGAAATTATTTGTCTTTTTTATTTCAGTCACATCTTAAATGTAGTCTGAGCATCAGCTCCTTTCTTTTTGTGGGGCAGTCATGGCCCGGAGTGCATAAAATTCACATAATTAGGCATCTTGTCTTAATGGGTTTCAAAGCTCGTTAGTACATTTCTTTACGAGCCTTTGTCATACTAGTAGTCCTGTAAGACAGCCAAGCAATGTCACAATGAAAACCTCCCCTCTTTCCTCCTGCTTTCTTTTTCTTTCTTTTTTTTTTTTTTTTTTGAAGACTAATAAAGATCTGCAGTAAACAGAGTGAGAAGTATGGAGGAGAAATATAAGGAGGGTGAGGTTTTCCGCCTTGATTTGAAAGGATCGAAGTAATACTAACCCTTTGTAGAGAAGGCAAAAACTCCCTGCTTATGCTGACCTTTCCAGACCGCTCGCATTCAGGCACTTGTAGTTCAACATCTACTGCTCGATAGCAAAGGGAGTGACATACTGTTTTGATGGATTCTGCAAAACGAATGATCTCGTGGCTCCCTTGATCCAGCTGTATCTGGATGCTATCCTAGAAGGAAAAAAGAGCAGCTTCTCAGGACCTTTCAAGAGAGAGAGGGAGGAGGGGAGAGACCAAAACAAACAGATGTTTAAACTGAATCATAAACTCCTGTGCTCAAACCTCACATGGGCTTTTAAGATACCTTTTCATTAATTTTTATTTGCTGACTGCCTTTTCCTCTAGCTAAATGATTGCTCGATGTTTATCGTGCAAACAACACACACAGCAGAGGAAACAGAATCAGGATCCCAGTCTCACTGTGCCGGGTGCTGTACAAAGAGGTTAGCTCCTTGCTAACAAAGACCGTGATTCTCCAGCTAGCTGCGTGCTGGCAGACCCCAGCACTGGGTGGACATCCATGTCACACACTGAAAAGAGGAGGCGAGGCAGGGGCCGATAGCAGATGAGTATGGGAGGTGTGCAAACCTCCATCCTTTACAATCCAGAAGGCCCTTTGGGCACATCTACACATTCATTAATGCACCATAGTTACTGTGCATTAAGTTTTGTACTTGGTTAACCAAGTACTATCAATGCGCAGTAACTTGCACTACTGTGCAGTAGCACCAGCATATGTGTTTTTAGTGATGCTTATTGCACAGTAGCCTAATACTACTGCACAGTAGTATATTAGCACAGTTTTTGCCCAGCACACCACTGCACAATATTATTAGTTACAGTGCAATTAGCATCTCATGTAGACACACTCTTTGAGTAGCTAGGGAAAAGGAAGAAAAGGAGAATCATCCCATTTTGCACCAAGGAGGCCTCTACTGGTGCTCAGAAAAGTTACTTATCTAGTTATCTCCAGCAGCTATTATGTCCAGGTGGGCTTGTGGCTGAAGGAAGCAGGCTTCTATTGCATCAGGTGGAAACGAGCTGCCTGTGACAGGGTCTGTTCATCTGGAGCCGTGGCTGAAGGAGGCTATCCCCTGCATCTTCTCTATATTGGGCTTTCTGCTTATTTTTGGGAAGGGAGCTAAGAGGGCTGTGAATGCTGGGCCTGTTGAAAAACCATTGCCCTGATAAATCAGTGTCATTTTTAGCCATATGAATGCCATGTGATGATAATTTCACGTGTACTCTACAGATCAGGGTTAACGAGTGCAAGGAACAGTGAGTGATGCCCCCAGAGGAACGCAGGGATTTCGGAAGGTGAGAAGAGAGGCTGACAGGTGGGAACGTGAACAGGGCTCAAAAGACCACTTAAGATGATCAGGCTGGAGGAAGGTGTATTGAAAAGAAAAAAAGCTGATAAAAAATGAGGAGGAGCCTCTAAAAGCAATAATAGGCTCTTGTGATGGGAAGAGCAAGGCCGGAGCTATACAGTGAGTGTCCAAGAAAGTGGAAAACACATTTTATTCTGAAAGGGGGAAAAGCGAGGACAAAGACAGAGCCAGATTGTCTGTAGCAGTTGGCAGCTCTTCAGCGGGCTAGACAATTGAGAGATGCGTCTCCCAGACTGCCAGGCTTAATGACAAAGAAGCTGTGCATACTTACAAGTTTATTATCTAGGGTACAAGTCAGCACGGTGCGGGAGCAGAGCTATAGACAATGTGGAAACATATAGCCTGGGGGAGTTAGGCACCTCCCTGTCATATGTGCCCTGGGAAAATTCCCCCTCCTGCCGGTGTGATTGGATTTGACAGTCCATAGAGAGATGGCATCCTGTGTGAAGGAGGAGCAGGGCTTGCTAATGAAATGTGTGCAGGTAAATGGCACTTCAACAGTGTAGGAGAAGGGGGCAGAGCAGAAAGCAAGAGCATCTCTCTGTCACTTATTCATCCGCCTCTGAACCTCTCATGGCACTGAACATTTTGAAAAGTTCCTGCCTTCAATAGCTCATAATTTACCTCTGACAAAAGCCATCCAGGGAAGGACAGTTCAGACACAAAATAGGTGGAGAGTTATTTCTCATGAGAAGAACAGGGCAGAAAGTCCCTGAGAAAGCAACATGTTTTAAGGATGGAGGGGATGTGGAAGTCGCTGGCTTATGGGACGTAGGAGGGTGGTTGATGATTGATAGTGGAGGGAGATGAATGCAAGGGTGAAGCTTGGGTGTGTGTCAAGGGGATAAAGACAGCAATCAAATGAATGCGTGTCCCAAATAGATCCTTCCCCTCCAGCCCCACTCTGTATTTCCTTACATGTTGCTTGGCATTTTGAGCAGATGAATACAATAGGGGGTCATAACTCAAAGCCTGACCGCAGAAAAAAAGGATGAAACCTAATGAATATCTCCAAGCCCATCCCGTGTGGGGTTATACATCAAGAAGGGCTGCCAGTCAGCCTCCATTGAAGCTGTGGCATCCCGACACCAGGAGCTCTCCAAGGCGGTACAGTGTTTTATCGATCCTGAGTGGTCCTGGCCTGCATCCACGAGCACAAAGTTCTTTAAGAAACTGCCTTCCTATGTCAGGGAAAAGGTTGTGCACCTTCAGGAAGCCCATGAGCACAGTGGGTCTGCCACACCTGTGCCCACCGACCAGCATCCCACCCGTATTCCCAGACTTCATTCAGTACATGATCTGCTCCAGGAAGTCTGCATACCTCCAAAGGAGCTCGGCCCGAGACATGTAAATCCAACACAAGCCTGGTTGGCTTGTCCGTGAGAGCAGCAAACAGCCGGACTCCCATTCTGGACTAAAATAGCCAGTGCATTAGAGAAGGAGTCTCTCCTTTTTCCTTTGAACACACACAGGTGTCTCCTAGACACTGAAGAGCTCCACTTGGGGCACACCCGCCGCTGCCCAGCGGGGAGGCACCTGTCCCTGAGCAAGCCTGGAGAGAAGGTGGGCAAAGGCAAACTACTCATCTAACGTGGATAAATACCCTCAGTCTGGCACAAATCAAGCCACGACAGGGAGAAGAAATGACCTCAGTGCCTCTGTTGGGTGGTTATCTCCTATCCAGGAGGAGAAGGTAAATACACATTCTCTTCTTCCTTGCACCCCTTCCCAGCTCGGGTCACTGATTGCACAATGCAGCCATAGCACCTGAGAGAGATGGCTAGAGTCCAGGGTAGCAGGCTGAGCTGCTCTCAGTCACTCCTAGAGGGAGCACCTATAGGTAGCAGTGGAAGATGGCAAATCCATCACTAGACTCTCTGACTTGGGGTGATCCACAGAGCAGCTACGATGTGGACTGGATTCAAATGCCAGCAAGCAAAGCACCTACCCCATCCTCTGCCGCATCTGACCACAGGCACTTTTCTTTCATCTTGCCTTCTCTCACATAAACCTGCAGCTACATGTACATTTTCTATAGATAGATAAATAGATGTGTATGTGTATGTAAGTATGTATGTGTATATGTATATAATGTATACATATAATGCATACACATAGATAGATAGATGTCTATGTGTATGTATGTACGTATATGTATGTATATATACTATGTAATGTATACATATAATGTATGCACACAGACAGATAGATAGATAGATAGATAGATATTAAAAGAAAGAAACCCCCTTCTCCAAAACTAAAACCTCCACTGCACACAGTCATGCTCCTGGGAAGAGCGTGAAATAACAAAATACATGACAGATGTTACTCACAGTGCATAAAGAAGAGTGGAAGACGTGGATGGTAATGTAATGAGAGCAGTATATGGGCCCTCAGAGAAATAGGATTCACACATACATTGGAAGCTGGATCATATGGAGGAAGAAGTTTCTCGAGTGGGTATTGAAATGTGCCTTACACACTAAAAACTATGGTCCAGTAGAGGCGATCTGAGCAGAGCTGAACTGAGCTCGGTTTGATTTAAGGAGCTGGTATGACATGCTCGGGGAAGTTGTTATCTTGCTCCCTTTCAGGAAGAACCGGCAGGAAATATTTTCAGCAGAAGAAGGATTCTGGTAAAAGGGCACTGGCCACAGAGGGTTTTAATCATCTTTCTACTAGTGTGAATACGAAGCCGTGTTGCATCAGGAGGGCAGTCCGTTTTGGAGACAGAGAGTACGTGAAGAGCCCATCAGAACAGATGAAGTCACTGCCATTGAGCAAAGGCATAGAGCAGGGGTTCCCAAACTGGTACGTGTACCCTGGGCGTACGCAAGACATCTCTGGGGAGATTGTGTAATGGCGGATTTAATTTTCATTATAACAGCTGGCATTTAAAGGGTTAAAACATAAAATGTATGCTGGTGGGGGCATGGGGGCAGCTGGCAAATCTGGAAGGGGGTACATAATAAAAAAAAGTTTGGGCACGTTGGGCGTAGAGGACAAGAGGAAGGATGAAACTCAAGTTAGTATGGTCCTCTTAGTGTCTGGATTAGTATGCTGCTACTTCCTCCTGCCACACTGAATTAGATCAATTACACAAACAAAAAAAAAAGCAAATGAACATGAAGAGATAAAGTAGCATTGACAATCAATCAGATACAGTGCAGCAGAATACAGTAACTGCAAAACAGTTTATCGGTAGAGCCAGAGCAAGACTCTTTAGTGCAAAGGTCTGCTATGAACAAGGACCTTTGCCAGTGGCATTGCATGGCTTCCTGGCTTCTCATTTACCACATGCATTTGTCTGACAAGTACAGCAAGAAGGACTTTTGGAAGTTTTGTTTTGCTTAGTTTTCATACTTTTATCCCAAGTCTAACTGCTACCCCTGCAGACTTGGCCCTGATTCAGAGTCAAGATGAGTTTTAATCTTCTTCATGAGTAATGCAAGGTCCACAGGCCGAACAGCAGTAACTTACTGCTCAGTGGACTGCTCCCTGGCTTTTGCTGTAGAAACATAACTGTTATGTGCTCACCGAGCATCAGAATGGATTAAAAGCCTAGAAGAGACCATTTGAATTTAACCCAGTATCTGATACTCTTTAGCTCAACCAGAAGTTGCCCTTTCAGAAGGATGTCTGATCTTGACTTAAAGATTTCTAGCGATGGAGAGTCCATCACAGCCTGGGTTGAGCTGTTTCAAGAGCATTTGAACAGTGTGCTTCCATACTCCCCTTTGCCAGCTGCACTTTCCATCCCTTGCAGATAGCCAGTTGCTAGATCGTGGAGCCCTCTGCTATCAGCACTCGCCCCCCTTCTGGGTAAGTCTCTTCTGGGATCTCCATAGAGAATGGAAAGTGGTCAGCACATGGCTCGAACATAAGCAGAGATCTGTAAATACACTAGGATGAGACTCTGTGCAATATTAGTTAAGTTCGTGGTAAAGTCAGGAGAAGGTATTTGGAATGGTTGATGGCTGCAGTTCTGGAGACTATTTGAGTTGCTGTAAATGAGGGGCATTTTGTGAAACATCACCTTAGCAAAGGGTGTCTTTTGCCTATAATCCATAACCACGGGCTCCACTGCTGTGCATAGCCCCAGGACCAAAGCAATGCACCTACCCCCCATATGGCTTATCCAGACTCAAGGTAGCCAGTGCTAATTAACCACAGGCACATCCTGCATTAAGTGCTTCAAACCTCTCTGAGACCCTTACCTTCTCTCTCAAAGCCCCCTCCGCCTCTAATAGCATTGACAGTGCCTTGTCAGACCAGGGCCGCTTTAAAAGTCTCCTAGTAGGCAAAAGGCCAAAAATTGGGACTGCCTTTGTGTTATGCAGTTGAACAAATTATGCACATCTCCAACATGAATGCAAGTGGAGTGCACTGGCAACAGGTAGAATATTTTTTATACTCCTGATAGATCCCAACCCAATGACAATCTAGGCCATTGTGGTGAAAGTCCTCGGGCCTTTAGGACTCGGGCCGATTCTCACTGATGTTTTAGTTGGGGGCGATCTAGTTGGGGCTGGTCCTGCCTTGAGCAGGGGCTTGGACTAGATGACCTGAAGTCCCTTCCAGGCCTCATGGTCTATGATTCTGCGATTCCATGTGTGCAAGGTCCATAGGCAAATGTTGAAGACTTAGCATTGAGCTTGTGCACTCAGCGGGATTATTATTAGCTCGCAACAGACGTTTTTCCCAATAGAAAGTTGTTACTGGTGAAAGGAAGGCAGCAAGCACAGAAGTGAGGTGCTAAACACTTTAAAAGCTGCATTAGAGTCTGATGCAAAGACAAGACTATGTAAACTGTATTTGCCTTGGTAGAGACACACCAAATGGGCCTCATTTTGAAGTCCTTCTTAGTGGTGCAGGTTGGAGTTTTGCTAGTGTTTTCACTGTATTGCAAGTGTTAATGTTGCCTTGTTGCATCGAGTGACAAAAGCCTTGGGGCATGCATTGAGGGAGGGGTGGAGCTGACAAAACTGGGTCTTCTATAAAGTCAAATCTCCGTGGTGCTGCTTGTTCCAGTAGGCCCTGGACTTGTCACGTACCCAAAGAAGCTGGGATGTCAAGCACTCAGTGATTCATAACGTACATTAGTCAGGAGCTCTCATCTCCTTTTTTATTAGACACCATCAAGTTCTGGGTGTCAGGATTGTATAAGCAGAGAGGGAGGTGACAGCAGTGCAAATGATGTGATTCCACAGCTGAGTCAATAGATTCAAGATGATACCGGCAATCAGCACGTTGTATAAAGAAAGCCGGCACGATGATACGCAGTTCTTTATCATCCAGGAGCTGAACACACAAACGAAGGTGCTACGATAATGGTAGTTATATCTCTTCAAGTGTTTGTCGGAGGTGGATGAATGTCACTCTGCAGAGGCTGGCTGATGGTGGGAATATGTGTGGACTGAGCTACAACATACTATGAAGAGCACTTAAAATATTAGCTTAACTTTTTAACTGCATTTCTAAGTCTTCTGATGAAGCGTTTCTTCCATTTGGGTGGGGAGAAAAAAATAGTGAATCTCTTAGAAATTCTCAAACTTCCTCTTGTGCCTGGACACTTATGCATGGCTCCATATGTGTGTGAACACAGCCTCCTACTGGGGTTTTTAAATATGTTTCTAAGGAAGGATGTATGTCAAGAGTTCTGGGTTTATGTCAGCTTTTTTTTTTTTTTTAATGCAGTTTTATGCCCACTTTCAGCAAAATAATGTTGCCAGCAGCACTATCTATCTAGCTCCTTTGGGATTTAGCAGGTGAGAACGAGCAAGTTGCTTCTGAAAGCAGCAGCAGCCTTGATGGCAATGGATGGCCTAATGAATGTCATCACACTGATGCATGAAATGGGAAGCCCAATATTATCAGTGCTACAGATAACAGAGCATCTCAGCTGCCTCTGAATGCCGGCTGCAAGTGCCCTTCATTACAATGGCCAGAGGAGGATGAATTAGCTCAAGCAGAATTTTCCTGACAGATTTATGCAATAAGCACTAAGTTGGACAAACTTTTTATGGTTTGGAAAGGGTTCCCTGGTGGCCTCTGAAACGCATTCAGCACTCATAAAAGAGCAAATCTTTAAAGGTGACCTGCCAGAGATCTTAATTGTTTAAAAAAAAAGGTGCCTGAACAGATTTTAGTTTTTGGTTTTATCTTTGCATCTCATTTGTTTCATTAGAAAGATGAAGGCAAGTTGGCCGGGGGTTTGCTCAAGGACCTCAGGAAGTTCCTTAGACATTCAGCGTGAACCCTGAATATCCTGCCGAGGAGGTATCTGGACTGTCACGCCGATCAGACCCAGAGCTGAGTCTCCTGTGTCCACGGATAGGCAGCACTCATTTTTTCAGTGCCAGCTTTAAAATGATCACCACTAACCAGACGTAAGACCCTCTTTCCCAGCTTTGCTAATGGCTTAATTCTCCAGGGTCTGGCTCATGGGTTGAGCCTTGCTGCATGTTACCCCTATTACCCCTCTGGATACTCTTGTGTTCCCAATAATAGGCCAGCTTTTCAGTTTCTCTTTTTATGAGACAGGGAACACAGCAGCTCCTCATCTCCTCTCTTGAGGCCATTCATTGCTCCATATCATTTTATTAAGTTGTCTCATCGGCATCCTGCAGTGAAAGTCCCCAGTCTCTTCAATCTGTCCTTGCTCAATATTTTTCCAAGCTCCTAGTCATTCTCATCTCTGTACTTTGCACTCTGGTTCAGTAGTTATCATTTCTGGGAGGAGGTAATAATCACAGCACTGAGTATATTGGATTGGGATGAATTACTGGCTTGCGTGACTGTATATTCGGTTACCTGTTTTATTCATCAACCCAGTCTGCAGGCATCCTAACTGGTTTGGCTGTAGCTGCATATTGAACTGCAGGCTCCACAGGGCTGCTGGAAAAGATTTCCAGGCCCTTTTACAGGGACAGCCACTGTTTTGCTCCCTGCTCTTCCCACAGCTCATACAGTTATTGAGCAAATTCTTCCAGCACAGCAGACAATGCCTCTCTGTCCCTGGCATGCAGCATCCGAAAAATGGTTATGTCTCGGTATTTGCAGCTTTGTTTCCCATCGGCTCCATTTCTGCCCCACCTGCTTCCAGCTAATTGAGCTGCCCTGAAATGTTTAACAAGGGATTCCTTTCTCCAAAAGGTTAATTAGTCATTGGTGCTGAGACTTGCAGGCTGCTCTAAGTTACAGCACGGCATTAGCCAGGAACAGAGCCGCCCCGCGTTGTCTTTCTAATTGCAGATGTGTGCTCTGGGGTGTGTTATCTCCTTGCTGGGAAAGAAATAAGCACATGCACATGGGATGCAGCAGTCTCATCTAATTTATTGGTGGTTATAGATGGAGGGGGCCAAGGCTACTGATGATTAAAAGCAGGAGTGCAGGTTATAACTCAAGTCACAGATGCATTTTCAGGGCTTCAGGTAGCACTATCTGAATTATGGGTTGACAGCTTCTCATTAGCCGCTGCTGCTTTGAAGACCCTGATTCCAGCTGCTACAGATCTCTCCAAATACCCTGCAAACAACTGTTCAGCTCATGAGTCCGGACCCTTCTCAAACTCACCATCTCCAACTGTGCGGTTCCTACTTGAGCAGCTTTCATTTTTATGGCCAAATGCAAATGTGCATGCAGTTTTTATGCCTCAAATGTGTTGGCCCAGAAGCCACTGAAATGTCTGCCCTGGTTGTGAGCAACTTTGGGACAGGACCCTCAGGGAGGGCGCAAGGTAGTTCGGTTCCTCCCTCGAGTCTCAGGGAATTCAGTTTTGCCACAAGGCTTCATCATCCAGACCTCTCTCTCTCCTCCAAACAAAGAAAAAGCTATTTCATTATTACACAAAGTTAGACCTGTTTCAGCAGGGGAGATGGTAGGAGGCAGACTGTCTCTCTCTATAAACTGGGATTCATAGCACAGGGCCAAAGATGTTAGAGACCTGGGCTCCGTCAGGATAGGGCCCTCCCCTACCTCTGCGATTATCAAGCAGCGTCTCCAGGGATGGCATCACTGTTTAACCAGCCCCCCCAAAAAAGTCCTGCAGCCATGGCCAACCTGAGCAGAGGAAGAGTTTTCCATCAATCATCCCCCACGATCTGAGCTCCAGAGCAAATAAATCATCGTCTATGCACGACGGCAGTAAACACTGCATGAGTGTGAGCTGCGGCATCCTTTTCAATCCTATGCAGATAGTCTGTGTGTACAAAGACCACTCGGGCAATGTACTACATCAGTAGTTTCCTGAAGGTTCATGTTCCTACTGTATTTGTATACATTTTTACACCCCTTGAGAAAAAAGGTGCAGATGTGGTCCCAAGTTGCCAGTCACTTCTCTATGCGGCCTGCAGAACGCTTAATTTCTCTGTCTACAGACCGTGTATATTTTGAAATATATGCTCATGGAGTTTGATTAGCAGCCAAAATTTGCCTAATGCTAATACAAATTTTTGCACGTGGAAGTCTCAGAGGCTGCTTGAGGTCTCTGAAAATGCGGCCTGTGAGTAATGTATGTACTTGTATACCGTTTCTTTGGTGGGCTGATTTTTGTGACAGCTAAGTTGTGTCTCTACATAATGATGAACTACTGTGGGAGTGTGGAGGTTTTGTACTTGTTTTCCATTCCCTCAATGGGCTTTTTTTTTTTCCCCCCTAATGTAACTTGTCATCAGAAGGGAGTCTTTCAAAACAACCTTCTTTTTTCAATTGTTTCCCACCAATTTTGATTGAAGAATCCCATGGATCCCTTTTCTTTTGCAGCTATCTCTTTTTAAGCTCCATATCTGAGGTAGGTATCCAGGTTGTAGCCATATTGGTCCAGAGGAAAAAGCAATATTTGAGGGAGGCATTCATGCTACCATGATCATCATCTTGAACCTTGCTCTTAATGATTCACTTTCTCGTCTCGTGTTTCCATAAAGCTGCAGTTGGCTTCTTGCAGGTCTTTGATAACTGAATAATGTCCTAATGCTGCTTCCCCTTGCAAGGGGCCTGTCTTCAGCTTGGATCCATTTGTTCATTGGTTTTATCTTCAGAGCTAATTATCTGATGAACACTTGCGGTAATTGAGCTCGATGTCCTGACAGGGTTTCTTGGCAGCACTGAAGATAAGCATATAACTTTATCTGACATACTGTTGATAAAAGCACCAGCTTGCTAGGAACCTCCCCCCGCACCTTGTCATATCTGTCACTGCTGCATCCACTCCAGGTATCTGTGCCTGTCCCATGCTTTTTTGCTGTATGATCGCAGTGGGCAGAACTGAGCTGAACCCAGTGCCCCGCATGCAGATGCAATAGGTCCCTTTCTGAAAGCTGGTTTTTACCATTGCTGCAGGTAATTACATGCTTCCCCCCTATTCCTAAGGTTTCCTCTTTGTTCGGGACCTTAATTCCCTCTGTCCCAGCTACTTTACATCAAGGGCAGAGTTGCATGCTTGATTGAATAGTTATGAACCGATGGCTTCCTGCAGGGTTTTCACACCTGGGGCCAGAAGATTGCGGGGCTATTACACATGCACCATGATAACACATGTCTATCAAAAAGGGGTGTTGGATGTCGTCGTGTAGGTCTAAGGACGCAGGCAGACAAGTTTCTTTGGGGAAATCTGATATCTTCTATTAGACCAACTCAAATAGTTGGAAAAATTCTTCTTGGCAAGCTTTCGGGTTTAAATACAATCACAGTTTCATAGTTGGTAGGGATCCCTTGGTAGAGTGCCAAGGGGGGACTTTCGAAAGGGACTTCATGAAGTGTTTGTTTTTTCAGTTGTTAAAAGTACCAAGACAAAGTGTTTGTTTTGCAGTAGCACTTAGTGGTCCCAGGGGGGGTAAGATACCCCCTTGTAGTAAGGGCAGAAATAAAGAGACTGTCCCTGCCATGAAGAGCTAGCCATCTAGGTTGGACTGCACGTGAATTCAGGTCCAATGTGCTTCCCTATGGCACCGAATGTGTTATGTCTTTGGCTTTGTCAACTATCGAGTGCGTTAACCTTCAATGGGTGTACTGGTTTTTAATGATTTAATACAGTAATATCCACATTTGGACTGGTTTTTGTACTGATTCTGTCCTTCCAGCAGATCTCCGAAGCGATCTTCACTGCAGATGGGAGGGGTTTTGGACTATTTTAGAGCGCTTGCAGTTGCAGGGCAAAACCCTAGTTGACACACTATGGGGGTTTTTACTGGAACTAGGTGAGATCAGCTAGATGCAACTGGACCTGGGGACATCAGCATTATCCACTCGTACACTTTCTCTCCCGTACCTCTCTCGTGCCTCCTATTTTGGGAATGCTTTCACTTAAAAAGACCCCCATGTTCCCTAGCAGAGCCTTTCCATTTGTACTTCTGCAAATCCCTTAACAATGAAGCAGACTGCCCCAGAGCCCTGTGGACTAAACTTTTCTAAATGTGCCACTTCTCAGATCTGCAATTTTCCCCATAGCCGAGGTGAGATTACACAGCATCTATTGCAAAGGAAGGGGCTCTAGAGAAATAAGGTCTACCCTTCGCTGCCACCATATAAAATGCTCTCTTGGTGAAGCTACATATTTAATTAAAAAAAAATACAATTGTCAAGGAAAGACGAGAATGCTATGCAGCAAATCGAGGAGGATGGAGACACCACATTAAATGGCAGAACAGCAGGGGGCGCCCCAAGAATAATAAACATTCAGGAAAAATCATCCTAGGTTGCTTTGCCAACTGGCTTCACCACCTGTAATTAAAACTGTTATTGCACTGAAGTATGAGACCGGCAAAATCTTCCCAATTGCTGCATGGACTCGAGTCTGAGTTTCAGGCAATTTTATGTGACATTTTGAAGAGTACAAAATATTTCCTGGAAGCATTCGGCGCTGCAGACAGCTAACACGCTGGACAGGGTTTCCAGCCTCCATTTTAATCAGCTGCGTGTGGGTGAAACTACTCCGGGCAGGACTTTGGCTTCCCCAACTGAAGTCACAGCAATCTGCATTTGTCATGTGCTTGGTGTAGATCAGTGGTACTCAGCCTTGTTTGATTCAGTGCCATTTTGATATAGAAAATGCCTGCAATTCGTTTTCACTTGATTTTTGACTGTAGAGAAATACTGGAGCAATTCTGAAGAACCGAGAGAGTCCACAGCAGGGCAGAGTGTTTTGAACACTATGGATTCCTACGTGAAAACTCTGGGTTTATCTTGCGAACCTTGCTTAAAGTTTTCCCTTAATTCCTTTAACTCACTTAACTCTGTCTGAAGCAAAAAGAAGAGGCTTTGTGGAAAACCTGGGAAATCGAGGGCCAGCGTGCGAGTCGAAACACAGTCAACCCAAACACTTGATTAATTGCCAGTATAATCAAAATTGGAGTGCTAGTCGTATGTTAACCAATAGCTGAATATTCACGGCAAAGAGCATCATATGTTCTTTCTGGCGAAGAAGATGTTCAGTTTCGGCAGGACTTGCAGCATGGATCCCATTATTATTTCCCTCCGTTGCAGAAGGGGAGACAAAGATTTTCTTGTGGTGCTAAACACTGACGACAAATGTAAGGACAGACACTCCTGGCTTCCACGATAAGGCCTGACACGGTGGGCAGTATCTCCTGCTGGCATCGCTCCGGTAACTGCAGCGGGGTCTCAGGAGCGGGGAATATTGTGTGGACATTGGGACTTTGCTTCTGACTCTAGGATGTGCAAGGAGATCAGTGCACAATAATAAATCGAGCAGGAAGCGGCTTCAGGGACAAACACGGTGCCCTGCGCTCCTAGGTTGGGAGGGAGATTCATTGTCACGGCCTCTTGGGTGTGGGCTTTTATCCCCATTTTGCAGATGGGAAACGGAGGCACCTACTTCGTGCTGAAGCCAGAGTGACTTCCTAAGGACACGTAGGGAGCCTCTGAAGGAGTGGGGGACTGCAGCTGAGTCCCGCAGGAGGGTGGGTGAGCCCTTTCCTTGAGCAGCTCCGCTCTCTTGGCTTTTCCTATTTACTAATCTCCTGCACTGGCTTTCGATCATTAGGAAGATTGGCTGCTTGCCTTCTCTGCTGGGCCGGCCGAGCCCTGGGGATGTGCAGAGCTCGTTAAGGCAGACCCTGCGCGCTGACATCTCTCCGCTGGGGGCTAAGGGGGGGCTTGGTCTCAGCTCCTTGCTCCTAGGGGAAATTTAACTTGTTTCCTCCCTGCTCCACCCCTAAGGAGCTGGCATCTTCCAATGTCTCTTGGAAACAAGCCCCATGTTTTTGAAGTGACTCTGGAAGCTCGGCCTAACCCTTGCCAGGAAACTTTTGCTAGAGAGCCGGTCCTGTCAGCACCGCTTTGGGGAATGGCGATGGCCCCGGCAATGGTAACACCAGCTCTTCTTCTAAAGGGGCTTGGTGAATGGCTGTAGCTCCTCTCCAGCAAGCTTCCTTCCCTCTAACCCATGGGATGGGGCCAGCGCCCAGTTTTTAGGGACCCAACAGCCGCACTGGTCACCGGCCTATGCATGGTGGAAATGCCTCGGCGGTTGTTGCCAGAGTGTGTATGCCGTGTGTGTGTCCACTGACTTTGCACCTACCGGGCTGCACTTACGCACCCCAGAGCTCCCTGGCTGCAGACTTCACGCTGCCTGCATGAATGCAATGGCCCCTGAATGGCTCTCCCTTCTCATCAATAGATGCCTTCTTAATTACCTGATACCATTAAGAAGCACAGATGTGCCTGTGTCGCACCTTCTCTTGTCTGCAGCATTTTCCTTTCTCGCTTGGTGTTATGAACTAATAATTAAAGGCTTATATTTTCAGCAGATTCCAGTAATTTCAGGCCAATTTGTTATGACATTCACTAGCGTGAGCTTCACCTTTGTGGTAGCTAACCCGTGCTGACGGCTAGCCAATCAGCAGTGATTTTTCCCCCCTATTCTTAATAACAGCATTTTAACATGATAACGAGGTTACAAAATTTATATGTGGTAAAAACAAATTTCTTTATTTGCCTTGCGTCTATCAGCACCTCTTAGCTGATTAGCAATGGATGAATTGAAGCCATGTCTCGCTCTTTGCTATTTCTGTGAGGTGTTGGCTTGCTTTCTGAGTATCTAACAAGAGCTTACAAGGAGCTTAGAGCTTGCTGCAGTGTTTCTGGCTTGCAAACAATACTTCAGAGTATGAGCAGGAGGAGGAGGAGGATTGTTGCTATTATTGTTATTATTTCCAGCATCCTTTTCATTGATCTGGGGCCATACAGGTTAACATCATCATGCATGACTGTCAGAGTGTTTCTAGATTAGAAGCTAAAGAGGACATGTATGGGCTTATTCTGTTCACAGTGAGCATGTCTACACATGCAATTAATTTTATGTGGCTTTACTGCACAGTAAATTTACTGCACAGTAAATTTACTACTTGCATATGCAGGTAATAAATGTACTGTGCAGTAAACTAATTTACTACACAGTAAGTGCCTGCATGTGTAGATGGTGACGCTTTACTGTGCAGTAGATTAGTCTCATGTAGACATGGCCAGTTTGATGTAAATCAGGAGCAACTTTGAAGGCAAAGGATCATTACCAGTATGCAAATGGCACCGATGAAAGGAGAACGAGTCTTGAACGCTCCCAGAAATGACTTCATCTCCCTGGGGTGCCAGTGGTGATGATTGCCATGGCTTTTGCCTGGCCAAGCAGCTCCGGACTGCAGGAATGGATTATCTGCTTGTTGGGAGAGAAAGCAGCTGGAACCAAGGCAGCATACTGCTTCCCAGCCTAATTTATCTACGCACAGGTAGGCTCCCAGACAGGAAGGCTAGCCGGCAGAAACCAAGCAGAGCATATGTGCTTCATTGGGCATGTCAGTGGCAAATCTGATCCAGGAGCTGTTAACAGTCCACCGAGTTGGATCCCGACGTCTCCGAAGGCTGGCGCGGAGAAATGTTCTTCACAAGTTAACACAAGAAGGCTGCCGACAGCTGCCAGTGCCCCAGCAGCTGTGCCCAGCGCTTTCACTACGTGGGATGGAGGGTCTCATGGGACCGGCGCGTCTGTGAACGTGCGCACCTCGCCGGCCTGGGGCTCCATCACCCGGGGCAGACTCCCCCAGGCAGAACGGCTTGAGTGCGAGCCTGCAAACTGCTTCATCTACATGATGAAATTCAGACTGGTGCAATGGCCAAAGCACCATTGGCATCTCTTTCAGATACCTCTCCAATCCCAAACGAGTGGCGTGTGTGGGTGTCGCCTTCATCTGCTGGGAAGGGACGTTGCCCCTTCAGGGCCTTGATTCAGCACCCCACTAAAACTCCTGGGTGGAGGATACCCTGCCCCTTACCTTGCTTAAAAATATATCACACCAGCCTTTTGTTCAGCTCAAGTCAGTGAGAGCCCCCATTTATTTCCATTACGACAGTAATTTACTTCGCCCTCACAGCTGGCTCACATAGATTTTGCGCGTGCGATGCGACCCCGGCTCCAATTAAAACCCAAGCCATAATTTCACATTCAACTACCAGCAAAGGAGGAAAGGCTTTGCCATCAATAGGCGTGGGGGGAAGAGCTTCAGCACGTTTTCTGCCAAGCTGCTGCCTTGCTCTCTGCTTCCTTGCGACAGTGGGAAGATGCGGACCTGTAGGAGCCAGGGCTTATCTGCACTGTGCATAGCTAAAAGACTGCAGCACAGGAAAGGCACAGCGTGTTCAAGGGAAGGAGGGGGTGGGAGTTGCTATTGTACTTCAGGACCGTTTCCCGGTTCCCAGCTTTGGCAATGAGATGTAATTGTTCTTGTGTACTTGACTGTGCTGTGGGAGGGCGGCCGGAGCTGATGGCAGTGCTGCCGCCGTCTCTAAGTGACATTAGCTATGCTGACAGGTGAGTTATTTGGTGGAGTATAGGTACACCTGCTCCTGGGGGTTTTGCTGGCCAAAGCCAGGTCACTGCCAAGCCTCTGTAGCTCTTGTGATGGCTTTTGTAATAGCACATGGTGTAGGGCTGCACTTCTACCTTGCTACGTGCAGTAGCTGGAGATACCCACTGTAGCACGGGCATCTGTGCCGTTGCTCTCATTTAACACCACCCAGTCGTACTCCCTGTGCGGGCCTAGGTGCTCTCCTGGTGTTTTCCTTCCACCCTCTGGGCCGAAAGGTGTACAAGCAGAAAGGACGCCTTGTTCGGATTGATGGCGTTCCTAGTGCATTTATCACGCTGGAGCAGAGACTCAAATACGCGTGCTTGCACTCCTTCCCCATTCATCAGCACCACATGCTTTTCTATGGGCAGGTAGCATTGCAAGGTATAATGACATGTCTTAGTAATACTACAGCTTCTCCTGAGGTAATAGCTGTGTTTCTCTGTAGGTCCCTAAATGCCCTATCTGCATCTGATTTACATTTAATAAGCTTACTGGGAAAACAGTGAAGTCTAGGATTGCGCATCACTAATGCTCCATTACTGGGGGGAGGGACAACAGTTGGAGAGAAAAAAAAGTAATTGGTTTCTCACTTGCAGGTTTTCAACTCCTAGAGTAGCCGGATCTGCAAACCCAGTGCCGGTGAGAGGGCACGTCTTCATGCATCGGTAGCCCAAGGTGAGGGCAAAGGAACAGACAGTGGTCATCTCAAGCCTAGTGGCTTCCCACCTCTATCACAGGTCCTCTGCTCTCGGACACCAAGTCAGGCCTTGCCACCCTGCAATTCACATGAGCCCTTGCCTTTCTACAGGTCTGACGGGGCTTCGGGTATCTGCACGTGCTCCCTTTGGGAGCCTCCGCCCCGGGCTTCCCAAAAGCGCTAATATCTAGCAGTTGTAATGATGCATTAGAGCAGAAGGATTTAAAAAAGCAAAAGAAAACCTTTAAAGCATCTAGATGGGTACTCACTTCTGGTCACGGTGGGCACATCTACACATCCGATTAATACTATTTGGCTTTACTGCACAGTAAATTTACTACCTGCAAAAGAAGGCAATACATTTACTGCACAGTAGACTAATGTACTGCACTGTAAGTGCCTGCATGTATAGATGGCAACACTTTACTGTGCAGTAGATTAGTCCACTGCACAGAAAAACATCTCATGTAGACATGGCCAGTTTGATGTAAATCTGAGCATATACTTTACTCAGAGCTGCCTTACACAGGCTTTCTTCTTCAAGGACAGCAGCAGCATAGAGCTAATTAACGTGCTCGTAGAAAGCTGAGGGGCTCTTGTGAGCTAACCTGGTCTCAGTCTGTTTCCTAGACACCGTCTCTCACCCTCCCTCGCCCTGCCATCCTCATGCAAGCTAGGTTTTCTGAAAGGCTCCCCAGCTCCGCTTGTGTGCCGATGTCTCGTTTATCTTGGCTTGGAAAGGCTGAGGCCTGCCCTGTATTCAATACTTGGCTTATTCGGTTGCTCGTGGAGGAATCGAGCGATTTCTTGGACGGTGAATGAAGCGATAGGGTTAAAACAAAGGGTCTGGACTGGGCCAGCAAACGGAGAGACTCCCCCAGCATCCACAGGGCTCGGAGGCCTCCAGGGAGCTGGTGGGTGGCAACTCAAGGAATCTGTCCAGAGGCATCAGGAGATGCCCAACGCCATGCTGTTAATTGGCAGTACCCACGACTGTGCAGAAGCCATCAGCCTATATCCTGGATGGGCAAGAGCGGGGTAAAGCCAGGCCTCTGGCCCTACTTGGGGCCAGGGTGGGGCATGAAGGCAAGGATGTGGGTGGCACAAGTGTTTATGGGATGAGGCTGGCAAAAGTGTTAGGCTTTTTGCCCCCAAGCCTATCTGGGAGAGCAACGCCCTGATGCTGTATCGGATGTAGCTCTGTTGTTTGAGCACTTAGACTCAGTCGACCTTAATGGTGGTCTCATGGAGGATGCCACCTGCCTCCCTCTGCCTAACGTGTCTGCTTATGAGTCCAATACAGAGATGAGATTTGGAGGCACAAATCGATAATCATCCCACCTTTCCACCCCTTTCCCTAAATTCATCACGACACTTAATTCCAGGGAGAGTCCATCCTATTTCTAGCACTTTTCCTAGCAGCCGTGTTAAATAAAGCGTCATTGCTGGGGTGCTGCCGCACAGGTGAGAGGCAGGATCAGATTCCAGGACAAAGCTGTTAGACAGAGAAAGATCTACAAATAGTAAATGAAGGGTGCGGTTTTCTTCCAAAAAGGATCCATTTTGGCTGCTGTTTCCATTTGAAGCAATCGTGAGACATCGATGGGAGCAGAGTCCATCCGCTGCTGTGCCTACCATTCTGCCGGGGGTGTGTATGTGTGTGTGTGTGTCTGAGTGTGTAATACACATCCGCACATGCAACCTTTCTCTCTCTTCCCACCCTATGGGATGTGTTTGCTTAAGCAGCACACTGCTTTGCATTTGCATGGTTACCCAGTGCCTCAACGTGAGTTTCTCAAAGGTGTAATAGTGAAAGCATTGGGGTTTGGTGCTCGGGGGACAACTTGGATGATCCCCCTAAGACTTTCAGTCTATGAACTGCCCAGACAGCTGTGCTCCTTTGGAGAAATGCAAAGTCCTGGGCAAAGTGGGTCAGTGCGGGACACAAAAATATGCCCAGGTGAGGACACTCGGCTGTGGGACGAGTCGCCAAAGCAAGCTGTCTTTGAAAACACTGCAAACCTTCTTAGGAGAAGCTCTAATGCCACCCCAGGAATGATACCAGCGCCGCTGCTCTGGCTTTCTACCCATACCCTCCCCTGCAGACACCTGCAAACCAACCAGCAAAAGACCCAGAACGTCCTTCCTAGACGAGACATATTTTCTTCCCATATAAAAGGAAGAAAGCCCAGTCTCCGTGCAATCCATAGGACTATCGCAGGTGCAGATGTGATGGTGATGGGGATCTAGAAGAGGGGAAAGACGAGTACTGTAACGAGTGGGCCAACGCAGCCACATAAGCAACAGCAGCACCTCAAACTATACATACCCAACAGGAAATGCAGCATCCGCTGGACCAAGGTCTGGGGGCTTGTTTGTTCAGGATTATTGATCCTGTATCATCAACAACAGACTCTCATGCTGCAGCAGGTGCTTCCATGTATGTTGTATTTTTTTTCTCCCCTACATGCCCCTAGTTTCTATAGTGACCTACTTTAGGTTTAAAATACCCCTGTTAGCGGTGTAATAATGATACTTACCTTTCTACGGCCTGATTTGTCTTTGAGGCACTCATTAAGCATTAACTAATTTTCACAATGGCCCTGAGAGGTAGGTAATTAATACAGTGGGGTTGGACAGTGTTGCTGAAAAAAAGGATGGGTTGTAACAAAAATGTTTGTGGGTCGTCCCCTTGTTTTTCTAGCCAAGTTTTGGGGACACAAGGACAGAGAGATGTAAGTGTCTTAGTGCTCAGACTACACCTCCCTCCAGAAACTGCTTGTCACGCTGCGAGAGCTTGGTGACTTCAGCAACGAGAGCCAAGCTCAACAGCTCCTTCCCTGTCCTACCGGCACCCATACCCTGCCCTGATTCATTACAAGCTGTTCCTGGTATTGACTGATGTTTGCAATCAAGGAATTCCCAAAGCAAATGAGGACATGTGCACAATGGATTCAGGAATATTAGAAAAGCTGGGCTGAGCCTTGCACAGAAAAAAGAAAATTTGGCCACTAATTCTTTGCAAAAAAGGCTAAGTCTCTAGGGACCCTATTTATGTGAGCGAATTGGGCTTTGTAGTCTATCACTGCAAGATATTCCATGTACGCACCTGTGAAAACAACTCTTGTTCCTACCCCCCCATTACAAAGGCATGGCCAAATGGTGGTCCCTACCATTGGACTGGCTTCATGGGGCAGCTCCTATGAAGGAGGCTGGGGCACATGACTTATCAGGAGAGGCTGGGCTTATTTAGTCTGCAGAAGAGAAGACCGAGGGGGATTTGATAGCAGCCTTCACCTCCCTGCAGGGGGGCTGCAAAGAGGATGGAGCTGGGCTGGTCTCGGTGGGGGCAGATGACAGGACAAGGAGCAACGGGCTCAAGTTGCAGCAAGGGAAGTTGAGGTTGGATATTAGGAAAAACTTTCTCACTACGCGGGTGGTGAAGCACTGAAAAGGGTTATCTAGCGAGGTTGCAGACCCTCTGTCCTTGGAGGCTGGAACCCCAAAGCTTTGGCTGGGCTGATGTATTTGGGGCTGGTCATGCCTGAGCAGGGGGTTGGACTAGATGCAACCCCCTGAGGTGTCTTCCAGCCCTCATTTTCTATGAGTCTATGATGAGCATGTTAAAGCCAGTTGCATTCTGTGATTGTATAACAGTGCAATGCCCAAGAGTTCAGTCCTTTCAGCAAGAAAAGAGGCATTTCCCAGAAGGATTTTTGTCTCCTGGCAAAAAAACCCTCCTAGTCAAGTGTCAGGAGCTTGGAAGTCTGTTGGTGCAATATGCTGCCTTTGATTGTATGGTGCAGATAAATGTGAAACCAACTGGCCAATGTAGTATCACCATAGACCTTAAGCAGTAATAGCTCCAGGGATGCCAAAAAGTTTCAGCGGACGGTGCACGAGGTGCCAGCAGTATCCATTTTTGGGAAACGAGCTAGAGTCGCACACCGCATGAGCACGCAACACTTCACTTGCTCAGATCGTCCCCTTCAGGTCTGCAGAGCCACCCCTGCAAGGACCAGGCACCGGTCGCCTGCTTCTTGCCCACGCACCCTCCAGGTTTCTGCAATTCAGAGCAGAGCCGCACTTTCAAAATCACCTTGGCTGCAGTTTCGGCACGCTCCGCCAGAAACCAGCTGTCCTTTCCTCTATGGGCCCGCTGGGGAAAGGAAGGGCCTTCGTCCCACTTGAATTTCCTGGAGGCAAAAGTGAGGCTGGAAACAGTGCACTTTCTGGCTTATTGTTGCCTTGTGACTCCCTGCCTGTTGAGGGGGAAATGACTTTGAGAAATGCACTATGCAGCACAATATAGCCACTCAAACAGGCAGTAAGTAGCGCACTTCCCTTAGGAGCGCCTCCTCCACCTGAATTAGTTGCGGCTGAAAGAACAGACTGATCGCTTTCATTCGCCTCTGCACAGCGCCTGTAATGACCTCCTCGTAAAACAAAACCGGAAATGCTTACTATGCCTTTAAATGCATTTGTGGGAGGCTGGGGCATTTGTAAAGGAAGTGATTACATCCACTTTCTGCTGTTGAGAAGGAGTCCTGGGGAAGCAGGTAAAAAAGGCAGAGATTTCCAAGGGAGAACTGGGGCACCATGCCTCTCCCCAGTGAGACAAGAAACCCGGGACTCTCCAGCCCTGGCCATCTGCCTTGAGGACATGCACACAAAAGGGGTTAGGGGAGAAAACTGGCTACTGAACTGGTTAGGTTTAGGTTTAGTTTTAGGTAGGAAAGTCTTTCCCTCTCCTAGGACAAATCTTGAGATCTTTAAAATAAATAATAATCTAGTTCTGAATCAGGAAAACTTGGGACCTTTCACAAGCCAACAGACTGGAAGCAATCTCAACTGGAGTCCGTGTCCGAAAAGATTAGTTTAAAGTGTTGGCCTTTTCCTCCTTGTTCGTAGCTTCACGGAGTCGGAAGGGACCTCAGTGGCCGTCTAGTCCGACCCCTGCCCCGGCAGGCAAGAGGAGGGGTCATGTGATCCCAGCCGGGTGCCTGTCCAGTCTCTCGTTCTTATCCTTTTTAGTAAAAAATTAAATTAACAAGTCTTTTCAAAGTGAAAAGTTTCACTGCGTGTGCTTGAAATGAGACACTTCAACCATCTGGATCTCTTTTCTCAGGTTTATATGTTCTGAGCTGCAAAACCCATTGAGATCGATCCTCTCCCGTGAGTGGTTCCAGCTCGTTGGACAATGATAGTTTTGTTTTGGTTTTTTGGGGGGTTTAGGGGTTTTTTGGGGGTTGTGTTTTTTTTGACAAAACCATTTTATCAAATAAATCACTGCAAGATCTAGCTCCCACTAAACCTCAGTGGTACACTAAGAAAAATGGAGGGGATGGGGGAACATTTCAGGGTCATTGCCAAGTCTTTTGGAAGCGGCTAGTCCCAGGTGTGATTTCATCCTTATCACTGCATAATCTTGCATTTTTGTTAAACTAGACCTGGAGGCTACTCTGCTTCTCTGGAGACGGCCTACTACCGTGGGATTTGCACATGGATCGGTGCGACCCCGCATGATCCACATAGCTCTTTTGACTCCCGAGGGCCATCCCCCGGCTTCCAGCAGCGTAAGCAAAGCCACAATACTAGCACCCCCACTCTCCTTTCCAACCCTAATTTTCTATGAGCCCATAGACCTGTGAGTTGATAACTTAAAAGAGTGACTCTGGGTTTATCTCCATACACTTCAGAAGCAGCATATGCCCTGTCCCCTCATTCCCTGCAGGTCTGTAGGTCTTGAAACCTAGGGGAACAACTTAAAAATGTGTCTGAAGCAGCTGTCAAGCTGCCTTGTGTGTACATTTCGTTGCTCCCTCATCCTCCTCCCCCCGCACCACATGCTGGCGTTGCCCTCCCTTGTCCTGTGAGTAGTCTAGATTGAAGTATTTTCGGTGAGGACTATATTTTTTTCCAAGCACGAGGGAAACCTGATCCTGATCAGGGCTTGCAATAATCCTCATATGCTAATTTGCTCTTCTTTAAAGACTCCCCTCTGGCACAAGCCTCTCAAGCAGGCAGTAGCTCAGGTGGGGGGTTTATATATTAAAAGCACCAAAACTTCACAACAGGGTTTATGTTGGGTCTTTTGTTTTATCCACAGACTTCAAAGCTCTTTACAGAAGCTGTCTGCAGTACTCCGTGTCTACGATTATGGGAACCGCAGCACAAAACGTCTGAGCTGTCAGCAGTCGGGAGCCGAAGGAGAGTAACACCTGTGCTGACGACACAGGCAGGCGGCTCTTTCTTTTCCCTTCATAAAGAGAGGACCGGGTGCTTGCAAGCAGGATGAAGCATGCACACGCTGAACTGCTGAGGCATCTCCGTCCCGTTTTCAGAAGTGCTTCCTTAGGCACGTCGGAGTCTAAATCCCAGTGGCTGTGCATGAGGCCGATGCACCTAATGCACTGAGGTCTTTCTGTAAATGTTTACCCCACGCGTCGCAAGAAGGCAGCCTCCCTTGAGAAGACGAGAAAAACTTCCCAACTTGAAAGAGAGAGAACTCGAGTGTCTACGGCCTGGCAGAGATAGGACCCACCTAGGGCAGACAGCCAAAGTGGAATCGAGGCTCAGTCAGAAAGCGGGTGATGCTGATTTGCAAATACATGACACGTGTTGCAAAGGAGTATGGGTCTATCAGGCGTGAAATCTGCTTTTCCTCCCATCGGTTGAGCCATGATGTGGCCTAGGTCAGGGTCAGGAGGGTCAGGAGGTCACGTTCTTAGAAGATGAAAGCAGGCAGTGGGGAGAGATGCTTCGTTCGTGCTTTCTAGCAGCCATGCCAAAGGAGCAAGAGGTCAAAGCAACAGTTAAAGAAACCTTGACTGCCATCAGCCCGCTCTAGGCAAAAAAGCACAAGTAACATTTAAGAGGTAGGAGGCGAAACGCCTTGCTCAGACAAGTGTGCAGGTATAGAGCCCATTGCACAGAAAAAAAGCCTAAAAACAGGTTGTTAGGCAGACTAAACTAAAGCCACTTAAGAGGGTCACCAGCAAATGAATGTTCCTCGATGAAGCCAAGCAGATGGGCCGCAAGGCTGTCATCCAGATTACCCACCGCACCAGGGAGCTTATTAGTGGGCTGGCCCAGTAGCAACTGGGCACCCAGGTATGGGGGGCACCGGGGCAGGCACCGCTGGGGAGAGTGAATCGATGCAACAAGACTGGAGGCAACAGGTGTCTGGGAGACGCCGTCCTCTTCCTTCTATTTCATTTGCATCGTTAGCTGGTTGGAAAGAGTTAATTGTGCTGGTATCGGCCAACAACAAAGCCTGCAGAAAGCCTGGGCCTCCTCAAGACAAAGTGCTAAACTGGAGCCTACAATTTGGTGGGGAAGAGGGATTGCCTGTGTGCTGTCCGGGTTATTTCCTGGAGCCCAAGGGAGGTCTTGGTATGGGCTTGGATCTGGCCTGGTCTCACCAGACCTCCACAGGATGCTTCATAGCCTTCCTGGCTGTCTTGCGGTGCTCATGTCTCCCTGCCCTCCATTGCCATGGCCTACTAGCCCCCGAATCGCCCCTCTCACCTGGTGCGGCTGCCACGCCTCATTTCTTGAGAGGCCAGGTGCATGCACCCCTTCTTTTTTCTCTCCTTCCTTGGACATAACAGTCATTCCAACGCGTAGCAACTTGTGGCTCAGCCGGGACTGACTCCAGGCTGTTCACATTGGGATTATGGCTCTCCGCAGCCCCTGAACAACTCCAGGTTTGCTATTCAGCCGTGGGCAATTTTTAATGCAACCTCTGGAGGTTCCTGAGTAGCTCCCGCTTCCTTCCTGAGCAAGGTTGATCCTGCTGGGGTTATTTGACCCCAGTGCTTTTTCCTGCCCAGAACAGGAGGTCAGACTCGATGATCTAATAGGTCCCTTCTGACTCTAAAATCTACGAAATCTATACTGAGAGCTTAGATGTTTTGTAGAGTCCCATCCCAAGATGTAAATGCTCCAGGGACGGTATTGGAGACCCTCAGGACCTCTTTGGTAACGAAGGAGTGAGTCACAATGTCATCCTAACCTCCCCCAGAATATGGCAGTGTGGGCAAAGCCACTCAGTTAAAAAACCAATTGAAATCTCTTGCCTTTTATCAATGATTAAAACACTTTCCCTAATAGGAACAAGAGCGCAAGAGGAGGGGAAAAAACACCAGTAGGTCGTTTCTGAGCCTCCTCCGACGTCGGCGCACATTTCATCAATGCAAACAAGCATATCCCCGTTTACTCCCCGCAGCATTTGAATATGTAATTAAAAACAAAGATCCCTAGATGGAAATCCATTAGGTATGATCAGAGCTGGTTCTTAAAGGTCTGAGTGCTCACATGGCACAGGCTGTACTATGAAAAACGATGGCAGCCTCCCAGTCCTCGCTGCTTAGTAAACATGATGGAAATGAGCAGAGGGTGTTGAATGCCTAATACCGCTCCTCTCAAAGTGTTAAAGGCTGCTTCACAACGTGGGTAGGCAGTTTCTTTGGAGCCCAGGCAAGAACAAAGATGTTAAATTATGCATTTCGGAGCGTGGAGGAGCCCGTTAGCAGCACCTCCAAAGGGGAGAGTTAATTGATGAGAGAGCACGTTTGCCTTTCCCCACCCAGGCGCAGACCAAATCTATCTCCATCCAAACCCTTTGCTCTGTGCATACGTGGGTTTGTCATACTCCTCCCCGTCTTTGCATTGGAAGGCAATTAAGCAACGAGCTGGAGTGGAGGACATCAATATTGCGCTGCTTGATTAAAAAGCCCATCTAGAGCTGGCAGCAAAACTCAGCTTCGGTTGGCAGGGGTTATATTTAGTGCGGCTGCCTTCGCTACATTTGCTTGAGGTTAGGATCCCCACAGGTGTCGTTCTGAAGTTGGATTAAAATATTAACCTCTGGGCATGTGAGAATTTAATGTTGGGAAAGGGGTTGACTGTTTCCTCTTTGTTGGTGTTACAGCAGGAGCCAGACGCTTCAGCTTTGAGCTCAGGGCTATCTCTAGTCCCGAGACCAGAGTTAGGAGCCAGATGTTTCAGCCTTTCTTCCCAGACTGATAGCAGGGGCTTTGCTGATCCACACAGCCCATTGCACTCAGTGGAAGGGCTCCCTTTGGCTATGGGGCAGGTTTGTGGCATGGTCCCATTTGCGATGAGCACTGGGCGGTGAGAACCGGGTTTAATGTGCATGCACGTCACTGGGCAGCCAGCAGATAGGAGCATCTCCCAGCCTGGACTGGACCGGTACCCAGAGTTAAAAGCTCCAGATCAGATTATCTGCCAAGCGTTGCTGGTTGTGGCACAGCAGGGAATCTCTTTCCAACTCCCACACTCTGCAGCCATAGTGTCATAGTTTCTAGGGTCAAAAGGGACCTGAGCAGATCATCGAGTCCGACCCCCTGCCATGGCAGGAAGGAGTACTGGGGTCAAACAACCCCAGCAAGGTGTACATCCAGCATCTAGCCAGCCCCATATGCATGCTGGAGCAGCCTGGGGGTTGCTCTAACCCTTGCCAGCAGACCGTCGTCCCGACTAGCTGGCAATTCCTGGAGCGCTTCATACCTTCCCCCTGCTCTGCAAACACTCCTCCCCATGCCACGCACCCACTCTGCCCCTCGCACATCCCTCAGCTTCAAGGGGTGAGAAGTAGGGGCGGACTATTTCTAATTATTCACCTGCTGGAGATTCCCCGGCAGCTCTGTGACAGTTCTTGCTGGAAGAAAACCAAGTGACCCACTTCAAGTGCTGCTTGGGCAGTGCACAGGGAGCAAAGGGAAGCCGAGTCTTCGACGCATCTCATTTTTAGGCACCTCCATGCAGCAGGGGAGTTTGTCACCGGCGCAGAGTGATAGATGGAGGAGGTAGAGGAGAAGGCGGCAGAAGTGCTGCACAGATGCCGTTTTTGTGCCCGAAACAGCAGCGGGAGAGGCAGGGGGGCCGGGCGTCAGGGCTGGAGGTGACAGGATTACTCAGCCACAGCCAAGGGAGGGAGTTGCTGGGGGTGGGCTGTGGGGGTTGAGAGAGGGAAGAAGATTGACAGAAGCAGAGAAATTCCAAGTTGAGCGAGAAACTGGGATTCCTCACGCTACCGCTCCCCCGTAGCAACCTCGCTTGAAGCTCGCACTCTTATCGCTGCTTCACACGACAGCCAGATTTCCCTGCAATGTCTCTTCTTGCAACCAGGCCTGCTTCTGCCGGCTTGCAGAGTATTGGGATGCCCACAGCTGCAAACATCACTGCTGCTGCCTGCCACAGTTCCTACGATGCCCCCTCATCCTCACATCTGTTCCCTTTCTGCCACAATACTCCTGAGACACCGGGGGGATGAGGAATAGAGACTCCCACCGCCAGGCTCGAATGAAGAGCATGTAATGGAGTGATTAGACCACAGCACCCTCTTTTTTCGCCTGCCTGGTTGCTGCTTACCTATCCCCCTGCTCCTGCCCTCTCCTGCACTCTGCATCGGCTTGCTGTAGCCATCCAGGAGCTTGTGGAAGTGGATGGCTTAAAAAAAAGCAATTAAAACAAGAAGGTCTAACTCACCAGCTGCAGGGATCCTCGTACCCTGAAACCTGACCACGACAGCAGGAGATGGGAAAGCAGGAGTGGCAGAAACAGTGTGTTGTGGACCGAATCAAGAACCCAGAGCCATCCGCCTGGCGTGGAAATGTGCCCGAGTTGTAACAGAGTCGGTCAGTCCCGAGAGGCCTCATCAGCCACCCTTGGACGTACAGATAAGACTGCATCCTGGACTGCGAAGGATTGCTGATGACGATGAAATAACCATCGTCTCTTTGGTCTCTTCTCAAAAATACACCTGCCCCTACCCTGGCTTGTTCCTGTTACATCCTGGGAGCAAGGTCGAAGGGAAAGTTTTGCTTGCAGTTTCTATGGCTGGTCTATTTGTGTGACACAGAGGAAGAGCACACACCAACTGCAGGTGCTTCCTCAGCCTGACAAAGGGTATTCATACCCAAAAGCTTGCAAAGAGGAATTTTTCCAACTTTTAGAGTTGGTCTAATAAAAGATATTAGATTTACCCAAAGACCCTTTGGTCTTCTCGGGCAGGTCCAGGGAGGTGATCCTCCCCCTCTATGCGGCACTGGTCAGGCCGCAGCTGGAGTACTGCGTCCAGTTCTGGGCGCC
>NW_017728917.1:12853011-12855447 GCF_001723895.1 Crocodylus porosus
GGCAGGGGGTCGGACTAGATGATCTACCTAGGTCCCTTCCGACTCTAGCTACTATGAAACTATGAAACCCTTGTCTGCCTATAACCCCAGGAATCGCTTTATGATCCTTGGAGGCAGCTTAAAGGCCCTTGGTGGGGAGGGCAGTGCCAAAAAGACATGAATAAATAAGCAAACCAAAGGAAAGGTGTATTTCACAACTACCATTTTTTTAATGAGCCACAGAAAATTTACCACATGCGTCTCCTGGACAGGGATGGTTAGTGATAGATCTGCCGGAGGATGGGAAAGAAGATGTGGGGGGAAGTGTGTACAAAAGTCACTGTGTACAAATCCTTTGTATTGCACATGCCGAGGTCCTAATTCAGCCTTGCGGGACCCCTGCTGAAATGGCTGGGTGTGCAAACCGTGCTTCTTCAGTCAATCTGGGTGCACCGGTATAGCCGAGAGCAGAAGCTGGTCTCTCGTGATTGTCATACAGTACATACAGGACCACAGCAGCTACCTACTGTATCACCATGGGATTGTGGTGAGGTATTTTGACATGACTGATGCGTGCCAGGCAGATATTGGCCTGCTTGTGGAGCTTTTTCCCAGGCTGCGAGAGCACACACTCAGGCCCACATGAAGCAGCAGCTGGAGAGAAAGGAGACCATTTGTTTCCTCCTACCTCTGGCTTTCTAACCCCATGCACCCCTGGGCTGATGTTCACTTTAAATATTCCTCCCCTGAGTAATTGTGGGATTCACCCTGCCTTAGTAAAGGCTGGAGATGTGCAGGAACCACAGCACTTTGGGGTCTTGAAGAGTCCTAGTGCCCAGACTACATCATCAGGCAGTCTTTGCAGCCCCCAGTCTTGCTATTTAATCCACGTGTTTATAGGGAAGAGAATCAAGGCTTCGTCCTGCCACCTCACAAACGCTGATGAGAAGAGCCGGATTTTTCTCGTGATTTTACTATCTGTCTTTTCTCCTTCCCATTTGTTTGCATTTAACTTCTATAAACTCTGGCCAATTTCTGTGCCGCGTAAGACCCCGCTTGGGCTTGCAATGAGATCTTTTAAAGGGCAAGTGGGTTTAGGCCGCGGTTAAAGCCCCCGGGAAATCGATAAGTGCATCTTTGTGTTGAGCCCTGGATCAGCCGAAGGGTAAGCGAGGGGGAAGTGGTTACCGGCAGATGTATGAATAGTCTCAGTGTCGCGGAGAGGGAGGAAGGCGTCTGACACATGAGGGAGAAGGCGCCCATCGCTGCGACCAGAGTTGATTTGACTGAGGAGCTAATTCTTAAGGGCACGATTGCTACAGGCTTTTAAATGAGCATGGGAGTGGCCACCGAGAAGATAATGTCCAGCCCTTGCTGCATCGGGAGGCTGTAGGGCAAGAGGATTGCTGCTACCGGCTTTGCTCCAAAAAAGCTGGAAGCAGAAAGTGATTCTTGCCTCTGGAATAAGGGCAGGAGCTGGATGTTTTTGCATTGTCTTTATGAGCGGTTCTCTTACGAACTGGGGGTTGGGGGGGGAGCAGGCAGAAAAGAAATACTTGCACTTTACCTTGAGCCATTCTAACTGCAGATGGAATAAAGGAGTTTTCCATTAGCAGCCGATTTCGTTCCCTGCTGACTCATTCCCTCAGATGTCAAACCACTTCCTTTGTCACACATCGCATCCTAATTGGCTGCTTCTGGCTTTTATGAAGAATCTTTTATATTTAGGATATTCATAAAATGGAGGGAGAGAGATTAGTGGTTGTTTGTAAGCATCTATCTGGTGTCTTGTGAAAGGGAGCGATGCGGGGTTGGGTAAAAATCTGTACCTTGTTCAGGTCGGGTAAAGATTAATCCCAGTACAGATGAGTTTATTTAGTCCCTTTCTTTTTAAGGCCTTAAGTAATAACGAATGAATGATTGCAACTGCAAATTAGTTGTTGGAAAAATATCTTCATTAATGATCAATGATTCAATATCTTCATTAACAATCTGGCAGATGGGATGAATTGCTCCCTAAGTGAGTTTGCGGATGTGGGGGGAGTAGTAGATACACTCAAGGGTCGGGCTAGGATTCAGAGAGACCTCGACACACTGGAGGATTGGGCCAAAAGAAATCTCATGAGGTTCAACAAGGACACGGGCAAAGTCCTGCACTTAGGACGGAGCAACCCCCTGCACCGGTGCAGGCTGGGGGTGACAGGCTGGGCAGCAGCTCTGCAGAAAAGGACCTGGGGGTGACGGTGGACAGTAATAGGAGCCAGCAGTGTGCCCTTTTGCCAAGAAGGTGAACGGCTTCCTGGGCTGCATTAGGAGGAGGGTCACCTTCAGATGGAGGGAAGTGATTCTTCCCCTCTATTCTGCATGGAGGAGGCCACATCTGGATCCTGTGTCCAGCTGTGGGCCCCCACTACAGAAGGGATGTGGACACATTGGAGAGAGTCCATTGGAGTGCAA
>NW_017728917.1:12855796-12862861 GCF_001723895.1 Crocodylus porosus
TGGGTCAGGACTGGCCACTGAGGTTTACAAATGGGTCCTGGTCCAAAAAGGGTAGAAACCTCCTGAGGTGCCTTCCAACCCCCATTTTCTACCATTCTGATTAGCACGTTAAAACACAGATAATTAAAACAATGAAAACAGAAGTACTAGGCTGCAGGTTATTCAGAGGAACTGCATTGAAACCAACATGGCAGCCCTCCAGTAACTGGGGTAGGCCTTTCCAGCATTTCACATCAGCTTTCATTTTCATAGTTTTCAGCGATTCTCAGTTCTTTCTTACTGCTTTCAGCTTGCAGAAGAGCCCCGGACAATTTGTTAACAGACGCCAAGGTACACGCAGAAGACGTGCCGGATATCCAAACCAGCCTCATGCCCCTTTGGTAGACCAGGCCCTCCACCGGAGCAGTTTCAGTGGAGCCGTGCTCATTTAGATCTGACCTCATATATTTTTATTCCTTTTTCAAGAAAGATGAAAATGGGTCTGCTTATGCACCATTAAGGAAGAGAACAGATGACTTGGCCTCTGTTCCCATTTGAAAAGTGTGTGCTGAGGGGGGAATTTATTAAATCAACCAAGACTGATTCCTACTACGCTATCACAAAGTGGGCAATAAAAATAGCTTCACTGGACCCAGAGTCAGTAAAAGTAATTAAAAAGCATTGGACACACCAGCTTTTAATTAGTGTAATGGCCCTGCCTAAAATGCAATAAGGTTTATCAATTAAGTATCCCTTTAGCTGTCTTTAGTTTGTGAAGTATGAACATTAGAAGACTGCTCCAAGATAAAAAGACATAGCTTAGACAGCGTATATGATTTAACTATGGAAACGAGTTCAAGTCGCAGATACGAAGAGATGAGCGGGTTCATTGCAGAAGGACTAACCAAGCAGTTTCCTTTTGAGCATAAGGCAAACAAATGCCTGCTCTTTGCTCTGACTTTGCTCCAGCAAAACACTTCAGCCTTTGTTTAAGCAGCTCCAGAGCCCTGGGAATCGATTCTCATGAGTAAAGACACATGGGCCACGTTGTCTGCAAGGCTGGAGCCAGGGATAGCTGCAGCTCTGCTTCCCACTTGGTACCTGAGCCGAAATTCACTCCTGTGCTTGTTTTTCACCAGGGGAAAGGATCCTAATGCTTGTTCGATAGCCCGCTATTGTATCCACACAGCTCCACTAGCACGTTCCCCGTTGAAACGTACTGCGTGTGTAATCGTGATTTTTTTTCTGTAGTCTCTTCTTGTAAGACGTGTCACAGCATGCATCGCATTTGCACCCCTGGGAAAGAGAGAGAGTATCAGAAATGAATGAATGATTTGGAAAAACGGGGTGATTTTCTTTGGGGTGGTGGCAAAGGGCTTGGCCATGCAAGTAACACTGCATGGGTTTCATTCCTTTGCAGTCTGGCAGTATCATCCCCAGATAAGTCACTGGACACTAGCAATTTGGGGACAGAAGCTGTAGTGAAGACAGGGAAGTCCTGCCCTGTTCAAATGCTGCACTGGCACATCTGAGCCCAGTCGACTGAATAAATGTTGATCGCATTTCTGGTTGTCTTCGGACTATGTGATATTATCACCCCCCCAGAGCAGAAAGCAACAGCTAGCTCAAACCAAAATGTAAATGCTGAGCCTGTACCTTCAAAGGATCCAAAAGCTTCCTGCAGGACCCTTCAGAGTTGATGTCTGTTGTGAACGACCCAGCAGCTCTGACAATTGTATATTCTATAGTTTCATAATCCATAATAATCACCTCCATCAACACGGTTCAGTGGTTTAATTTACCTTATTGGATAGTACAAGCCCCTGCTCATGCTTTAAAATGCAGCTTGTTCCCATCAGGTAATCCATTAGAGTAGGCATTGATTTTTTTTCAGTTCTATCAGGCTACAGAGCTATATTGAGATAAAACTCTGCGTCGCTTCTTGGAATTGGCCTCTCTGCTTTTATTTGCATGTGGATTTTGCTTTGGAAGTGCCAAGGAAATAACCCTGTTAGAAGGCACTCCGAAATAATTCACTTCTTCCTCATCTCAGATGCAAGAGGCCGTGCCAGTCTACCCAGATGCCTTGCCAGGCTGCTTTGCACAGGCCACACACCTGAAGCAGGGAGGACAATTCAGTCTCTTCGGTGGCTTGCTTTGGGTTTCTCTGGAGGCTGGGCGCACAGGCTGTATTGACTAGCATTTGTCACTCTCCCAATGAAGATAACTGCAGCCTGCTTTGGGCGGTGAAATAGGAGCATCACGTGTCCCCTTTTGAAGTCCTACCTCCCTGCAGGTTGTGAACGAGGAGAACCGTCCTGGGTTTGTCCAAGCAGGGGTCAGTGCCAGTCTTAGGGCTCCATCAAAAGGCTCCTTCTGAACACACAAGCAGTCCAGATCCTGCGTGCATAACTGATCTGAAGAAGTCCCTGTGGCCCAGTGAGTTAAATGAATGCTTTTCCATTGCATTTAGTGGATCTGACAAGAGAGGGGTCATGGCAACATCAGCCATCCTTAGAGGAAACACCTGCTAACAGTGGCTTGCAGGGCAGCAGCTCTTCGTCTCCAAGTCGGGCCCCCTTTTTGCACACCGTGGCACACCAGCTTAATGAATAAGCCTTGGTGAAGATGCATCTGCAGGATCCCTTTGAGAGAAAGACAGAAATGCTACCTCTAAGAGGGCATGTAGGCTGCGGTCTGGGGTGGGGGGTGAGGGCCACCTACTCCGACTGCAAATTGATGTAATCCAAGTAGCACAGACAGCTCACGCTGTGCGGGGCGCCCAGCAGATCAGGGAGGGGATGGCAGTGTAGCAGCAGATAGGGCAGAGAGCAGGAACCAGAGCAGCAGATCAGGCAGGGAGCACAGAGCAGAAAGCAGAGCAGGGAGCAGAAAACAGAGCAGCGTATCTAGACAGCCTCTTTTTTTTCTTTCCCATAAAACCCCAGCTGAGAAATGGATGTGCATCCAGGAGCTGCAGTTCGGGCAAATGCTTTTGCTAAACGTCAGTGGGAGCGGGGGCCCTACCTTGTACCTTGCTCTGAAAATCCCAGGCAGGGGGTGGCAGGATCCCCTGCTTGTTGTATGCTGCCGTGCTTTGAGTTTCATTGAAGGAACAGTCCGGGTTTTGTAGAGCAGAGAAATTCAGCATTTGGGGTTTTTAATTTGCCCTTGTGCATGTTGTGAGGCTCAGGGAAATGGTCGTCGGGGAGAGAGGAGCAGGGACTTATACAACCCACGGCGCCCTTAACGGTGGCCTCGCTTACACATCACTTCTTACCGCAGTTTGAGTCCACGTGATTTGGCTCGTGGGGGGCTCGTGATACAGAGGGGACAATTCTCTGGGGTGAGTCCAGCGCTAACAAGAAGCCTGTGCCGTGTTAGTCCCACCTGAGCTCCAGGCTTGGGACTGAACAAGGGTTACGTTTTCCAAGTTTTAAGTCAAGCACCGACTGCAGATGCTTCCTCCACCTGACAAAGGATCTTTGCACCCAAAAACGTGCAAAGAAGAATTTTTCCAATTATTTGAGTTGGCCTAATAAAAGATACCAGATTTATCCAAACAACCTCGTCTGCTTATGTCCTTAGACCAACACGGCTACAACCTGCACCCCTGGATGTTTTCAGATGGGCCTTTCAGATCCATTTTGGTGCCGTGTGTTTCCACGCCCCTCCCAGCACGCAGCTCCCACTGCTGTTTGTGACCCCGGACCGTGACGCATGGGGTGGGCTTGGCTTTGTCACCGGCATGATAGGAGCAGTGGTGTTATGATATCGGTCCATCTGGTACCCAGGGTGCAGGGCAGGGAGAAAGGACCTCACGTTTCACAATATGAGGTCACTTGGAGAGTCCCCATGACCAGATGGGTGTCTGTAGTTCAGTCGTGATGGGGAAGCTGCATTTAATGTTACATTAGCAGGATGAAGCCACTGGTTTTCATACAGCTCCTTATAGCCAGTGTGAATGCATTAGGGCACAGTGACTTAGGAGCTGTAATATTGGGGAGTGCTCCTGATAAGTGAAGCTGGCTCACTTGTGTTAATGATTAAAGCTGCCCATCAACTGAAGATACCCTGGAACTGAAACACAATTAAAAATTTAAGCTTTTTTTCAACCACAGCCTCAGTTCAAAGCAGAAAGAAATTATATTTTTTTTAACCTGTGTCTTAGGTAGAGCAAATTCTCACAGTTGAGTTACATATTATCCAAGATTCATCGCGCAATTTTTTTTAACTCTTGCTTTCTTCTTGCCAAGTGTGATTAGGCATCGAAAATCCTGCCATTACCCTTAATGAGCCACAGTGAGAGTATAATGAGCCCTTCCAAGAGGCTATGGCCAGAGGCTGAATCTTGGACCGACAGTGTGAGTCTCCATCATGAGACCAAAAGGAGCAATTTTAGAGGCTAGCAGTCCTAGCAGAGTCTTAAATGAATTAACCCCTGGGAGGCAAGCTTCTTCGGGTAGATGTGATATCTTTTTGTGACAGGCTGGCTGGCAGTGACCTGGCCCAGGGGTTTTGGAAGGGCAAAAGATGATTGGAGAACTTGGGATTCCTTTCCGCACCAATCAGGCCCCAGAGACTCGCCCCCCATGTCCCGATTGGCCTCTTGGGTCACCTGGAGGGGGATAAAAGGGGCAGCGCAGCTGACTCAGGAGATACTAGAGAGGGACAACAAGGAAGGAGCTTCACAGAGCTGGCAAGAGCTGAGCCAGTGGGGTGGGAGCAGTGCCCCAGAAGAGCCTGAAAGAGCGGGACCCTCAGCAGCGCGGCGTGCGGCCGGCAGGAGGGGCTCCCCACTGGGCTCTAGGATCCCCCAGGAGAGGCTGCAGCCGGCAGGAGAGGCTCCCCCGCTCCAGCAAGGATCTGAGCAGTGACCTGAGGGGTCCCAGCTCTGCTTCCAGCTTCTCCCATCAGAGGCCAGGCAGCTTGACATGAGGCCAGGCTCCGGGAAGGTCAAGACCCCGAGCAGCCTGGAGCAATGGAGATCTGGGTTCAAGCCCCAGCCAAAGTGACTTGGGGTGAGTGAAATAACAAGAAGCAAATATTGCAGTGGAAAGGGGCCATTGTGTTTCCCCCCACTTCAGGTACCAAGGCCTTCTGTTTCCTTGTCATTTTGTGCCTTTTTATATTTCACCAACCCATATTGCTTGTTCTGCTGTTTGTGTTTTCTATTTTGTTAACCCTGTTCTGTCCGTGATTGTAAGTGTCTAACCTTTGTTGAATCCTGCCCCTTGGGGTGTTGTAGTGTCCACTATACCCTCTGATTTATGCCCATTATGTTCCCAGTATTAAAAGGTATATGGTTAAGTCCACATTGGTGGTCTGGCTCTGCTCTGTAGGGGAGGAGAGTCCTTACACCTCCTACAGTGCCTGTGCACCTGCTTTGATCCCTTCAATTGGAGAGGGGGCACCTCTTGGAGTACCGCCCGGGTTACATTTCATAAGACCAAATGACTAGGTGGAGAAAAGTTCTTTGCAAACTTTTGGGTGCAATCACCCTTCTTCAGCCATTAAGCCCTGGGAGAGAGATGCGCAGCTCACCCCATGAGTTGCAGAAATTGTTTAAGCAAGGATGCAAAATGCTCCTGAGAGTTACTCTTTCTCCACAGGTGACTTTGCAACAGCAAACCTCATGGGGCATGAAGCTCTGAGGTGACCTAAGACTTGGCTGTTGATGATTTCAGAAATGTTTGTTGCTTTCCACTGAGATAAAAGAGACTGTTCTCTTAGCCCTTTGTCTTACGTTGAAGTGGTGTATTGGGTTAATGAAGCCTCATCTGTAACAAGGACTAGTGTGTGTTCCTCTGATGTGCCAACACTTAGAGAGGGGTGAAAAGCTTTCGGTGACTGGTAAATTTACCCAAAAATGGAATTTTGCCGGAGGCAGAGAACGCCTGAGGATTCAGTCCAAATTCAGTGAAGTTTCCACTGGGAAACATGAGGGCATTTCATTTTGATGCATAGAGAGGAAGCTGCATTTCTGATTTCAAAATTGAACTAGATTTCAAAGGGAAAGAGAAGCTGCTGCAACAGTTAAACCCCCTGAAAAGGAAGCAAAGCATTTTGTTCGGGCCTGACCTGTGGTCATTTGGTTGCTTTTGGGTGTAGTCCTGATTTTCTAAGAAAAATAGAAAATGAGGGTGGGAGGGCACCTCAGGAGGTCACATCTAGTCCAACCCCCTGCTCCAAGCAGGACCAGCCCCAATTACATCAGGACTATCCCCAACTAGCTTCCTTATAGCCGAAGTGCCCAGTAATTAGGATGTTCTCCCAAGAAATGGGAGACCCAGGTTTCACCCAAAGGGGATTTGAACCTATGTGTTGTACATTCCAGCAGTGTGCAGAGAGCCAGGTTCAAGAGGAAAAGATGGAGAGGACTCCAGGCCATGTCTAATCTATGGCTTGGTGGTTAAGGTGCAACAAAGTGCCCTGACCACTGTGCTGCTAGGCTGGAAGGTAGGAGGCCTGTCACCTGGACAAGGGGGAAGCGATCGATGTTGTATACCTTGACTTTAAAAAAAGCCTTCTACCTGGTGTCCCAAGATCACCTCTTGGTGAAACTGGCCAACTGCGGCCTCGACCTCACCACGGTCTGCTGGCTGGGGAACTGGCCCCATGGTTGGGCCCAGAGGGTGGTGGTTGATGGAAATCAATAGTCGTGGTGCCCTGTGACCGGTGGGGTCCCCCAAGGCTCTGTCCTTGGACCCATATTGTGCAACATCTTCATTAATGACGTGGACATTGGAGTCAGGAGCGGACTGGCCAAGTTTGCTGATGACACCAAACTTTGGGGTAAAGCATCCATGCCAGAGGACAGGTGGGTGATCCAGCCGGATCTTGACAGGCTCAGCAAATGGGCGGACGAGAACCTGATGTTGTTTAACATTGAAAAATGCAAGGTCCTCCACCTTGGGGAGAAAAACCTGCAGTACCCTTATAGGCTCGGCAGTGCTACGCTGGCTAGCACTATGGAAGAAAGAGACTTGGGGGTCATCACTGACCACAAGATGAACATGAGCCTGCAATGCGATGCTGCGGCTACTAAAGAGACCAAAACGCTGGCTTGCATCCATAGATGCTTCT
>NW_017728917.1:12863127-12883702 GCF_001723895.1 Crocodylus porosus
TCCAGCCCTGATGTCTATGAATCTATGAGATCCCCACTCCCCTACAGTTGTGCAGGGTGGTTTGTATGCCATTGCAGGATGAAGCCAAATCCCAGCCCCTCAGGATGTGCCCAAAACGGGAGCTCCATGGCTGTGCACATGACATTCAGATGCATGAAATGAAATGGGATTTCGCCCTTTGTGCATGTTGTCACACTGTGCCTTACCCACCCTCTTCCTTTGGCTCCACCGACCTGCCTCCTATGGACTGTGACAGAGAGCTTATTTGCAAATTCAGGAGCAGGGTTTGGCCAACACGGTGGCTTGCTATGTAAATGCAAGGTGTTGTTTGCCTGGGCGGGCGTAATTTCAGGCGAGGCTCAAGAGACGTTTTCTAGGTCTTCAAAATCCACACCAGAGGCTTTATGCTATAAATTGCCCCATTATATTAGAATCCCTGGCCACTTGCATCGCTGTGCGCATTATAATGATCCTTCAGTGCTCACCCTTTAATTTGACTCCAGGGAAACCACGGAGGACGACCTAATGAGCAGCTGCACCCCCGCAAATACACGGTTCCTTTCACACCACTGTTTTTTTCTCAAACGAAAATACTTAACTCCACAGCCACAAGCCTAATTGAATACGAGTTGTTCAAGTGACTTAGGCAAATGGTGGCAGCCAGGGCTGGCGTCTAAGTCTCTGGGCGAAATTTGATGGCATTCAAGTCTTTCTAAAGACGCAAGCAGCACCCGGAGGCCTCAATTAATCATCAAGACCCTCTGTATAATAGGGAAGGTGGTCCCTGCACTAATTGCCTTACCACCTTTGCAACCTTTGAGGGAGCAAAAAGATGGGGCAGAGGGCATAGGGTAGCAGAGACCCAGTGATGTACGGCCAGGGTGTCAAACTCACTTTGCATCCCAGGCTGGATCTAGACCACAGGGCTCCTTGCTGGGTGATCCAGCCCAGGGATCAGGGGTTTTCCATGTCAAGACATGCTGCAGTGGCAGCTCCATGCAGCATGGGAACAGGTAGGGCCCCGGCAGTGGCAATGGGCAAAGGGACTGGAGGATGAGCGGGGGTCTATCAACCCTTGCTTGCCTTCTTGCTGCTCATCGCCATGCCCAATCCCCTGGCTACATCCCTGACAACCAGTGGCCTGGTGGGCCAGATACAGAAGCTCTATAAGCTGGATCTGGCCTGCAGGCCATATACATATGCCACCCCGGTGTATGGTAAGACAAGCAGCGACCTGAGCATGTCCATGGGCTGAGTGTTTACTAGATACTACAGCCCCCATGAGTCTGAAGACTTTGCACCATTTTTGTCCCTGCTTAGATGCTAGACAGCCACTGGTCTAACTGGTGTTTTGCATCGCAAAAACCTCCCTGGACCCAGGAGTGCCGGCGTTGCTATAAAATTTAATCCCTTAGAAATGTACGTACTGTGGAAATCCATTCCCAAAATCAGCAAAAGGATTTGCCTTTCTAGAATATACACAAATCACTGCCTGAAGGCAACCTCCGGCAGCTCCTCTGCTAAGCAAAAATAGTATTGAAAAAAGAAATATTATGAAGGTTCTTGGCCATAAAAATAAATCTGGTGTAGGAAGCTCCTTTGACAGAAAAACTTCAGAGCAGGTGACTTTCCAGCACGCTCTTCTCATCAACACTAACAACAAAACATAAAACAAAGGGAAGCTTCATCCGGCTCCCGGCTCCTCTTCTGGAAACATTATGCCAAGTCATAAACTTTAATCTCGGTGCTGATTGCCTGGGAGAAGGCAAAAATAAAAATGCAGGGTTTGCTGCTAGGCAGAGCCACAATGCTCTCAAAAAGCTTGGCCATCCAGTTTGGATTTCCCATCACCTCGGACAGCAAAAATGGTGCCACAGACCTGAGCCGGCTTGCATCGGCGTATGAAATAAATATTCGAAAAATCTCCCCACAGACAATTCGGGAATGGGGGAAAAAAGTTAAACTCTCAGGACATGATTCCCAACAAATTGTTCCGTCGTCGCTGACCTGAGCTGCACGTTGGCATTTACTCAGCCTCCCAAAGGTTGCTGCTGCGTTTGCTGAGACACCCGACGCTCGCATCGGTGGGATCGATTTCCTGCTCAGGGTGGACAGTTAGGGACAGTTAGCGTCTTAGCCAGGCCAGGGTGGACGGGAAGACTCCTCCAGCTATTGCAAGGAAATCTTTTCAAGGTACCCCAGGGCTCTCAACATAGATCTCTCTCCAGCCAGCTTTAACACCAAGACTGAATGCAATCATGGGCCATAAACTAATTGACTCGCCATCATGTGCTTTCACATGGTGATGGAGGTTCCTGGGCATCGTTAAATGACCGAGGGCAGCGATGAGCCCGTCCAAATGGAGTAAGTCAGGTGGACTGGACACCAAGCTCAGGGCCAGGGCAGGGCTAAAGCCCACAAACTTTGACTATTTATATGGCATGCAAAAACAAGAATGTGCAAGAAAGGTCTTTTGACGACCCACAGTTCATCAACACCCACCCATAGCTGTGCTCACTCCATTTCATAGACTTTTAGCATCTGCTCTCAGTACTTTGAGTCAAGTAGATCCGCAGGACACGGGGTCCTCTGCATCATACGAGGGCATCGTGCTACGGTAGCCCCTTCGCTCTTCAGGTATGCCTCCTTCTGCACATGACGTCATGCATCTATAATACGTTCTCCCCTCCCCTTCGCTTATTATTTGTTCCTACAGCCCCAGATCAGCAAAGCGCTCTGGACGTATGCTGTTTTACACAGCATCTTAACACTCATCATAAACTTCGCTGAGACTTTAAGAAGTGCTTAAATGTTTTGCTGGATCAGGCATAACTGAGCTTCAAAGCAAAGAATTTCCCCTTCTATATGCACACGCGTAAATACTTTTCCTGGGCTGGAAAGCCGTCATTTGCGGTGAGTCACCTCGGGCGTGTGGCAGATTATATTTCTCACCGTCTAAGTGGCTTGTTGTTTGCTCCAGACTCTGTGTCTCTACCAAGCATGATTTTTCAGTCTAGCTGTACTAATAGTCTCAGCAGGCTCAACTTTTTCTGTTGTGAACAGAGCTGCTTTGATGGACATAGTGGAATACATTTCTTGCAAAGTAGGTGCACGCCTCTCGTTAGCAGTTACAGTGCTAATTTCTCATAGTGAGCCTAATAAAATAACCCAGATGCAGGAATTGTAATCGTTAATCTGTCTCTTGATCCAGACTCTTACCCATCTGGGAAAGAAGTCCTTTCAATTACAATAACTTTAGAAATGCAGCAAGCTAATAACAATAAATTACTTGCACAGTATTTTTTTTTCAGCCCAGCTGTGTTATAGTGGCACCCGCCAGCTTTGTCAGCATTACCATTATTAAATCCTGGTTTCAGGGGTTTATAACTTGAGGGTAAAAATTTACTCCAGGCTCAGACTTGACATTTAAAGTGTCAACTAAGAGGAGATTAATTTTTGGAGTTTATTTTTTAGGTCACATGGTTGTTTTTAAGTCGTATGGAAATGAGCAGGACCAAAATTTGGCAGGGTGGGCTTCTTTAAGATATAATGAATATTTTCAGGCAGAGAAAAAGCCCTGCGGGCTATTTTTTCTTTAAAAAAAGAGGAATTCTGCTCTTGCCCATATTCGTGGAAATCAAAACAAATCCATTCATTTCAAGCATGCGATGCTGGGGTTGAAAGCTGCTGTGAGCCAGATGAGCATCTGACCCGATGCTCTAAATTTTGAAGATGAAATTGCTACTTCTATGAGGATTTTTACTGTGTCTGCATATACGCTGTGCATCCATGCAGAGAATTTCTGATGCCCACGAGAGAGCTGCGGTGGACCCTGCATTAGATAAATCCAGTCATTAGGGTGTTAATGGGAACTGGGGTAGCTGGGTTCAGGTCCTGCTGCTGCTGTCTCTCAGACTGGCTTTTTGACTCCGGGAGAAGTCACATGGGGCATGTCTACACATGGATATTTAATGCTCATTAGCCTGACTGAAGGCACATTAAGGGCACGTGTCTATACGTGTGCACCCTTAATGCACCTTAAAAATGGTGATTTGAGGCTATTCATGCCTAAATTTGCTCCCTGCATAAAGCAGGTATCAAATTTATGCGCAAACAGCTGAATCACATAAGCAAACATGTAGACACGCTAATGCACTTTAACGTGGTGTGTGTCCACTGACTGGGGATTAACTTTCATAGATTTCATAGACATTAGGACTGGACTTTAGTCCCAAGTTGGTCTGCATACGCACACCCATGTTAACATGCATTAGCACATGCATGTGTAGACGGGTGCCTGAATCGCCTTAATGCGCATTAAGTTTAGGCACGTGAAAAAGCACGTGTAGACATGCCCTTGGTATATGTTTATACTCTTTCCATGGTAATATTATGGCCACTCTCAAGCAACAAGCACCTTCCCCACAAGTATCTCCTACTCCATACGCGCCACATTTTGAGCATCAAGCCAGGTGGTTGGGCAATTTCATGGTTCATGCCCAGGACTGCTCGCTGGAACCCAGGGTCACACCCAACAAGTGCCATTGACTGAATACTCAAGGGGTTAAGAAACCTCCCTGATGTGGGACCTGTGTTGCCTGCCCAAAGCCCCACATCAGTCAAGTCCTTCTATGACCTGGGTGTTACTTGTGGATCAGCAGGTACCAGGCTGGTGGCTGGGAATGCAGTTCCCTTCTAGACTCCCTTCCTGACTCTGTGCCTCCGTGTCTCCATCTGTAAAGCTGGGGGAATGATGCTGATGTTTATGAGATGCTTTGACAGCTACTGATATAAAGTACCACAAAGGACTTGTAGTTCTGCGCAAAGCTTCCAGACCAAAGTGTTTTTCCCAGGACGAGGAGCTGAGGGCTTGCAGCATGGCTGTGCTCACTCTGAACCCATATCAGGTCATTATTCTCCGCTGCAACTACCTTCACTAAAGACAAAAGAGAGGTGATAACTTACAACACAGAGGGCCACCAGGCACATTTGGCCCCTTCGCCTCACAACACAGATGCCGTTTGCTTTATGATGCTGCGGTAGCAATCATTAATGAGCACTCATACACACCAAAGCCTCAGGAGACAGCTATGAGAGAGAAGCAGTGCGTGTAAATAGCGGGAGAGAGGCAGACCAAGCAATGTAGGCATAGAAATGGATGATGCTAGTAAAGATTTAGATGACATGAGGTCCAGACACCTGATTTCATTACGCTCTTCCGCAGCACTGTCTGTTCATTATGGCTGAGAAAACCTTCTGTTGGCATCTAGAGAGGTGGTCAAAAGAGGACACCCAATTTACAGATCTCCCCTGCTGCTCCCACATGCCTGTGCAGGGCTCTCTTAGGGGGAAACACAACCCGGGATGAATTTCTGGCTGCCCTGAAGTCTGTGGCTAAGCTCTCGCTGACTGCACGGGGGCCAAGCTGTCCCCCTGGCTAGTGCATCCACATGCTGCTGCAACCTCCTATCCCAGGACAACCTCTGTGTTTACTGCTTGGTCCATGTGCCAAGATCTATATATCCCCTTCCTGGCAAAAGTCTTTACTGCTTTAAAGCTGGTCTTTAACTTAAATTTGAAGTTACAATAAAGCTTCTCTCTATGAGCAGCCTTTTTCCAGCTATGCAGTCTGTACACATTTTGTTCCTTCTGCTTGTTCTTGAATGATCTAATTTAGCCAAAGCAAATGCGGCTGACAAATGAAGGTTTTCTCCAGTGGGTGTTTAAACTTTTTAAGAAGCAGAACAATTGCAAAGCGAGTTTGGAGCAGAGGCATCTGGCAGCTACTGCATTTGTCATGACAGAGACAAGGGGCATCAATCAGACTACATTTCTGTCTCCATATAAAATGCTTGGCAAGGATCAGCTGGTGGAAAAATCAAAAAATACCATCCTGAATTGAAGGGTTTGCACCCCCTGAGCCTCACAAGAAGGAAAGTAGCACATTTCTTGAATCTGTCTATCTGTCATTCTTGGTTGCAGGCCTTGTCTCTGCTGGTGTGATCTGCCATTTTCTATTTGTCACTGTAACAGAGACAGGCTGATGCATCTCCTGAGCAGCCCGGCAGGATGGGGTTGAAAGGGAAACTGTCAGATATTGCAGGCTGGGATGGTTTGTGTTATGCATTACAGTGGCAGCTGGGATCAGGGTGGCACTTTGCTAGCAGATGCGGATACACAAAGCAAAAGAAATGAGAGAAACCCCCTGTCTGAAGAGCTCCCTATCTGCACAGACAAGAGAGATGCAGAAAGGACTCAGCTCTGTGGTTTGCTAAGTTTTGTTGAGACCATGTGCCGTGCGTGGTCTGTGGCAGGATGTCGGAGTGGACCTCTCAAGCTGCAGCCCAGTGCCTGAGCTACGGGGCTGTCCCTCGTCTTTGTTACGCCTCCCATATATTGCTAGAAAACTCACTTCTCAGTGGCTGCTTGTCCTGCTGACACAGGGATCAATGGAGTGACTCCAGTTTGTGCTGGATGAGAATGTGGCTACTTCTCCGCAAATCCAGATCCTTTGGGGGCACCTAAAGCCCTTCGGGTTTCACAGATGCTTGGCAGCATGATTTAGCACTGCATGGGAACTGCAGTGCTGTGAGTCAAATGTCTCCCCGTGCATAATGAGAATCCCCCTTAATGCAGGGCTGTGGGTGCCTTGTGTATCTGTGCAAATTGCACACGGGACTTAATTCATTTGAAAGCCCGTGGCATGCAAACACAAACTTGACACACCAAAATAACCCAGTTTAAAATGTTTAAAGCTTGCTAAATTGAGGACAAAATGCCGTGGCATGTACAAGTGCCCTCTGTTAACAATATCTTGCCCATTTCACTTTACTTCTTTGATAACACCCAACCTGGCTACAAGAGCTGGCAGGGAGAAACAAGCAGGAAATGAAACCCTGGCAGAGATAAAGCATCCAAGGAACAAGTATGGTGGGGTGTGGATCTTACATTCCCATTTAAGCATTTATGAACCGCTACTTGGATGAGCAAGGTCAAGGGGACAAGGGACACTAAACATAGCTGAATCTGGACGTGAGGGTGCCTGGGTGTAGTGGGACACCCCCAGAGCTTGGGAGCATAGAATAGAGCCCAGGGACATGAGCCTGCGGTGGCTGAGTCACTGCATACCTGAGGGCAAATTCATATGACTGGGCTTGGAAGAAAAAATGCTTTGAGTCTTTTGAGTCATCTGCTTGATGGAAGCTCCCAGGGGAAAGGGGCTGACATGCTCTTATGGCTGCAGCCCAGAGACCCAGACTTAGACTAGACAGGGGCTCCACCCAAAGGTGCTGAAATGTGGCCTCAAAGGGGTACATTCATGTGAGACTAAAGAGTCTAAACTACAGCTTGTCCTGCACCAGGGATACACGCTGCTGGTTAGATTGGAGCAGTTGTCTATGCCGCCTTCACCATGAGCAAATGGAGAAGCCTAAATCATGAACAAATGAGTCTAAAAGACAGGCCACCAGACATTACATTTATGACTTAAATATTCAACACAGATTTCATAGATTTCATAGACATTAGGGGCTGGAAGGGACCTCATGAGATCATCAGATCAAGATTAGGAAAAAATTGAGCCTTTGTCCTGTTGTATGGGCCACTGTCCCCCAAGGCTGGCACCAGCTTTCAAATGCAAGCTTGCATCAGTGTTTATTCCAACAAACGTTTGCAGCAAGACTTCACAGACCGCCTGCAGATGCTTCCTCAGTCTGATGAAAGGTGTTTTGCCCAAAAGCTTACTAAGAAGATTTTTTCCAAATATTTGAGTTAGTCTAATAAAAGATAGTGGATTTACCCAAAGAGCCTTGTCTGTCAATGGTTGAGAGTCATTTCAAGGTTGCTGCTGACTGGGATTTACATGTGTGCATGGGAACTAATTTCAATAGTCATTGAGAACGTTGTCCTGAGTCTTCAGTGCTTGGGGTCTTACAACAGCTTGTTTGCAGTTTGGCTGAGACAGAGACAGAGACTTTTCCCACTAGTTCATTTTATTCATGCTACATACAAATGCCCCATTGTCCTTGAGAATGACAGCAGAGAGCACGTTGCAGTTACGTGCCCTGGCAATGCCAGCTGGAGGAAGGCGGCTGTGCCCAGCACCTGTGAGCAGAAGCTGCTCTCTCCTTCTGTGAGTTCAGCTCCCAGCCTGCCAGCATCTCAGCTACTGATGGTAATGCACAACCCAAATCTCCTCCCCTTGCCCCCGGACAGTCTCTTTTGCAGTCTGCTTTCTTCAGGGGTGAGTCCATCTTGATCTCAGATGAGTCCTGCACTCTTTGCTACAATAGCCCAAGTCCATCTTGGTCAGTCTATCTGTGATCCTTCATCCAAACAGCCTACAGTGACCATGCCTATATCAAGTACCTTTTATCACAGTCTAAACCATTCATGGGCAGTCTCCTATCAGCCTCTGGCTAATCCAGCACTACATACCTCTCCCAATCATTCTGGGTAGACACAGACTCTGTCACTTTGCTTTCAGCCAAGTACATGTCCCCAACAAAGGCTATTTGGTTCTCTCCTTGTAGTGCAGAATGTGACCAGGGATGCTCATGCCAGTGTGATAAGTTGCCCTCTAAGTCACATTGCCCTGTAGCATATCACTTCTGATTGCTTAGAGTTTCTAGATATGCTCTTTCCCCTGTCTGCCCGGATATTACAATGCAGTTTTATTTAGACTTAAGTTGGTCACGCATTTTCTGCCTCTTCTCCCCAAATCCACCTCTGCACTTTTGTTAGGTCAGGGTTCATTTGAGCATCGCTGGACAAATAGCAACCCCTGGTCCAGGCAACATTGCAGAGCCATGTAGAGGAGACCCAGGCTAGCCTTGATGGGTACCAGAAACCATATAGACACGTTGGCACAGTGCTCCACTGAGAAGCGTCAGAGCTAACTCGGGCATCTCCAAGCAGTGCTGTGTCCCTTCACCTTGGACTCTGCTCTGTATTGATACCCTCTCCCGCCGTTGTCACTGCAGTGTCCAAGTCCTATCAATAGTTTCTGCTCTATCATTTTTCCCCTTATTGTGTAAATCATTTTCCTTCATGGCTCGGTGTCAACTGTTTCCCTGAAATCGTGATAAACGACCTCCTCATTTCAGACTTATCTAGCAGTGCTCTAATGTACTCAAAGAATTCAAACACATTTGTCAGGCACGCGCCTCCCCCACGGATGCTGCAGTTACTTGGTGAGCTCGGTGATATTGCCTGTGGGTTTATGGGGGGTGGGGGGGCAATCAATTCTGTTGCAAACTGACCCTGTATCTCATATTCATTATGCACAATTGGATGCGTCTTCCAAGGGCTCTGTTTTTCAAGGAATCAAGGATCAAATGGGGAAGAGTTTGGGGAGACAAGCCAAGGTGCCCAGGTTCGTTGCAAAACAAACCATGGAGAGGCAGGTTGAAGCCATGTGTTTGCAGACACTGTCAATCACTCCGCAGCATCATTACTGTTAGCTTCAAAACCACCACCCCCTTACTGATGATTTTCGGAGGAGGTCCCAGAGCTGGTCGCAGTTTCAGGGCACTGAGTGGAGTTGCTGTGTCTCATATAGATCCAGAGGTGTGGGGCTGAGCCCGGCTCTGGACACCTACAGCTGAGCCAGCTGTAAATGGGTATGTCAGATCAGGGATGTACGGCCAGCCACGTCACTCCATTAAGTGCTCTGGGCTGCAGAGGCTGTTGTAACCGGGCACGTCTACACAAGACACTATCTGCGCAGTAGCCGAATAACACTGTGCGGTAGCATGCCGGGCAAAACCCAGGCTAATATACTATTGCGCAGTAGTATTACACCACTGCACATTTAGCATCTGAAAAAAACCCATGTGCCAGTGCTACTGTGCAGTAGCACTAGTTTCTGCGCATTAATTTAGTACTTGCTTATGCATAAGCTTAGTACTACAGTGAAGTAACTACAGTGCATTAATGAATGTGTAGACGTGCCTCACTGAATCATACTCACCTGATGGCTACTGGGTTTTACAGAGCACCCACTTAATGGGTTTTCCCCCTCACTCACTTGTGCACAAGTTTGGGTGCAGGGCATGTTGACCCAAAAGAGCCTAGTTCAAGCCTGTGGACAAATTTACAAGGGAAAGCTGTCAGGTTGGTCCCTGGGGTTTTCAATGTGCAGATGTGATGCCTGCGGTCATGGCAGGTCTGCGCCTGTGGTCAGGCACTTCAGTTATTCCTTTGGCTGTTGGTCTGAATGTCTCACCCTCTGTCTTGAAAGGAGCAGAAACGACTATTTTTGATGGTAACTCTTTCATCATTTTATCCGTTGCATCGAAAGACAGTCAGGACGTCTGTGCCACCAGAAGCTGAATCAATCTGCGGGAGCTGATCAGCTGTATGCAGAACGGTTTGCTGCAAACCCAGGGAGGAGCTCACTGATATGGAGACAACATGAGTGCAAAATGCTGGTTTGCAAGCATGCTGAGGCGTCCTGGCTCCTACCAGCACGAGAGGAACATTGCCTCTCTGCTTGACGCACGGCTCTGTTGGTAACATAGCTGGACCTCAGTGACTTGGCGGCACTGATGTTTGTTTACTTGCCCAACGTCCCACGTCCCATCCATACGGTACACCGACACAAATGTATTGAACTGGCAGAGCCATGCAGAGCCTGAGAGCAGTTGGTTTAGGAGCAGAAGAGAATTTCAGTGACAGATTACAAATTGAATTTTAATGGCAAGCAAATGTCGAACTTTAGTCTCTGCTTCAGTGGTTTCAAAAACAGGCTCTCGACCCCATAAATAACTGCTGGGTGGGTCTCGACATGACACCAGCTAATCACCGAGGAGCCACTCTGTGTTTTAGAACATCCTCCCCCGTTATGGTCCATATAATTGGCATGGTTTCTGCTCACAGCAAATAGGGACACTAGTATTTCACCAAGCAATTGGCACTGGCTTTTTGTCACCTTTCATGATGCTCCAGATTTGACTATGGCTGTCCAGTGGGGCAGGGAGAATAACAGGCCATGCCAGACCCGAGCCTCCTGCCAAGATCCACAGCACTAGAGCTGGGCCTACGCAAAAGGCTAAGCTGGAGCAAGGTACTATGGTATTGCCCGGTCTAGAAGTGGGGCAATTGCCTGGTCTAGGAGCAGGGGAGACGCTGTCACACAATGGTGCCTGGTGGACTCATTTGTCGTCCATCCTGCAGGAGATCTTAGAGGGTTTCTTCTCCGCTGGCAGGCTGCGCACACTCTCTGATGGCCTAACGAAGCATGCTGGCTGCTTGGCTGATTGCCTGTCTACAAAGGAGCTGTCTCCATTGCACCTCGAGGCTCAAGTAAAGCTTTCTAGTTAAAAGGTGCCTAGATTATGTCCAATCTACACATCTAGAAGCAAGCCCTCCTTGGTATGCCTTTGGACATGCTGGTACCAAGCTCTGAGGAACAGGTCAAGCAGGAAGTCATGCCAGAAGTTGGGGGGAAGGAATAGGGTGTCTATTTCTTCCTTTCTCCTAGAGGAAGAGCAATTCCTGTGCCCTAGAAGGGAGGTGATCAAACTCATTGCACCCAGGAGAGAGAAGGTGAGCTCTCTCCATGGGCACACCTGGCTTTGGCCACCTGTCTCCACCGAGACACCAGCCGCTCTCTTCCAAATATCTGGGCATAGTCATTGCAAGAAAACATGACGCCTCACTGCAAATACAGATGGTGATACTGTAAGGATCTGGTGGCTCCTGCAATACAAGGCAGGGAAGCCCATTAGAAGACACCCAGGCTATTTCAAGTTACACTACACAGTTCCTAGACATGGCAGTTGCAATGCAGCTCTCCAGTGTGGGATTATGGAGAGATTTTTATACTCTCAAATGAAATGATAGATAAGGTCAGAGTGGAGTGAGACAAACTCAGCCAGAGGACAGGTTTTTAGGGGGGTGTTTTACATGTGAAAAGGAGACATTTTGTACATTTGTTTTCCCAAATAGCAAACCAACTACTTGTCTCTATGTCTGACTATCTGGTTACTTGTCTATTCTGCACTGGTTTCAAGTTTGCATGGAGAAGAAAACTTATGCACAGATCAGCACATGTATCACTTAAAAGTCCCATCAAGTGACAAGAATGATAAAAGCAATTAAACCAAAAGGTCTAATGGGACCAATTACCTTCTCCTTCTAAATTATAATGGATGTCAGTGAAAGCAGCAAGGAAGCTAATGTTTGGATGCATTCCTAACGACTGTATTTCTGGTTGACATAAATTCATGGAAAGTCTCTGTACTACCTAGAAACATAAAACCTGGCACCACTAATCAAGGACCAAACTTTTGGATTCAGTGAATAACAGTAATCGCTCTAGCTTTCAAACAGACGTGTCCATGGTTAATATTTAGGGGAATCACAAGTTTCACAAATAATATGGAAGACATCTTACCAGAGAGCATCATCCTCTGTCACTGTTATTCCACCTAAGACTGATATTATCCCTATGGGGACTTGCCTGCATTTATTTGGAAATGTAGTAGTGTTGAAGGTGCTTTGTTATCTAACTGCTTTTCTGGGCAGTCACATATCCTGACTGATCCTTTTTGGATGACTCAAGTAACAAATGAGAATGATGATGAGAAGGAAGATGTGGTAGATATTGCTATAACGGACAAAAGCAACCCAGCAAAACAGAATCATAGAAAATGAGGGTTGGACGGGACCCCAGGAGGTCACATCTAGTCCAACCCCCTGCTCCAAGCAGGACCAGCCCCAGCTACATCACCTTGGCCAAGGCTTTGTTGAGTCAAGCCTTAAAAACCTCCAAGGATGGAGGAGTCCATCACCGTATCCAAAAAGCAGGATTAGATTGAAGTTCAAGCACAAAAGCAATGAAAGGGCTGCTTAGCTGCTGAGGAGAAGTGCATGCAGTAGGTTAGGAGTAGTTTGGAAATACCCAGAAGAGAAAATAAAGGAAGATGGCAATTTCCAGAAAGTAAAATGAGTTGGATGGATAGCCTGAAAGTGGATTGAAAATGTTACTTTGAAAATGAGGGAGATATCAGTAAGTACAAGATGTATCCTTCTACGCCAACCTAGAGTGAAACGGCAGCAGTGTCTTGGGTATGCTGAAAGATAAAGACGAAACCAAACAAACCAGCCTTGAAAACACAGACAATGTAAAGTGATTGACAAATGGTTGGATAGGCCTGCCATACAGACCAGAGACATCATTACATGTGGAGTTATGCCACTTAAAGTCAATCAGTTTGAAGAATTACTAGATTACTAGGTCTGGATTTGGGAAGCAACGTAGATTAAAAGGGGTTGCAAGGCTATGTATTACCCTAATGACTTTGTTCATGCAGCAGCTCAGAGGCTTTAAAAAGAAAGAGCTAAGTCATTGCTGCAGAGATGTACAACACTAGCCGCATTCACGCCAGATCAGAGCCAAACGACGCCTCACTGTATCTTTACAGATTCCATGCACAGATCTTTGCTTTTCAATGATTCATCAAAAAGCATCTAACCTGCTGGAAAGTGATATTAGCTTTCAACAGTTTTCACTTTCTTTCCTGTCTTCATTACAGAATATTTGAGGAGATTTGGCTTTCATTCAAATCTGGCTAATATTGCACCTGGAATAGAGTATACCTCAAGAAGCAGGAGCAGGAGCAGGAGTAGGAGCAGGTTATCTCTGGCCCATCGACACTTGTGCTTTAATGCATATTAGCCTATTTTAATGCGCATTAAAATGTCACTGAAAAATCTGTGCTATTTAGTTAATGCACATTAAGTGTCACTTTAAAAATGCGCGCTTTAGTTAATGCGTGTTAAGATAGGCTAATGCAATTAATCAATTCTGCTGGAGCATAGTAATTGCCATGCTCTAGCACTTCCTCTGTCTCATGTATTGGTGTCCCTGCACTTAAAAAAGATGGTGGGAGTGCTTGAACTAAAGCTCATTGAACACGCTTTAGTTCAAGCACCCCGCTGCCATTTTTAAATGTGGGGATGCTAATACATGAGACATAGTAGTACTTTAATTAGAACGACTCTTGGAGCCACTCTAATTAAAGTGTTACCTGCCCTCCCCTCCCTCTCTCCCCTCTGGAGCATGTGTAAAAGTGCCCTGGGGGCTTCTACACACATGTGTGGAGCCTGCGCTGATGCACTGAAGATCCAGCGCGTCAGAGCAGACTCAATTAATCGAGTCTGCTGGAGCACGGAAAATGACATGCGCTGACAGCCTCGTGTGTCACTTGCATCAGTATCGCTAAGCGTCTCCACGCTGACAAAATGCTGGTGGTGCGCTTTGAAATAAAACACAACTGAGCTTTAGTTCAAGATGCCCCACCACCATTTTTTCAGCATGGGGACGTGCAGCAATGCTGATACGCATGAAGCGTGCTCACTAACTAAAGCTCCTGGTGCTTCGTCTAGAAGCACATGTAAAAATGCCCAGAGGTACTAGATTTAATGTGCATTAACTAAAGTGCATTAATGCACGTGTAGACATGCTCTCCTCCAGGAACTTAGGTTAGCATTTCCTAGTTAAGGATGTCCCTTTAGAAATTCACTGCATCTTCAAAACATCCCCCCTCCCCAAATTGGACTTTAAAGCCAAATCCTATATTACCTCCCAGATGTTTAAGAGGTACTTGGGTACCTAAGTACAAAAGGCAGATGGGTGAATGCAAAGGTTAGTAAGTGTTCCTCCTTGCTGCTTTCTATGACCTGGTCTTAAGACTTAGCCAAAGACATTTTACAAATGTTGCCTCCTCCTAGGTTTTTCAGGGATGCAAGCATGATGGAGTGGCACTGCTCGTTGGCACCTGAGTGGTGAAACAGGATTTGGGCACACTTAGCTGCGGTGCCTGGGAGCTGGGAGTGCAAACTTCTAGCTTCAGACCTATGTTAGGGCAGTGCTCATCCTCTTCAGGCGTCATGCCAACCAGTCCTCTTCCATCCCCAAGGGGTGGTTGCCAGCTCTGCCCTCTAAGTTTTACGTGTCTGAACCCCACACAAAGCTGTGGTGTGTGAGGAGTACACGCAAGTGCTGCATGCACAGGTGAAATGCAGGCCTTGACTGGCCAGGAGAGTCTAGCCTGGTCCCCTGCCAGTGGGATGAGCATCGGCCCTAAGCAATAAAAAGAAGCATAACTAGTTAGTTAGAACCGGGGGTGGTCAGGAACTGGAAAGTCCCCTTTGAGGGAACTTCTCAGCTTTTGAGCAATTTCTTTTTCATTCCAACTGGACTGAAAAAGGGAGATTTCAGAATTCCCCAGAAATGGAAACTTCATAAAAAAATCAACATTTTTATTCCACAATGCTGAATCATTTTTATTGACCTAAAAAGAAAAAAAATACGTCATTTCAATGGACAAAGTATTACATTTTGTCTTTCTCATTCTGCTTAACTTCATTTGGAAGTGTATATTATATTAAAACATTCAATATTATATTAGAAACCATCTATATTTAATATTTTAATATAATAGAGAAGCTGAAATGCTAAAGTTGAAGCGGAAGGCTCTTACCTTGCAAAAATTAACGTTTCAATCTTCTGGCTGAAACCAAATAAGAAAGTTGGAGTGATTCATTTTGACTTTTTCCCCCAGCAAAAATGTTGTCAAAATGAACAAGCTCCTGTGAGAGATTTTGATGCAAGGAAACAAGTTGTGAGAGTGTGTCATGAAAAACTGCAACGGGTAAGGAACTCTGAATGCATCTAAAGTGTAAGTTGCCAACCAGGCAAGGTTTTAAAATGCCCTGAAAAACAGCCCAAAGTGAAGGTTCGTAGGAAGAAGCAAGAATGCTGCTTAAAACAAAAGGCAGACAAGAATTTGCTGTTGGATCCGTTGCCTGATTGTATTCCTGACTCGAGGCTTTCATTCTCAAGCCCATCACAGCCAAAAGTCTCCGACGCTTGTTAGAGAGAAATAGGTGCCAACATGGGATTTTTGGTTGCTCTGATGACAGGGCCCTTTTGCACGCGGAAGCGCAGGGGTCAGAAGGCAGGAAATGGGGAAGTGGCACAGAGCCAAGGACATGACCGCTGGTCTTCAAGAGGGAATTAATGAGGACCTGCAACCTCGCTAACTGGGGTCTGGAAGCAGGGCACTTAAGTAATGAAAGGTGCTATCGTTCCAGGAATAAAAACTGTATTAGGTCAGAAGTAGCACTGAGAAAATGGCAAGAGCAGACACAGCTGAGATTTCAGAAACAACCTGTATTGCTTAGAAAAGGATGGAAACTACACTCCTACCTCCTACTCTCCTTCTCTGAAGGCCTGACACTGCTCCTTTACCCACAGGTTGGTCAACTATGCATAGCATTTCCCCACGTTCATCTTGCTGGCGTGTCCTCTTTCTCCCTTCTTTTGCGGCACAGCACGTGCACTTTGCACACATTTGGGACCGATCTGAAATCGGTGGCAGGATCCCCGTGGGAATTCCTGACGGGTTTCCCAGCAGGTCTTTACTGCTTATTTCCCTTTGCAAACTTCTGGCGACTTTTCACTCAGGGCAACCATGCATGACTCGTCCCAAAGAGAGCGCCTTTCCTTGTTGCCATCCGGGTCCAGCCGTGCCACTGCAGCGCGGCGGTAGCCGATGCTCAGCCAGCAGACATGAACGGGCTGCGGAGGAGCCGGGAAGCTCTTCCTGTCTGTGCTTTCGGGAGCGTGCCCTTCCTGGAGTACGCTCTCCCGGTGACATCTTGTGACACTTTTGTGTTGAATAGCAAGTACGCCAAACTTAATAACCACCGAACAGCTCATAAAAACTTAACGTGGTGAGCCGCTTGCAGGGCAGATGGGACTGCGGAAAATCACTTCCCAGTTCTTAGCGCCTCCATGCTAGACAGCAAGGACAGAAATGCCTCCTTGAATCGTTGTAAACTGGTGACAGCGACTAATGGGAAGTTAACCTTGACAAAAAACAGCTGTAGGCAAATTTTCATCTACTGTAATCCCCTTTTTCTAAATTAGCTGTGCTAACCTGGATACAACCAGAGAGATATGGACACAGCATGAGAGAGGCTGTTTGCAGGACTAGAGCTACAGTACATGGATTTACAGGCCTGGGGTGAGAGATCTGTAGTAAAATGAACCTAGTTATTCTTCCAAGGAGAACACAGAATAATATGTCCAGTCTCGGGCTAGTTCAGAGCAATATATAGAGAGCCCAGACAATAAACTGAGTCCTAGGGAAATGGGAATGGAGACCGAGAACAACTTGGGCACTCCTTAGAAACACTAACTCTTCTGAAACGTATTTTCTACCCACTCCTTTCAGCGTGGCAACAAGTCATCCTAGCTCCTTTTCCTACAAATGGGTCTCTGTGTATATATTTGTATCTTTTAATGTGTTTTCCTAATTATGCAAGGGGCCTAGAGCTTTTTAATTGGGAAGGAGAAATAAATAAATCATTAAACATTGCATCTCTTGCAAAAAAATCGCTCCGGGGTGTGCCCCAGAAGCCTCGAAAGGCACAGCTAACATGTCATCGTTTGACAACCCCCAATATCGATAAAAAGCCTTCCAACCTTTGTTAACTCAGGCTTAAACCATGTGCACTTTGCCTCTTTTCTTTGCAATTAGAAAGGCCCATAGCTGTCTTAATAGAAATGCGAATAATCAGCTGCTGCTCACTAATCTCTCCACAAACTCCCCGTGAGATCGCAAGAGTTATGCACGTATCTGTGCCCTATGATTATTCTGGCTAAATAAGTCTTCAAAGAGATTGCATTTCATTTCTCTGAGTGTATTATATAAGATTTCCACTGGGAAATGAAAATGTATTCAAAGCAGACGGTGAAGCAGGGCGATTCACTTGCAAATGTGTCGCATGAAATCGAGCGCCAGAGGAACCGCTCCAGGAGTACATCTTGGTTCCCCGTTGCTTTCCAAGCTTTGAGTACTGAGGCGAGGAGAGTGGCCTGATCCAAAATCCACTGACGTCAACATGGGCAAGACATTTAAAAGTACGTAGGTGCCTCAATCTCACTGATTTCAGTTGGAGTCAAGTGCTAAAATGCCTCTTTAACATCTTGCTCTGAGTGTCTTTCCATTGACGCTGGTAACAGGATACAGATGAGGACCGTGTGTGAGGAAGGAAATGACCTCAGGGCATACTACCCACATCTAGGGACCTTCCAGCATCCTTATGGGCATGTGCTTCTGCCAGAAACTTGTTCTACCACCTCTCCGTGGCCAGGGATCGACCAAGAATGACATGCCTTGGATTGCCTCATCATGCCACAGGATGTTTTACCTCACTCCCACAAGACTCGGGAGCCACCGTATGCCCCTACCACATTTTGGCCCATTTGCAAAACTTTACATCTTATGCCTTTGTTTCCTACTTCATACCACCCTGGTGACTGTAGGCAACCATCAGTCCTCTGGATCGTGGTACACATGTAGGAGGTCCAGTCTGATGCATCTACTTGTACCGAGTCCTGTGACCATCACACCAAGACCTTCAATGCATACACTTAGGCAAGAGTATGGAGGAGTAGAGGGTGCCCAAGACCTACCAGCTCCCCTTTAGACCACTGAAACAGTATCCAAAAGCCAGACCAAGTCTAGATGTTAAGTGTTTCAATAGCTGTAGCTTATGCCAGAGACAGCAACAGATAAGACAGGGAGATGTCCCTTAGCCTTTCTCCAACCAAAGAGTATCCCCAAGGCCATGGAGGCTAGAGTTATGAGGCAACTATACTTGCCTTACTCTGGAGGTTGCAATGTTGTGGTATTTTGTAGGAGCTACCCCAGCACGAGCAGCCCCACCACGTTGCCACCAGGCCCTCCAGTGGGATGCAGTTTATGGTCTTACCCAAGTGATTAACATTATTTAGGAACAAAAGCAAAACCAACATCATATGCCTTCTCTGCTTCACGGTCAAGGCAGGGGGAAGGAACTGAACGTGAGCGGCACTGGACTCATGTGAGTCGTCTCTCTTATTTTTAACTCTGGAAGATCATATGACTTAGGGGATGGCATAGCATGAGAACCGCAACAAAGGAAAAGAGGTGGACGTGAGAGTGCAGGCCCTTCTACCTGATTCAATAGTTTTTTGTGTTTGTTTGTGGTCACATGAGTGAAATCTATTCTTTAAATCCCATGTTCCTTTTCTGCTGAGCAATGGGTTACCGGCATTTAATCCCTGCAAGCAAAGCGCTATTGACAGGTCTATTTTAAGTTGCAGAACAATAGGATCTCAGGCTAGAATCAGCAAAAAAACCCCAGCTTCACTGAGGAATAATGAAAAAAAAAAAAGGGGCATATTGCAATATTTAAGCATTTTGCTTGGACTCCAGGGGAGATGAAGTTTCAACGGGATGTTAATTAGCATGTAACCCAATCCTGAGTTTTAATAAAGAGTTGTGGCTAATTCCAAGTTCAGAGCTGTCCCCTACTTTAGCCTGGGCACGATGCTGGAGCGTATGTTATCATTTTTAAAACCTATAGTTACTGCGAAGGGTAAATCTCAATACACCCTGTGAACAGCTGGCTCCAAATCAATTTGACGCGCTTCCTTATCTTTGTAGCGTTGGTTACCGCGGGTAGAGAGAATACGTGTCCTGATTTTCCTGCCAGAAATTCTGACCCATAAGCAAAACTGTGCCGTCTCCAGACAGCCTATATGTTTGTGCGGACACTTCCCATGTTTAGTGAGTTTTAAGAGTGATGTGCTCCTGCGTCGCTCAGTTCAAGCTCTTCCACACTCCCCCGCCACTCCCCCATGCTTCCTGCCTACAGACCTTGGGCCTCTGCAGAGTCTGTCCTCACCACGATTGTGGTCCTAATAATGGCTGTGGTTGCACTGCTGCTACCGAGGTGCACCGAAGAAACCAGGAAGGCAAGACGCCAACCTTGGCGCAACAACTTCTGTCTGCTCACCATCACCCTCTCCATCCTCTTTATCGCTGTCAGCCATCCCCAGTCTCTGTTTATGCCTTGCACCACCTGATGCGTCACTGGGCGTTAATTATATCAGCTGAGTCATTCACCTAATTGTTGTAGAAAAGGCAACCTCTGGTCCAGCTTATTGCTGATGGTCCAATGATCTGGACCATAGGTTACCTTTTCTACAATAATTTGGTGAATGACTCAGCTGATATAATGCACCATCAGGCGCTATTGATCAAGTCAAGTACATTGCATATCAAACAGAACAGGCAATTACTTTGGGTTTATTTTCTGTAAAGCTGGCCAAGGTCTCTCAAATCAATTTAACTGAGGTTAAAAATTCATATTTACATGGGCACTAAAGGAGGCATATGCTTGGTAGGAATAATGTGATGGGTTTTGGGGTGGGGGTTGGGAGCAGAGGAGGGGGTTTGCAGGTTTCTCGTGATGCCTGGCAAAACCAGATCCCTGGTGGGTCTACGGAGCCTGTACAAAAACCTGTGTTAATTATGCATGTCTTCACTGCAGAGGCCATTGGCTGAAAGCTAGTTTGAGTTTGCAGTCAGCCCTCCAGATAGGATAACCCTCACCATCTTCTCCTAGAGGCCCACTCCAGTTCAGAGAAACATAGAAAATGGGGGTTGAAGGGAGCTCAGGAGGTCGCATCTAGTCCAACCCCCGGCTCCAAGCAGGACCAGCCCCAGCCCCA
>NW_017728917.1:12883802-12888123 GCF_001723895.1 Crocodylus porosus
CAGGACCAGCCCCAGCCCCAGCCCCAGCCCCAGCCCCAGCTACATCAACCCAGCCAAGGCTTTGTCTTTGGCCCACTGGAAAGCCTGCTGGAGAAAAAAGGCTCAAAGGCTGGATGTCTGGTATGAGGAACTTGAAATACTACCAGAGAGCTGAGCAAAAGCCCTGGTTTGTCAAGAGCACTGCATGCCCAGCAGCTAGTCAACTTCCTCAGGAGTCATTGGGCACTTCTGAAAACCAGGCCACTTATTCAGATGCCTCAGTATGATCCTGATTTGCTGCTTGGCAGACTCATTGGTCTGGTGCTCAGTGCACGAGACATGCAGCAGACTCCTAAAGCAGCACATTTCAAGCAGCAAATCAGTCAAGAAATTGGAACCTATTAACCGTTGTTGGAGGTTGAGCAATGAAGGAAGCTGCAATGGTTTGGACACAGCCCGGGAAGACCGGATACCCTTTCCAGCACCAAAATGCAAGGGGCCATGGAGGGAAAGAGAAAAAAAGGTAGACTCAAGAAGAGCTGGGGAACAAATATTAAGGACTGGATGGGGCTTTGACTGACAGAGTGCACAGAGCTAGCCAAAGACATCTAAGATGCCCCAACAGTTGCAGCGGCCTTGGGACTGACCTGACCTGAACCTGCATTTAGCAGCTCAATTGCATTGAAACTGGAAGCCTCAATGAAGGGTAATATACACCCAGAACCCTGTGGGAGATTTAAGAGCCCACTTTCTATGGAGTCCTTATGCAAAACTTGGGATAGCTAAATTTGATTTGGGAACCCACCAGCAATGCCAACTCATCCTGTCCTCATTAAATCCCACGCGTGGAATATTTGCAAAGGGTGGCTTAAGTATTTGTTCTAAAGGATAATTCAAATAATTATTGAAAACCTTGTCAGGATCCGTCAACGATCAAAGTGAAACAAACACACTGGTAGGAAGGGAGCAGCAGCATGCAGACTGATGAGGACAGTTGTCCCTGACCTATTTAAACGTTTCTGGCCCAGAGCAGCAACGTTGCAGAAGAACGAAAACTCACAATAATATCCCAATCAAATTCACCCATGCAATGCTAAATACTCTGCAGGAGTCAGTGGTATATTCATTTTCCCTCCACACACTCACGTTGCCTCTACGTGGTCTTAAAAGACACGTTTGTCGCACGTCTCTGCTGCACACCGTGTTGAGAGAGAAGGAACAGTAAGTTGTGCCTATGAATTGCTGCTGATGCATTATGGATGTTTTCCTTGAATTTTATCTTTTCCACTTGCCCTTGGGATGCAGCAACTTTCTAGCACATTACATTACCTAGATGACCTTAAAAATGAATTTCCCAGCTGAGATCAAACGGAAAAATAATAGCTAGAGCAATGCAGAATTCATTCCAACCGTGCACGATGCGATTGGCAGCGATGTCCGCGGGCAGGTCTTTTGGCCTCTTCCTAAGTGCGTGCCATGATCCCTATTTGCAAGCACACAGATTCCAGCATGCAAGCAAGAGGGCATGTGGCTGTAGCTCCCCCCGGGGCGGTGAGGAATTTGAGGCATTAGCTCTGCTGCCAGGACTGGCTGGGCTTTTTATATTTGCAAGAAGCAGAAATAACCTATCCACTGAGACCGGAGCCAAGACTCCCACCTGCCAGGGCAGTGCCACAGTCACGTAGCTAGAGTCACATTCCCTCTTACGCACCTCTTTGTGGCCCCAGGGGTCTTGCACTCTTGGCTGCTCAGGGGATGGAGAGTCCCATGCAGTCTAGCCCATAGGCGTTAGCATGTCCTCCTGAGAGGAAGCTGTGGGTTGATGATGAAGGCCCAACCCCCTGCTCTACCACTCCCATTTGAGTGCCCTAACTCTTACCAGGTGGGCATTACTACTCCCAAGTTGGCTAATAAGCACTCAGTGCTGGGCATGCTGCAGGAGAGATTTTAGGCTCCTTCCACATTGATCCCAAGACAGCCAAAGCAACGGACCTGGATGGCTTCTGGGTATACCTAGGAGTAGCCCAAGTCGAGGTGCTCAGGGATCTTTTCAGGCCAAAATGGAGATACCAGAGCAACTCTGCAGCAGCACCGTGGAGTCAGCCCGGATCGTGTTTTCTGCTTCAGTCCTAAATGCTGCCTAAGTCATGTTCAAGCACTGTCGAACTTAATTTGGATCAGGCCTATTGTGCTCAGCGCCATCAAGCTGTGGACAATGTCCTGAGGAGTTTGCATGCCACAGAACTCGTGATTATCTTTTATAAAGAGCCGTAAGAGCAGGAAGTTCATTAGAGGCAAGTATAGAGACAAGCTCCACCGAAAGAGTCCCATTGTCTTCAGTGGAGATGGTGCAACACCACATCTATGATGCAAAAACACATAGGGCTCAGACGTGCTGGATGGGATGCTCGTGTTAGCAGTTCAACTGTTAAAAGGTGCTTTTACACTTCCATAGGATATTTGTGCATGTGTGTGTGTAACTCAGTGAGTCCGTGTTGATGGACCTTTCCTGAAGAAGTAATGCTGTAGATCATAAACTTATGATGCTTTACTTCTTATCATGAAAGTGCTATAAAGAAGAGCTCAGCCCCATTCACAATGATGTTGGCGCTTCCACATTATAAACAGCATTGTTCGGTAACGACCAAGATTTCAGCCATTTGTCTCACCACAGGCAATGCCATCTTCGCTCCACACGAAGAGAGAGAGAGAGAGAGCTCATAGTATCAAAACTAATTCTCCAGCTCTGAAATCTTACTGTCAAATACTGCTGCTTACCGCTTCGTATCACGGTAGAATCAGACAGGGTCTCAGAATGATAACATACATTGTGGTATTTATCTGAAATGTTCAGAGAAATGTATATATTTGCTCACATTTGCATGCATAAATTCACAGCCAGGAACATAACGGGAGCTTTCCAAATGCAGTGAGAGATTTTTTCTTACCATATCCCCAACTGGCAACAGATGTAGGAGAAAGTTATCGTGAGTGCTGCAGTCCAGTTCTGCAGATCCCCATGTTAGGATGAGAGCTGTTTGTGAATTTTTCAACAAAAGACTTTTTTTCCCCCACTGGAGAATGACAGCCCATCAAAACAGAAACTTTTCCTGGAAAGGAGTTGGTTTTGCTGAGTTTCTTGACTCAAAAAACACTTGGCAAAAGTTTATAAATGGTCTAAAAGTTTCATTTCCGTGTTGCTTAACAAAAATTACATTTGCTCCCATTCAAAAAGACTTTTATTGAGAAATTGAAACCAGTCTTTTTTTAAAAAGGTTGAAATTAGCATGGAGTATTTTTAAATGATCTAAAGGAAACACTTCTGATGGATGATGGCCAAAATTGTTTTTAGGGTCTCATGGTTCCCAACATTTGTCGTAATTCAGGAAGATGACATTTTTGGAAAATTTCTACAGGGCAGGAAAACTGCTTTTCCCCCCAGTTCTGGGAAGCTGAGTGTCAACAAGACAGCCCCAGCTCTTGAAGATGTACCCACTGCCCATCTCTGCAGGTTCCCAGACCAACACACATGCTTCAGAATCAGAGATGGCCCCTGACTATAATACCAGGGTCTGAACCTTTATCCTTATCCCAGCCACAAATTTAAGAAGTACAAGAAACCATAGGTTTAATTCAGCCAATCATGAGAATACAGTGTGGGTGTAGGAAGCAAGTCAGCTGGTGCAACTCAGTGGGTGCTTCTACACATGCAATTAATTTGAAGCCATAAATTCCAGCATGATAAGCGCTGGAGCTTATTGCTTCCAGGTGCACCATTTCAATGTGTGCCTGGGGCCAGAGCATGTTGAGTTGGGTTGGAACAACTTTGGCTGGCAGGGGACCCCAGGGGGTCAGCCTGCCAGCCCAGGGCTGCTCCTACCCAGCTCAACATTTGAAAACAATGTATGGCTAGACTAGGCATGGGAATTTGCATCCTGATATTGAAACAGTTGTGATTTAATACTGATCCAAAGTGTTATCACCTCCTGAGCCTGATACTCCATGAGAAAGGAGCACAGGATTGGGACCAGCGTGTCTTATTGAGGATGTGGCGGGCCAGTAGGGGGCGCTGCTGCGTTGAGCCACCCACCTCCCTGTGCCCGACCACCTTCCAGGCTCCGAATGCCTCCCTAGGGGCGCCTTATGCTTGGCTGACCCCTCTCCCGGAGCACACTTGCTAGTGTGGGGGTAATGTTGCCGCCACCACCCCGAGAAGGGACTGTCTCAGCCCTGTGTCCTCGGGGAAACACAGGCCTAATAGTCCGACAGGTACTCGACCCAGTACAGGCACTTGGGGCACTTCCCCAAGTCAGGGGGCAAAAAGTAAAGTCTCCCTTAGTCC
>NW_017728917.1:12888489-12904326 GCF_001723895.1 Crocodylus porosus
CAGGGCAGAGATTTTGGGGAGAAACCAAGGTGGCTTTCTGCCACAGAGGACATTATGGCCTGCTTAGACATTTACACGAATGGAAATCAGAAAGAGGAAGGAAGGAAGCTGGCACCTAAAATAGAAAAGGACGTGCCAGATTCCTCCGAGCAGTGAAAAGGGACTGCGGTTTTTCATTAATATATAATTGCTGTTCTTCTACTTTTGAATCTTAACAAATATTCTAATGATGATTACAGAAATTCTCTATTTATAATGACCCAGCGCAGGGATAGACAATAGCATCATTTGTTAAGCAGTGTTCTTCCGTCAGGGTACAAATTCAGTCATTATCTTTAGTGCTCTTCATTACAATTTGAAAAGAGGGAACCAATGAACAGCAATGTCATTTCCCAGGAGTGGGCAAGAAGGGTCAGAATTAAAACTCAGAAGAGTTGGAAACAGAAGAAACAAACAGCGCACTCATTCCAGGTCCTACTACCACGCCGGCTGAAAGCCCCTGCAGAGATCACGGGTTGTCCTAAACATCACATTCCTGGGGGCAATCGTTTTCCAGCTCTCAACTCAGCCTCTTGAACCCATCCAAAATGATATTAAAAAGATATGCTCATTTTGAAAGAAAAAGTTAAAAAGTTCCTTTAAAAGGAACTACCCAGCAAGATGGAAAAGAAAGAAAAGTAGGTACAGACAGTCAAAAGCTCAGAAGCTGAATTGATTCAGTCTTTGCAGGTTAGTCCACACTGCACAGATTAAATTGAAAGAGAAGTGAACAGACATTTACCTTTGATTCAGGAAATGCAGCCACATGCCTGCAGTGGCTCAGGCCAAAAGCTGAGGGGCGCTAGAGCACGACTGTCTGGCTGTGTGTTCATTTCCTTTTCTTGCTGCCCTTGAGGTCTCTGGGATTTGCAGTCCAGAATTACAGCGGCAGGAGTCTGCAGGGTTGCACATCACTTCTTCTTCCTGCTTCCAGGTGCCTCTGGGATTTGTAGTCCACAGTTGCAGTGAGCAGTCAGTTTGAGTGGGGGAAGGGGTGTTTAATCCTCCTCCCTGGCCCCAGGCCTCAGCTGAGGTTTGCCTCCTTGCCAAACCCCTTGTCAGCCAGGCCTTACTGCTCCAGCTAAGAGCCAGCCCTGCTCTCTAGAGCAGACAGCACAGCCCAGCCCAGGGCTGCAAAGCATGCTGGGATGCTGGGGGACTGTGATTTAACTTGAACCATGAAGGGGTCTGAAGCAGAAGTTTCATAAACCAGTTTGGCCCCAGATCAGCTAAGTCTGATACTACATTCAACCAGGCTGACTTTAAACCAGTTTCAGCCATTTTGAAATGGGTTTGTGTGCACTGAACTGTTCTGTTACAGGTTTAAACCAGTTTCTGATCACTTAAACTGGTTTATTTGTAACCTCTGTCCCTTGCTACTATGTTTAAGCGGAGCGCTGCAAGAATTACTCAAGGGACAAAAAAAATCTCAGCATTCCAGGGCAAAAGAAAGAAATAATTTCAATATTCTGGCGGGAAACTACCATCTGGAGTTCTCCACGCAAAGCTGGTCTGCTTGGGCATTGTACCAGAAGGGTTAGGGGTTTCACCTGACGTGGGTCCCCTTGCTGGCTACCCCTCATGTACTTCCAGTCCTCATTTGGACTGCAGGCAGTCACCACTGTCAACAGAAGTGAGCAACAGCTATTTTCGTATGTTCTGCTGCTTTTTATTTCTTACAAAAGCATAACTTCTCTGTCCTACCCATTCAAAGCACCTCCTGGGGCAAATGGACTTGTAAGGTCCCTTCCAGCCCCTAACACCTATGAATCTGTGAATCCCTTGGTATTTTGTTTTCTCTTTACATAAAAGAGCTTGTTACCTTTTCTAAGGGCAGTTCCTGTCCTTAAAAACGTATTTGCGAGTGGAATGCGCCCGTTATCAAACTTATGTGTTTGGCAATACTTGTTGAAATAAAGGATATTAATTTACTGACAATTTTCAATGTTCTTTTAGGTTCTATACAGCCTTCCTCGATAATAAGTGTTGAATCTCCCTCTGGAAAGAGTTAGTATCAGTAAATCCTTGCAGATGATACCCCTGAGTACAGAAACTACTTCCTTCACCCCAGCCCGCTCATATTTCCTGGACCTTGAAGGATCCCAGTGGTGGAATAACCGCCGTTTCTAAAAGGCTTCATTTTGGCCATTATTATTTATGTCGATGCCCTGGCGAGGAGATGGAGTGGGCAATCAAGCAAGCAGACTTGGCGGCAGGGAAGAACGGGAGCAGGAGAGGCTGGTCTGGCATCCCAGAGAGGCTGGACGCCGAGGAGGGCAGGCAGACTGCAGCCCAGACGAGGCAGGGCCTCCGTCACCTCTACCAGCTCGTTAGAGGTTGCTTTGCAATCAGTCATTGTGTCCCGCGTTCCACTGACGTCGCTTGTCACCTGCCTTTGCAGAATCTATCAACAAGGTTATCTAATGATAGCGCCCTTCTTGATATTTTTAATGGCTGCAGAGGAGGATGCTTTGTGGAAATTCTGCTAGAATCAGTTAAAAATAGCAACTGCACTGAAAGCCTGAAAGGAAAAGTTTGAAGGAATCTTAAAGAGAGCTGCTAATTTAAGTTTGCAAGCAGTTCGTTTTCAGGCCGCAGCTATCCGAAAGCCTCTCTCACTCCTGTGGGGGTTTTTGTTGTTTTAATAAGTATCTCTGTGTGAGATGACGTCATGTTCCCATGAGTGAAGTCAAGGGAGAAAAACCCCGGGTTTTGGACAGATTTTCTGAACTCTGCATTCTGCGGCTACTATCAGGAGCTCTTGCTTTTCTATATAATCTTTTTCATTTCTTAAAATGTATTTCTGGCTTTCTTGGAAACATAAATGCTTCCAAGTTAAATAGTGCTGTCATCTCGTATTCTGACGTTTGGCCACCCTGGAGTGCTTTCAACTATATTGTAATAAATACCAGTAGATGCTGTTTCAAATGAAAAGGGAGCTACCCTCATTCTTTTCTAAGACAAAAGCTTCAAAAGGCCCCTAAACCAGGAAACGAGTGCATTCTTAGGGGGTGAGTAATGAATAAGAAGAATCGTGTCAATGATTTAGCACAGTTTCTGGGGTCACCAAAAGAAAAAAATGCCGTTGCTAGTTCAGTGCTGCAGTCATTCCCGACTGTTGTAGCTAAAGCTACGTGGCTGGCCCAACAGACCCAAATTTCTACTTTGTTTAGTTTTGTTTAAAGCATCTGAACAACCTGCAAATATATATTAAGCACCAATATCTGCACTAGAAAGGCTGGATGAAAAACTGATTAGTAATTGAAGGGGGAAAAAATGAATACTTCCAGCTATAAAGATGGCAGTCATTAAGGCCAAACATACACTGGAATATATGTCTATTTGCACATATGTTGCATGCATCTGGTAGAAAACAGACCCTATTCCCAGACCCCTCTCTGCTTCAGGTACATCCTTGGTTGGAAGCTGTGCACTTGCAATTATCAGGAAGAGGTGACATGTCACAAGGAGGCTGAGCGATGATAGGTGACTCCAGTTAAATCGGAAATAGAAAGATGTCAAATAAATACTACTCCCAAGGACCGCTCTTAGCTCAAGGGGCCCAGGAGAATTCTCTGGTGTAAGATTTACTAGCAATGTCCTGGAGTACTTAACTCTTTGGCAAAGCTACTGGAAAATCTCTGCTTGATAAAACGTCCAGCAATAATAACCATTTCTTCTTGTTTTACCAGCCTTTTCCATGTCAGTCATCACACTTATGAAAGGCAGGTGAGCAAAGATCACTAGGCCCCTTTGGGGAAACTTAAAAATGCTTCTTAGTGTAAGCATCTAGCACAAGGCAGAAGATGCAGGCAGGAAGCCTGGAGATTTAAAGCCCTAACTCACGTTGCAAAGGCTGACTGACACACACTTTTAGCTTGCAGTGGCTTAAAAAACATTTCTGAGAATATTAAGGGCCTTATAATACAGTCCTCAGGTGCTTTGAATGGCAAGCAGAGCTCTTTATCTATAGGATCCCCTTGTGGGATGGTTATACCGTCTTCCATATGACCCGGGAAGGGCTTGATTGCTTTTAAACGCACATGATAGCATCCAAATGAAAACTGAAAGACGGAGGTGTAGTCCTGGGTATTGAGACCGATGCTCTTCATCACCAGAGCACTTCAGCATGTGCTTGAAGTCAAGCATCTCTATCAATCTCGTCAGCTGCAACAGGGCATAAGCACGTGATTCAGTCTAAGTGAGGAGATGAACAAAAGCCCAGATCCCAAACCTATTAAACCAGTGGAAAACCCTGCACTGATTTCAGTGGGACCAGAATTCAGCCTGAAACAGCACATTTATTTTCCTGATAGTTTAACCACTACCAAAGCAAGACTGAGTTATGGCCTGAAGCATTCAGCCCTCTCCTCTTTCAGACATCACAGATAACCTTATCTTTCAACATCATGCCAGCCTCTGCCCTAGGAGGAGTGGTTTTAATTACTTTCCCCACCAAGTACAATCCATCTCGCATACACCACTGAGACTAAAGGGGCTGGTCTCTCCAAATGCTGGGCCGAGCAAAATGGATGGCCTTCATTTAGGACTTGGGTTTGCTTTGGCTAAGTCCCCGTGCGGTCAGAGATACACAGGGGTGTACCTGTTTGGCTGGGTACGCGCTGGCTGCTGCGATGCTGTGGCCAGTTTGTGGTGTGCATGCCCCATGGAGGAAAAGGGTTGTTTTGCAGTCTCACCTGCAGAGTTTGCTGCTTGAGGTCCTGCTTTCGGGTTAATGTTTTGAGCTGTGGAGGTCTCCAGTTTAGTCCTGTGTTAGCCACAGCTGTGGCCACCAACTCTAGCAAATGAGGCAATGTAGCCTCCTTGACTAAACAGCCAGCAAGTCTAATTCTCAGTTTCAATCGTGCTGAGAAGACACCCGGAGCATCCCCAAAGTGCTCTGATGCAGGCACGCTTATCGGCTCATTCTTCACTTTTTGCCGGTTTTCTGGTTTGAGTTTCAGCCGTGCAATCCCGCGCCACAGCCCGCACCCTGGGGTTCAAGCGACCGATCGATCACGCTGCAAACAGGCTGGAATTTCTTCCCATAAACTTCTTGAGCCCACACAAATCAGGACCTGCCTGTGAAACAGGAAGGGAGGCAGGAAAGGATGCATTCGTGAGACAACTGCTGACTGTAATTTGCCCAGCGCTAAATTTAACAGTGCTCAGAGACTGTGGTGATGGGGAAGCACAGGCAGCACTCCCATCTTCCTCTTCAGGCCGGACGTGCTCTAGGAAACTACCCAGCTTTTGATTTCCAGCTCTCACTGAGACATACTTAGTGCACCTTTGAAAAGCCATTGCATGTCCTTGATCGTCCCCCAGCCGGTCTTCTGAGCAGTCCTTTGCAAGGGATTATCTCCACTGCATGCAAAGAGCCAGGGGAAAATAGAGATGTTTCCTACCAGTGGGTCCGCAGGTGGCTGCAGAGGGTTAGGGTTAGGGTTAGGACTAGTGCTCCCGGTAGCGATGGGCCTGCTTTAAACACTTCCACCTAAAACACAACAGGAAGATTTCTAATTCATAACGAGGCATTTTCTCCTTGACTCCATCTCCCTCCGGGGCCTGGGGACACGCAAGGGGCATGGCTGCTGTAACCAAAGGGCTTGTTCTCCAGCAAGATTTGCTTCTTGAGACAGCAACTGCGCGCTTCTGATGCGAACATCCCTGAGCCCTGTGCACCAGGGCACGCGCAGCTCTGTCTAAAAAAAAAAAAGCTCATTAAAAAAACCAAACTCATTAAAAAAAAAGCTCAGACTCAGAAAAGCAGCAGTGAGAGATGCCTCCTCTTGGAAAAAGAGCCAGTGCAGCACGTCTCAAAAAATGCTCGTTCTCTCCCGCTTACCTCCAATAATCGTTAAATTATTTGAGCCCTTTTTATGTTCTTTCTTCCCGAGGCTTGTCCCTTGCTGCCGAACTGTTACATTATACAACAACCTCCGTCCGTCTTTGTTCAGAAACCGCACCGTAGCCCAGATGTGTCATAGGAAAGGAGAGGTTTTGCTTATGGCTGTTGTAAATATTTCTGCCTACTTCATAAATAACAATCACTTGAAGTGATTTGCCCAGATAATACTGCTCAAAGTAAGGCCGCAAACAGCCCCTGCAGTGCTACCTGATTTCAGACTGAAACTGTGTCACCACCTTTATTTTTTTTGATGTATTTTATTGACAGAGGGGGAGGTGGAATTAGGAGCATAAAGTGCTATTGATTTGCAGTACAACTTGCCAACCTAATTCCCTGAGGCTTTTTATTTTTCAGTCGTATCCTCCCCGTCTCCAAATATACTCAGCACGATACCCGTAAATACTGCCAGCTGATGCCATCCTTCCCAGATGAAGGAGAGAAGAGAAGCCAATCATTCCTCTACAAGAAGTAAATGAAACTAGAAATGTTACCAAGAAAATCCGAGCTTGATATAATCCAGGTCTCACACATCCCCCCCGGGTATAAAACATGGACATAGGAGGTGGAGAGCGCAATGAGTGGTCCAGCGACGTATATACCAGCTGTGCCTCAGGCACTAACCAGAGACAGGAGAGATCACAGCAGTCGCACAAAACAGCAAAATTGACTCTCATCCAAAGCCTATTAAAGTTGTTGGAGTCTTTTCATTGACTTGGAATCGTACCCTATATGCCTTTCTATATCCATTTGGATAGCTGCTAAAGATGAAGGAACGAGCTAATTAGTATCCGAGGCAGACAAAAAAGGCCGGCTTGAAATTACCTTCCGGAGATTATTTTTCTTTAATATCAATTTACATTTTTTGCTGTTCGGTCAGGGCTTAGCACAAATAAAGCTGCAGTTCGTAGGAACTGCTTTGTGTCACCTGCTGCAATTCCTCTTTCTCGTTGCGAGCCGTGTATTATCATAAGTAATGACTTTACTATCCTGCTTGACAGCGAGCATTACTGACAGCTCTTTCCCTTAGGATGTACCTTGCTCAAAATCTGGCTTTACAACATGAAAGACAAATCCACCACCACAACAAAAAATTCCTTTTCAAGGGCAAAAAATTGTTCTTATTTAAGTCACAATTGGGATTTTTATTCAGCTCTATTAGTTTATGCCACTCTAAGTAAAGATAAGGATGGCTAGTGATTAATTATTTATGCTGGATCGTCGGGTTACCAGCGTTTAGATCCTTTAAGGCTTTTTGTTTTCTGATATCCCAATAAATCATTTCCCTGTGTATTGGTGCGGAGACACAGTTCACCTTCACCTCTGCTCGGTTTCTTGAGCAAGAGCAGGCTGGGCTTTCTTCAGCAGGCCTGGAAAAAGGAGGATTGCAGGTTTGGTTCACTTAGTGCCCGAAACGAGAAGCCACATTCAATTTATTCACAGGGGGTGAACTGAATTATGCGAGTCTTCTGCATTTGAACCATGCTGGCATCATGCATGAGCCCGTGAGGTCTGCGATGTAAGGCCTTAGGACTTGGCGCTTTTGAGGGAAAAGCATCACCCAATCTTTGTGCGGGTCTGACTGCAGGTGCTGTAGGATTCATGACGTCCCTTCTCTTGTCCGAAGAGCGACGCGCTGTTTTTTGACTGAAGTCAGATGCGGCACGTTCCACCGCTCAGCCAGAAAGGTCAAGGGCAGCGCGGACCAAACCTTAGGACAGAGGTAGGCGCTTCGCTTTCGGAGGAGGAGAGCAGGCAACGAGGTCCTCCTAATGCTTTCTGATGAGCTCTCAGGACATCTCCGCTCAGTCCTGCGGGCTGTTGCCAGGGAAGAAAGAGCAGAAAACTCTTACTGAGAAATCGTCTTGGGAAGTGCACATGTTCCCTGTCGTCTTACAGCTTCTTTTCTGTTACGTGGCAGTGAGACGCTCCTCCTGGTTAGGCTGGTCACGGGCAAGTGAAGTGTGCTCTGCCCATCCAGAGCAGCTAATCCTCAAGAAGAGGAAAGCCCTTCACAGTTCCCGGTGCCGCTCCTGCAACTCAGTTATCTGGACTGCCAGCTCTGCTGAGGACTGGCCAAGGCTGCGGCTGGCTGTAAAAGTGATTTAGAGGCACGTCTCCACCCCCCGCCCTCTCCTGCAGCTATGAATCACTCCTCCCCAAGACAGGGTTCAAGGGGAGATTTGCAGCCAAGGGACCGAGGGCGGTTAGTCCTCCTTGGACATCTCTCCTGGACTGAATGTCTTTTACTGCATTAGAGAGAGAGTAATCCTGTGCTGGGTGCATCACTGCCTGCAGGCTGACGGGCCTGCCAAGGTAATCAGACCAAAGCCCCTTGCAGCCGCTGGGTCTCCCGCCCCTTATTCAGGCATGGGTTTACTTCTCCGAACCAGAGCCATCCAGCATAAATTATAGGGCTCAATAATAGGGCCTGATGCCTGGCCCCTTTCCATGTCCTCTCTCTAGCAAATGCTTCCCCGCTCCCTGAAGGCATCTTTCCCAACCAAGCCAGGGTTTTTCACAGGCTGCCAGCTTAAGCCCTGGCTTCACACCCATCCCAACAGGTAGGAATATACCACCAATGTCCTCCAAGGATGAAGCCACCTTGTGACACTGCTTTGCTTCTTTATTGCTGCTTTTGGAAAGGAAGGGCTTCCCATGCAGAGGTGGGGGGAAATGTTAGGATGAATACGGTGTCGTCCTGGGGCTCGCTGGCCAGAGGCATCTCCTCCAGACCTCTGCCCGGGCCAGCTGGACAACCCTAGAGAAAGAAGCAGAGAACTTGGCCGTCCTACCCCGTGGGGACTTTGTCACGGTTGGGCAGGTCACGGCCTGCTGCAGGAGGGAGCGATAAGGCTCGTCGCATCTTCCAGCGTCCGCGCGTCGCTTGGAGGCTCTCTCTGAAACGGGGGGTCAGGAATTTTCCAGCGAGACATTTTTCCCCGTCTGCTTTTGGCAACCGGATGGTTGCAAAGTGTGGATTTTGATACGTGTTGATACAGCTTGGACAGATCTCGTGGCAGCCGGCTGGTGGCTGCCTGCCCACGCAAGCGCAGGGTGAAGCAGGGAAGGCACGACGCTCACCTCGTCGGGAGGCGCACGCATTTCAGGGGAGGGGGAGAGCGGGTCTGCAAAGCAGCGAGTGGAGCTCGCCTGGCTTCCAGCCTGGTCCCCTGCCCAAAGCGCTCCTCCCGCGCTGGAGAGCCAGGGCTTCCCGAGTCCTCATCTCTGAATCAACCATGTGGGATGCCCCAACGCCAGGGACCCCGAAGCTGACAGCCTACCCCATTCTCACGGCCAGAAGAGCTCAGAGAGACAGCTGACTTGAGGGCCTGGCTGCCTTAGAAACCCCAGTCTGGACAGATCTGTGTATTTAAAAACCTCCACTCCCTAAAGTAGCACAACACAGGGAGCCTTGACTTATTACAGGAGAAGGGAAATCGCAGATCTTAGATTATATGCCACTGCACTAACTTTTGCAAGCCCCTATCTTTCCTGTCCATTCTGAAATCTTCCCTCTCTGGTTTTCTCTCCAATATACAGGGTGTTTATAAAGTCCTTGTGCAACTGCAAAATATGCAGGGTGTTTATAAAGTCCTGCAACTACAAAATATACAGGGTGTTTAGAAAGTCCTTGTGCAACTTTAATAACTTTGGATACACTCATGATAGAAGCAAACTGTAAATGGTGATCCAAAGCATAATTTGTGAAGTTTTAACACAACACAGCTCAAATGTCTAGACTTCTGCATACCCACCGTCTTTCGTGATACATCGTTCGAGCTGATTTTCCAACTCATAGAAAACATTTTCCGGGTGCTGCTGAGTGAGTCCATGAATTGCATTGGTGATCCTTACCCTACGCAGAGCTTACACTATGCTCAAACACTTAATGATTTATGCTTTCAGTTTATGCTTTCAGTTGCTTCTATCATGTGTACACCCAAAAGTTATTAAAGTTTTAAGTTGCACAAGGATTTTATAAACATCCTGTAGAAGCAAAAATAAATGAGGAGCCTGATTTCTATCAGGATCGGGGAGACCACGGGCATCCCTAAAGGCTTGTGATTTTCAAAGCAGCTTGGACAGATGAGATAAACTTCTCCCTTCGAGCTTTGAAGCCTCTGGCTTGTCGCTCGGCCGCTCTGCCACAGAGAGAGAAAAATAACCAGGCTGAAAAACATCTTCTCTCCAGCATTCATACTCCTAGACGAGAACTTGCAGAAGGAGCCTGAAACAAAGTGCCCTGAATCAGCTTCCAGGGTACTACCGTGTATTCCCATGAAACAGCCCCGGATCCTGCCCACTGCCAATGCAACTAAATATTTCCCATTAAGCCCATGGTGCATAGTTCAAATGATGAGACATCGAGAGCAGCTTTGCCACGGACGTCGGTGGGAAAGGCAGCATGCTGTGATGCACACGGCACTGGGTGGGGGCTGAAGAGACTTGTGTCTGATCCTTGGCTCCGGCGCTGCTCAGCCAGGTGATGGTAGGCAAGTCACTCCTCCTGTCTTCCTTTCTGTGCCTTGCTTGCTTGGATGGGGAGCACCTCAAGGCACGGGCTGCTTCCTATGATGCGTGTCCTATGATGTGCTCTGATCTTGCGTGGGACCTGTGGGCGCTACTGTAATCCAGACAGAGGAAAAGACACAAACTCCTTTGGAAACAGAGTCCGTCGCTTATCCAGCCAGGAACCAGGGCAGCCCATGCCCGGTGCTGGTTAGGATCCTTCCATGGACCTTGCAGCTGATCCGTACTCAGGGACACAGGGAGAGGGACTGGTTTTGGGGTGAGAAGGATAAAACTTTGAACGAAAAGAGATTCCTAAAGCGTGGTCTTAATCCCCCACAAAAACATGGGAATAGGGCAAAGGTAAGGGTGCTCTTCAGGACTCTTTCCCCTGCCTTGGCTGCCTCCGCATGTGCCAGGGAGAAAACGTGCTGAAATGCAAACTGACAATCAGCAAAAGACGTTTACATCATTGCAAGAGACACAAATCGCAGAGAGGGGAGAGATAAGACTGCACAGCCCATGCTAAGCAGCTTTGGCAGATGGATGCTGATATGGGAGGTTACAGCTAGACCCTGGGCACCGTAAAGATAATTCATCAAGATAGAGGGATGTCTGCTTGCACTGGCACTTCGAGGGGCTGGGCAACCTTTGCACCACCGAGCTAGGACTCAGTCCAGAAACTGCAGGAATCAGACAATCAGGCAGACATGTCTGTGAACGCTATCTGACATTAACTGGCAATAATTCAGTCGCATCCTTTTCACTCTGAGCCATCGATTCTGAAGCTTGCTTGCTTGCTTTCTCTCTTTCTCTCTCCCTTTCTTAAAAAGCTAGAAAACAGTGTTTCCTCCTGTCACTGGGGAGTTCAAAGAAATGTGTATTAATTAGACTTGCTTGCTTTTTAATCAATCATTGCTCCAGGCCTTGGCTAGAGATGGAGCAATTAATCTAATATTTTTTTCTACCAAAGGATAACTAGTGGAGTGTCCCTAGTTAGCAGGCGAAGAATCTTGGAGGCAATTACCAACATTATTACTATTATTTATTGCTTTACAACGGTACCCTGTGAACAACCACACAGTCCTACGAACAAATCAAAGTGGTTTAATACATCATCCAAGAATGAGTGGGATCAAATCTATGCTTTAATTTTGCTCACAAAACCAAATCATATCTATGAAGGTTAAATGAGAAGGTGTTACCACATTTGGGGAACAGACTGTTGGGCAAGTACAGCTGTAGTAGCAACTGATTTTCAGTTCACCAGTACTTACAAAATACCCAATTCCTTCAGACTGACCTGAAACAATAGTTTTGAAATACTGAAGGAATCAAAAAGTTGAATTAAAATTGCTTCTGGATGCACAAAACCTTTTGCTTCATTTCGGATTTGACTGCTTTTATGTCTTTTAAATTAGGATGGCAATCTCTAAAAAAATTATTTGAAGTTAAAATATTCAAATGTTTCATTTTGAAAATGGAAAAAGGAAATATGCTGGCTTTTCTGGACACACATGATGGAGTGAAGCCAAGACAAATCTGTGAAATGCTGCATAGCACTGAATCTGTATTTATGGTCTCAAAGAGTTTTCAGCTGAACATTTCTACCCAGAAAAAAAGAGTAAAGAATCTAATTGTGATATAAAGCATTGGCTGGTGCATAAACTAAAGGACATCCTCCTCCTTAATAGCAATCAAAAGGTAGATGATGGCTTTAAGTTGAGTCGACACATTCATAGGTGTTAGATGTTAGGGTTGGAAGGGACCTCACTAGGTCATCGAGTCTAACCCCCAAATATTAAGAGATAAGCCTGAGGCTAATGAGCAGATGAGGTAACCCCATAAAGATTATTACGCAAGGTGAAGAGGGGAAAAAAGTCCTTTTGATCTTAACCTGTTACAGCAGGAAAAGAGAAGAAGCAAAAATAAAATCATGGCTGACTTCTTTCAGCTCTTTTAACGGAAGAGTCTAAGGCTTTGAAATTAGGAGAGGTTAATAAACCGGGTGGCAGGTGCATAATGTCGTCAGCAGGGCTGGAAAGGGAAGAATCACAACCAACAGGATTATCCCCCTTGCCTGTGTGAACTGCCTCTGAGCGGCCCCGCGCCAATGCTAGCCCTCCCGTCAGACCCGGCACCAAGACGAACGGATGAAGCTCCCTGGAGCTGGCGACCCTCCTTCTGCAGGAGCCCCAGTCGCTCAGCGACAGGCAGCACGAAACGCTGCAAATCAGGCAGGAAGTGGATACCTGCTACTGGAAGAGAACGGAGCATTGAAATCCTGGGGCTGAGTCTTTCGCCAGAGGGAGCAAAGAAAGCAGGGGTTCATGTCACACCCAGTGGGATGTCCTGCTTAAAACAAAATCAGAGTCACCTCCAGTTCTGGCCCCGTGCCGGGTCCAAGTGCAAACCCACATCTTCATTCCCTCCCTCTGGTTTGGCGTGGTAAAAATGAGTTTTCAGCCCTAGGAATTGCCTCCAAATGCTTTGGAAAATTTCAAACTTCTGCCATACAGGAATCCTTCAGTGCCCGCACCACTTTCACTGCAGGATCGGGGTTTTTGGTTGTAGCTGTGTTGGTCTAAGGCAGGGGCGGGCAATTATTTCACGTGGAGGGCCGCTTACTGAGTTTTGACAAGCTATCGAGGGCTGCATGAATTTTATATTTAAATATTAATTTTCTAAATTTTTTAAGGGCCCCGCAGGCCGGGTAGAATGGCCTGGTGGGCTGCATCTGGCCCACGAACCATATTTTGCCCATCCCTGGTCTGAGGCACAGGCAGGCCAGGTTGTTTGAGTAGATGTGATATCTTTTATTAGACCATCTGAGTAGTTGGAAACAAGTTCTTAGCATTTATTTTTTTAATAAAACCATATTTTTAATAGTTTAAAAACTCTGCCAAACTTTAATCATTCAGAATTAGATTTTTTTTTTCATGCCAGGCAGGCATCTGTATCCCAGGTATCTTCTCCCGTTTTTACTCACCTTCTTTACTGCAGGACACGTGTCTTCTTGGGACCTCTCTTCCAAGTGTACTCTTAGCAGTTTTGCATTCAGTCTTGTGTGGTTCAGGCTTGGAGACTGGCAGTGCCGACATACTTTGTGAGCAGCTAATGACTATCATAAAGTTTTATGCCTCTCCCTTATGGATGGAAGAGAGATTGGGTGTAGGCGAGGCTGGCCGATTTTGCTGTAAGTCACTTCCACGGGAAATCTCCAGCCACGGGCAATGCTCGGTAACCACTCTATCCATGCCGCCGTGCTAATGAATTGCCTTGACACCACCTCAATACACTGTAAATTACTTTTATAGGACAGGCAGAGTGATTGATGCCTCCCCAGCGAAGCTGTTTTAGATTTGGCACCTCCAAACCCCTGCAATTTCCAGCTGCTTGAGAGATTAACATTTTACATTTTAACCTTTTCATTCATCTTATGAGGCCACTGCCCCCAAAAGCAAAACACTTTGGAAAATTTCAAACTTCTGCTGGCTGAGTACCAGAATGTGAAGCTCTCACACAACTAAGAGCTGTATCCAATACATTTATCAAAGTGGTTCACTTATTTGCAACCAGGCTTTTAAGACGTCCTGTCAAACTTTGGCCACGTACATCTCTGCTTGCAGCACATATATATTTCTTTTTTTTTACATTACTGCATAGGAAATTGTTAAAGAAAGCTTGCTGGAAGACTCAACACGGGAGTTTCAGGGCATCTGAGAGATGCCATCGGTAAAGGGGAGGTTATGAGCATTGTAGACACAATTTTCCAAGGTGCTCATATTCACTGAGTCCTTCCTTGTTCATGATACCACTTATAAGGAGGGGGTTGTATTTTAATTGAAAATGTTAAATAAATGTCTAGCAACATGCCTTTTTTCAGCAAGAGGATCTTCAGGCTACTAAATGCATTTATTCAGATGGGGGGGAAAAGAACAAGGCAGAAAATGAGCCATACACCTATTGTAAAACATAGCTTCCATGCCACTCGTTGCCATGTATCTGGTAGGCATTGGTGATGTATGAGGTAATCGGCATAGTTCAGCTCTCCAGCTGTGATGTCATAATTTCACAGCTTGGACACTGCATGGGTTAGCTGGCTTCGGCAGCAAAACACTTCATATCGGATCATTTGGAGTGGCAGTTTTTCACTAGTTATGAAATGAGGTTGGAATCCATCACCTTTCTGTAACTATGGATCTAATCATCTGCCTACACACTTGGTCTGGGACAAAAAGGCCTTTGTGCAATTTTTCTCCTGCATATTGCCTGCATATTGAACATATAGTGGTTATGCAGAGGCCAAATATGTCAAGGAAAAGGGCTACTTAGGGTTGAGCAGGTCCTCTACCTACCAACTCTACAGTGATTCCACCAGACCTATGGTTATATGCCCCAATCTACCTCTTGGTGTGAACATCCCACTCCATAAAGCATCAAGGAGGACCCTGTCCAAACTTCACTATATTGCAGACTCACTCGGCAGGTCCATTCAGGACTGGACTCTGTTCTGCTAGGCCGTGTAGGAGCATATGAAAAGCAAAAGCTAACATTTAGTTGCATCGATGAGGAGAGTTGCTGCCATCTCAGAGCTGCTACATACACATATTAAAAGAGGGTTTGATATCTGCCTGAAGCACCTGATGAGGATAATGGTCAAAGCTCTGGTCTGTGCTCCTAAAGGCTTTGCCCCATCTTGAACTTCTCAACACCACCTCTGTAGCATTCAGGACAAAACCACCAGGCAACGTCTCAGCACAGCTCTGCTGACTTCCACCAGCTGAGGACTGGGCATTAAATACTTCCAGCTCTCATGACACTATAGCCTCTATGCTGTAGTAAGTTTTAGTTCATTTGTAATTCCCTTACCCACAGGAAACCATTAGCTGTGCATGACATTACCCTATAGCTCTGCAGTGCTCTAGTTTATTAGGCATTTCCCTGGTATTAATATTTATTGCTATCGCTGTGCTTACCATCCTTCTAATGGTTATTGATATGGTTCCATTTATTTTGATTTTATATTTTGTGAGTTCAGATATAATAGCATTTTCAGAAGGATCACGCTGTCTGTGAGCCCAGGGATCAGGGCTTGTATATGCTTTGCATGCAAACAACCCCCAGCTCTATCATTTAGCAGGCTCCCATTTAGCTGGGTGCAACAATTATCACGACGATCTGGGCTAGGGACCATAGTATTCACTATACTGGGGCTGTGCCTAAGAGGCCCTGTCCTGAACCAGGGTCCCTTGTTAGGCTCTGTAGAAAAATAGAGCAAAAAGATCATCCCAAAACATAAAGCCTTGGTCCAATAAATGACTCAGGAGCTACATGTCTAGGCAGCTACTTAGTCCCATGCCCAAGTTTGCCTTCTA
>NW_017728917.1:12906121-12912010 GCF_001723895.1 Crocodylus porosus
GCTTCCATGCCACTCGTTGCCATGTATCTGGTAGGCATTGGTGATGTATGAGGTAATCGGCATAGTTCAGCTCTCCAGCTGTGATGTCATAATTTCACAGCTTGGACACTGCATGGGTTAGCTGGCTTCGGCAGCAAAACACTTCATATCGGATCATTTGGAGTGGCAGTTTTTCACTAGTTATGAAATGAGGTTGGAATCCATCACCTTTCTGTAACTATGGATCTAATCATCTGCCTACACACTTGGTCTGGGACAAAAAGGCCTTTGTGCAATTTTTCTCCTGCATATTGCCTGCATATTGAACATATAGTGGTTATGCAGAGGCCAAATATGTCAAGGAAAAGGGCTACTTAGGGTTGAGCAGGTCCTCTACCTACCAACTCTACAGTGATTCCACCAGACCTATGGTTATATGCCCCAATCTACCTCTTGGTGTGAACATCCCACTCCATAAAGCATCAAGGAGGACCCTGTCCAAACTTCACTATATTGCAGACTCACTCGGCAGGTCCATTCAGGACTGGACTCTGTTCTGCTAGGCCGTGTAGGAGCATATGAAAAGCAAAAGCTAACATTTAGTTGCATCGATGAGGAGAGTTGCTGCCATCTCAGAGCTGCTACATACACATATTAAAAGAGGGTTTGATATCTGCCTGAAGCACCTGATGAGGATAATGGTCAAAGCTCTGGTCTGTGCTCCTAAAGGCTTTGCCCCATCTTGAACTTCTCAACACCACCTCTGTAGCATTCAGGACAAAACCACCAGGCAACGTCTCAGCACAGCTCTGCTGACTTCCACCAGCTGAGGACTGGGCATTAAATACTTCCAGCTCTCATGACACTATAGCCTCTATGCTGTAGTAAGTTTTAGTTCATTTGTAATTCCCTTACCCACAGGAAACCATTAGCTGTGCATGACATTACCCTATAGCTCTGCAGTGCTCTAGTTTATTAGGCATTTCCCTGGTATTAATATTTATTGCTATCGCTGTGCTTACCATCCTTCTAATGGTTATTGATATGGTTCCATTTATTTTGATTTTATATTTTGTGAGTTCAGATATAATAGCATTTTCAGAAGGATCACGCTGTCTGTGAGCCCAGGGATCAGGGCTTGTATATGCTTTGCATGCAAACAACCCCCAGCTCTATCATTTAGCAGGCTCCCATTTAGCTGGGTGCAACAATTATCACGACGATCTGGGCTAGGGACCATAGTATTCACTATACTGGGGCTGTGCCTAAGAGGCCCTGTCCTGAACCAGGGTCCCTTGTTAGGCTCTGTAGAAAAATAGAGCAAAAAGATCATCCCAAAACATAAAGCCTTGGTCCAATAAATGACTCAGGAGCTACATGTCTAGGCAGCTACTTAGTCCCATGCCCAAGTTTGCCTTCTAACCCAAACCTGCCTACCGTCTACATGAAAACCCTTCATCTCAGGAGTAGCCCAGCACATTCCCAGAAGCTCTCTTGAGCTTCAGGGCCTGAAACCAAGCCTCTAGGTAGCCACAGAGATGCTTTATGAGGTGCTGTTGGGTATCTAATTGGGATCCGCAGCCTGGAACATGCTCTTAGACATAGACCCATACACACCTTCCCTTTTAAAATGCTGGGGGGGGGGTGCATTTTATTATATAAAAGTCTGGTGGTTACAGGACTCACCCAGGAAATGGGAAACTCTAGGGCCTCATCTTAAGAGGGTTAAAACCCACATCTTCCCCAATGTGGGGCATGGAGTACCCATCTGGCTGCCACAGTTGTTGCAGTACCTTGTCTAGTTCTTCTGTTCAAGATCAGGATTAAATTGAGTAACTTCAGCCACTTTCTGCAATTCACATTGTATCCGGCAATGGGGAACCCTGGCCATCAGGGATCATTCAAGGAGTCCTATACATTGAAGACACACAGACTCTCTTGACAATAAAATCAGCGAACAGAGAATTGCATTCAACTTTTTTGCCTCCTCTTAGAAAATGACATGAAGGGAAAGTTGCTGTCACATTAAAATCCCTGAGCTGCAAAAAGCTCTCCCCTCCTCAACTCAAACAGGCCTACAGCAAAGGTTAAATAAAACCACTGTGTACTGATGCAGTACTTCCTGTTTTATTGCTCACAGTAATTTGAGGCACCACCTGACCATATACCTCGTAGCTGTCATGCAGCACATCCAATTCTAATAAATTAGCTTTGCATAATTGAGTCCTGGCTCTTCCATTTATTATCATCTCAATCAAGTGCATTGGCTGAGTGGCTGAAGCTGGATTGTTGAACCTAATGGAGACTTTGGATGTTGCACTTAACTGTTAGGAGGCTAAGGAGAGCTCATCAGTTTTTTTGAACAAATAATAAATTCACCCAAAATAGCATTTTTTTAGTGGGCTGCACTTTTGGGGTATTGGAGTCATCCTTGGTGATTTAGCTTCGGCCTAAAAAAAAACCCCAAAAAACCCGAGGGGAAGTTTCAAAACTATCCAAACGTTTCATTTCAACATGTTATTAAGTGATATGTTTCATTGTGGAAATTCTGACGCATCTTTGTTTTGACATTTTTTAAATGAAACTTTTGGCTTTTTCATCTAGTGATAAACCTACATTTAAAAGGAGAAAAATTATTAAAGGAAATATTTCATCCTGAGGTGAGCAAAACTTTTAGGATGGATCAAAAAAAAATTCTGATTCAGTTCAAAACTTTTTTTTTTATTATCATTGCTGATTTCTTAGGTCAGCCACCAACGGACAAATCCTTGGCTTGTCTCCTCTGCCGAGGAGCTCACATGTGGCAGTGGCATTGAGGTTTATTATAAATATTTATCACCTGCTGGAGATAGGGCAAAACACCCAAAACACTGCAGCCCATTGTAATGACGCCATGCGCATATTTTAAACGTAGAGTTTTGCTGGGTATTTCTTGTGCATGAAAGAGAGAGAGAGAAGAAGCCAAAACATTATACAGACAGACACATCTGAACAACAGACCGTGGCCCTGGGAGAACCGGAGGGCATGCTTTTGAGACAACTGTAGGCTCAAAAGGTCTTTGAGCTGTGATCAAAGAAGCTGCCCGCCGCTCCTTTGCTTACCATCTAATAGAAACTCTCTGCAGGACCCTTGGGTTGGACCTATCACGAGGTCAAATGGAGTTCCCGCACTTTCCCAAAGCTCCCCGACTTTCCATCCGCTCACCCGTCTTAGCCGACTGCCACCCCCTTCAACATCATTTCTTATCCCTGCTCCTCATTTTTCTCCTGACATCTGTCCTCTGTCCCCCATCAGCCTCCCAGTGCCATCTACGCCCTGCCACATGGGCTCCTTCATACACTCAGTGGAGCGATAATGCAGGGCTGGAAACTCCAGTGAGGAAGTGCTCCACACTGCAATGTGAGTTTACTTTCAAGGTGCCATGAAACAAGAGCAAATATTACTGCTCAGGAGCCCAGCAAGGGTTTTGCACATAGAAATCAATAGGCATCTGTTATATTTAAAATGGTGACAAGCAGATGCCATAGTTACCACCAAATAATGTTATTTTATAGAAACTTTTGACAACTCCATTTAAAATAAAGTGACAGTTGATTCATGTAATTTCTACTGCATCCGCTCCAAATAGTTGTTCCCACCAACCCATGTTGCCACAGTAGATTGTTTCCAAGCAAACAACTACAATTAGATTAATTATATATCAGAGGAATATTTGTCACCTGGAAACTCAGAACAGAGAAGCACTTACAGAGATAACTCAGAGGTGGCTGCAGACCTGAAAGTCTGCTCGAGGAAATGGTTTTTCTCTTCAGTCTGTCAACACACAGGTTTTTGTAGTCCTTTCCTCCCATTGGGGTAATTGAGTCTAAAGGCCTTGTTAGACATTACACTGTAAGGTGCACAATGTTCATTGGTTTAGTGTAATCTTGCAGTCACACCTTCAGCTTGAGCAGCACATCTGTGGGGAGTGTCTGGGTTATGTGGAACAGGAGCTAGGTTACACACATCAAGAGATAATCCTGCACCAGAGTGGCATAACTCTGAGCCACATAAAGAGCGTTTTAAGCCACTTAAGAAGTGTGTTTGTACCCAATAGCTTGCAAAGAAAAATTTCTCCAGCTATTTTAGTTGGTCTAATAAAAGATATTAGATTTACCCAAAGAACCTTGTCGTCTTAAGCCACTTAAAAGTATTAACGTACAGACAATCCAGGAGCTCCAGGAACCACCCAAAATTAACGTGTAGAACAAGACCCTTAAAAGATGAGGTTCACTTCCCAGTGAAAGGCAAATTGTTCTCGTTCTACCGCTACCCTTTACCAGAAGAGGAAGAATTGAATTCAAGCCAGAGGTCCACAGCAGTCTAGAAGCCATAAGTCCCCAAGACATCTATCAAACCAGGAAATTTCATAGAATTGGTCCCATGTCCAGTCCTGCCCGCTTTACATTGTATACAGTCCAAATACAGCCCAGTCTACATACAGCCTCCACTGCTTCAGATCTGAAGGAGTACTTTGACCCAAAAAGAGAACATAACCCATGTGTTTTGATGAGTCTTATGTAGAACAGGTTTGGAAAGAGCTGAAACTACTGAATTAGTTTATCTTGTGTTATAAACTTCCCACGTTACACATGGACATTTAGGTGTTTACAGTTCTTTAAACTAATTCAATCCATTTTTGACCCTGAAGCTTGTGGCTGTAATCTTATTGAAGGTTTGTTTTCATTTGTTTTCTTTTTTTTTTTTTTGGGGGGGGGGTTGGGGTAGGTTACAAAGGCAAAGGAAAATCAAATTGGAATTTTTTGATGTCGGGAGTATTTTTTCTTCATAGGGTTGGATTTCAGGTAACATGTAGCCCTAAGATTTTCCACTTCAGAGCTAATTACTGTGTGTGTTGGTAAGAGCTTATTCCAAGAATGAGATCAGGTAAAAAATTATCTTTGCAGTACCCCACCAAGTGGTGATTTTAATTAATTGAGACTTACTTTGCCACACTTTTGCTGTATGACAATTTGTCTTTTCTATGCAATTCTTCAGCAAACCCTTGCAGTTGGGGACGATTGTTTTCCATGATCATCTTATCGGTGGGGGCAAAGATGGCTGACAAGGCCGGACCTGGATCAACAAACTCTATTACAATTCAGGCATGTGTTTCTGTGTGGGGTTGTTGACTGCCACTCCTGCTTTTCCACCTTCAGTTCTCAGCATATGGTTTTAAAGTACTGAGATCCTTGCAGCAGACTCTTCCTTCATTGGAGCAGCTAGGTGATGAGTGGATGTTGCATTTTTTCAAGCTGGCCTAGAGGATGTCCTTAAAGTGCTTTCACTGCCCTTCTCTTGAGCATACGCCTTGACTGAACTGGAAGACTAAAACTTGCTTCAGAAACCTGAAGTCAGACATCTGGATGATGTTGCCAGCCCAGTGAAGTTGATGATAGATGATCATCACCTCGATGCTCATGGTGTTTGCTTGCGAGAGGATGCTAATGTTGTTACGTCCATCCTTCCACTGGATTTGAAGGATCTTCCACAGGCAGCATTGATGGTATTTCTCCAGAGACTTGAGGTGTCTCCTGTACGTTGTCCATGTCCCAGCTCCATACAGCACCATGACTGCTTGATAAACCATGAGCTTGGTTTCTGATCTGATGTTATGATCTTCAGACACCCATTTCCTCCGGCATCTGAAGACTGCATTTGCATATTTGAGGTGATAGTTTCATAGTTTCATAGTTGGTCGGGTCGGAAGGGACCTGAGCAGATCATCGAGTCCGACCCCCTGCCATGGCAGAAAAGAGTACTGGGGTCAAACGCCCCCAGCAAGGTGTACATCCAGCCTCCTCTTAAAGACCCCCAGGGTAGGAGCCAGCACCACTTCTCTTGGAAGTTGGTTTCAGATCCTAGCTGCC
>NW_017728917.1:12923953-12937616 GCF_001723895.1 Crocodylus porosus
TAAGACATCCCCTGAAAATAAGCCATAGTGTGTCTTCTTGAGGAAAAATAAATATAAGACAGTGTCTTATTTTCGGGGAAACACGGTATATACTGGGACAATGTTCCTCTATACTCTGTTATAAACGAGCATGGCATTGCTACTGAAACTTGATGAAAGCTAGGTCAAGCAAAAGGTATTTGAAAAGCAAATTAAATTTTCTTGTGACGAGATTGATAGAACCAAACACCACAATTCCTGCCCCTTTCCCCCTTCCCAATTATTAGATGAGAAGTAAACACGGTCTGAGCATGTTCTGCTTTATTTTTACGTTGTTCTTTAGTCATCTCATTAGGATGATAAATACCGGCACATTGCTTGTGAAAATGGATGGTAGTATCAGTTGACCTGTTTATTTCCTTTTTTCCATAGAGCATAAATCATGATGATGTCCCCAACACCGCTTGAAGTCCAAAGTAGCTTGATTAATCAACTGGTGTTCGGATGCTGCCGACAGTGGTCCCTTCTGGATTCAAGACCTATCAGTCAGACTCACTCTGCTTTCCTAAGCCTTCATGTAGTCAAAGGATGTATCTGTCTATCCCTCAGGTACAACCGACATAGTTGGGATGCTTTCGACTGGAATCTGAGTGTATATTTATCTTCTCCATGATAAAATTCAAATATGGAAGTATAGATTGGTCTACTGATCTGTTTCAAAGCAGGGAACACATTCAGTAAAAGGAAGCCGGGCTTCTGTCCAGTGAAAATGGGGGGGCTAGATCATCAAAGCTCTCTGAATCTTTTCCGAAGAACAATTCGGACCTTTTTACTGGTCCCCCGATTCGATTCTGGGACTGAATCGGGCCGAATCTCCTCTGAATCGAATCAGCACCTGGTGCAGAAGTCCTACTTACATCAATGCATCCAGGATTTTACCATGCCTAGAAAAGACTGCAATTCTCCTTGTTTCCTGATATGGCCCAGTGAAGCTGTCCCCTGCAGCGCTACCCCTGTGAACAGGGGCGGATCCAGGGCAGGGTGCAGTGGTATATTTGCACACCCCTTTGATTCCTGCTTCACCCAAACTTTAAAACCAACTGCCTGACAGCGGCAGTGTTTCCATTCAGGCAGCAGTGAGACAGTCAGCTGACTTCATTAAAATCTACCTGATTCCTTCTAAACTCTTCATTCCACAGGTGTTAACAACGCTCTCTCCTTTTTAAGGGTCTTGATGTCCCACTAATCAAGCTATCCTTTGCTCTGCAATTCTGCTATTAGCTGCTCCTGGTAATGAAGCTCCTATTTCACAGCCCTGCAATCTGTTTTTAAGTCATTGCAATGAAGTTGTATTTGTTTTTGCTTCAATCTTAAACTGAGTAATACAGCCCGAGGCAGCTAAAGTGTTAGTAAAGCTTCTGGCTCATTTTTAACAGGGGAAGAATGTGTTGCTTTTTATGGAACAATATACCTCATCATCTGCACTTCCCTGTTCAAAATGCTTCATCCGCCCATGCTTGTCTGGAAGTCTTTGTTTGGTATCAAAGGATTAAGAGGGTAAATTTCTGCTAGGCTTATTTTAGGAGCCAAATCTTCTCATCTCTTTTTGCGCTGGAGCTCCGCATGACACAACGGATTCCAGTGGGTCAGTGACTTTGAAAAACAAGTCTCATTTTAAATTAAGGCAAGTTATATAAGCATTTGCTAATTAAGGAAATTGTTTGCCTGCCATTCTCCTCTATTAAGAAATATACGCACATGAACACAGGGCAAGTACTTGGGAGGCCTCTGAGTTGCCCGTGGCAGTATTGCTCATGGCAAAAAAGACTTCTAAGAAATTTTTGCAGCAGGATTTAAAAATAAAGCCAAGTGTTGTTTCTGAAAACCAAGTGAGATATGTGTTAGGATTTCAAGCAGCACAAGATGATAATATTCACACTTCCACTAACAAAATCTCAGAGGCATTTGAATATTATAAAAGGGCCCAGTTTAATGTGCAGGGGAGTTCTGCTTGCTCCTCTTACAATCGTAGAAAACGAGGGCGGGGAGGGAGCTCAGGGGGTCACAGCTAGTCCAACCCCCTGCTCCAAGCAGGACCAGCCCCAGCTACATCATCCCAGCCAAAGCTTTGTGTAGCTGGGCTTAAAAAACTCCAAGGGTGGAGAATCCACAACCTCCCCGAGTAACCTCTCAGCGGGTAACCTCCCTAGGTAACCTCACCCTCTTAATGCTGTCAGAGTAATTTGGCCAAGTCCCCAGCTGGTGCATAAGTGAAGCAGCCTCCCTTATAAGTAGCACATTTACCAGTCAGAGAAATGGAGTAAAACCCCAGAGGTCTGTGGTTTATGGTTTAGGTGCACCCTTCTCGGTGATAAAAGAAAATACAGCTTTTTCTGCATCTAAAGGCAACCTAAGGAGGGACGGTGGGGTCCTGTACTGGCCCCTGATGTCCCAGGGGCAGCTCCGGGCTGCCCTTCCAAGACCTTGTGCAACAAGCCAGAGGATGATGCTTGGTGTCCCAAATTTGCTGCATGGATGTGGGGCTGAAGGGTTTTGCTGGTCTGTTCTGCGGGAAGGTCCCCTAGCTAGTGTGTTAGCCTTCTGTATTAAAGAGCTGCTCTCATCATAATTAAAGGTTTTTTTTAAATGTTTTATAAATGGTTATTAGAGATAGCAATAGATAATCAAATATTATAGATTGTGACTGGGTCCAGTGGGTCAATCAATCATTTCTATGCATAGCTAATAAGCAGCTGTATCTCCTTGTATTGATTTGCCTTATACCCATCAGTGTCACACACTTGACATATCTGCAACATGCCTTTATCTCTGAAGTGGGGGACAAACGCAGCCTTCACATAAGCAGTAATATTTGTGACTACAGGAACAGAGAAAAGACCAAAGGTGACTGCTTTCACCTGCTTGCAACCCCTGAAGGTCTTCACAATTAATCCCTTCCCCCCACCCTCCCCTTGAAAGTTTCTGGATTCATTTACTTGAATCCTCTTTATTCCAATCTGTTCTGTTTGACAATTAATTGCATTAATGCTGAGGTATTCTATTCAAACACAGAGAAATCATAGGCATGAAGGATATTTTTTGCAGCGGTGAGTACAACAAATTGCTAAATGCTTTGGCCTGGTTGCTAGCAGTGATGAATGTGACTTTCAGTCAGCTTGCAGATGCTCTTCAAGGATTCATCAATTAGAGGAAATCCATTCTTCAAAAATCACAGATGAAAAAGCCTTTTTGGACTTCTGCTAACCTCCTCTGAAGCACTTGGGCCTTTGGTTGAAGAAGACTTTACAAGAGATAATTAACAGTGTAAAGCTGCACCTTTGCCCGGCCAGATCAGCGGCTTTTCCTAGTGCAGCTTCGCTTCTCATATCATTCATTTTTAGTCAGTCCATTTTCTGACAGTGTCTTAACCAATATCACTTTATGCTTCCAGGCATATTGTTTCACCTCCCAGAGCTTTGTAATCCTTTGCCTGCTTGCATTTCTATGACTGCTTGTAGCAGTGAAATCCATGCAATGAAGACATCAATACTGTTAGAAGGAACAAAGCACAGCATCAAAAAGGACCAATTCCTAATGCTCTTGTGCTGTCCTGTTGCCACTATTATAGTCCAACAAGTCTCCTGGGGTTCTTTCTTTACTATTACCCTTGCCCTTTTTTCTTCCCACTGGCCTTGATAAAGTCTTAAAATAGATACAACCACATTCTGCTTTTCCTTATCATCCCAAAATCTACATTTCCCAGAGCACAACACATCTCGTTTGACTACAATCTGAATGCATCCATTAATTTCCTAACCATTCACTTCCCTGTACTATCTAGCCTGGAAATCTCCTTACTGTCTCAACCTGGGTATTAAAAAAAGACAAATCCATGTGAGATCCCTATCATCCTATTACACTTACCACTGGAACCAATAAAACATGGGCAGTTTGCAAGAAGAAGATGTACTCTTTGTCTGAGAAATAGTCCGGTGGGAGTGATGATAGGACTATTTGCACTTTTCCACTTTGCATTTGATATTACCTGCATGGCAGTGAATCGCTATCCTGTACTGAGCCCAAGAAAGAAAGCATCCTCTTAGGCATCCAGAGGCAAAGACTTCAGCTGAATGTGTGTAAGGTGCTTTTGGTTTCAGTGCTTTACAGAAAACCCTTGACATTATTGTCCTTCCTGGTGGCCCAGATTAAATGAAAGAGGCCAGACCCAAGACATATCTCCCCCTTTCCCATCAGTGCTATGCACAGATAGTAAGAAGGAGACCCCTCCTAATTCCTGGTGCAAAATCTGGGGGGGGAGAGGGGATGTTGTGCTGGTGAAGGTTGAAAGGATACTAATACTCAGTTCAAGATGTCAAATGTACTGACCTTATCCTAATCTCTCAGTGCTGCCCAGGTACCGCATATTTGCAAACCTGGATCTGTGCTGTACTGCACTTCTCAGGCATGACCCCACAGTGCTCTACTACGAGCTCACCATCAAACACATGAGCGATGTCCTGTAATCAGTGGGATGTGTGCATGTGCAAACACTGACTTGATGTGGGAGGCAGACGTATAAGGACATATCTCAGGTACTTTATTTTCCTCTTCCCCCATCTTTTTTCTTGTTCCTTTTCTTCCCTTCCTGCTTTACTGCTGTGCGATAGTAATTAAGTCAACAGTGCTGGAACATGGCAAAAAATAAGACCCCGTTGCTGCATTTTGTGGCTTTTTTATTCACAGAGACAAAAAGTGTGCTTTGTACTGAGAAGCCCACTGCACGAACCTGTGCATTGCGCAAGAGGAAGTTGAAAAGCAGTGCAATTAAGGCATTATATTAAATGAGAATATAGGTGCTGAATAGGCCCTTAAACTCATTGCTCATCATGGCTTGCATTGTGCCTGATGCACGTGTTAGTTGACAGAGTCCCTGTGCTCCCTGTGGGTATTGTAGAAGATGGATAAGTGCCACAGTCCTAGGATGAAGCCACTGCAGGTGGGCATCTTAACAGGGTGTTAATTGAGCGGCAAGGGAACATGCGCTGCCTCCTCCTTGGGAGGTGCGGAGTAAAGCGCTGCTGAAGGAGCAGTGCCTCGCAGCCTGTATAAATGGCAAGTTGGGCTTTGCATCTCTGTGCCGTGGGTTTTGTAACAGTGAAAGGGCAGGAGGAAGGAGAAACACGCTGATGTGATGCTACAGTGTGCTTTGAAACTGGGCTTTTTAGGCTAGCTTCAGCCCAGCCTAGGTTAGATTCATGTTTAAATGGTCCTTAGAAAAATCCCAGCCAAGAATCATAAAGACCTGCGTCCTGCATCCTGGGGGCTAATTGATGCATTGGCTACTTGGCATAAATAATATCGGAGATGGGCTCAGAGGCACCTGGGGTTTTCTGGCCAGTGGGAGAGACCAGGAGGGTGCAAACACCGCTCTTTACAGCATGCTTATTGTCCATTGGGCCTGGCAAGAGTTAGAGCAGGTAGAGGCTGCTCTATGCTGTGCCAAATAATGAATAAACAGTCGGCACATACAGCTCACGCCCCTCTTGCCCTAGCAGATACCCACTTCAGGGACTGCGAGCCAACACCGCCACCTAAAGAGGAGCTCTTGGCTGCAAGATTCAGTGAGTTTCTGCTCTTTTTGAACAGTTGGCACAAGCAAAAGAGTGTGCCCCCTTTGCTGAAAGCTTACTGCGCCCTAGCGCACGAAGGAAAATGTGCATTAACCTTCAGACATGCGGAACTAGCACGGGCCGGGTCACTGCCCACTGCGAGCGAGTTGCTAGCAAACGGCCTTCTCGGTGACAAAGCCACCAGGTGAGAGTGTAGCCCCTGCCTGCGCCCTTCTCTTTGGTGTTATTCATGGGCATCAGCATTATTTGCAGAGGGAAGGAAGAACAGAAAACGGGCCCTTCTGCTCCCAGGCTCCTGACCCACGTCTGTCTCTAAGAGCAAGGTGGGCACTGTCGGGGAACCCACGCCCGCTTACGCTGTGTTTGAGCCTCTGAGCCCGAAGCAGTGAGCGGGAGAGGTGGTGGGAATGAAATGCTCTGGGGTGGGTGGGTTGTTCTCCTTGCCATGGTTAGCTGCTGCCGGCATCCGGGAGTTGCTCCTCTCCAACCAGGTTTAGCCCAAGAGAGAGTGAAAGCCCCCACTTGAGCTGGAGGCATTTGTCCAGCTGTGCAAAAGGGATTACGGCTCAATTCCTTCTGTGTTGCTAGCATCAACACCAGCAGCCTGACCCCTAATGGGCTCCTGAGCTTCAGGTCATCAGTGACCAACAGCCCTCGGTGACGTCCATGAAGTGCGCTGGAGATCTCAGCCCCGTGGGCGATGAAGAGGCATCTCGCCGTCCTTCTGGCAGCCCCTGGTCCCGTGGGTGATCACCTCGGCGTGCACCACGGGACGCACAGGGCCGGGCTGACTCTCACGCCCAGCGTCTCCGCTGCGCGATTCGGGCGGCCTGTGCCGTACATCCAGCCCCCGGGGCCTTGTGAGGCTGACAAGGCAATTAAAAAATATCCGGAGGAGTGCCTTGTTCATTGAAGTCTTGAGTTATATAAATAAATATAATGGCTGAGCTCCCCGGCAGATTGCAGAGATAGCGAGGGTAAAGCGGCACTCTTTGCAGACAATTAAAATGTCTTCTCTCACAACGTAAGGAACGGGAAGCCAAAGTCGATTATAACAAGAACTATTTAAATTACTGGCAAAACAATGTGATGTTTGCCCTTTGGAACGGCAGATGGCTAAGTACTTTATTTCAATGGGGATGATAAGGCTGCGTTCTGATATTTGAAAGATAAAAATATTTCTTTGTGTAATAGGCCTAGCTTCTTATTTATGAAGCTCTCACTTCCCTATCCTAAACAGTGTGGGGAAGTGTGGGGTTTTTTTTCCATTAAAACTTTGTTCTTTCATCTCCCATTCCTCCAGGATATGATTTCTTTCCCCAAGGGAACACTTCTGAAGCAGCATTTTGGTCCCTCTTATTTGACTCTTACCTGTAAATGAGATAAACAGAGGTTTAATTAGTCGTTGATGAAGTCAGCATGCGAAGCATCTTAAATAATTGGGATTTGCCTATTGAGTTAATGTCCTTGTAAATTATCCCACAGTAAATATGACTGCGGTTTCCAGATGCAATTTAATTGTTTATGCTATAGAGGTTTTTCAGAGACGTATTTAAAAATGAAAGTTTCCTGTTAAGTAACGGCATGAATCTACGAATACACTGACTGCTCTCGGGGCAGACACGCACCAAGGAGCGTCTGAGAAACCTTTGAGACGACTCCCTTCCTTTTGAGGCAGTGCCTAAGTGCCTGAAAATCAGGGGCAGAAATGCACAGCATCATCTTATTACAATTAAAGACACTTTTTTGCAAAAGTCTAGTTGGTCTAATAAAAGATATCACCTCTACCATGAGTTCTGCTTCCTTTTGCCTCTAGATCAATACGGCTACAACCTGGTACCTGACAGCAGCATCCTATGCTCCTGCAGTCAGCGGCAGCCGAAACTTCACTAATCCGGGCACAATATCAAAGGCTGAGCTTGTTTTTAAAAAGGCCACAAAACCACCTACACAACAGTGCAGCTGCCTGCAGCTTCTCCCAAAGTCCCCCCAGGGCTTTCAAACTACATGCTAAGGTTTTGGGAGCTGGGCAGGCCTGATGGTGGTACAGCGATGCTCCATCAGAGCAGACAGACACAACCAGACCACCGAGGCATACTAATGAACAGACCGCACGTTGCTGCTGCTTGATATGGAGGAGAGTTTTGCTTCCAATTATTAGCAATTAATCTTAAAGAGCCTGATAACTGGGTGTCAATTAGAGATAGGTGGAAGCCAAGAGGTTTGAACAGGTTGAAAATTGGGCACAATTTAATTCTCCGCCCTTGTTTAAATCCACCTTCAAGTGACTGAGGAACAAGGGGAACTTTTTTGTAGGAGCAATGAAGACAGTGTCTCCATTGGCCTTTCTTGGTTTGAAGACACATGGGGTATTGTGGCAGGACCTTCTGGTTTTAAGGTACTTGAGTTTTAAACATGGGAAAGTTGAATTAGGTAATGAGAGTCTTGGGCGCCCAACGATGAAGAGAAATAGGAACTGCAGGTTCAAGGGCCGCCAGGTCCTAAGCCCTGACTGGCACCAGGTGCCTCTAAGCGCCAGTGTGAGAAGCCCTCCATGGGCTAGCAGTTGTCTTAAACCCGGACACAGGAGATTTCCATCCCTCCCCCAGCTCCGGGTTTGCATTCACCGGATGCACATTCTTGCAAATGAAGTGGTAGCCAGCTGCCAGCTGCCAGCCAGGCTTACGTGAGCAATGCCTGCTTCCCACACTGGCTTCAGTGGGACTGTTCACAAAGCGAAGGGCTGGCCCCGGGAGCCCAGGGTGACAGGCTGATCATTTGCACGGCACACTGGAAAGCAATGAGGGGGAAGTTGATCCTATAAGCGGAAGGTCATGTGCTTGAACGAACTCAGCCATGTCTGCCATTTGCAGTCTCTGCTATGGGCGAGTCGCTATAGACCAGAAGTCTCCTACTGGAGGCTGTGGAGCTGCATCTCACACGCGGCGCCCGTCCTCCCGCGGCTGGGCATTGGGCACATCTCTCCCGCAATGTGCCTGCCTCTTCCTCAAGCAGGAGAGGCTCATCCTTCCAGCTTGCAAGATCTCCCATTCAGTCCCCTGGTCAGAAGCCGCCCTTAGCTGCCCCCAAAAGACTTTGGGCATGTTCTCCTACATGCGTGAGCTGCACATGAAGGGAAGAGCTTGCACAGGACCGTGGCCACATGCACCGAGTGCCGTCTCCGGCTGCCGCGGAAAAGCTGTGCGGACTGATGATGCTTTCAGGACGGCTGCAGGAAGGAAAGGCCGTGCTCCAGCTGGACTGACAGCCGGCTCCTGGTCTTAAATGCCCCTGACGGACACACGCTTTACCATGATCTGTCAGGTTTTCTCCCTGAGCCAGCTTTTAAGAGAATTTTTACAACTTTATGAAAAAAACACTTTGGCTGGTAAAACCTATAGAGCAGCAAAGGATGTGATTTTCACAGAGGAAAATAGTTACCTCGTTACCGTGTAACCAAGCCCTTTTATGGGATGGTAACAATTTATATCTATCCCTTTGCCATTAGGGAAGGGCAGCTTCTCCACATGGAAACGATCTGAAATGAAATGCCTTTATTAATGAGGTTAGGAACGCATTTCCCTCCTCGCCCGTCTCGTGACAGAAGCATTATTCAGTATCTTGGTGGGGAAGAAAATGAAAGGAAGGTTGCGGTGAAGTTTCCTGAATTCACAGCCCGTCAGGTTGTCTCGCAAAGAGTCAATAAAAATCAAACCTTTAAACTCCATCATAGGAGCCAATAAGCTGTTCGCTTCCTGCTGAGACTTAATAAGGCAGAGCCAGCAAAGGTTTGATTGCACTTCACTCCCTGCAGTATATAAAGAAAATTTCTCTAATACCAAAAGGTTTTAAGGGAAAAATCCTGGATTTAACATCCGGATTCCCACCCCCCGATACACAATTGAGAAGAGTTGGTGACTCCGGCACCAATGTGGGTAAATTAGGCTGAGACAACAGCAGCCTGCTCCCAGACAGCCTGTGATACATAGACTGTGTATCAAAGGAATCACTTGGAGGAAAAAATGACTTCCATCCTGGGCTGCTTAGGAGAGAAAATAAAATATTTACCAAAGGAGGCCAGCTGTTGACAAGTGCCTTTGAAAGGGAGCTCTTTCTTGCTTCATTAATTATGCTCACTTGTAAAAATCTTCAGCTTTTTACCCTCCTCGTGCATCAGCGTTGTGTATCGGCACAGAAAATGCCCTTGCAAGTTGTCTTCTCTTATTGTCCTCCCGCCTTCAGGGATGATTGTCGTCCTTGGGTGTAGCCAGGCTGGGCTACAGAAAGCACAGGCGTTAGAACAGGATGACTGCAAAGGGAATCTGCTTGCCTTTAAGTCCCTTGTTTTGCTGCCATGGGGTGTATACAAAGTGACTGTCCAAAAATGGCTTTGTTTTCACATTAGAAATACCGGTTCGCATCTCCCTTGTTCTTGCGGGAGGAATCTAGCGCAGATCGGTGAACTCCTGCAACTGCAATATTGCAAGAAGCCTCTGGTTTGTTTAAAGGCCTATTAGAAATAAAGTCCTGGCTGTATTTAGCATCCTGAACCCAGTTTAATGGCACGAACATAAATGTTAGTTGATTAATTTTCCTCCAAGTAAGTACCACAAGCTCAACTACACACGATAGTAGCAACTACAAACTTACAAGGAACGATTAGTTGATTACTTAGTTGATTAATTTAATTGACAGTTAGTTGATTAATTTTCTCTAAGTAAGAACCACAAGCTCAGTAGTAACACCTGTACACTTGCTGAGGACGAGAGCATTAACAGGACTTTCAGATGTTCGTCCCTCTGCTTTCTGTTCCTACGAATAAGGGACTATTCCCTATGTGTTCAGGAGGTAAGAAGCTTTTAAAAATCTTAATTTGCTTTCCCACTCAAATCCTCAACTTCCTCTCAACAGACTTTTTTCACTCTTTCTCCTACCAAAATGTAGGTCTAGTCCATGCTACTACGCCTTTTTTAACAAAACGCTTCTGGCACCCCTACTACCGCCCAGCGTGCTCATCTTGCTTTTGTAGTCTGCGCTCAGAAGCGCCAGTGGTGGACATGGCTCAGATAAATTAGACAGAAGGACATGAGCTATCGGGTTTGCGGGAATGCTTTGGTGTATAAAGTTATTTCTAAGAACAATTAAGTTATTGGCCCCTCTTGGCAAGGTTTGTGGAGCTCCTGTTTAAACGAAACAAACTACACAAACTTTGGACCTCGAAAGTCTGAGCAGGAATTTTTCAGAGCGGTCGAGTTGGAAATCAAGCTCCAGCAATTCTTCTTTTTACCACGGGTGAAACCTTTGCGAGAACAACGGCTTTTACCCTGACACCTGGAATTTCTTAGCATGCTGCGCAAGATGTGAAAATGCTGTTTTCCTTTCTGCTGACAGCTTGTTTTTCCACATCATTTGCTTCTTCAAACAATGCTTTACAAAAAGGAGCTCTGATGACTGTTTTCAGATGAAAAATGACAATTCCCGTGGAATGTGTTCAACGGCATTGACAGAAAAGCTGTAATTTCAAGCAGGAATCTCTCCTTGTACAGGCTGAAGGACCGGCCAGGAGATCTATTGTAAGCAAACTGAAAAACAGAAAAAATAGTTTCATAAGTGTCACTGATTTCAATAGATCCCTGTGGAAATACCTCTGATGTTTCCTGGGAAAGCTACATGATGCTTCCATAATACGCGCTCCCTTTGATACATTTATCTTTCCGTTCACTGGGATGGTGTGAAAGCTTGAGGATATTTTCTTCGAGGGTTGAGTTGTGCGGGATTTTGGAATTCTGTAAAACACTTTTTTGGTGAAGCTGAGCCGCCGTGTTTCACGGAAACGTGTATTTCTGACTCAACTCAAGCTTGCACCGTGGAAAGGGAATTGCAGTTCTTGCTGTGGTTCTGCATTCAGGCTGCGAGGATGATTGAAAAATATTCAGACATTTGGAAAGCTGGACATCAAACAACAAAATGTAGTGCGGGAAGGATAGTTACTGCTGGGACAGCGTACCACGCATTGTAGTAGGGTATCCGGCCTTTCCCTGTGGAACGCATGACCCTAAATCAAAGGTTTTGCAAGAGGGACTGTGAACCATACCCTAAAATCAGCCTGAGACAATGAGAAACTGCTTCTGTAGCCACATTAAAGTACCATGTTAATAACTTTTCCACAGCCTCATGGCAAAACCAATATAAAATTAGTGTTGTGGCTTGCTTTGTTTTGTTTTGGGGTTTTTTGTTGGGTTTTTTTGCTTTTTACAGTGTGTTCAATTAAAACAATGAACAATCAGTTGAAATGCTTGGAGCTGGGCACTCTCACCAAACGCTATTACACCGCTCTCCTTGCTCTCTGCAGAAACCAGCCATTAGTCTGCGGTGGAACGAGCATAAGGAAAAAGCAATACAAATATTTCCCCCAACTTCATTACACAGAGATGACTTATTCTTTTTTCCCTCGTGGCAAGAACAGCAGAGCTATATGTATGTACAACATCACTGTGTCTGACTGCAACGGGTGGAAAAATACCGAAAACAAGTCCGGCTGGATGATGCATAGGAAGTTTGCACTTGCTATAATTGATCCCTAACTGACACAGCCACAATGCACTGACATTATTCCTGCATACTGAACAAATGCTCTTGTAATAATTTTGTTTTGCTTATGTCTGAAATTGTGAAATTGGATCCGTCTGGCTCCGAGTCACAGGGGCGTAGTTTACTGCTTCCTTCCCCTGTCTTCCTTCCCCTAAAAATCAGCTGCATAGGATCAGCTCCAGGTGCCTGTACAAGATGTCTGGGGCATGGTGGAGTTTATTCAGGGAAATCCTATGATCCACCTGATGCAGACGGTTGCACTGGATGATCCCAGTGGTACCTTTGGGCTCTAATAACTATGAAAGTGAGCACTAGACTCTGGGAGCCCGTCTTCCATTTCAGCTACAAGGCTCACTAGAAGACTGCTTATATTGCTCTGTGAACAAAGGGCTCATCGCCAAGAAGTGACAAAGCCATAACTTCTCCTACTGACAACCTCACACAACATCACCTGTTGCCTCTGACCCAGGTCCAGTAACAAGGTGGCTCATTTGAAATGCCTGCGTGGGTCCAGCGACTCCTGGTCATTGAGAAACTAGTGTGGCAGCTCCTGCCATGCCTCCATTTCAGTGATATCCTTCTCTCATTTCCCCTGGATAGGGATTTTTCCTGGTACAACTACAAACTGGCACGTGGCCTTTATAACTACAGAGGGAAAATCTAAAATAAATTGCATGCAGTGCTCAGGATAGGAGACTGCTCTTGTGTATTCAGAGGTCCCAATCCACCATGTATTCCACAGAGCAAAAATGTGCGATCATTTCTAATTTGAGAAGCTAGTTTCCCCTTCAATACACCCAGCTTCTACCACTGCACTTCCAGAGTCATCATTGGAATGATTTTTTTATTTCTTTGACCCTTTATCATTAATATTTTCTATGTTTTTCTAGATCTTTCAGGCCCAAATCCTAAGTCAGGATGACATTGGACCCATATGCTCTGTAAACACACACGAGGACAGCCATTACCTCAAAGAGCAGATGTTAAATGAGGCTGCCTTAGTTAGCTAAAGGGAAAAAAATGGTTCCGATCCTACTAGTACCTATTTAGTAGTTTTTGCTTCTTGGGTTCCTGTACACATCACAGGGTTTAATCCTCATTACATTTAAATAGCTTTATAAAATTTAAACTTGTTTATTTTGAAGTGTCACATCTATGTTTGTATGCCCTAAGTGTTGGAACAAATTAAGCTTTGGATGTCGCATCGGTGTTTGCACTCACTAGGTTTTCAAACAAATTAAGCCTGGTTCCTGGCCAGCAGCACAGAAGAGTGGGATGGTCCCGTGCTGCCCCTCTGGTGTTTCCCACCCCATGCCTTGACATGCAGCTGTGGAAGCAGGGAAGTGGCACATGACTCAAGATAAAAAAAATGGAAGCAATTCAAAAGCGGCAGCAATTCAAAGGGGTGAACTACTTCTTTTGGACTTCCTACTTTTATTAAAAGGCCTGGAGTGAATTAAAAT
>NW_017728917.1:12938210-12973369 GCF_001723895.1 Crocodylus porosus
CATCCCTCGGAGTAGCTCTGTCAGCCCTGAGCCCTTTGGCAAGGAGGGGCACACCCAAAGCCTATGCGGCCTTCAGTGTCTAAATACAGGGGCCACCTTCCACCTCACTAGATCCTGACCTCACATGTGATGGCTTAGCACCGAGATGCTTCTTGTAAGCATGCTGAAAAGCCCTGCAAGCAGGGCTGGGGGCTGGAAATGGTGATGGCCACTCATAGGCGGCATCACACACGCCGGCATCACAACATATGTTCTGAACAGCAGCTCCAGCAGCATCAAATTGCTTCACTCTTTGCATTCCCAGAACTGGGATCACTTGCAAATTGAAGTGCTCTTAAAAACTTAAAGCACTCCATTAATTTTAAATTGCCGTACGCGGCACAAGCCCAGAACCCTCTTCACTTCCAAACCCAGGCACTCTTGGAAATGCGAAGCACTTCAGTTCCTTCAAACCACTCTCTCTGCGTGGCAGGCTCCAAATCCTTTCGGTGCGCATGTGTATTTGTCATGTTTATGCTTCCTCCTGAAGATGCAACAGAGCAGAGACACCAAAGCTCTTTGGTCAGTAGGGGACCAAAAAAATAAGAAAAGATAGTTTAAAAAATGGTTCAGGTAAGGAAATGGCAACTTTTTAAAGCATTTCAGTCATCTGCAAAGGCTGCCCAAAAAGTGGCTCTCACCCCCACCCCCAAAGCCTTGAGTAGAAGCAGGAGCAAGTGCGCTTGGTTATTTTATAGGTGCCAACAACTGTATTAACCCCTCGGTAGGTAGGTCTCCACTTTTCTGCACAACTGTTCCTGCTTTTCCACTTCCTCTGCCCACCTATGATGCTCTGGTCCTACTCGAACATCAGTGCAAACACCCGGCAGCGCAGCCGCTCCGGGCCTGAGCCGTGTATCAGATACCGGCTGCTGAGGAGCCTTTCCCAGATCAGCCTGAAACTGCAATACGGTTCTTCCCCTGACAAACGGCAGAGAGATTCAGATCAGCATTTTAATAAAGCTCTGTATTGAAGGAAAACAAAGGTAGAGCTCAGCCCAGCGGCACAGGAGACTTCAGGAAGAGGCCTGTAGAAGAGCTATTGTCAGGGCGGCAACGCAGCAAACTGATTTGCCCCAGTTGCCTGTTTTTTGTGCCGTTGGATATCCATGGAGGGGCCATCCCGTGGACAAGACGGTTGGGCCCGCATAGTCCTTGTCCCCACAGATCTTATCAGGAATGAGGCCCCTGGTCCAATGCAGTGATGCTCTTACCTAAACAGCAGCCAGGCTAGCAGAAGGCTAACGCTAGTCCCAGTTGGCTTCCTGCCCATGGCTGGCCCTGGGAGGCAGGTGCACTTTGCAACGGGCCTTTCCGTAGATGTGAAGAAGAAGCAGGGATCCCAGCGTTGTGTCTCACGTTCCCCAAGGGCCCGATTCTGCCTCTTTTCCTCGTGTGGGGCAGCAGATCCCACCCTGCCCATTGTTAGGTGAAGCACGGCGGGGACAGGAGCGGTGTCTGCAGGCCAACCCACACGTGCCTGGGGGCAGAAGCATCTCTCTGCTTGACAGGGAGGCATAAGTGGGGGGTTGCAGACTGCAAGCTTCGCCATACTCATGTGCAGGGTAGCAAACGAGTGCTGTGCAGAGGAAGGCTGGCCTCGTGAACACAGCCATCTACCCAGCTGAGCTGCTAGGGGAGGGGGCGACTGCCTGGTAGGACAGGCAGCCGCAGCGAGGCTCATGAGCCAGCAAGCAAATGAGGGTGAGTCTAAAGCATGCGGGCACTGCCTGTGCTGCTGCTCTGCGATGCGTGCCTGCTGCTACCCATGGAAAGAAACAGCTAGAGAATAGCATATCACTGAAGGGTAGCTAACATTATAGCAGAGGGCCTTTCCTCCCTTGCATGCAGGACCATGCTAAAACTAAAGTGGGGAATAAACCACAGGGCAAAACTTGCATGGTGCTTGTTTGCAGCGCAATTACCTGTTGCTAGGTTCCCCTTCCTTTTGTACAAAAGCAGCATGGAGCCAGGTCTCTCCCAAGCCAACCTGCTTTCCCGGGTCCTGCTTGCAGAGCTGCATGCTGCTGATGTTGTGCTGGGTTTATTCTCACCAAAATGCACACGTGCTTGCAGTTCTCCTGGGACTCCAGGCCCCAAGCTAGCAGCCCCCCTACAAGACGCATGGTAGCTATGGTGCCTGACTCAAATCACATTGACCAAGGTGGCCACAGACCTTATTTCACTGTGCAGGAATATACTCTTTCTTCTAATCGGCTGTGATGGATAGCAGGGACAATTCACCCAGTATCCCCTTAGGCGCTGAAAGCATCGAGGGCTGGTAGGATCCCTGACTCTGCCCTCCACCGACCAGTAGCCAGCATCTCTGGGCAAGCATAGGTTGAGATGAAGTATCTCTGCTCCAAGAAGTGGCTCAGCTACCCCCTCCTCAGAGCAGGGCATGGGTAGCAGGTCCTCAGAGGCACGGCTGGATCTCCGGTGCAGGGCAGCCCGCCGCAGCCTGGGCCATCTTGTAGGTCTCGGTCTAAGCCATGGGAGTTGTGGTGCCTGCAGGTTTCCTCTCCCTTGCTCCTGCTGAGGAGCGTGCCGCCAACTCGCCGTGGAGCAACGGTGTTTCGTGATTCCCGAGCGTTGGGTTGCAGTCGTGCCGCGGAGCCGGTTGTGACCCGAGCAGCCGTACTGCTGAGGGCCCCGACGGGGAGGGATGTAGCATGCTGAGCTGCACCAGCCCTGACGCGGAAAGCTTCCCGCTGCTGCCGCTCAGGGTGAACCCGCTTTGCCAGGAGACGAAGGCCCTCTGAGCGCTGCGTCGTTCCTGCAAGGGGGCAGGTGGCCGCTCCCTTTGAAGAGCAGCCTGGTGGAGCAGGGACACAGGGAAAGGGGAGTGGACCCTGCTCCCCGGCACCTGAGCGCACCTGTTTGGTGCAATTCGTATGGCCTGAAGGAGATCGTGGTAGCCCCCGGGCGAGCTTGGGACGCCACTCGCATAGTGCGTGCGGTGGGGGCCAGGGTTCGAACGCTGATCTCCCTTGTCTGTCAGTGCCCTGGGGAGGGAGCTTGCTGTCCTTTCAATAGCAACAGGTGAGACTAATGTTGCCCCCGTGGCAGCATGACGGGTGGGTGATTTCGAAAAATGTTGCGGTGGGCTAGCAGATAACACCCAGATTCATAAGGAAGTTCTTTTTCATCCATTGCATTTGGACGAGGAGTAGCCGAAGGCTTCAAATGTGCATTTTTTTTGGCCTGCTGAAGCTGTCTTTAGGGGCAGCAGCTGCCTTTGAGTCTGTCACGTGGGCTGTTCAGATAGCTGCCCGCTTTTCCCTGAGACTCCCCAGGGACTGCACCAGGTGATGGTCAATAGGGGAGTTCAAGGTCCTTCTGCAGAAGAAAGCCTGTTTTCCTCCCAGAACAGCAGCAGGTCGAGGAGTTTATTAGTTTGTATAGTGGTGACTTCTCTTGCAGTCATAAGCCTCTGCATTGCTCTGAGAACAAAGTTCAAGGGGGTCATACACACACAATGTTTTCAACTGAGGCTTGGAAAAATGAAGTACCCATCTGGAAATGTGATGGAGAGGAGACGTCAGGTGTGATTTAGAGGCAGCCAGCAGTGAACTGTAACACAATGGATGAAGATGAAGGTGGAAATGAAAGGATTACTGACCAAAACAGGCCGCTCTCCATGCAGTTGGGGGTTGACGAGCTGTTCTGTATTGGATCACTAGCAAGAAAAACTAAAGGCTGTGGGAGCTCTTCCTATACCAGAATTGCTGCTGCCTATCACAACTCTTTGCCCAAGGTCCAAGGTGCATATGACTTAGCCCCTACAGTGGCACACACCCTACAAAAACAGATTTATTTCCTAGCAAGGGAGCCTGCGGAAGCTGCCCCTAACCCTAATAGCTTCCATGATGTGTTTGCAGTTCAGCCTGTAGCTGTCAGCTCAAAGCCTCCGTAGCCAAGACGGATGGCCTCCAAAATCTCCAGCCTGCCTAACATTTAGAGCCGGTAGCATGCCAGAAGCAAGCCAGCTCTGCAAATGTCAGTGTTTGCACTGAATTGTGCCCCATCGCCTGGATCACGTGGGAGCCTGAGATCCCAGTCGGACCTGCATGCACCTTTTTGTGGAAGCAGCCTGGAGGTGAACTCCGCTGCGGCAGTATCCTCATGGATACCTTGGCTCTGCTTAATGATGCAATTGCAAGGCCTGAGGGGTCAGGGTGCAGCAGACCAAGGGAAGAGCTGCTGCAAACACCCTGCAAGGAAATCTCTTTGAATCTGGTGCCTGTTCCCACACAGCATTTCTGCCAGGGGCCTCCAAGCCTCCCCCTTGGGCTGCAGGGGCTAGAAGGCTACAGCAATCACAGGGCTGCACAAAGTAGGGAAGGAAAGAAGAGCCCACAAAGCCATCCCATCCAACTGCAGATGTCGGGCAGGGTTGCACCAGGTTTGGGAGCAAAGATTCGCTCTACTCTCCTTCAAGAGAAAGCCAAAGGCTGGGGGGGGCGGTGAAGAAAGCCAGCTCTGGGCTGCATATCCCGAATCCTGCCTCGGTGAGCTTTGCCAGGTCACCCTTTTATTCTTGGGTACGTGCTTCTGTTGGAAGAGCTAGACGTCGCTGTTGGTGTAACTGGTGAGGTGCCGGACGGCTGCTGTGATGCCCTCTTCAGGCCCCCTCATCCCTGCTGGGCTCTCTCTCTGCCTTTCCTGTCGAGGTCTCGCCTTGCCTTCTCACCTGCCACATCTTGATGGAAATGTTAGGAAAGGGAGGCTGCCCTTAGAGCCTGATGAGTCTAAGGTGCTCTCTCCCCTCTTCAGCGGTTGACTCTCCCAACCTAGCTTGCCTTAAGGGCTAAATGCATAGCTCCATCCATCCCTACACTACACCTCATGCCTTGCAGATGTTTTGAGTCCCCAATCAAGTGTGGGACGCTTATTCTTAAGTCTCCATGCCCTTGCTGGGGTTTCATCCTGCCCCTCTACTCTGGCTGGTCCCTTAGTCAAGAGCCACTGTTTAGACCTGGCTTCAGCCCCAGTTTTGCTCCTACCTGGGCTTTGGACCCTGTGGCCCCCATGCTCGCCCCGATCTGGGATACCAGCTCTCTGCATAGGTCTTGAGCCTGTCTTCCACAGGACTTAAGGTTAAACCACTGGTGCAACTCATACCAAAACATTTCAGCTCTCTGGCACACACACAAGCCCTGGCTGGGTTTAACATAAAATACAGGCTACGCGCCTGCCTAAACGAGCCTCTCTCTGCCCCAGGCAACCCTCCCTTATCCCCAGGCTTGCAGAGCTGCTCCCTTCCAGCTCTCCTGCCACTGCAAGAGTCCTGCTGCTCTGGTGCCGAGAGCTCCTCACTCCCTGGCTTTCAGGGCTAGACCGCCTGCCTGGCCCCGGTCTGGGCTTATATGGCCCAAGCCCAGCCCTCTTCTGGTCACGTGACTCTCATGTCATCTGACCTGACTACAGGGCTTTTCTTTAACCCTTGCTGTGCTGGCTGCCAGTGCTACAAAGATCCTGCCCTTAGAGGGGCCACCCCATTTTCCAGGAACAGAGCAAGGGGTCCCTGTTACAGCATGGCTGAGCCATCAAGGCCCAGGCCGTTGTGGGGTTTGCTAGTCATCCGGCTGCCTGGCCTCTGATCCGCACTGCGCACACTTCATCCTGTGATACCGAATTTCTGGCCTGAACATAAGTGACCAACAATTAATTTTGCAATAAAAACTAAAAGTGATTTGGCTTCCAACTGCACGCCCTGGATCGCAATGCCAAAGGCTTCGTGGCAGTGTTGGCTTGTTTGGATGGAGCCGTAGTAAATGGAAATCTCAAAATGACTTTTCGCTGCATCAGAGAAAAGAAAAAACAATGGTGATGGTCCCCCAAATAGCTCTATTTGTATTTGCTTCCCTGGAATTTTTATGGTAATATTTGTTACACAATAAATAATTCAGCACGTTGCAAATATATAAATAAAAGCATTGATCTTGGCATCCCAACAAGACTATCAAATATTTAGATTTTCATGGTCTTTAAAGTGACTGCTTCCATCGCAGGGTTACAGTTCGGCAACACAACTCATTGAGCAGTCAGCTTTCATCTTCAGTCAAAGCAGCCATCACGCACATTAGCATGCAGCTGTCCTCTGTCAGAGGGAAACTTGCTATTTCAAGGTACGCTCCCTACCTTTAGGCCAAGTCCTCTCTATTCATGTGCAGCTGGGAATTAAAAAAAAAAGTAACAAGCACAAAGATGTTAATTTCTATCCATCCCAAATGTCACGGCTGTTCCTGTTTTGCTTTACTTTGGCCCTAAGCCCAATAGCTCATGAAGGCTCCACGTCCAGTCTGTGAGTATGGAGCGGTTTCTCCAGGCACGGGCATTAGGGTTGTGCACCAAAAGCTGTGGGAAATGCACAGCCAGAGGAGCCGGTGTCTCTGCTCCGGGCTCCCCGTGACATGAGACGGCATGGCACCTCTTCCAGGAGGTGGCACATCACCGCTTTGCCTAAAGGCCTTAGAAGGGGGATTTGCCTTTCACACTAATGAGAGACATCAATTATCCCTTGCATCTGCCATAGGTCTGCCCAGCATCTACATGGCAGGGTTTGCCCTTAGTGCTCCCTGGCATCTTGCACTAGGAAGGCTGAGAGATGGGTGCTTTGCTTCCCATTTTTAAACCGCAAAGGGCTGTGCACAAAGGTCCCTGGAGTGCCGTGTGTCTCCTGGAGGAGCCAGGCCATACGTGTGGACACCCCAGGGATGCACCAAGCCCTCGGCACCCTGGGGAAGGGATGGATGCCTCCATTGTTCATGCACAGACCCACAGCCTGACTCCTTCTTCGTCTGGATATGCCAGGAAGCGACTTGCCTGCTAAGGGCAGGCTGAGGGGCTGAGCCAGCCTGCAAGAGCCCCCCACAACCTCTCCGGGCCGGGCTGGGAACAGAGGGCCGCAGGCCTGCTTCCCACTCACAGCTCAGCCCCACGAGGGATCAAACCGCTCTCCAGGGCTTTATTGTACCTGGCCCCTGAGCAGGAAGGCTAGATGAGTGGAAGGGCTGATAGCAACCCCCAGTCAGTCTAGCCCCCCTGCAATTAATGCAATGCAACGATTCAGTTCACGAGTGATTAACAGTGGCTCTAATTGCTTTCTCTTCCCTGCTTCCAGCTGGCAGAGGGATGGGCGCAGAGCCGGCTTTGCTGACATTGATGCATATATGCTCAGATGGACGGCCCGTGTTGCCTCCTCTCATCACTGCAGGGTCCCAGCTCTGATCCTGATGCAGCAAAACACAGGGGCGCGATCATCCCTTTGCTTCTGGAGCATGTGGAGGTGGCCAAAGAACTGCTCTGTTACCAGTGCCTTGCTTTGATCCATTATTTAATTCATGTCTAGTTCCCAGGTGGAAAAAAAATGTCATTCCCTGGCTGTAAGGCTGGGTGCATGTGTTGGTAACCAGCAGGATTTGTACCATGCTGATTTCTCATCCGGGTTAACCTTTTCCTGGTTCGGGGCACTGCTGCTTTTGGGGACACTAGTAAAATACTCTTGAAACGATTCTCGTCGCTGTTTCTGGTTCTCTGCTCTGTTCTCCCCGGGGTCGCGGTTCATAGCTCTTTCCAGCTCTGCGTCACTGGCCTGTTTGCAGTGCGACAGCTTTTCCTGTCGACCCACAGCAGCGGTAAGCAAGCCGTGATCATTGGTACCCATGCAACCACAAAGTTTTAGTGCTGTGAGCAGTTCCTCCTGATGTGACCAGGTGAGAGCCCACTGAGTCAGAGGCAAATGGTTTGGAGCTGGGAAACTCGTCATCTCCAGCTGCTAGCGATTGCAGGGTGAGTTTGAATATCCGCAGCAGGGTTTCTATGTGCACAGCAGCCCAGATGCTGGGGTGTGAGATTGAGGGGGGATCTCAGGAGGAATCGGGTGGAGCTGGGAGGAAGTCAGAGGCTGCGGCACGGCGAGCTTTACAGACCCATCTGCTTTTCATAGAAAAGTGGGGCTGGAAGAGATCATGCAGTCCAGCCCCCTGCCTGGGGCAGGATCAGCCCTGGTCTGGGTCATGCTGGGGTTTGGGCTCACTCTCACGCAGGGGTCAGGACAGGACCTGGGATTTACCCAGATGTGTGCGGAGGGGAGGTCCTGTTCTCTCTGCCTCCAACTGCTGGTCTGGGGACTCTCCCAGCTGTCACTCAGCTAGGAAAAGCCCCCCCACCCTGGACCCTCAAGGAAAGAAGAAGCACCGCGTGTCCTTGCAGGCAGCCTGCAGCGTGTCCTTGCGTGGCACGTGTCCGTATCGTGAGCCATGCAGTACTGTTGATGCCTGTTTGCAGCAGCGCTCAGTAAGAGCAACATCCTCATACCAGCAGCCGCAGACATTTTCCAGGCCGTGGAGTGAGGTGATGCTCCATATAGCAGCAACACTTGGTGAGGGACACAGGGGCTCTACCATGCTTTTTCTACCAGGCTTTGCCTGTACTGCCCTCTTGGCCTCTGCTTAAGCCACCACTTCTGTCTGGGAAAGGGAGAAGCCCCACGGCGTGTCCCCAGCTGCCTGTCCCTTCCCAGGGCTTGGTGAAGACGGAGGGGAACTTGTCTCTGGAGTGCATCCAGTCATGCATGAGGCCATGGGTAGTTGACCAGGTAATTTTGCTAAGAGGTTCGACAATGGATTTGTCCAGGATGGCTTGGATAGGGCTGATCCTATCCAAACCAACAGTCATGCACGAGGCCAACACTTGCAGCCAGACAGCTTCTCTGGAGCGCATGGCCCACTGCAGACTTATACAGGGGTAGGTGATTACCACTGAACAACAGGGGAGCCTGAGAAATATGGGAACTGCAGCAATAATTAGGCCACGTCTTTCTGGATCTGTCTCCCTGAGAAGGAGTTTGCTGGTCTGTTAGGCAGGAAGCATTGCTTGCTTTCTTCTTGCTGGGGGTCATGGTCTTGCTTTCAGATGTCACCGCGTGGCCATTGTAAGGACAGGACTGAGGGGAAAATGCATCTTGTGAAATTTCTAATTTGGATGTCCTGAGATGGAAAGGCAGGTGGGAGCTTCTGGACTCCAGGGATGTATTGCCTCCTTTCAGGCAGAGCCTGGGACATGGCTTGACCAAGCATTGCTGATCCTAAATGACGCCATTAATGTGCAGCTCTGCCACTCTTTTCTCTCCTGCCATAGGAGCAACCTAATGCTGATGGGGGAAGAGCTATGCACCTTACCTGCTGGGCTCTAGAAAAACCTATCCATTGGTGTCGACGTTATCTGAAGACCTTCTCCAGCAAGCGGATCTTCAGGGGACACGTTACCACGCAGGCCGTGCGTGTGCTCCTTCCAGCATTTCATCTGTCTCCTTGCATGGGGGGGGCTTGGGGGCATCTGCTAGCAAAATGAGAGAGCCAAATGCAACCTTTAGCACATGTGGGCATCATGTGGGCTCGAAGAGGGCGCTTTAAGGCAGGCCAGTGAGTGGTGAAGACTTGTCTTCTCTTTGGTAACAGATCGACTTGGGTTTCAACACTGCCCATATGCTTTCAAGAAAAACTGCCTCCGTTCCCTCCATGCCAGCAGCCTGACATGGAAAGGCATAACACCTCCCAACATGAATAATCATGGGAATAAGGATAGCTTCTCAAGAAGCATCAGGCTTCTGCTCCTTGGATACCCGAAGTGACAGCTAACGTGTACACACTGGAGCCAAACGGATGGCTCTCCTCTGTGCTGCAGCCCCGCCGGCTTTCTTCCTGCGCTGGTCACATCTCAGTAGCATCTCTTCTGCTAGATCCTGAATCAACACAGAGCTCAAAGACGGTCCCTGCCCCAGAAAATGTATGTTTAGGTCATACAAAAACTAACCACATGCGAAAGGACACATGAAGGTGTGAACGGGCAGAGAAGCTGAGGTCCATGGGATCCTTCCGTGAACTCAGAGGGGCAGGCGATGCAGGTCAGTGATACGTCACACCTGTTTGAGCTGCCTAATAGCTAGGTAGCAATGCTGAGATCCCTGAAGCCGGCTGCTTCTTCCCTCCACTACCACGTTAGGGCGTGCAGGCCGTGCACTCGTGCAGGTCTACAGCTGCTGCAATGGGCACCCTTGTCCTACTCCTGCCCTGTGGCTTGCATTTTTAAAGGCACAGTGTAGCACCCTTCTTCTGGTTTCCTTCTCATTGAGGCCCAGGGTAAACCCTCCTTTAGCAGCTTTTTCCCCAGGAAAATCCATCATGGAGTCACTTTTCTAATCACCCATCAAACCCCGGGTCTCCACATCGCGCTGCGATTTCCAGTCTTCTGGACGTTGGGAGACCAGTTTTGCAAGCATCCTCTTTGGAAGTGACTGCTGAGCACCTGAGCGTCCGTAGTTAATGGGATCCAAAATGTTCTCCTGATAAAACAAGGCTAGCTACCCAGGCAGCATTGCACAGATCCTGCTCACAGCGGTGACCTCTACAGCAGAAGCCAGGCTTGATTAAAAGTGTGCTTCCCTGCAGCTTCGATGAGGCCATCAGGTCATGCTTGTTACTCTCATGTGCCCCCTTTTATTGGCGATTCTCCTGGAAATAGATGCCAGCATGGATGCGGTCCAGAAAAGCAGTCAGCAGCCAAGCGTGGCCTGGGAAGTCTTGCACAAGGGATCACACACTGCTGTTAAGAAGTTTCCTCCCTTTAAGTCTGCCCCAGGAGCCCAGGGGCATGTGTGCATTGGGGAACCCATGCTCCGTAATGTGTGCTCCTCAAAGGCAGTTGTGGCCGTGGCAGGGAGACCACCTCTGTCACCCCTATATAAGTGCAGGTTCTCTACCTATAACCTTCCCACTTTGTGCTGCACCAACACTGACGTTGCACAGAAGGCACAAAGTGAGGACATCTGTCAAGGACAGGGCATTTGAAATGATATACTCATAAAATCACAGAATCATAGAAAACAAGGGCTGGAAGGGAGCTCAGGAGGTCGCATCTAGTCCAACTCCCCGCTCAAAGCAGAACCAGCCCCAGCTGCATCATCCCAGCCAAGATTTGGTCTAACCTGTTCATGAGACGCCTTGGATGCGTGGAGTTACTGATCTGCGCACGTCTGCAAGATCAGAGCCTGGATTAAGTACAGCTTGTCTGCCATTTGCAATACTGGCCTTTATGAGATTAAATTACATATGGCTTCAAAATTCATCTCCTCCCCCCAAAAAGCTGGAAATATTCGAAGTGCTATTAATGGGGGGGGGGGAGGGACAGTTCCTGTGTATGATAATTCAGTTATATCTCCCTGTATTGTTATTTTCCTTGAGGACAGGATCAGTCCAAGCTTTACTGTACCAAACACAGTTACCAAACCTCTAAAGCACGCATTAGAAATGTGCAGGAGGAATCCAGCTTTGAGGCGGCTAAGTACATGCTGGGACTTTGCATACTTAAGAAAATAAAGGAAGAGCTGCGTCAGGCCTTTGAAGTCTCGATGCAGTGTTGCCGTTTTGCAGGAATGGGATTATCGCTTAAACACTGCTGTCATCCCTTTTCCCGTTTGGGTTAACGAGCACAGGCTTGTGTGTGTGCGCGTGTGTAAGAGAGAGAAGAGGGCAGTTTTTCAAGGCCCCCTCGATATCAGTAAATCATGGTCAGCTCCAATCGTTTTTCTCCGATGGCTCATGAAAAAGTTCGATGACTCAGCTGTTTGTCGTCACTTGCTGAGTGCTGAGTCATCAATTGACCGCCCTGCGTGTCCAGTTGCACGCTACGAGACGGACTGGATCCCCCTGAAGGACTGGACAAAGCAACCCCTGAGGAGTTGGAGTAGGACAAGCGGGCGGCAGTGACAGCAGTAGAGAGACAGGCAGAGATGGGGGCACACACCTGTGCAAAGGTGAGCACACTGCTCCCACCGCACGCACAGCTGGGGATTGCCGTGGGGCCCGTCACAGCTGCAATCATAAGCCTGTTGTGAAGGAGCGAACGGATCATGTCCAAGTGGTGGCTGTTTCATAGTTGCGTAGATGTTAGGGGCTGGACGGTGCCTTGCAGACCATCGCGGCGGGCTGCTCTCCTTTGCTAGGAACACAGGATCCAGGCTGAAATGCACCCACAGGCTTGGGAAAGCTGATCCAAACTCCTAGAATAGCATCAAGCTTCCCCGCTCCAGAGCAATGCCCCTTGGGCCCACTCCCATTCATTTCCCCACTGCTCCCCAGCCACTTTCACGCCTCTTGCTCGCACGGGTATTCCTAGAAGGTGCATGTCACGGCCACGTCTGCGACTCAGCAGTGGGTGCACACGCATGAGCAAGCCCTCTCCCACTCGCCCACCCGAGGAGCGGGACCGAGCGGATCATGCAGGAGCCCGCAGGGCGCAGACAGCGAATATCTCCAGCATGCAGGCTTTGGGCTTTTTTTTTTCTTTTACGCTCAAGTGGAAATGATTTGTAACCAGATCCTTTGGAACAGCAAATGCCTGCAGGAAGCCCTGGCTTGGGGATATTTTGAAAGCAGGAGGAGAGGCCAAATTCCTTGGGTGTATTTTGTGTTGTCGGTGACTCACCCCGCTCTAGGAATGATGCGAGCACTGACAATAGCGCGGGGGGAAAATAGGAGCAATGCCCTGCCTGATACAAATTAGCAGGGCACTTCAGATAAGGGGAGTCGCTGTATTTGCAGGATGCGGGGGCCACGGCAGGTCCCTGTGCTAATACATCATTATCTACCCACCTGCTCTCTGACCCACAAGGCAGGCAAGCGCCTTAATAATGGCTTGCTTTCTCCTGATTGATCTTATAGTTGGGAGAAGCTCAGCAGATTGGCCAGGGGAGGAGACCGTAGGCAGGGAACAGAGATGGCTCCTTTTATATTGCTGTTTACTACTTGCCCTGTGTCCTTCTGGAAGGAGGCACGCAACTGCTCTTATGGATGAAAACGGGTTGCTGTTTTCCTCTCGTTATTTTAGTAGACCCAAGAAAAGGCGAGGAGATAGCTCAATCGTTACCCACAAGCCTCTAAGTAGGAGAGAGATTTCTGAGAGGTGGCTCGCTGGGAAACAATACTTGGAAGCTGAAGCCGGACAAACTCAGGTTACAATATGGTGCAGTGGGAAGGTGACCATTGGTGTCGCTTGGCTTCACCATCGCTGGAAGCCTTTAAATCGAGGCTGAACATCTGCAACAGGAGTTGGCGCTTCGTGTGGCCGGGGAGGCTTGCTGGCCTGAGTTATGCAGGAGAGGCTGGATAAAGATCCCGCATGCCCTTAAGGCTTACAAAATGCTAAATGCTTCGATCCTTTCTCCCCTGCCTGTAGGAGCGTTCATACCTCCATTTAGATGGAGGTGCCCTGTCTGCTTCTGTCATCCCAAGGGCACAGGAGGATAGAGGGTCGGGGTACCTCCCCGAGTCCCCGCTGAGCAGCTGTCCACAGTCCATCTCAAGTGCCTGCAGTGCCTGATACTTCGATGCATTCAGCAAACAGTAGGAAATTGTCTATAAATTCCTGAAGGGGAAATGGATGGTATTAAGCCTATTCTTAGACAGCAGGCTCCCGATATACAAAGTGCTGACTCTGTCAGCGAGCGCATAGTCTGCTGACATGTTTTTGCGGTTATAGTAATCACAATGAAGTGTTGCTTCCTCTCCCTTTGCACACTGAGTCAGATAAGTTTTAGGCAAAATTAGTCTTCTCCGGCTGCTGAAAACCCAGCGAACGTGAGCACTTCTCTAGGCACCCATGCACACAACCTAGCCTGTCTCGCACCGCTGGCTTCCTCATGAACTATTTTGGCTATTGAAAATTGCCCAAGTGGAGCTTTGCAAGTTGTTTAAGAAGAAGAATTGACCACTAAAAGGCCTTGCTGATGGAGCGAATGGCCTTGAAACCGGCCCAAACAAACCCGGGGCTTCAGAAATGTGGCAGCTGCATTCATCTACTAGTTTGCAGTGTGTCTTCATGGACGAAGCCCACCCCAAAGTCGTTCCCAGCTATGCCATTCATTTGCTTGGAGGGGCTAGGCCAGTTGTTTCCCCTCTCTGTGCCTCAGCTTGTCTGTATACAAAATGGGTTTAATGGTCCTGGCCTCCTGCATAAAATGCTTGAAAAGTTGCAGATAAGAAGTGCCACATAAGAGCTGGATATTGTTATGAGCGCTGCTGCTATTATTTCTCTATGTGCAGCGTGAGACTTTCGGTGCTGCTGCTGTTACCCCACTTCCCTTTCTGCCGGGGAAAGAAAAGACTAGGGCTGGAAACATTGGAGGAAGGCTTGTGAAGTTGTCCCTGGTGCTGGCACATACTCTATCAACTTGGAGCTTGTTCCCTCTCATGGCGTTCACTCAGCCCCATTCATGCATCTCTCATTGCATAGGCGATTTGGACTAGTAAGAAACAGTATATGATAAGACAGGGCAAATGTGGGAATCAAAAGGCATAGCATCTCCCTTACTCACAGGTGAACGTCTATTCAAGTTAATGAGCTTTGCACGGCTATTAGTCTCTGCACCAGGGAGCGTACAACGCTAACCGATCACCACGCATGGGTGCTAATACTCCTCTCTGTGTGTCTGGTTGTGCTAATGATTTTCCCGTGAGTCTGGCACCTGGACCCAGTTTTGATGAGACCGCCTGCTTCATTTCCAACTCCTCCGCTGTGATGGATGACTGACGCCCGGGAAAGGGCATCTTGCAAAGGGGGCTTGTTCTCAGACACATCACAGCCTTCTTGGTTCTTAACTCATGTTAGCCTGACACAGAAGCAGGCTATCACCGCTCTGAGGGTAGGGAAGACAGAAAATAGGGCTTTGCATTTGCATAGCGCCTTGTATATAGGGAAATCATTAAATAAAGGGGGGCTACTTTCCTACTGGGAAAACTGAGGCATTAGTCCACTTCTCAAAAGTGGTCTAGGAAGCTTGTAGCTTGGGTCTGAGATATCCTGGCTCACAGCCTTGTCCTTCCACTGTATTCATTGGTACTGAAACCCTATCTGAAAGCAAGCTTTCTCTTATCCAGACTCTTCCAAGAATTGCACCGGAGCTAAAGCAGCCTAACACTGGACTAATTCAATGATGAAGGCCCTGATTTCTAAACACAAACCTCACAGTTGTAGTTCGAAGATACAGCAGAGAAGAGTCTGAATAATGTGTAGTAAGCCCTGAATCGTCTCTATGTAGTAGCCTTTTGCTATTGGTGTGGTGCCAAAGACCACATTCACATTACTGTATATTGTGTGCTCAGAGAAGGGATTGTTACTGATTCTCAGGTTACACTTAGGACTCGTAGTAGAGCGGATATCTTTTATTAGACCAACAAGATTTTTGCAAAAAAAATCCTGTAATTGGTTATACTTGACACCCTTCATTCCAGTGACTTGAAAATCATCTCAGGCCCGTGTAGGTGATGTTGTCTGTTTCTTCTAGAGATCTTCTTTTTGACAATCTCCTCAGCAGCAATGAGGCAAAATGTATCAGAAACACCTTTCTGCAGAAATTAATTTTCTTCTGTACTGCTTTTAATTGACAGCTGTCAATTCTCCAGCAAAAGCAGCCAAATCATCCATCAAAACTGCTGAGATGTGACTGCATGAGAGGGCTGGTGTCTTAGCTGGAAAAACCATATTGATTTAATTGGCTTTGCCCCTCTCTTCCTATCTGAATAGGTTTTTCAGTCTTGAGAGGGCAACAGTTTGCTTCCAGACTCGGAACAAATAACGAAGCCATCTGATCCCTTCGGGGAGCAGAGCAAGGGGAGAAAACAGATGCCAAGATACAGCACCAAGCCCAAGAGGCAAGATGAGGGTGCAAACTTTTAAATGAACTTGCAAGAATGCCAACTCGGAGATTTCTCCAGGATCTTATGTAACAGCGAATCTTGGCACCATCGGAAATCCAGGTTTCCTACTCTGGCCAAATCAGCAGTGCCCTGTGAGAGGGCAGGGATGCCGGTTACAAAACCCGGTGAAAATCCCCCTGCAAGTGCCCAGCAAGTCACGATCCTCTCATCAAGGTCAGTTATTCAGCCGGGGAATCACAGGCATCTCCAAGCTTATCCACGGTACTGACGGGCAAGGGGAATAGTTCACCCCGGTGTGGTTTCAGTGTCACTGCATCAGTCCAGTAAGCTCAGTAAAGCCCTGTCTGAGCTGATATAACCCCTCGCCACCTCTTGCATGGGATTCCTGGGTGGCTTCAGCCTCAGCCTCAGCCTCAGCCTCCCGCAGCCTGTTCAGGATGAGCCCCCTGCCATGCCGCTCTCCCCAGAGCCAGCTGCATTCTTCCTACAGAGGGGCATGCCCTTGGGCAGAGCCGCCACATCCGGCAGCCCTGCATGGGGTGGAGGTGGGGGCAGCAGGGGAAGGCAATGCTTCTGCTGGGATGCACATTTGACAGAGGCACGGGCACAAGCATCTTCTGGATTTGCTCCCTCCCGGCGAGATGGTGACCTTTCCGTGAAGCAATGCTGTCTGCTTTCCCCTGACACTCCCTCCCCAACCCTGGGAGCCTCCCCGGAGGTATGTGCTGTCCATACCAGCCCCGATTCAGAGCTCTCCAGTCCAATTCAGAGCTAAATGCTGCTGATCAATCCAGAAAGAGCTATTTTTGCTGGAGCGCTATTGCCTCCGACCAGGCTGTGGGCTCTGAAACGCTGGCTCCGGACCCAACCGAGCGGTCAGACAGCTTCTCCCAGCAAATCAGCATCCCCTGCAGTGAGACATAGCAGCAAAACCAGCCCAAGCCATGTCCCCCCCCACCCCAAACCGCTGCTGGCCTTAATTGCACTGCCCCTTTCCTTACTGCTGGGAATCCCGGGAGCAGAACTGCTTGGGTCCTAAAGGAGACATTCGCTCCCTCGTTACGTTCGACACCGTGGTGTGTCTTCTCTGAGGACTAAGGAGCAACAGACTGGTGCCAAATTGAGCTCTCGGGCTCCTCTCGCTTCCTCCAAGGCTGCTGGAGGCCAGGCTGACTGGATAGTCAGTCTGCTCAGCGACAGCTCTTGCGCCATTCCCGTGTTTCCTGTAGTGATGATCAGATGGATGAGGCACGGCGCGGTAATTCATCTGCTGGTCACCAGCCAGATCTTTTCCAAAGTAGTTCCCAGCAAGCACATGATGGCATCAGATTTTTTTGCTACTCATCTCTCCAGTCACTCTGGGCCTGGCGTGTTTCCAGGCACGGAGCCCATTTTAGGAGCATTTGGGAGGATCTTTGCACAAAGCACAATTCGGGCCCAAAACCTGGCTGGTGTGAAAAGCCTGCTCGCTCTCCCAAATGCTGGGTGTAGCTTGACTGGGGCTTTTCAAGCAGTTTTGGAGGCGGTCTATTTCTTTGTGCCTTTGGGTTGCAGAGCAGCATCTTGCCTGGTGTCATGCGTGCGGCTGGGTTTTCAGGCAAGGACACGGATGTGCTCTTGGAGAGTCAGCTCGGCTGCCAGGCACTTCAGGAGACCCCTGGGAAGAAGCGTTCATGTCGCTGCTGTTCAGGGGGCCCTGGGTGTAAGCTGCTTGCAGGTCGAGGTGACAGAAAGAGAGGGCTTCCCAAGTGACTCCTGGTATAGCAGCATCCTGGGGGGACTGGCTGGGAGGAGAGGAATAACCTCCACCTTTCCAAGTCCTGGATGGGGAGAGGTTAAGAGAGGACCAGGCAGGTGCCCACTGTTGGATGGCTGCTGGCTGGCTGCAGCGGGGAGCCCACAGACAACCCTCCACAATGGGGACAAGGAAGGCATTGCTGCTCCCTAGGGAGAAGGGGGAAAGGAGCTCCAGGGGCAGCTCTGGAGCCACAACAGAGCAAAAACTGTCTGCAGACTTGGGGAGTCTGCCCAGCTGAGCTGGAGGTGCAGGACATGGTTATGGGTCCTCTTACTGGGTGTGGAGCAAGGGGCGAAGGAAAAGCCTGTAAAGGGAATGGGGCAAAGACACAAGGGTAGGTCAATCTCGTTCCCTTTGGGAGTCCCCCACATCACCCAAGGCCTTAATCCAGCTGTGTAATTAAGGGGCAGGGAGACACCAAGCTACAAAAGCAGCAAACTTGTCGGCTGCCCTGAAAGTATGAACTGATAACAAATCCCCCATGAACTGTTACCAAGTACGATCACCACCTCCCTGCTGCCCCAGGCCGGGCAACGAGTAAAAAAATGGTTTGTGGGTGAACTCCAACAGCATCAGCCAGGAGCCCACGTACGGAGGCCGATCGTAGGGTTCATCCCCATGGAGCACCCTGCTTTCCCTGTGCATGTGGGTGAACCTGCCAAAGTAGTTGATAATGGCATCCTATCTAAGCCCATTAGGGCCTTACCACACATTAAAACCAAAGCTGGACAGGAACCAGCCATAGAGCTGTTACATATCTTCAAGCACTAACTTTGCAGCTGGTTGGCTCTTCTTATAGTGGGGGAGTCATTTTTGCAATGGAGACAGACAGGCACATCAAGACTGAGCCCAGGCACCCACAGACTGTGAAGGGATTCAGTTCCCAGCACTCTCCGGCCCGAAGGTTGAGCACTTGTTTATAAAGTAGGTGCAAATGTCCATGTATGCGCCCAAAGAGAGATGCTTGCTGCAGAGTCAACCCCCCTGTGCTATTTATCCTTGTGCCGGCCGGGTTTCTTTGCTGGCCTTCAGAAAAGCCCACCCTGCCGTTCATTCCACTTAGCTTCCAACCCTGTTCAGCAAAGCATGTCTTATTGACCTGGCAGCACAAGCTTGTTGTACCCTGATAAAGCTCTGAAAAAGCCACAGAAAGAGATTTCACTGCACAGAAACATATGGGCACGTCTACATGTGCACTTTAATGTGCATTAGCTTATTTTAATGTGCATTAAAGCATCACATAAAAAATCATATCTTCCATGTTACCGGGGTATAGGTTGTAGCTATGTTGGCCACAGACCAACTGCAGATGCTTCCTCGGTCTGATGAAGGGTATTTATACCTGAAAGCTTGCAAAGAAGAATTTTTCCAATCATTTGAGCTGGTCTAATAAAAGATATCAGATTTGCCCAAAGAACCTTGTCTACATAAAAACCATGCTTTTTACTTCATGTGCATTAAAATAAGCTAATGCACACTAAGTGTCACCTTAAAGCATGTGCCTTAGTTAATGTGAATTAAGCCAGGCTAATGCGCATTTTCCTAATACCTCACAATGGAGGTATTAGGTTTAATGTGCATTAATTAAAGTGCATTAATGCACATGTAGACACACTGGAGCAAAGCAGGAGCAAATGAACCAGGATGGATATGGGCAGAATTACTGTGTGCGATCCAAACATAAGTACTGAGTGGCCAGGATGAAGTTTTCATGCCAGCATACAACTATTCTGCCTTTTAATTGTTCAGCCCAGGGTGGTGTGGCCTGCGCTCACAGGGAATTGTCATGCTGGTCTCATACACAGTGCTGGGCTCAGCTTTCAGGGGTTAGCTGTGCTGATCCAACAAGAAGCTGTGATTCAGGGAGGCTTTCCTCTTTGGGGCACGATGAATTTCCATCATTCCTTTCCAGGATGCATCTCAGGCTGTCCTCCTGCCTAGCTAGTTCGAAGTCAGGGGAAGGGGCAGATCAATGGGTTCCTCTGGTCCTCATCCCCATAACCCCTTTGCTCTCCTTTCCGTGCCCTCACCTGCCATCCAGGTGTACTCCTGGACTATTGCTCAGGAGCTGGGACGCATGCGGATCCATTGCAAGCTCTGATTGCATACGAGCCTCAGAAGTCATTCATTATTGATCGGCAGTTTTATTATAATGCCTGAAATAGTAACAGGCAGGGCCAAGTCCCTTCCAACCGAGCTGTCTGTTAAACAACTGAGCGTTTCAGCGACTGCCACGATCAGGTGGAGCATTTGGCACGTGGCTAGAGGGCCCAAGGCTGCGAAGGACACGAGCAGGCGTGTAGCTTGAGACGGATGGGGAGCTTCGGCCCAGAACATTGCCTGATGCATAATGTAACCTGCACACGCTGCAAAGGGGAGATAAGACGTGCCACAAAAGTGCAGGCTGGTGGAAGAAGAAGCCTCTGAGCCTCGGGGAATGTGAAGAGCACAGAAGAACTGAAGGCAGAAGCAGGGATATGCTTTGTGTTTGCAACTCCTGGAGCAGCTGCTAAATTTGGGAGAGGGAAAGGAGGGAATGAGCCCGAGATGCTGGTGAAAGAGCAGGACTGCAATCAGACCTGTCCCCTCAGCCTGGTAACACAGATCTCTCTCCGACAGCCCTGCCTGCTTGCCGATCCGTAATGGCTCATGCAACACAGTCGGCTTTGCTTCTCTAGGAAGTCTGTGCAATTACCGTTTAATTCCCCCCCGTGCTCCCGACAGAATCAAAATAGTTCTTGTGAATCATACAACAAATGTTATGTGGGGGATGGAGCTCGTGGTCAAATAACCCAACCATTTACATTCTTTCAGAGAAAGATACATTTGATGCAAAATTAATAGTGTCCCACTTCCACAGCACAGAACATCATCTTTTTTCAAATAATAGGCTTATACTTCTGTGTAGCAATTTGCTTGCTATTATTATAATCTCACCCTCCAATTATATGTTAAAAAAATACATATTCTCTTCAATACAGAATTCTAGTGAATCCAGCGTTAGGAAATTACAGTGCTTCAAACCATCACAGCATCCAGCTTTTTGGCAGTGGAGGAAAATTTGGCATCTAAAATGAAAGATGCGACAAAGACTACTTGAAAGGTGGTAGTAAGTACTCAAGCTGCACAGAAAGGCTTGGAGCAGCTCCAGACCAATGCTTTTAAAGCTGACATCAAGCTCCAAATGGTGCTGCTGCTGCTGTGTGATACCATGTACAAAAATGTCAAGTCACTTGCTGAAATCCCTGCGACTCAGCACTTTTGTCATCAGTCAATTAGAAAATCAAAGTGGTATCAAACTCTTAAAAGGGTGTTTCCATGGGGAAGACAGCTGAGAAATATCTCCCTACATTAACACATTTAAAAGGGACAAATTCATTTGGCAGCTCTTTCGTCATCTGATAAATGTGCTTAGGGAAGGTGGCCAATTCACGGTGAATGATGGTGTCATAGATCACGCCGCACTTTAAAACCTCTCTGTCTCACAGACTGCGGGGAGCTTTATGAATATGTTATTTTAATTAGATTGCCTCCGGTCATTTATTCTGCCTTTGGTTTTACTTCCTGTCCAGCCTGGAACCCTGCTCCTAATTCAGGCTGAGTAGCTTCCAGAGACGATAGGTAGGGGTCTACTTAATTCATGGTTTTGCAGTTTTCACAGACACCGTGAAAAATGGTGTTGTCTGCAATTTCCCACAAAATCAACCTTTAAAAAAAAACACTCAACAGCCTATGATAATCATAGACTCATAGAAAATGAGGGTTGAAGGGACCTCAGGGGGGTGACATCTAGTCCAAAACCCCTGCTCAAAGCAGGAACAGCCCCAGCTACATCATCCCAGCCAGGGCTTTGTCTACCCGGGTCTTAAACACCTCCAAGGATGGCGACTCCACCACCTCCATGGGTAACCTGTTGCAGTGCTTCACCACCCTCCTAGTTTTTCCCTAATATCCAACTTAAACTTCCCTTGTTGCCACTTGAGCCCATTGTTCCTTGTTCAGTTGTCTGCCACACTGAGACCAGTCCAGCCACATTCATTTATTCTGATAATACACTGTTGTGCGATGTCCCAGCGCTTACCCCAGTGCACAGACAACACGACAATCACTGCAGCCGCAGAGCAGCGACTGAGAGCGACTGTCTGCTGGTGACGTGGAGTAAATGCTGGCAGTGGTCAGTGAAATGAATGCACTGCTCCGAGGGGCAGGGCCACTGGGAAATGCCCATGAAATTGGCTCTTTGTGCTGCAACCAAGCCATGAAAATTGCTCGAGTTAAGCAGACCCCTAATGATGGGGTTAGGATTTCTGTTTCGGGAGGTATGTCTCATGGAACCAGGCTGTCCCCAAAAATGCACAAGAGCCTTCAAAGACAGTTGGGGACTTTCCATTAGGGTTTACAGTTATTTTATAGCAAAGGGATAAAAAGTGATTTCGCATCTGTGTCCACACAGGGAAGGAGGCAACCTCTTCCAGTATTTGCTGCCAAGGGGAGTGGGGGCAAGGGATCTGGAAAAAGAGTGCCAGGTTTTTGGAGGAGCCGAGTGCAGTGTGGTACCCGATGGCTTTGGAGCACAAGAGGCTTGCACGTAACGCCGCCAGGCCTCTGAGCTGGATGATAAAGCTCTGCTTCCGGTAGCTCTTGTCTGCTTGCTGCCTCCACCCTTGCTAAGGAAAGGAACAAAATCTGGAGGAGCCAAGCTCTTCAGTCCAGGCTCCTGGGAATGAGCAGACAAACCTCTCCAAGCAAGTGGGTAAGGATGGGTCGGGGAGATGAGGAATGGACTGGGCTTGTCCTTCCCCCACTCTGCCTCAGTGTGCTGCCCAGAAGAGAGGAGCCAAAGAAGGAAGGGGACAAGTTTAAGACCAGTCTCACCCACGAATCAATGAAATAGCCCTGCCGCAGAGCCAAGAAAAAAACAGGAGGAAAAAAATTCAAGCTAAATGATCGCAACAGAATAGCACGTCCCTACTTACTGTGTGAAGGGGTATTTCTCACGATGACGCATAGACTCTGCCCTGGGCTATTGCAGGGCTCTTCTGTGGTGCCACCAGCACAGGAGGCCTTGTTCTCCGGGCTCGGCCGTGAAGCACAGACCTTTCCACCCTTTGCAGGCTCTGATGTGCAGCCCACTCAAAACCTGTAGGAACTGAGCATTTTGCCGCAGTTAAGAGCTAGCCCCAGGTCCTCGGGATGCGGCAGCCCCAGCACAAGGAACCACTCTCCTGGGCTCATCCATATTTGCACATGCATTGCTGAGGATATAACTCCCCCATAAAGCTGTGCTCCTAGCTGCAACCTGGCATGAAAATTGACAGTCCTGAGGTGGAGCGGTGGTCACAGGAGCACAGCCTGGTCCATCTGGAAGTTGCAGGGGAAACCATGGAAGCTGAAATCTGGAAGTTTTAAGTCTCCTTGCACTTCTGTGATGCAAAAGAGGCCTCAGTCTGGCTCTTATTAACTGAGTGTCTGTTGCAAACATAGACCATAAGAAGTGCCACATTTGGTCAGACCAATGGTCCATCTAGCCCAGTATCCCGTCTCCAACAGGGGCAAAAGTGGATGCTACACAGGAAGAGCATTGAATCAGATATCTCTATTGATCTATCTCCTATTCAACACCCAGTCTGGCATCCACCATCCCTAGGTTTAGAGAGGCCTGCGGAAACATCTCCAACTCTTCTGTTCAACATCCATGAACAGATCCATCCTCAGTGAAGCCATCCAGTCCCTTTTTGAACCTCGCCAGCCACCACCTCCTGTGGCAAAGATTTCCACAAGTTAATGATGCGTAGCATAAAAAAGTCCTTTCTCTTATTAATTTGAAACCTGTCGCCTACTTTTAGTAGGTGCTCCCTACTTCTAGCCTTCTGGGACTTGGTGGACAGCGGGTCCCTGATTACTTGGCCCACCCCTTCATTGTCGTATAGACCTCTATCAGCCTTCTCCTTTCCAAGCTAAAGACTCCTAGCCAAACAGAAAAAGGTAGGGGGAAAAAGTACTTCATTGCACAAGGAAGGCAGCTCACAGTACAGGGAGCAGGCAGCGTACAGCCAGGCCAGGACTCCCTCGAAATATGAAGATGGTTCATAAAGAAAAGGCAAAAAGCTGATAGCTTTCTTTGGCAAAACCAAACTCACGCCCTTTTCTTAATGTTCAGTAAAAGGCTACCCAGCATAAAGCTTCAAATGCAAGTGGGTAATTATAATTGCAAGCAATTTATGTTGAAGAAATGGACAGTGTCTTTGAAATGAACCGCTCCTATTCTTTCTTAACCTCCTCTGCTGAGACGCTCATGTCTTTCTCAGAAATGATCCTTTGGGGATGCCCCAGGAGGAATTTGTCTTTTGAAAATGTGACGGCCTCCTCCTTTCAGCCACTCTTGGATTATTCAGCATCAAAACCGAGCAGACTTTTTTTTCCCCCTCCCGTGTCTTAAGACATTCGTGCTGCCAGGTTTGCCAACCTTGATCCTCTTAACCCAGGACTTTCCTGAGGCCAAATCAATCATCCCTCTGTAGCGTTCCTTGCATCCTCCTATGTTGAGTCTGGTGTCACCATGGCTGGATCTGGATCGGATGAACAGCGGGGCTGGCTTCGTTCATGTGTCCCATGAGAAGTCAACAGCGGAGCTCGCTTTGATTTCCAGGGGAATTGGTTCAAGCCCATTCCCCACTGAGGAGCCAGACTTTTGCTAAGCTTAAGGCAAAGAGAACTAAAAAATGAAAACATTCCCAGCAATTGAAGTCTCCGCGGTGCGCATGCTCACCGGCTGCTGCTGCTCTCCCAGCCGGCTGGTATTTGTGTAGAATTGTTTATATTTAAGCAGGGAGCATGCTGTGCATTTAAATCACTCTCACACTAAATTTGGAACGAGAATCATTAAATATTTATTCTATGCCTAACATACTGCTCAAGTGTCCTACTTATATTACATATTAATTTACAGGTTTTGCAGTACTGATAATGCATTGATTTAAAATGACGATTCTGGAGCATTCATGATAATTGTGCTGTTAAAATTAAAAAAAAAAGAAGAAGAAAGTTCGGATTTCTTTTCCCGGAAGAATACACTCCAGTTAATCTTTCTACAACCTGAAAAAATGACTCGTGTGAAGGGCTGGGCAGTGGTTGACAATTACAAAAACAAGCCAGTGATCTATGATGGGCCAAAAAACTCCGGCCTTACAGAAGATTGGTGTTTTGGTGCCTATTAGAAATGGCTGTTTCCTCACCACTGGAAGTACGGTGCATGCACAGAAGCCATCGCTCAACAAGGACATAATTATACTGAATCGATTACTAGCCACTTCACTTTATTTCCCGAAAAAAAATTGACAGCTGGTAAAGGAGCCACCACAAGAGATTTAAACTGCAGAGACCTACGGTGATCCTTAAATCAAGGCTAAGGACTAGGTGCATCAGAGAAAGAATCCAGCCCGGGTTTTCCCCCCGATCCGGTGCATGCTGGAATAGATCCTGTGTAGTTATTTCCAGGCAGGCTGCTGGCAGAGCAAAGCACATTTAATAAAGTCCCGAGTTCGTTGTGTCAACAATATGTCTTGGTCATTTTTAATTATAGGCCCCCAGAAACCTGGCAGCCAACAACGATCAAGCAGAGGAAGATCGGTGCGGTCCGGCTGCTGATGCTAGAGAGGATGCCGAAGAGGAGTTGTGTGGCTCAGCTCTGGGGCTGGGAGCTAGCGGGAAAGCTGAAATCCATGCCGCGCTCCTGGATGCTGCAGCATGGCTGCAAAGCCGAAGGCTGCTTCCTTGAAGGGCTGGCACGGGCTGGGTTTCAGCTGCATGCAGATGCTTTAAAGATGCAACGGCAGAGTCTGAGGGTTGTTGGTCTAAGGACACGGTCAGATGAGGTTCTTTGGGTAGATGTGATATCTTTTATTAGATCAACTAAGTAGTTGGGAAAATTGCTCTCTGCAAACTTTCAGGCACAAACACCCTTTTTCAGGCATAGGGCGCCTGACCTTTTTGATTTGGCTGAAGAAACCCCCTTGACGCGTGCCAGGAGTCTACCTCTGGACGAAAGGTGAGAGACAGGAAAATGCTATTTCCCAGCCCCCACCTCACATGGAAGATGGATGCCCATCATGGGGTTAGGCTCTCCTGTCTGCTAAGCCAGCACTGTATTTTATTTCAGAGGGACTTTTTCTCCTCACCTCTCACCTGCTCTTTCTCTTCGTTGCGTTATAGGATTGTCTTTGCCTGTCTCACCTCCTGCTTCTTCGCTTTTGTGCCTCACTCTCGTGTAGACCTTGCAGGAGCACATCTTGGCCAGCAAGCATGCAGCCCATTCCCCTCTGAATGCTAGACTTTGGATTCAGGGCTATCCCTAGCACTGATAGTAGTCCCAGGCCTATTTGTCAGTCAGAAACTGAGACGCCCAAAAAGCATCTCATGAATGAGATGCACAGTCCTCCCATCACTTTTTCATTCTATTATAGGAGAGTTGCAGGACAGGAGTAATTAGAGGCTGTAATAGGTCCTTGCTATTTTCTTACTCCTGGAAGATACAGCCTCTGTCTGCCTGCAAGTTGCCATCCGCTGATATTTAAGGGATGCCCCAGGTCAAGCTGATGCAATGATTGATAGCCTGCAAGAAATTACAGAAAGAGAAAGCGTTTCAGAAGATTTGCTGACAAATCCCATCAGGCCCAGAGGAAATGGTAGCAGGTAGGGCATCTGCAGCATTATGTTTAATATGCAAAGTTCCTGGCAGCAAAAAACCAAAGATGTACACGTAGGGCTTATTCACTGGGGGGCTTCTGAAAATAGGTGCCAGCCACCTGTGGCTGCATGTACTGCCAAAAGTGACCTTCGGCTCTGATTGACCCTTTGCAGGTTATCAAGGACGCACAGGTATTGCCATACCAGCCCATTGCTCCCTCTTGAAAGCAGTAGCAGTCATGCCAGCAAACACAGTAGCAACCACAGGCCAAACAAAATGATTCCTAGAATCACAGACAATGAGGGTTGAAGGGAGCTCAGGGGTCACATCTCGTCCAACCCCTGCTCCAAGCAGGACCAGCCCCAACTACATCATCCCCACCAGGGCTTTATCAGCCCGCATCTTAAACACCTCCAAGGATGGAGACTCCCCCACCTCTCTGAGGAACCCATTCCAGTGCTTCACCACCCTCCTCGTGAGAAGCTTTTTCCTAATATTCAACCTCAACCTCCCTTGCTGCAGCTTGAGCCCATTGCTCCTTGTTCTGTCATCTGCCCCCACTGAAAACTGTCCAGCTCCATCCTCTTTGTAACTACCCTTCAGGTAGTTACTTGAAGACTGTCATTAAATCTTTTATTATATTAAGCCTTCTCTTGTCCAGACTAAATCAGCCCAGTTCCCTCAGCCTCTCCTCCTAAGTCAGGTTCCCCAGCCCCCCAACCATTTCCATTGGTCTCCAGATGGCAGGAGGCAATAAGAAAGCTTATCCTGTTCCTCGAGAGGCCATATTCTTACTCATGACATGGGGCTCTAATTAACCAGGGGGGAGACTCAGAGCAGAGAATGGCATGGAGCATTGATGCAAGATGGGAAGAAAGCTGCCAAGAAGAGTGAAGGAAAGGAACAGCGCTCTCCTCCAAAGCGTCATCAACGATGTTAACCAGAAATAGATAACGAGGTGACCTCGTTCCAAGCCCCAGTTTATTGCTGGCAATGTTTTCAGTTAAAGGTATTTCACTTTTATTCCAGCCTTCTGCTAATCTCTAGTGCATATCCACAGTGCTGGGGAAAAGAGATAACCTTTTCTCTTCATTATCAGTGTCGCCAACACCTCACCGCTGCCTGCTGTAGAGTATCGGTGACGGAGGGCCTTATTGCGGCAATTTATGACGGCTCTGGGCCGTGGGCACGTTGCTGCTTATTGAGGCCACTCAGCCTTGACTGGGCCAGAAATCAGCCGTTGTATATAAATTACAAGCTGCTGTTATCTGTGAGAAGCCACCGGAGGCAGGCGGCCCCCTGTCTACATCTGCACCCGCTGAATTGCGGGGTTGATGACGCTCCATGGACAATGGTACCTAGCAGTCTCCAGGTCTGAAAGAGCCTTGGCCTTTGAGAGCTATCTTTGCTGAAGAAAAGAAACCCTGAGCCTGATATCCCGTCACCCACTGACGTGGACGAAAGGCTGGTGGCATCAGCAAAGCTCTGCCTGAGCCTCAGGACCAGCTGGACTAGCAAAACATGCTATTTTCTGTAGCCAGCGAGATATAGGGGAGCACTTACTTGGCTGTCTTTGATTCCCCAGCTGGAAATATCTGGTGCCCATTGCAGCCAAGGGCTGCTTCCAGCATACAGACAGGGGGAGGCTCAGACTGGGACATCTGCAACCATAGCAAAATGCCATAAGCCCTCTGCCATCAGCTTTCAGGCACAGAGGGGTTCAGAAAACCAACATGCAAAGACACCACTGCTAGGAAAGGCTCTGTCCCACTTTCATGCAGGGTTCAGTCTGCTTGCCAGGTAAAAGCAGAGGCATGAGACATAATGTCTCTGTGTTTTACAGCCTCTTCTGCACCAATTATAATGATTGCATTGTTCTTTCCTTTGCTTCCTGTCTCCTTCCTCCACCCTCCCAGCCCCCTGACTATAAATATTTGAAACACACAGCGTGAGGATAGCCAAAGCAATTGCTACATCTCAGATAAGAGGAGTTGGGCAACTAAGGGGAATTGTTTTTAGTTCTGTAGTTGCACTCAGTTCCCAGCACACGCGAGGTCCTTCAAAGCTAGGCAACAGCTGCTGCTTCCCTTTCTGTGGCTGGTCTTGGTAGAGTGCAGCATTACTCAGTGTCATTCGTGGGCATGAGGACCCAGACTGTCTCACCGCCAGTGAGGACAGCTCTTTGCCACTGCCTCACTTGAACAGATGAAGGGAGATTGGCAAGTCTCTCCCTCCCCTAGGCCTCCATCTCTTGATTTTGCAGAAATGAGGTTATTGCATTTGTCAACAGCCTTTCCAATGCCCCCATCAGAGGCAGGAAAATGTTCTCTGGAAGCAGGTGCAGTCAACCAGGCAGCCTATGCAATTCCACCATGTTTTGAGCGCATCCAGCCACTTTGCTGGGATGGCCCCTTTTGCTAGGGGTGCCAGTTTTTGGACAGTGCTGGATTGGAAACCCTGTCCTGTCAAGTAAAGTTATCCCCCAGACCCACCTGGAGTTACCCCGTTGAGTCTAAACCTCACTGTTTGTCACTGTGTGAGAGGCAGGAGTGGAGTTGATGAGAAACCCACAATGATTCTTGGCTTGCATACCCCAGCTAGACAATGTGAATGTTTCTGTTTGTGCTTTTCCACAATTCGCTGAGCAAGGCAGGACCAGCACCTCAGCCTGTTACGTGTATGACACCAGGTCTCTCACGTGGATAGCAGAAGACTCGAGACTAGGTTTGACACTTGAAGAGAAAGTGAGCCACCTCGCCCAACCCGGACCTAGGTGGGAGGGCATTGCTTTTATGTTGCCAGGACCCCTCAACCACCGGTACAAGATCTCATGGCTAGGATGCAATGGTTAGCAGAGTAGGAGAGGATGCCTACAAACAGCATTGTTCTAAGGCGGGCTGTTGTTGGGAAGATATAGCAATTTGTATAATGCTGTTACCAAGAAACTGGGATTGTTTTCCATGCTATTTTGGGAGATGCTGAAATAAATAACTCGTGTACACACCACGATTTCAATTTCCCTACTGTAAATTAGTATTATTACCAGCAGGCAATATTCCACTGTGCCATTCCACTGCCGCCAACTGGACTTTATTTATCCTTGAAACAAAGCATGTGTTGCTGGAACCTGCTCATTCTGTGCCCCGATCATTCATTTTCTTAGCTGCTGTGGGATTTTTTTGGTCCACCCAGCTGCCACACGACACAGTGTAAATAGCCCTGTACCTCATAATCAGCATACGGTGAAATGACAGAGAGTCCTGCAGAGCACACAGCGGTGTCTAGCCCCCGCTCTTTGCTGTGTTTGCCCCTCAGAGTTGCTTTTCTCTGCGTTTTAGAGATGCTGCTGGAACTTTAGCCTCCTATTTTATTACCTCGGAAGGGTTTTTTTTATTTTTTAAATTCCTTTCCTGCCTCGTGCCTGCTGTTACTGTTTGAAAATCTTGCTCTGGGCTTCAGCAAACAGGGTGGTGATAAAGATGCCAGCTGAGTAAACATGCGTTTTCTATTCCGGCTGCAAGGGGTTAATTTGTTCTGAAATGCATGGGGCACAAGGTGTGGCAGTCAGGAGAGCAAATAATTGCATGTTTGCCTTCTGCTTGGCTGCGCAGCAGAGGGGCCATCTACATCTGGCAGGATAAACAGAGACAAACTGCACCGTGCTGCAGTTTTTCCTGGCAGGGCCAGACACACCAAAGCCTCCGTTCTGGTCTTGGTTGTGCCTGTCTGCATAGGGAGCCATGCTCACCGTTTCAAGGTGGGGAGCAGAATCCAGCTCAGAGCACCCACGATGGCTGATATGTTATCACGCCCCTTGGAGATCAGGGAGCATTGTCAGACAAATTGCACTCAGCTCCACCGGCAGCTGATTGTGGGAAGGGTTTGGCTCTGGTAGAAGCAGGCAGAGGGCAGGGCAGAGATGCAGGTATAAACTAGCTAAATCAGAGAGGCATAAGCTTAGGCCACTGGGTTAACAAGGGATTGATGGTCTCTCTACTTTTTATTACCAAAATGAGTCACTGGGTACAGACACACAGCATAGTTACTATGGAGCATTTTACCCTGTGCTTTATTCCACAGAAAATATATGCTACAGTGGGTGTGTCTACACAAGATGCTAACTGCGCAGTAGCCTAATTACACTGCACGGTAGCATGCCGGGCAAAACCTGTGCTAACTCACTGCTGCCCAGTAGTATTACGTTACTGTGCAGTTAGCATCCAATAAAAACCATGTGCTGGCGCTACTGCACAGTAGCACAAGAGACTGCACTTTGATATAGTACTTGGTTATCCAAGTTTTCAACTTAAGGTGCAGTAACTATTGCACATTAATGAAAGTGTAGATGCACCCAGTAAGATGCAGAAACATGAACAATGCTCACAGCCCTAGTTCATATTGCCTACTGCATGCCTCTGTAGGGAACAGACTGACAGGGAAAAGCAGGGGGAAATATGAACCCCTGAACGTGCTTTTTCTCACTGCATGAGGACGGGGGAGGGAAAGGAAAAATGGACACTTCCCCCAAAATGCGCCCCCCCCAAATAATCTGTAAATTATTTTATTCCATGCCTTGCACGAGGGGAGCAGCTTTCACATGTTGCACCCAACAGTGTTCTCCTATATTTTGAAGAGCTTTACCCATGACATTTGCGCCCCCTATGTATACAGCTGCTACCTCCATCAAGGAGGAGAAGCGGTCAGGATTACTTCCTTCGGATGGAGCAGAGATATTTACTCAGGCGGTCGTTGTTTGCCATGCAAACATAACCAGAGAATTAGGGTATTCTAATGGAGTACCTGTTTTATGCTACTTCAGCAAGTACGAAACCTGGATATATCCACACTGCATCTGGTGGGGTTATTGTTCTGGAAAGCCGTTCAGAAGTGGTGATTGGTTTGCAATGCTAAAAGGAAATATTTAAGGACACATTTCTGAAACCTGCCAAGAAGCACTTTCAAGGGGCATATTTAGGAGGGCCACAGGCTCAGGCATGTTCAGGATCCCTGGCTGGGGCATTACAACAAACCTGACAAAATGGATTACCCCAACATTAGGAGTCCGTCTCCCAATCCCAGCTGCTGCCAATTAGCAGCCCAAGGAAGCGAACAGCAACATACACCCGACTTAACATCAAAAATTACTTAGTTAATATTTTCATTTGTCTACATTTCCCCAGTCATAATGGCTAATTACACAATTACCCACCATGAAACATTACCACTGGAAGGTCCATGTGCGTAATTATAACTGCAGCTCCACTCATACCGCTCCCTTTTCTGCGCAAGGCAAGAACAGTCATGCGTGTGTATGTGTGCGGGTGTGTGCATGAATGCATATACATATTTCTCATGGCTTATTTTAAATCAATCGCGTGCGCACCTCTCTCAGTTTCAAGTGGGCATTTCTTCCATGCAAAGTTCCAGAAAAGTAGCACAGGGGTCAGGTGTTTATTTAAGTGTTGATCTGCCTTCTTGTGTTTCTCCAGTACTGGCAGCAACTGGGTTACATGGGCTGATACGTGGGTCACAAGGCAGATGGGAAATAGAGAAGCTTTCCAGGTCCTGCTATAGCCACTAGGAGCTCAGCCTGGATCAGGTGCTACAGTGGCTGAATCTCTATAATAGGGAAGTATCGTTGATTCTTTTTAAGTGTTAATTTTCACTGAATAGTCCACTCCAGTGGACATGGCTAAATTGCTCCTTTTTGTCGTGTTCAGAACTGAGCGAGAGTCAATGACAAATCTTTAAGGGTAGTAAAAGAGCCTGATGACCCCACATAAGCAGCTGAAATCCCAGATTCAGTTGCTGAAATTGATGCTGAGGCTAAATGCCGGGTCCTGCTGCCATGCTTGAGCCAGGCATATGTACAAGTTAGACTCTCCGTAAGCCCCCCATTTACAAACTGAGCCCACTGTTTTAGGATGAGGGCATCAGCCCCATAGCTGCTATAATAAGACGTTTATTCCCAGGAGTTATTTCCAGGAGTTACATTTTATATGGTGTAGCTATGAAGACGGTTGACAGTTGGACGTGGGGCACTGAGGTTTTAGAGGTGGAAGGTGAGCGAAAATGCTCCTTGTTAAAAAAAAAAAATCACAATTCCCTAGAAACATTTCTAGCACAACGCTCTGTGAAATAAGTAACAGATGCTGACGTGCACGACGGCGGGGGTGTGGGGAAAAGACTGCACTGACACTCAGATGGGATGATTATTAATCATGTTTATTATGATAGACCCAAGCACTAACCAGGAACAAGGCCTCATTGCACCGGGCGTTGTACAGACATATAGTGACACTCCCTGATATCAAGGACTTTGCATTCAACATAGAAAAGCCAGGCATCAGGTAGGGGAAGCAGACTTTGAGGGACTTATACCATGGTCAACAGAAGGACCAAAGGGCCTGCATGATGAAGAGCTTTGCCCCTTCTGTACTCGGATGGATCCAAGGTACTTGGATGGATCTGTTACTATAGGATCCAAGATACTCGGATGGACCTATTACTACAGGGTCCAAGGTACTTGGATGGATCCATACTACAGCAACTCCTAATCTTTATATATCCTTCTCCTTACAACCCCCTTCAGAACTAAGGAACCAGAAGGCAGCAGAGCTGGGATATGGCTCAGAAGGGCGACCTGAGCTTAAAGGCTGCTCTCATGTCCTACCCCTGAAGTGGAGCTGAATGCTAGCCCCAATAACATCTCTCTGCATGCAGGTCCATCAATCAAGATACAAAGGGGGCACAAGGCACTTCATGCATCTCCTTTCTCACCTCTCACCTTCCCTTCACTCCTCTCGTTGTGCATCTCGGCCTGTTTAGGAAGCCGGGTTGGGTCGTGCAACAAGCGTAAGCTGTAGCTAAGTTATGAACATCACCATGGCTGTTCCCCTGCTGTTCAGAGTGTGAGCGGGTGCCTCGTCACTGAGTCTTTTATGTTCCCTCCCTTGTCACTCACTTCCCATTCAACCCTAGGGAATGCTTTCAAGGAGCTGCAGACATCTGGGTTTGGTTAGTACTTACCCATGTTCCTTCAATGGTGCAGGGCTAAGCAGATGTGGCTGGGACCAAAACCTTGTTGTGCAAGGCAGCCACACACAGCATGAGACAGTCTAGGGCCCAAGACACTTAGGGCCAGATCCTACTCCCCTGCCTACCTGGAAGTTGGTATCCAAGTGAGATCCACCCCCACCGCTGTATTTCCCGAAGAAATTTTAATGCATCTCCATTTGCAAGACACCGTGACACTGAGTCATAAAGAGCCATGAGGAGGAGGGGGGTCCACCCACCTCATGCATTCATGGTTTTCTCTGGGACCCAAATTGAAGGGAATAGGCTTACACTCATTAAGTCGAATGGGATCTTGTCCCAATGCAGAAGAAAAGGTAATGCTATCTGCCAAAGGTCACAGAGGTAGGACCAGAACTCAGGGCTCTGGATGTCCACCACAGGGCCTCAACTTCTGGACCCCACCCCAGGTTATTACACTGATATCTGTGGTTTCTTTGTCAAAGAGAAAACTATAGCACAACTTGGGAGCAAAAGCCTGTTACCATATCACACGTTACTGGGAATAGAAGTGTTTACTGAGTTTGGATAAATAAGAATATGAAGGAACTAGCAAAACAATTATTAAAGCACATAATAGGTGACAGGTATTTTGACATTAACAAAAACAAGCACAATTAATTAGGCAGGAAAAAATAAGCCTTAAAAACACCCACCGCAAGTGAGAAAAACATGCAGATATGTAAGAAATCCAAATCATAATCTGCTTTCAAAGTCAGTGAAAATTGAAACGTTTGAAGTCCTAAGTGATTCATCTCTATACTGCAGCTCCTAAGATCCTGGGGGGGGGGCGGGGAACCCACACCTCTAAGTCATCTTCAAGGGAAAACACCGTGACATCGTCGTGTATGCACAATCATTAATCACGGGAAAGGTGAAACTGGTGTAGCCCAGACCCTTTGCTTTAGTGCAATGCACTCGGCATGACTTAGTTTGGAGCAAATGTCCTGACTTCTGCCTCTTTCATGTTTAGACCCAGGGGACGGTCCTGCCTCTGATGTAAGTCCCAACACCTCCAAGCCTGCTCTAATTTGCGCATGACTGCTCACAGCATCAAGAAACCAGCAAGAGGGCAGAGGGGTTGAGGAGTTAATCCAATTTTCCAGCTGCTTCACATGCCAGACTTGAGGGGGCATCTCACCCTCTATGGACTACATGTGCACTTTAATGCATCTTAGCCTATTTTAATGTGCATTAGAGCATCACTAAAAAAACATGCTATTTAGCTAATGTGCATTAAGCGTCACTTAAAAACTGTGCTCTCATTTAATGAGCATTAAGACAGTCTAACGCATATTCTCCAAGTACTTCACCATGGAGGTCCTAGATTTGATGTGCATTAAGTAAAGCACATTAATGCATGCGTAGACGTGCCGTAAGCGACTCTAGGGCTGTTCTGTTGTTAATGCCAGGGCCATGTGGCTGAATGCACGCACCGCCCCAATGCCTCCCTTTGCTTTCTCCTGGCATTGCTGCTCCTCATTGCCAGGAAACAGGAGCCCAAGAGCTGCTCTTAGCCCCAGCTGCAGCAGGGATCAGCACGTTCGGGCCACGTCCCCTGTCCTCCAGCCTCTTTCTACTGCTGGCCCAGCAGCAGAGAGCACAAGGCCCTTAGCAGCCTCTATACTGGGCCCGACCAGTGTCCCCCTGTTTCATAGTTTCATAGTAGCTAGAGTCGGAAGGGACCCAGGAAGATCATCTAGTCCGACCCCCTGCCTTGGCAGGAAAGAGCACCGGGGTCAGATGACCCCGGCAAGGTGCTCATCTAACTTCCTCCAGCTTGTGACCGTTATTCCTGGTCACTCCTGGCAGCGCACGGGGGAACAGGGACTCCCCCAATACC
>NW_017728917.1:12973469-12977483 GCF_001723895.1 Crocodylus porosus
GCGCGGGGGCCCGGCCGTGCAGCCCCAGCCCGTCCGTGGTGAGCGAGAAGGAGAAGGAGGAGCTGGAGCGGCTGCAGAAGGAGGAGGAGGAGAGGAAGAGGCGCCTGCAGCTCTACGTCTTCGTCATGCGCTGCATCGCTTACCCCTTCAACGCCAAGCAGCCCACCGACATGGCCCGGCGGCAGCAGAAGGTACCGGGGCCGAGGGGCACCCGGGGCCCGGCTCCGGCCGCCCCCGGGCTCCAGGGCAGGAGGGAAGGCTCCTTGGTGGAGGAGCGGGGGTCCCGCCTCCCAAGCGCCCCCGACGGCCGGGCCCTTGTCTGGAGGGCGGCTGAAGCGCCCTCGAGTCCAGGAGTAGCAGGGAGGGAAGGGTCCTTGTGATCTTGCCTCTAAAGCTCTCCCGGGCTCAAGGGCAGGAGGGAAGGGTCCTTGTTTGGAGCGCGTGATCTTGCCCCCGAAGCTCCCCTGGGTTCAAGGGCGGGAGGGAAGAGCCCAGTCCTTGCTCTGGAGCTCCCCTCCAGCCCCGCTTCCCTCCGACTGCCCTGAGACAAGGCCAAGCGTTGCTCCCCCTACCATTTTCAAAGGCTGCTTGAACTGACCCATCTGGCCCAGTGTTTTCTCCCCGGTACAAGCCCTCATTGGGTGTCGGCGCAGACCCACCACTGGGCAGGTTTGCAGCCCTGATGGGTTTTTCTCCCCCACCCGTGCAACCGCAGGCTCTGCCGTGCGAGCTCCTTAAATTTCTCTCTTGCTCACAGCGGGTTCAGAGCTACGTTGATAGGAGAGCGCTTTGGCACCAGGCTAGAAACTTTCATAGTCTTAAGTTTCAGCCAGCAGTCAGGACGTGCCTACGGGCAGTGAGTTTGCAAGTGGCTATGTCCCCGTTGGCTAACAGGCTATGAACATCAAGCTTTGCGATGGCAGGGCTGACACAACACCAGCTCTACCTTTGCGAGTGCGTCACTACACTACAGCAGTAAACCGTTCCAGACAAAAGACTGGGAAGGGACACCTCCTCCGGACTCCCCATCAGGCGCGGTGCGACTGCAGTGAATGGAGAGATGTGATTAACTTTTCTTTCATGGCTGGTGGCACCACCAGCTAGTCCTCCCTTCTCAGACTGAAAGACTTGATACAGAAATTAGGGATTTGGAAAGCAGTTCGCTCCCATTGGCATAGGGTGCATCGCAGTTGAAGGCAGCTGACTTTCTCCCCATTGCTGTCTGAGTAGACAGATAATGGGATATGGCATGACTGGCTGTTTATTTGCTCCCCCTCCCTTTTTAATAGAGTTTATTAGGACTGCAGTTTTGGGCCTGATACTATTCTGCTTTTGCAAATGACCTTTATAAACCACACAGACTCCGGGCCGTATTGATATAAATGACATTCATTCAGTTCTGTTACACCACAAAGCTATTATTAGTCATTGGAACATAAGGACATAGAGGGAAAAAATACCAGTGCGTAGTCTGAATGCAATATAGGGCAATCTGAAGGTTGAATGGTCCCCTGCCAGCTGGGTGAAAGACATTGATTTTACAGTTAGATTTATATAGATGTATTTTCTATTTTAAGCTTCCAGTAAGCTGTGGAAACTTTGAGTTCTAGCACCTTGTTTCTTTTGCAACTTGTTAATAGCAGAAAATAAAATTGCAATAATCACTTGCACAGCTGCAAAAGACAAAGCTGGATTGCAGCTAAAGGTGAACTGATCATGAAAATCATCCTCAAATCCTTTAGCTGAGAGCTGGATGGCAGGAAAAATCCTAGTAGGTGAATAAAGATGCAGTGCTGCCAAGAGAAGGACAATGAAAATGAAAGGAGGAAAATGAAAAAAACAAACAAACAAACAACAAAAAGGAGAAATAAAAGCCTCTTAAGGAAGTGCAGGTGAAACAAATAAATAAGTAATGGGGGTAAATGCAAAGTAAAAAAAAAAAAAAGGGGGGAGGGGAGTTAAAAAGGAAAAGTGAGTCATTCTCTGGAAGATGAATAATGTAGGCAAGCATAGTTAGCTGTTTTATACAAGTAGTCCAACAATAGTCAGAACAAATGAGTTTCATTTGGAATAGTCTCCTATTATGTATCTGGGTTGCAGAAATTGTGAGGAATTCCTGTTTTACTTGACAGCATGCAAGTTCTCTTAAAAGGCAACTCGCTCTGATTTTTCTCTTCTCTATTCCCAGATTGTGTGGAGGCTCCAGGGGGGCAGACCCTGGTTTTTATTTTGCTCGGGCAAATCTCCCTTCTCCTGACATACCAGCATTGCCTAAGCAGGGAGTTGCTCTGTTGCTACAGATTGCTGTGGAAAAGGGAAGGTGGCTTCCCCCCCCATCTCCCTCAGACAGTGCATCACCCTAGCGAGGGGGCAAATGTGAAGCGTGTCAGCTCTTTTCTCTTTTCTGCCTCACTGGGGTTGGAGTTTGTCACAAGAGCACTCCTGCATTTGAGGAACTCTGTGGATGCTTGATGTCCTTTCACTTGGTTGTAGGGTCTTTTCATTGCTCCTGATCAACAAAAACCCATGTGCCCCAAGGCAAGCAGGGAGGTGGCAAGTGCATTTTCTGCCTTGGAAGGAAAAGGCACAGGTGTTTCTGTTCTCAGTGGAGCAGCTGCTGCACAGTGGGTGCATGCACCAGGTTGCTTTCTTCAGCGCAGTATGTGTTGACCACCAAGTGCTCAATAGCTGGACAGAAATGGACAGGGCTTTACTGATCATCATAGAGTTGATTCAGGCTTCAGGCAGGTGGGATTATTAGTCCAAGCCACTCTCCCTTTCCTCCCAGAGGTGCAGAAGGCCAGAGCCGTCGTGAGCCTCTTTCCAAAGAAGAGGCTGCTGCAAGGCTAATAAGGCACAGGTGTGCTTCATTACAGGCACCGAGGGCCCTGATGATTTTCCGGGAGTGGGTTGGAGAACAAAGGAAATGAAATGCTTCACTCTGCAGAAAGGATAATGCTGGGAGATGGAGATGGGGGATTTCCTCCCACTCCAGACAGTCCAGTCTATAGCTCTGGGAATGGATTTGGGTAGGACCCACCATGGGCCTGATCCAAAAGTCTTCTCTTGGGCATGCACTCCACGGGCTTCAGGGAGGGGCAGGGTGTGATATCTGAGTGTCCCTGGTTGTGATGGGTGAGTGATAGCGGGGGTGGGGAGCTTAATGCTTGGACCTTTTGCAGCTGGCTATGTTGGGGAGGGTTTCAGCAAAGCACTGAGTCTCCTTGCTGTTGTCAGTGTTAGCATCACACCTGAGCAGGGGCAGAGCAAGGTGTGGGGGTGGCTCGGCAGCAGCCAGGACTCAGAAGCCCCCTCCCTGCCACCCTCTTGTTCTGGGAGAGAGATGTGGTGAGGTTGTCTCACCCAGCCTGCTCTGCTGAGCCTGGGACCCCATCCACTCCAGTAGGGCAGGAGGCCTGGAGACTCCCATCCCTGCTGCATCCAGTGCATGCTGCAGGCAGGGCTGACATGGCTTTGCAAGGGGGAAATGAGGACATACACCCTCCTGCTGCTGCCAGGCCCTGTGGGTTACCTGATCCAGGCTGGGGGATTGAAATGGGGGCAGCATAAAGCTCCCTGGGCCCCTCTCCTGGGTCTTCTATTATTTGCTGTTGCCAACTTAGAAACACGAATTAGAGACATCGATTTTGGAGCTTGGACTCCGGAAAGTCATAAGATAAAATTCAAGACACGGTCTCTGCTGCCTGGACATTAAAGACCCTCTGGGACTTCTCAGAGTAGGGATTTATACTCCTCCTGGACACTATAATGGTTGGCTGCTCTCCTCCACCCTGGCTACATTACAGGGGTGCAGCCTGGGAGCATAGTTTCTAGGGTCGGAAGGGACCCGAGTAGATCATCTAGTCCGACCCCCTGCCATGGCAGGAAAGAGCACCAGGGTCAAACGACCCCAGCAAGGTGTTCATCTAACCTCCTCTTAAACACCCCCAGGGTAGGGGCCAGCACCACTTCTCTTGGAAGTTGGTTCCAGACCCTAGCCGCCCTGACCGTGAA
>NW_017728917.1:12977583-13001811 GCF_001723895.1 Crocodylus porosus
GGGGAACAGGGACTTCCCCAATGCCTGCTGATCCCCCCCTGACTAGTTTGTAACAGGCCACTAGATCCCCCTCGGCCTTCTCTTCTGGAGGCTGAACAGGGAGCTATTATTTATAGAGGTGTGCATCATTTCTACTGGTAGCAAATGCGACATAAGGTTTGCATATGGATTGCTTGGAGATGACCTGTGAGTTCCTGCCTGGTCAAGGGAGTGGTATGTTTAAGAAACTGTGGTAATAGCAAGGTAGTGATACGCAGTTTGATACACTATAACATGTAGGCAAGCAAAGGGAAATATGGGACTGTAGGTATGCACAGCCTTAAATAACTGTGATGTGCACAGACCCGCAGCAGAAATCCCCTATTTGTGTGACTGTTTTGGACGCCAAGAAGTACTTCTGCCCATGGCGACACAAAAGCCACACGCCAACACCTGCAGAATTTCACCAGCGCAGGGAGGTGCGTGTATAGCAATATGTTCAAGCATATATCTATTTCTGCTTGTGATGTGCATGGATTTATTTTCTATATGTGCCCCTCACTTGGGGAAAGACACATCTGTGTGTTCACTGTAAATTTAATTTGGTCCTTACTTTAATGCTGTAGAGAGCACTTATGTTTATTAACTGCCTGTCCTGGATACATTTTGCCATTCCTTTAGCTCGTGTCTATTCAAAGAAAGATGAATTTAGGCAACTAAATATGGCATCTCCCTCTCCCCAATTGAGTTGTAATCATATAAAGCCCTTGGAAAGGCCCCTGTGGGGCAGAGAGTCAGATGGCATAAATCAGTTGAGAAGGGATTAGTTCAGCACTTCCGTATAAGCTGCTGCCTTTTCCCTTATGAAAGTCCCCGACCCTTTGCCCCTTGCTTTCAGCATGGCTGTGTCCACAGCAGATGCTTGTAGCCCATTGGGGATGCTCTTGAGAAGATGCTAGATAATACTTCCCTCCACGACTGACAGTCCCACCTCCACGCCACCTTGAAACGAGTCAGACACAATGCTCTGCATGCGCTGTGAGACAGGCTCTTTCTCAGCTCCTTCCTTGGCTGTGACATGCGGCAAACAAAAGGTGCTGTCAGGGTTATCAGTCTCTTGTACTCGTTACTTTATTTAGGAAGGGAGAACATGAAGAACTCTCTTTTTTCCCCCCCTCCCCCTTCATGCAAACACTAGGCAAAGTCTTAAGAGCAATGACTGTATTAACAAGCACATGCCTATGCTGTTAGGGCAAGTTGGGGTGCAGGCAGTTGGCCCACCCAAAAGTTACTGTTACTTTCTAAGGGAGTAAGCGTGAAAGCTGCAAGGGCCAAATTCAGATCGGTGATTTGCATTTCACTGGGGTCACCCTAGACATAGATCCTTGAAGCTGACGTCATTGCTGGACACTATGTGATGAGGTAGCGTATTGGGGTCACCCTAGACAAAGATCCTTGTAGCTGACATCATCGGACAACAAGTGCTAGGTGATGAGGTAGTATTGGGGTTGCTCGAGACCGAGATCTTCATAACTGACATCATCAGACACCGTGAGCTATGCAACGAGGTAGCCTGTGTTATTAGACTTTTACCTCTGGTTCAACAAAGCCTGTAAGCTCGTATTTAGCTGCACGGTGCTGGAATTTAGCACGTGTATAATGTTTGTCACATGCTGAAGCGCTATGTTAAATGAGTGGAAATCAGTTTTAGCCTCTGCTTTTCCAGCATGTCTTAAGTCTGCTGCAGTGACAGGGAGTGTTGCAGAGCTAGCGCAGTATCTCAAGTAGCCCAGGATCTCCCAGCTATCACAGCCTGGGCTGCAGATCCTCTTCTTGTACCAGTGTGACCCAAGCTGTCTCTTAGTTTATACACTCGGCTTCCGGCACTGGGGATTACCAGGCTCTGCCCAGCAGAAATCCTCCCTTCTTGCTCCAAGGAGGGAAGGGAATTACTGCGGCCCTCAAAGGGCGGCTGTACCTCTGGGCAGCTCCACTGCCCAGTGCAGCACTTGCCCCCACCTGCTCCTTTCTTTTTTCCTGGGAAGAAGCATCCAGCAGCCTGCAAGGAAATAGCTCTGAGATCCCAGCCATGCAGAGGGGTAAGAAGGAGCTTCCAATGGTCCTTCCCACCTGTAAGGCTTGCAGGGCTGGTCTTGAGATGCACATTTGGTACTGAAACGATTCTTGGAAAAGGAGGTGGCGGCGGGGGTCTTCATTGCGTGGTTAACCCAGGCAATTGGCACGTACATCTGAGCACTTCAGCTTGTGTCATGTGAGCATGTGCACTGCAAAGCCACACTCGTGCCAGTGCAATGAGGAAGCTCAAGTGCCGATAACCCTCCAGTGCCTTCCCATCATTCGCACAAAGTGCGTAAGTGTAAGCAGTGCCTGGGCTTTAATCTTTGCCCTACTCCAGTCCAGTTGTTCTGGTGCAAGTCACCATCACGGAGAGGCTCTTGTGTGTGCAGGGAGATCACACCTTGCACTAGCCTTTCTGTGGGAACGAGCCCTCGGAGTGAAGAAGAGCCATTGCTTGGGAAATGTCTAAATGGGGAGGGAAATGTGGTCTAGCTATAGGATCTGGCACTTCTGTACCGTGAGACGAATATGCCTGGGAAAGTCAAAGACCTAATCTGGAGCCCACAAATGATAGGTGAATCGTTCCCTATTTTGCTGGTGTCTTTAATTTAATTTGAGTGGATATTAAACGTTTGTCCTGCTTGGGCTATTTATGGACTCTGTAGCTTATTAAACCAGAAGAAAAGTAATTAAATATGTTGTAAACCTGCTCGTTATTTGACTGCATTGGGTTTGCAGGCTGCCGATCAGCGATCCATAGTTACTGCTGCTGTCCGTGCCAGTGCTTCATTCGCGTTGTGCGGCACGTCTCAGACCAGAGACGTGAAACGCAGCAGCGGGGACTCATTCAATGGTGCCATTCCATTCAACCCAAAAGCCTGTCTTTACAAGCATTATCTTCCTTGCTTTGCACAGTCTAGACGCACTCCCTGAAGCAGCCAGCCTTTTGCATAACTTGTCATTTCCTTTGCTGAACTCTGAACATTTTCCAGTCAGTGTAAGCGGAGAGCAGTCAGCAGTAATTTCTTGCATAGTGCCGGTAGTTCTGCATTATAGTGGATTCTGCCTCATTATTTTATGTATTTATTTTTTAGCTGATGGAAAAGAAGGCCGCTTACTGTGCCAGCATCAGTGGGAACATCAGAGTTGTGGTGTTCAGGTGATAATAGCCCAGATTTGTCTCGAGATCTGCAGGAGAATGGCACTGCCATGGTGCGCCTTGAGCTTGCCCTAGGGGGTGCATCCTCCATCTGTCCAGGGAAAGGGGCTTGTACCCCTTCTACTGCAGGATGCAGCCAGGTACGTGGCCCATGGAAAAGCTCTGGAAAGGATAGTTGTTCTCTGCCTTGGTGGCTCTTGGCAGATGAGGGGAGCTGCCAATTCCCCTGGCTGCTCAGGGAGGAGACTTTCCAGAGGAGGAAGGCCCTGATGAGGGTGCTTGGAAGAAACTGAACTGGAGTTCACTGTTGCCTGCATTTCCAGGGTGGGAAGGGACTGCTCCTTTGTGCCCTTTGCACTGATTGGTTGCATGGCTTTCCTTTTGAGAACTGGCATCATCTGCTTCTTGGACACCATGCCCTAAGTAAGTAAAAAAAAATTGAGGTTATTAAGCAGGCTTGCATAGGGGCTAAGCCAACCATCGGGCATGCAGCACACCTGGCTACAAGGTCCGTTCCCATCCTCCCTTGGTGTTTGGCAGGGCATGGCTGATCTGCGGTGCAGGGCAGAGGGGTCCAGAATAGCCGTGGCTGTCGTTAGATAGGAAACATGGTTGTTTGCTTAAATTAAAGCAAAGCAAAGCAATCGGTTCCAAACCTCGCCAGCTTCACCGTGATCCAGCCCCAGTCTGGATGGCAGTAAGCTCCCACCCTTGGCTGCCCACCAGCTTGTCTGGGTCATTTGAATTTGCTGCCCTACCGCTGGATTAGGATTGAAGCCCAAAGTGTTGATGATGCAGTGCCTTATGCTCCAGGGTTTGCACTGAACGTGTGCTTCCAAATAAATGTGTCTGAGGGCCTCCTTGGCAGAGGTGATCCTTCAGGCAGCCCTGGCTAGCCTGGCGTGATGGCAGCAAATGACCCAGGAAAGGCCTTGCCAGCTTGCCTCTGTCTGGCAGGACAGTGTTGAGGAGAGGAAGGGGGATGAGCAAATAGCAGCAGCATGGTAGGTGGTGGTGGTGTCCACCTTGCTCCCTGATATAAAACCTGAGGCCAGATGAGCACCATCCCCCAAGATTCACGATTGCCTTGGCAGAGAGCCCGGCCTGCAAGGCTGACCTAGCTGCCTCAATGGGGAGGGAGTGCGGGTAGCTGCTCGGGCAGCAGGACAAGTAAACAAGGCAGCTGCAAAGCCAGACGTATCCAGGAAGCACCATCCAGCCAGGGACCTAACGTTTTATTGCCGTGGAGGCAGGTGAGCTGTCGCCAATAAAAGAGCAGCCACCAGTGCTCTGTATATCCAGGCGCACACATGCACTGGACTCAGCCAGGATCCCAGCTGCAGGGGGGAAGATATCATGGAGGGAGCAGGGGATAAACTGAATGTTTGAGCATCATACTGTGCTTGTTAGGGCCCTTGCAAGGGCTTATAGCAGTGGAATGAAATCTAGCAAACCCATTTAGATTCGTACCTCCTCCTCCCCACGGCCTCTCACGGGGCGCTGTTGAGCATGAAGTCCATCATACGTCTGCGGATAGCTGGTGCACTGGACTGCCAATAAGCAAAAACCAGGACACTTATTATGTAGTCAGGCCTGCTCGCAGTTGCATGGGGTCTTAAATCCCATCAAGGGCTGGGTTCTTACTAGGTCTTGAGCTAAACAGATGCCAGATACCTTAAAAACCCTAGTCCTAACCCCATAATCAGTGCAACCACCAGGTACGGTAGGCACGAGGAGGTCGAGAGCTCTCGGTGTGGTTTAAAACTGCCCATGGCTCTTTGTGCACAGCGCAGTGGAGGGATGTTGCTGCTCTGTCTATGGGTATTGCAGACTCTGGGGACAGGCTGTGATTTGGCATGTGCACTCCTCCTTCATAGTTGTTTACGCAAAATTGTCAGCGGGCCATCCCTGGCCTGTGGCTTCTTCTGCGAGTGAGATGGTTTGCATCCAGGCTTTCCTGGGGAAGAGAGGATACGGTCTAGCAGAACTCTAGGAGGGACCAGGATGCTACTGGCAATTCCAGGTGGGCTTACGGTGAATCGGTTGTGGTGCGTACAGGTGCCCACTGCTGCAGGCAAACATGCTGGAGCATTTTTTAGGGAAATCAGCCAAGCCAAGGCACTTTCATTCCAGTGTTTGGACATATATTAGTGGGGAAATTATGTAGCATTTGCTCAATCCTTGTTCTGACCAGCGTGGTCCTAAATCCACAGGCTGGTCTCGGGGCGGGCTGGGGTGGGGATGCCCACATGAGATAGGCACACAAGGTGTCTCGTTGCTAGATCAATCCACTACACCTCAAAAAGCTGACAAGGCAATGCAGCTCTTGGCATCCCTCATCAGAAGATCCCTAGAGTAACTTAAATAAGAGAGAAACCTGTCCCTGGGCACAACTGTAATCTCATGCCTTTGTGAGAAATCTCCAGCTGGGGCAAAGAGGCTCACGAGAGGCTGCATGTGTTACGTGGTACTTCATGGATCTGATCCATCTTGGAGTTGTGGGCATTGGAGAGAAGCATCCTTTTCCATGGGTCGAGTCTGGTATTGAAGCCAAGTATCCTCAAACTAGTGCATACTTCGAAATCAACCTGCTGCCAAGTTAGTTATCCAGGTGGGCAGAGCCAGGAGTAGCTGGTCTTAGTAAAGGATCTATGAAAAAGCTATTTAAGCCACATCTGCAACCTTTTTATGTTATCAGTGTGGTACACAGTGCCTGAAGCAGCCTGGGGAATCTGTCCTGTATGTTTTAACTTGCAGCCCCAGATCCAGCTGCCCCCAGAGATCTGTGCAAGGGTTGGTGCAGCTTGGGGCCCTTGGCTATTATAAGGAAGTTTGCAGTGGAGAAGGGGTAGGGGAGCTGTATTCACCCTTGTCTTGTCTTCATGGTTCCCCAGCATGGTTGTCTGCATGCAGTCACCCATGTGCTGGGTTTATTTCTTCCCTAAGTACACAGAAGTGCTTCCTGTGCAATCGGACCCCGGGAAGAGTGCTGTGCAAACCATTCAGCTTGCCAAGGTGGTTGAGGAGAAACGAATTGGTACTTTCATTGCGTGCCCAGATGTTATTGCATTAGGAAGGGCCAATTCTGCCTTTCCCCTACTGAGCCTGGGTTGAGTGGACTATCAGATCATCATGCTGTCCTTCTGGGTGACTCTGTTTACACCATAAGCAGCAAATGTGGCAGGATTTCTGTGAGCTAGGAGGTGCCTCCTGAACCTTGTGGTTGCTTTCCTGGAATAAGGCTTCTGAAAGCATTTGCTTCAGTACCTGGATGGCGGTGATGCTTGAGCACCTATATAGCAGGACAGTGAGGTGCCTTGTGAACTTGTCAGGCCCTTCAGCTGGTGACCACTTCCAAACACAACAGAGGCACTCGGAAACCTGCGTGGGACATAGGCTGCTCCGTGCCAAAGTCACTCTGGAAGATGATACCTGAGCGGCTCAGGCATCGAGTGACCTGCAGATTGTCTCTGTTTCAACCTTCGCGTGTCTGTGGCCAAATGGCAAATGAGCACCTGCTACTGTACAGCTGCAAGGACAGTGCAAGATGGTACACAGAGAGGGCATTTCTGGCGTCAAGAAGCAATTTTTATTGACTGTATTTATTCTTTCCTGGCTGTTGCTACTTGTTGCTGTCTTGCTGTAACTCATCCTCCTGGGGGTAGTAGGAAGACCAGTGGGCCAGGGATTGCAGTGTCCTTCTTCTTTGTCAGCACCTTTGCAATGTTTACCTGGAGGCAGTAGGATTAGGGGATCTATCCTGCAATCTCATGCAGGCAGGGGAGACCTTTTGACTTCAGTCAGTCCTCTGCCGACAGCAGGGGGCTTGGATGTCTCCACCTGCAGAACAGAGGTGCGGGGCTCAGCAATACTCCTTCCCCACGATGTTTCCGGAGAATGAAATTCCCCCAAATCCAGGTGAATTTTATGATCAGGGTGAGAGGCCGAAGTCATCAGGTCTGTCTCTGGCTACAGAAATGCTGGTGTGGGCAGGCTCCTGATGCCATGCTCCCGTTATGTCTTGCTTCTTGCATTTCGGTAACGCCCAGGGGCATGAGCCCAGGACTCCACCCATCCAAAAAGGCAGTTCCTTCCCCAAAAAGCTTCCCATCTAAACACGGGCAACAGGTGGATCCAGGCAGGCTGGGGGCACAGATGGCAAAGGCTCATTTAACTTGGGCAACAGGAAAGTAGTGCTAAGAGTGGTAAACCCATCCAACTTGCTGCTGCAGGAGAACGACTGAGCACCAGTGACAGCAGCCGGCACTTTAGCTCCAAGGGAGGAACCATGACTCTGGCGTTCCCACAGCAGCCGGCACTTCCGCTGTAATAACTAGCTTCTCCATCCTGTTGTCTGCTCTCTGAGCTGGGCTGACCACTATTGTGTCCCACTGACTTCTTCGTGGTAGGGGCATGGAGAATGTGTGAAGAATAAGAAATGCTGCCTCTTGCTGAAGCAGGTCACCTGTGGAGGTGAGCATGCTTTCTGGGATCATCTGTGCCGTGGTCTTGGACTTATCAGACAGTTTATTGCATGCACACTTGTGCTGTGCTGCATCTTGCACCTCGTGCCGGGCAGGATAGCCAGAGAAGGAATGACAGCACCTGAAAGGAAGTTGATTCCCAGGGGTGTCCAAGGAAGCATGACCTAGACTGCACTCGACTCCATTATATCTTAGACTAAAATTATTTGCATGCCATTGCAAGAGGCGCTCCCTGAAGAGCTGCAAGGGGGAAGCTGGCTAAGTATCAGCTCCACATCCTTTGCATAATCCATTCCCACTCCCTTGCACTCTGATTCTTGGCCCTTGTTGGGCCAAGAGAAGCAAGGACCTATCTACCTTCATCGCAAACCAAGGTGGGAGCCATTGATTGGCAGTAATTACAGCCTGATGAGAGCTGGAAGTAGTGGAGGAAAGGAGATAAATTTTCCCTTCTGTCCAAGAGCTTTAAACCTCCAAGCTGTGCTGTTGGGAGGAGCTAGGGGTGGGTTAGCAAAGTGGAGAAGAGCTGGTTCTTGCCGATGGGGGCTCCATGGTAGAAGCAGGGCTAATATCTCAGAGTCCAGGGGATAAAACTGAGACTGGGCCTGGCATCAGGGGCATGAACCTGCAGCTTTTTGTGCCTCCATACATGCAGACGGGGCTGAATCCCTGACACGGAGCCGTCGGGGAGCTCAGCTCCTTTGCACCAGGGGTAGCAGGGCAGACTGCAGTAGTACCCAGGGATGCAGGCCCTGGTGTCCGAGCAGCCCTCAATGAAATGGTGAGTCAGAGGCTGACTAACCGGTGACAGGCTGCATGCACCTGGGGGCTGACGACTGCTGGGCAACATGGGATGAATGAAGAGGAGACCCGAGGAAAGCAAGGCGAGCTGGGGGTTGCAAGGGAGTGGGAGCTGCACTCTGCATGGGTCGTCCCACCAGAGCCTGGTGCTGGTGGGCAGAGTAGAGGGAAGGGATTTGAACCCCTTGACAGCTGTGTTAGTGGAGGGGAGCAGTAAGCAGCATTCAGCAATGCAGGCACGTGCGTGGCAGAGGTTCAGCACAGGCAGGTTAATTCAAACAGGATCACAGGGAGGTTTGGATCAAAAACTAAACCTTGTCTGTTTGAGGCAAGGTAATTCTACCCTTTCAGCCCCCTCTAGCTTCTCCAGCAGGCTCCTAAGCAATAGGACAGTCCTGGTGGACAGCCAGCTCTGAAAGAAACTGCAACCCCCTCTGCCTCCATGAGGAAAGAGATTTGCAGATGCAGGGAAAAGATCTGGAGCTAAATGAGAATCTTCTTTCTCTCGCTCTCTGAGAAGCTGCCCATTCTGGCCTCTCTAAGCAAGGCTGGAGGTCATCCAGGATCACAGCTTGGCCCAGTAAAGCCCTCTCCCATTTCCCTGCCCTCACTGGATGGTCACAGTACGTTTACTTACTGGCTTTGCAGTTGGCTTTCCTGCCTCGGTGAGCTCCTGCAACTCATTTCTTCAGGCCTGAGGCTCATTCACAGTGGGGAGATCAGGAGAAGTGTTTCCTCCTCCTAAAATGAAGGGTTGGTTTTGTTTGAATTGCCCATGAAGAGGTTGGGAGGGATCATATGGGAGCTAGGAAGGAAAGGACTCATTAGCCAAGGGGAGGTACCATGGGGTACCCCAGGGTAGGGGTCTACCCATTCGCTTGGTGGGGACAGAGAGGGTTCTCCTGCATCTTCCAGCTCTGTAGCCAGGCTAAGACATTGCAGCATCTCTCTGAACATGACCTCTGGGTAGAGGAGGCATCACCCCCTTGCATGTTTTGGGCATGCCAGGCACATGACCTGTGCTGAGCCCCCTGCCTTCCCTGCTATTGTTGCCCATCTAGCCGAATGAAAGCTAGCTGAAGGACACCTTCCTCATGCCACAGCCTGGTATCCCTTCTAATACTGGTGCTGATCAGGGCAGGAAGCTGGAGGGCACAGGCTAGAAGCAGATGGCGAGGAGGTAATGAGTTCAGGAGGGGTTTGGGTGCCTTGGTTTTAATGAGATTTCTTTCATTTTTTCCAAGTGGTGTTAGTGCTATTTGATGGGGTGCAGAAGGGGCAAACCTCCTTGAGCCTTTGAAAGCACCACGCACGGGACGCTGCCAGAGCATTGCTCCCCGAGCCTCCAGCCCCTACCCCTGAGGCGACACGGGCTCAGCAAGTGCAGCTGTACGGGGAGGCAGGAAACACGCTAGCTGCAATCACTCGGAGCACTAGTTTGCATCTCTGCCCCCCGGCGTTTTTAGGTTGCTGAGGCTGAGGCCAAGGCCTCTGCGGGCTGCAGTGCTATGGCCTCATTCAGGATATTTTTCACACGTGAGTGTGTGTGCGCCCGTGTGAAGGAGAGCTGGCGGAGATTGTGTCTGTTGGTTCCCGTGCGAAAGCACAAGCGGATGCTGAAGTCGCCCCGAAAATGAATCCAATCGCTCTGTTCAGTGGGATCCTTTTCAGACCACCCTATTTATAGCACAAGCAATTACTCTCCCTGCATCCCAGAACTCTAATTGCCTTTTTATTGCTGTTTAGCGCTATGTTAAAGGTTTCTGAATACTATTGCCTTGTTTTCTCATTAGCTGGGTTTGTTCCTCTACTAGCTCCCCTCCTCTGCCACGTCTGCTTGCCTTTGCCTCCCCTTTTTTTCACCCCCTCTCATGCTTTTTTAGGTCAGTGCCCCACTTACCCCATGCCACCCTTACACGCCATTGGGGTGCATCGCCCTCGGCACCTCTCTCTGCCACACCCAGCCCCTCCATAGAGCTACTGTATTCTCCGCAGCCGCGGTCCTCCTCGGGGCACCCTCCTACCATGAGGCTTCCCGGAAAATAACCTGCTGACCACGAAGCTACGTGGTGCTCAAGGGGAGCTCGACATACTTCTGTTACTTGAATGCACTCCATCACCGCTTGATTTGCGCGTTGGTCCTTTCCACTGCCCTCCGTGGAGCAGGCGCCGTGTCCTTTGTGCTCGCGTAGCTCGTGGTGGAGGCTATGGGGCACAGATAGTTTTGATGCACGTGGGCTTTGCGAGTGTATGGTCCCTTCAAATGTTTTCTCCTTGAATGTGAGCATGACGGTCACTCGGATGGCTTTAGTTAGGTCTGCATCGTATTGCCCTCCTGCTTCTTGCCACTCTGATTCATCAGGGAATTTCTTCGTGGTGTTTTATGTTTGTTCTCTCCGGTCAGCGAGAGGGAAAATGAGCCAAACCGGTCTTCGGCTTCCTCCTCAGCACCCAGCTCTGTTCCAAAATGTTTCCTAGCCCCGGATGTCCAAGCCACTCAGCCTTAAGAGCCTGCCTATTGACTGCGGGGATTAATATTTGATGCAGTATTGTATCAAAGGCTTTCTCAAAGCATAGCTCACCAGTGTCCATTGCTTGCCCCTGCTAGCCTCACCAAATTTATTAAGCATGATCTCACTTCTATGAAGCCTCAATGACTGTGCATAGCACAGGAGCCATCTCAAGGTCACCGGTTCAGAGGCGGGGGTGATGCCATGTCCCCGCCTCTTGCTGAAAGTTTTCTCCAGAGGCTCTGCGTGGCATCTCCGGATTCATCGCCTGCGTGCGCCGTCCGGCTTAGGGCAGTGTGATTGAGCTAAATGCCGGCAGCTGCATCTGAGCACTTGTCGCACTGCTTCCCTGTCTGCCTGAGGACCTCAGCGTCTTTGCATTTGCTTTGCAACAGCGTAAATACAGTGCAGCCAGGAACAGGGCTACAGGCTAAACCGAAACAGGCAGCAAAGTGGGTTGACAGCATTACCGGCCTGGGAATGACTGTGCAGTAGGCAGGGCGGTGTTGATTAAACTAACACTGATCCAGTCTTCTCCCCCTCGCGATGCTGTGAATCGGGAGTAAATCCCCAGTGCTCAGTGGTTCTGCTGTTGGGGCGCTCACCTGGCGCTGGAGGGGTGATTTAGCCTGTTCCTCCACAGACCTCCTGCATGACCTGGGGGGTGGGGTTTGGGGTCCCAGGCCACACAAGAGGGGGTAAAAACACAAATCCTGCCCCATAGGGATGTGCACAGACGAGCAAGGCATGTGGGATGCTGAGTGAGGAGGCTCACGTGGGCACTGCCGGCACCCAAGAGCGATCAGCTCAGACCAGGCTGCACGTGACGGAGCGGGGCTTCTCGGCCTGTTGTGCGACTTACTGCGTCCTCTGAGCAGCACCGGCAGCTGCTGCCTTTTGTTATAAGCCAGCTAATACAGCCTTGCATAATTCATGACTACAAACCGTGTGCCCTCGATGATAAAAGGAGCTGATGTTTAATTTACACGCGTGGCTCCTCGTATAGATCTTCCAGCGGGTGCCAATGACCGCCGTGGTGGCAGGCGGCGGGAGGTTGTTCACGGTGTCACCCCACTGGGGAGTTGCAGCAAGGGGCCTGAGCTTCCAGTCTCGCACGGTGTCGAACCCCGATGTGAGGGGCTGCAGGATCTGGGCCTTTAGGGCAGCTGGTTGGACGGCAGGAATCAAAGGGACTGGAGTGAAGGACAGTTGTCCTCCCCATGTAGCGAGTTTTCTTTTGGCCCGTTGTGCATCAAGCACCATGCCAGGAAAGCTGCGGCTTGCAGAGACAGACCGGTGCCTGTCAGACTGCCGCGGAGCCCTGTGTTTCCTCTGCAAAGCAAGCAAGTCTGGAGAGCAGGCAATGTTGCCTGGCCACATTTGCAGGCCCTGTCTCCCTTTCAGCAGCAGCTCTGTCCTTGACATCCAGTGGGGTCAGGGTGCTGCAGCAGGGTGTGGGGCTCGTGAGAAGGGCCTGAAGCATGCTCCCCTTCCGTGGTAAGAGACCTCCCAACCTGCTCCCTCGATGCTAGGGGCTTCTGTACAAGCCATGTTCCCTGGGGAGTCCCAACAGTCCTGAGGTTTGGCAGTTTCTGTTCGCAGTGATGAAAAGGAAGAGCACATCCTTGCTGTGCGTCTCATGCCACTGCGCTCCAAGGAGGGACCTTTTCTGGCTCCTCTTGCCCAGCTTTGGCTCCGTCCCTTTCCAGACTGGTTATACTGGGACAGTGAACTCTATACAGTCCTCAAACTCAATTGGAGGGCAAAAAATAGCATCGTCATTCCTTCGGGAGTGAAATCTGGCAGCTTGGGGCTCTCGCGGCAGGTGTGATATGGAGTCTGCTGGGAGCTTTGGCCTCAGCTTTGCCATCCTTTCACACCTTATCACTCAGACATGTACCTTCTTCATCAGCAGAAGACAATGTAGCTGTTTAGGAAGTTGAAATCTCCGACCCCATTTCATTTTGGGGCTAAACCAGGGGAGCCGTGAATGCCGGAGAACCCGTCACTGGCTGTTTCAGCAGCTTGGTTTTCAGAGGCCGGAGCGGAGAGCATTGCCTTGTTCCTCGCTATGCCCAGACGATAACGTGCTGGTTTAATTATTATTAATTATTTAATTATTATTAAATTATTATTATTATTATTATTATTATTATTGTCCCCCTCTGGTTTCTTAGCAGAGGAGCTATTTACTGAGGAAAAGCGTGCTCCAAAATAAGGGCTTGATTCTGCACCTCCAGGCGCCTTGCCCTGTAACCGAGGCCTTAAGTGTCTCCTCCAAGCCAGCACTGGGGCAAACGAAGGGCGCGATGTCACAACCTTCCCCCAGCAGTAGCGTTTTGAACACCCCTTGTATGCTTCATGGGATGCATCGGGTGCAAAGGTCTGGAGGATGAGGAGAGCTGGTTTTGGGAGCACAAATGTGGATGCAGAGAAGAGTGCTTGCTTCCAGTTAGCATAGCTGCTTTGTCTCGAGTGGAGTCACTTTTGATTTAAGCCAGTGTAAACAAGAGGAGAGTCGCAGCCGAGCTCTTTCCTGCCAGCCAAGTGGACATGAGTCAGTGGCCAGCATGGAGCAGATGGCTTGCTGTTTCTATGCCCTTTAGTTTTATTACGGCAGTTCTGGGAGAGAGTTTACAGCTGCTCTAGTCATTTGGCAAATCAGCTTCATCTGTCTCGCGTTGCGATGCCTCTGTGATGTCAGATGGGCCTTTTACGTTTCGTGTGTGTTCGGACCGAGCAAATCGCGGTGTTTTTCATCGGGAGTTAATGATGAAAGGTGGCATTAGAGTGGTGTTTTTTTCACTCTTTTCTTCCTTTGGTGTACGTTCCTGTTCACACTAACTGTAATCTTCTTTTTATTGCCGCTATGAAGAACAGATGTGCCATTTGATTTTTGATTCAGTGAGAATCCTGCTTTTTTTAGCCTGATTACTTGCAGTGGAAAGCTGTGACCTATATCCAAGGTGAAACTTCTTATTAACATTGGCTGGGAGTAGGGGCACTTTTTGAGAAGACTAAGAGAGGCCAGACGGCAGCAAACCTTTTGGTTTAGGTGCCCAAATGCCAAATCATCCACAATTAGGTTTCTTTCAAGGTGAAAGCAAGAAGGATGTTAATTCATTTTGATGTTGAAGTGGAAAACTGTGTGCGCACTAATTACGTTCAGTCAGTTCCCCTTGCTAAGTATTGCATGGTGAAAAATGAAGTTATACAGGAGGCTTCTTCACTGATGATTCGGTCGTGCACTAAAAGGTTTGCAGCCTACATGTCATGTTTGTTCCTTCAAAGAACGATCAGGGAAATCATCCAGCAGATGATAAAATCATCGTCCAGTGCTCATGACAGTTCCCCTGCTTCTAATGGTCTGGATATTTTTTTTTCCATGGGATATTAACAGGTAAATAGTGCATGAGCCCTTTAAAGTGCAATTAACATTTTATTTAGGGCAAAATTAGATGCTGAAAGTACCATCATTTAAACACATCCTTGCAAGGCTTCAGCATTTGTGCTTTCAGGTTATAGTGCATTCATTTATCCACGGGGGTGGCTTATCTGTATAGACGGAGACAACTTCTGCCTGTCCTAACATCCCAGCAGTGGCCCAGGGAAGTTGACAAGGGCAGATGGAGGAGAATGATAATACAGCATAACCGTGGTGTTTCTGGAGTGTGTGTTGCTCCTTTTGCCTGTCATGCTCGGGCTCAATAGCAAAGAACCAGTGAGGACTTCAGAGATGGAAACTTCCTGGGGCGCCAGGTACATTGTAGGAGCCTGGCCTCAAAGGCCTTTCCAATGGAGGGGAAATGCACTCGGTACTACTTAACTCTTTCTAGGAAACCACCTTTCCCCCCTACCCCCCACCCAACCTCTGCTGTGAAATTTTGACTAAGCATCCTAGCCTTGATGCGGATTATTTTGCATGTATTTGCATAGCTATGACATGTATCGCATTCAGGAATCAGGGCCACACATGCTTCTTCGGCTACAGCTTCAGTGCCCCCCAACTAAACCAGCATATGTTATCCCAGAGCTTATTCCATTGCAAATTTACCCTGTAATCAGAGCAGATGGACTGCAAGAGGCACTGTTATAGCCAGGGATGCTGGTTTTCTCTGATAAAATCCCCAATTTTCAGTTTAAAAAAGGAACCCAAAATCCACATTTTTCCATGATTAAAATGAAATGCCACTTGGATATATAGTGGTGTTTTGTGTTAATCAAAGAAAAATGTGGATTTGGGGTGACTTTTTAAATTTGAAATTGGGGATTTTTTTTTTTCCATCAGAAAACCAGGACATAGCACTCACCTGTTTGCACTGGGTAGGACTGTCCCAGACGGACACTGATTAGGGGAGCAGACACACTGCTGGTGCCTGAACTAAGGGAACTGAGCCCCAGCTACCTTGTAGGTAAAGAGCAAGCAAAATCTTCCCATTGCCGAATGGCGAGCATCAAGGCAGGGTGATGGTTGAGCTTTTGAAAGCTCTTGCTCTGCTTTTCATGCAATGAAAGCCAGAACCCAAACCTTTAACATGCCAGTTTGCAGCATCTCCCGAAATGGAAGGAAAGGGGTTCTCCCTGGCAGCGTGGAGCAGAGAAGTGGGTTGCCCAGTGTTCACTTAAAGGGCTTATTGTCTTTTCTTGTCAACCAGGTTCAGTGTCCTGTGTAGGTGCTGCAAGGTGACCAGAAGGTCCCCGGTGGCTGCTGTCTGCTCTGTTGATTGAGAGAGCTCTCATCTAATGCACCAGTATGCATGGCTATCAGTAGTGTCTTCTGAGTAATGGGTGCAGGTGCACCCTACAGCAAGGCGGCTGTGAGGCAGAGCAAGTCCAATGTCTCCAGCAGTGCATGGGGCAGTTTGTCCAAAGCAGTGCTCCATGTGTGGTTTTACACACACATTTGTTCCCTGTGCATGCCAAGCCTTGCATCTGCAGAGGAGAGGGGGCGGAAATGCCATATGGAATATTTCAGGAGAAGGAAATGGACTTTCTCCTGCATGCCACGCTGGGATTAAAAATAGTGGTATGGAAAGAGGGAAAAAAATAACCCTGCTTTCCAGTGGGTTTTCAGGCCTGTGACACTGCAAGTCCTCAGCCATGTGGCTCTGGCTCATCCCCAGTGGATTGGATTACCGGACTTAATGCTCATGATCTTCCAGGTGCCCCCATCAGGGTTACAGGGTATTTCTTGATGTGTCCAGAGGTCCCTGTCCTGGACATGGCCATGCTTAGATCATAAAAAGACTGGCTGGGCCAAGTGTTGCCCTGTCTTGTCCTTTTGAGAGGCCAAGGAGGCTTCATCTTTCCAGGCTGCTTTGCATGACGTGTCCCTGCAGGAAAAGGAGACAAGAACAAGACTGATGCTGAATGCATGGTGAAGCATCAGCGTGTGCAACCTCCAGCCTCAGGCCTCTCTCTTGAAGGCTTTCCTGCCCCTGGGATTGCTAGCAGTAATGGGAAGGAGTCTCAGGCTGCAAACCTTGTACATTGGGTGGAAGGCAGGGTAGATTTGCCCCTCTTGGACTAACCAATGGAGATGGATATAGAGATAGATGTATAACATTGGTAATGGCCTGGATTTCACCAGGGCCAGGGTCTCCCCCCACCCCTGTGGTTTCCGGGGTCTGTGCTCCCGAGAAAGACCCAAGAGTCTGGGTTTGTACTCCAGACCTCTGTCACCCCATCTTGCCTCCCGGTGATATGAACCAGCCAGCAAAGAGTGACTTCTTGCATGGTGGCAGAATGCAGATATCCTTTCACCTACTTTACTATTTGATTTTCCATTTCACTGACTTTTGCTTCTTTTTTTTTTCTGCAAGAATGGCCTCCTGCTGAAACTGTGCAGGGGGCTGGGCTGCCTTCATCTCTACACCTGGCTAACTTATTTTGAAAGTTCCCAGCAGAAAGGGGTCTGGTTTTTTGGGGGTTTTTTCCCCTGCCAGTGCCACTTCTGAGCCATCTGCTAGAAAGGCAGAATGACTGGATCTCGCTGGTGATGATACAACTGTAATAACTTTGCATCTATCAGAGTTTTGCATGATTACGCGTTGGCCGCGCAGAGAAGCTGTCAGCTCGTTCTGGCTGCATCTACCATGCTGACTCCGTACTGTCAAGGGCAGTTTAGCAGAGAAATAGCAGGGAGAAGATAAGCTGGAAGATAAAAGAATATTTGCTCCCCCTTGCACATCAGAAAGCCAGCCAGGTTTGAATGTAGGCTATATGACGACGGCACAGCGGCATCCCAGCAGCCAGGAGTATGGATAAAGCAGGAGGTCAAAGGTTCACTTAATTTATTGTCCTAGCTAACAGATGAACTGGAATGGGACTGGGTTTCCATGCTGAGTGAGCAGTAATGCTGCAGAAATGTATTTGAACTTGCACGAAAGGCTGCGTGATTTTTTTATTATTATTATTATTATTATTATTGGTGCCAAACAGCAGGCTATGGGACTGTATGCTGAGATGCCCAGGTCCTCCCCTCACCTCTGTGGACTGCAGCCACCCCTTCATCAGAGACTGAGATGCCTCCAGGTTTGCCTGGAACGAGCTCCCCAAACCCCCACCATCGTACCGGCAAGATGCATAGCAAGCCTGGAGCTTGCCAGTGTTTCTATTTGGAGAGGCTGTTGTGGTGATGTCTCTCCCAGATAAAAGGGAAAAACATCAGTCAGGAAAGGAGGCCTTTATTTATTTATTTATTTTTATCCCACAGTAAAAATAGCATCTTTAATTGCCTTCCCTCCCCTCCTTCCTCTTAGAGAAATATCCATTGATTTTAATATCTCCTTAGGCTTGCAGGCTTAGAGCTATTAAAATAGTTATTTAACAACAACAACAACAAAAAGCCTAGTCACCAGGTGGGTTTTTCTAAGCACTTAAAAGGCAAATTCTTGGTATCCTGAAAGATTCTGCTGACTTGGGCAATGAATGTCCCCAAGTGCCCCCTGCACCCAGACCAAGAGGAGGGCTGCTGGTCTCCATTTTTATAAAGGTCCCAAAAGCAAAAAATCATGGGTTTAGTTTCTGTACAAAGCACCCAACATGGGGCATTATCCCCAGCCTTCTTTAGCAGTTTATGAATAGTCTCGAAGGGGACTACACCGGTTGTTGTGAGCGCGGAGGGGAAAGTATTAGGTGATGCATCAGTTTGGTTTTGTAGGGTCACTTCTGGTAGCAAACTGTGTCTCCCCCTGAGCTCGGGCCCAGCATCCATCACTTTTGCCCGAGGAGGCTGGGTAAGGTCAGGTCTGGGTAAGCCTGACCCCTCATTAAGGGCGCAGGAGAGTGCAACATCCTCTGGGGAGTGTGCACCGAGGTTAATGCACAGCAGCTGCAACCATCCTCCAAGGGAGTATGGCAGCACTTTGGGGTGGCTCTGTTAAAGGCTGGGAGGCCGTTCTGTCCTCGCTCAGCCCCAGGATAGGCAGGGCTTGTTGCCCGTGTTTGGCTCTTGTGTCCAGCTCATTATTCCTATAATGGATCTGTTGATTTAGGAGCGTCCTGGACAGGTTTTGCTTTCAAGTGTCGGGCTGAGTTCCAGGCTCGGTGGCTTATAGTTTGTGGCTATTTTCCCCCAATCCCCTGCCCTTACAAAAGTCACCCTCCTTCCTCCAGAGAAGTCTTTCCTCCTCACCATCACATGATACGTCCAGGGATACGGGCTCACGCTGCGCTTACTTTCCAGTGTGCGCATAACAAGGTTGTGAAAAAGGGGTGTCATAAGAGTGGGAAGTAGGGAAACAAATTACATTACCCCCCAGATAATGTAATCGCCTATTGCAGGAAGGAGTTAACTGTGATTTTTGCCTACTTCATTTGTGTTTTTTGCCAACAAAGGTGACATCTGTAAAGCAGAGGACTGCGCTGCTGCTTCTAAAATGACCCCCGGGGCTTGGTCTCATCGCCCCACTTGTTTTCTTTTGCTGCATGAGATGCACCCGGTGGGAGCCCGTATTTGTCTTAAAAGCTAGTCTTCCAAGCCATCAAGTTGCTTTAACAAGTCCAGCTGCTTTGACTGGCATGCTGGGAGCGCGTGAGATTAAGTTATTTTAGTAATCGCATGGCCCCTGTCAGAGTCCTGGCTTTCTCGATATAGAACAGAGTCGTGCAGGTTTCCGTCTGATTTTTCTTTTTTTTGGACTGACTTGGCTCTTGTGTGCTTTGCTTTTTATTCACACTTTTTTCCCTCCTGTTCCCTGCCCTTGCCTCAAGCCTGAATCCGCTCTGTTTGAGTACCTGGCTTTGTAGCGCCTAGCAGGATCGGGACAGCAACGGTAGAAGCTCCAAGCGTGACCTGATAACAGCCCTAACAGCCCTGCCGATTTAAACGGGGTGCCGGGTGGGCACATGGGCCGCTCGAGGGATGGGGCAGCAAAAATAAAAGCTTCGTGGTTATGATGCCGCATGCTACGGGCATAACGAAGAATTGATTCCTGTCCTCTCGTGTATCTGGGCATTAATGTCTGTCTAGGAAGACCAGCCAGGGCAGAGATTAGTAGGAAAGCCACCATCTGCCCTCCCCCGAAAGGTCCCGAGAGCTGCAGTATTTGAATGACGACAGCAGCCGCTATCAGGAACAGGAGAGTGCATTTAATTCTCTGTTACAATCCCTCTAATCTAGGATTATATCCAGTTGTTTTCTTCATGCATTAAGAAGAGGCTGATAAGAACAGTGGCTGGGAAGGGAAAAATGGCTGACAACCGAGGGCAAAGGCTGCAAGCGTCTGTCGGAGGCAGGGGCCTGGAGCCCAGCAAAGGCCAGGCAGGTATGCTGGCTGACAGGCCCCTCTATTTCTGATAGATGGAGACCCTGGGAAGGCTATGGGGTGCAAATGGCACTGTAATTGCTTTCCCCCTCACTGAATGAAATCTTCTCTGAGGCGATTACATAGACTAAAGCTTCCCACCGAAATGCACCAGAATAAATATAGTCCGCGCTTCTTGCAGGGGCTGCTGCTAAGTGCTGCCTGTCGACCGGCTCAACGATTAGCACCTTATGGTGGGACAGGGGTTGCATTCACATTCATTCAAACTGCAGCACGTGACGGCAGCATTTCTGTGCATCCCAGAGGAGGCAGGATCTGAATCCGGCCTGATGGGAGGGAGGGTGGTGGGGGTCATCTACCAGGGCTCTGGGTTTGGAGAGCGAACCCTCCCATTTGGTGTGTTCAGTAGAACTGCTCATGAGAGAGAGGATCGGAGAATTACGTCCTAAAGTGCCTTGACCTTTACCCGCAAAATCATTGTGCATAATTGCATCTCGGAGCAGAGCTAGCCATTGCACACGGGGTGGGGAAACCCAGCAGGGAGCTTACAGTCCCAGCAAAGCTGACTGTGCCCAAGATGCCAAGCACTGCAAAAATGCACCTGAGCCGGTACCCGGGGAACAGCGCTGACTTGCTGATGCCGTCAGGGAGATTGGTTGATCTCACAGGTGATGTGGTCTTCAGTCAAACAAGGGGTATCTCGTGCCCATGCGAGTCGTGGTGCTGCCTGCCCCAGATGGAGGTGCAGCACAGTACATACAAGGGGCTTTGTCACGCTAGCAAGAAATCATTTTCTTTGCTTACCACAGCATGATTTAACAAGGTGGTATCATTAGTGCCTTGATTAGGCTAGGCACCGTTTCCCTCTGAGCACGTTGTGTACACAGCCATCACGTAACGCAAAAGAAAGATCCCCAAGGTCCGCACATCAGGTGGAGGAGAGCCAGGGAGGGATGTTTCTTCTAATTAGATCCTTTCCAAAGAAAAGAATATGAATGTGGTGAGGAAAGATAGTGGAGCGGTTGTGTTGCTGTAGCTGTGACGGCCCGGGGAGTCTGGGAGGAGCAGGGTTGGGGGGAGAGACCAGAGAAGCTTTGAGGGACAAAATGCCCTTCTTCAAATCGAGAAAAGAAGTGGTTTGGGGAGTGCGAAGTATAACCGTATAGAGCCTGGCTCCATCCAAATTCACATGAAGATGGCTGGGGCCACAACTCTGCGCTGTGTAGGAGAGCTTTGGCTGCACCCTAAGCACTGGCTCCATTTGCACCTGTCGTGCCAGGGAGGCTCCTTGCATGCCTTCCTCTCTACCCTGAGCATCTCCTGTCAGGTCCCGTTGCCATCCAGCCTGGGCATGACATATAACCATTGGATTGCAAGCTTTTTGGGGCAGGGACTGGTTCCTGCCTTGTTTCCGTGATTCCCAGCACCAGGGCTTACTGGCTCACGACTGTGGCTTGTGAGCACTGTGAAATAGCAATAAAACGGTGTAAGGTGAACTGGGAATCGCACAGAAATGATTCCCCTGGGAAGCTCAGTGTGCCACAGAGTCATTAAAGCTGCAGAAGCTGCAGTAGAAGAGGCTCTGGGAAAGCATTTAACAGTGCTCCGGATCATGAGAGCGCCCAAGAGCGCTGGGTGTGCCTGGGTACCGGATGCTCACAAAGCAACCCCAGCTCCATTTTTATTGCCTCCTGGTTTCATTAGTTTTGCTGAAGGAAAAACTCTACTCCGTTTGCCCCTCGGCTGTTGGCAAGGCAGGTTCAGTTCAATGCACTGTGGGTGGTGGCACTGGTATGGATGCAGTGTTAGCAAATTAGGCTTTGCTTAAATGTGAGTTTTGTGGCCAAAGTGATAGGTCAGAATGGGCTGAAGGACTGCCTGGAGGGGAATTATTGAAAAATTATTAGGGGAAAAATATGTAAAACCAGTGTCCTGTAAGTCAATGGGGGGTGGGGGTGTGTGTGTGTGGGGGTGTGTGTGTACACGTGCAGAGACTTCCTATGCCTGAAGAGGGGCGACTGAACCCAGAAGCTTGCTAAGAACTTTTTTCCAACTACTCACTTGGCTGAATAAAAGATATCACATCTACTCAAAGAACCTGGCCTGCCTGTGTGTGTGTTTGTGTGTGTGTGTGTGTGTATACACACATACATACATACATGTGTATGTGTATACGTATATGCACGTGTGTGTAATATATATGTGTATCTATTAGGACTATGCGACGTTTCAGTCCCTGATTCGATTTGGCCCAATTTTGGTGGCCAAATCTCCGAATCTGAGTCGAATCAGAGGACCCTTTAATCTCTCTGAATCGATTTTTGCAGAGATTCAGACAGATTCGGCGATTTGGACATAGCCCCTGTATGTAGCAGGGGCTCTGAATGGAGCAGCCCACAGGAGCACGAGGGGGTCCCATGCACGCTTGGCAGCAGACCCGGACCAGGAGCACTTTCGGGTCCACCAGGAGGCACACAGGGAGCCCCCCCATGACCCCCTGGCTCAGCAGCTTATGCCTCCTGGGTCTGGGGGGTGCACCTGGGGTCCCCCTGCAGCCAGTCACTGAGCCACGGAGGCATGGGGGGGGTGCCCTGCGCACCCCCCGGAAATGGATTGGGGTAAAGTAAAAACACTAGTGGAAAGGGATCAAATCCAGGTGGACTTGGACAGGTTGGAAGAGTGGGCAGAACAAAATAGGGTGCAGTTCAACAACACCAAGTGCAAAGTGCTGCACGTGGGGAGAAGGAATCACCAACACACTTACAGGCTGGGAATGCCCTTCTCAGCAGCGCAGCAGTAGAAAGGGATCTCGGAGTCATAGTGGACTCCAAGATGAACAAGAGTTGTCAATGTGATGAAGCGATCAGTAAAGCTAACCACACTTTATCCTGCATTAGCAGGTGCATGATAAGCAGGTCCAAGGAGGTGATCCTCCCCTCTATGCGGCACTGGTCAGGCCGCAGCTGGAGTACTGCGTGCAATTCTGGGCACCGCACTTCAGGAGGGATGTGGACAACATGGAGAGGGTCCAGAGGAGGCCAGTCTTATGGTTAGGGGCCTGCAGGCAAGGTCCTACAAGGAGACATTGAGGGTCCTGGATCTCTTCAGCCATCGCAGGAGAAGGCGGAGAGGTGATCTTGTGGCTGCCTACCAATCCCTCCGGGGAGGGCAGCAGGGAACAGGAGATGCTCTATTTGCTAGGGCACCCCTGGAGTAACTAGGAACAATGGCCACAAATTGACGAAGAGCTGATTTAGGGTGGACATTAGGAAGAACTTGTTTATGGTGAGGGCTGTCAGAATTTGGAACGGGCTCCAAGGGAGGTGGTGCTCGCCCCCACCCTGGGGGTCTTCAAGGGGAGACTGGACAAGCATCTGGCTGGGTTCGTCTGACGCTCTTGCCTGCCCAGGGCAGGGGGGCGGACTCGATGACCTGCTGAGGTCCCTAACAACTATGAAACTATATATCGTGTGTGTGTGTGTGTGTGTGGTTTTTTTCCTGGGTATTGCAAGTAGCAATCTCTTCCAAAGACCCAACTTGCCTTGTGTCACTTATATTATAAACAAAGGGAACAGATAGATAGTTGCTGTGAAACAACTTCTGGAAGAAAGCAGCCCTGGCCTGTATGTTGAGCTGCAGTAGGTTTGATCTCCTTTCGTAGGACTGGCATTCTGTACCTCGCTCCTTGTCTCATGGGATAAAGGTTCACAGCTGTGAGCTGAATGCTAACTCTCTTTGGAGAGTAGTTTGCATAGAAAGGACTCTACCCTTGATCCGTGCAGGTCAAAGCTTCAGAAATGGTAATAAAGGAATTTCCATACAAGGACGGAAATGGATTTCTCAATGAGGCTTAAACAAATCTTGGATTCCAGCCGTTTGAAATTGTATACATGACAGGCCAGTGGGTTTCAAAGAGTCTCCCCTGGAACCAGAGGTTCTGTGATAAATCATTAGGGCTTCTGCAACGAGAATGGGCTGCTATGGTTGGGCTGGGTTCCTGGCTTTACGTCAGCTCGCACGGCCCATGGACGAAGGGGTAGGGGTTACGCAGCGGAAGTAGTGATATGAAGGTGTTCCAAGACTTGGCATGCAGATATATCTGTCTATATCTATCTATATCTATATGTAGATAGATATAGATATATAGTATAATGGCCCAAAGTGCATGAATTAAGAGCCATTGTTTCAGGTAGCATGTATTCTGTGCATGTATGTATAGGAATCTTGCTGTCACTTTAATACTAGGAGAAGGCAGGTTAGAGTTGCACCTTATAGATTAAACAAAGTGTGTGTATGTGTGCACCACAAGCTTTTGTGGAAGGATGGCATCTTTCACAACATCTGATGAAGTGAACTTCAGACCACCAAATCTTGCATGCTGTCTCCCTCACGCACGCACTCTATAGGGTGCAAATCTTCCTTTCTACTTGACTTCGGACAAACACGGC
>NW_017728917.1:13001822-13004748 GCF_001723895.1 Crocodylus porosus
AGCCATCGCAGGAGAAGGCGGAGAGGTGATCTTGTGGCTGCCTACCAATCCCTCCGGGGAGGGCAGCAGGGAACAGGAGATGCTCTATTTGCTAGGGCACCCCTGGAGTAACTAGGAACAATGGCCACAAATTGACGAAGAGCTGATTTAGGGTGGACATTAGGAAGAACTTGTTTATGGTGAGGGCTGTCAGAATTTGGAACGGGCTCCAAGGGAGGTGGTGCTCGCCCCCACCCTGGGGGTCTTCAAGGGGAGACTGGACAAGCATCTGGCTGGGTTCGTCTGACGCTCTTGCCTGCCCAGGGCAGGGGGGCGGACTCGATGACCTGCTGAGGTCCCTAACAACTATGAAACTATATATCGTGTGTGTGTGTGTGTGTGTGGTTTTTTTCCTGGGTATTGCAAGTAGCAATCTCTTCCAAAGACCCAACTTGCCTTGTGTCACTTATATTATAAACAAAGGGAACAGATAGATAGTTGCTGTGAAACAACTTCTGGAAGAAAGCAGCCCTGGCCTGTATGTTGAGCTGCAGTAGGTTTGATCTCCTTTCGTAGGACTGGCATTCTGTACCTCGCTCCTTGTCTCATGGGATAAAGGTTCACAGCTGTGAGCTGAATGCTAACTCTCTTTGGAGAGTAGTTTGCATAGAAAGGACTCTACCCTTGATCCGTGCAGGTCAAAGCTTCAGAAATGGTAATAAAGGAATTTCCATACAAGGACGGAAATGGATTTCTCAATGAGGCTTAAACAAATCTTGGATTCCAGCCGTTTGAAATTGTATACATGACAGGCCAGTGGGTTTCAAAGAGTCTCCCCTGGAACCAGAGGTTCTGTGATAAATCATTAGGGCTTCTGCAACGAGAATGGGCTGCTATGGTTGGGCTGGGTTCCTGGCTTTACGTCAGCTCGCACGGCCCATGGACGAAGGGGTAGGGGTTACGCAGCGGAAGTAGTGATATGAAGGTGTTCCAAGACTTGGCATGCAGATATATCTGTCTATATCTATCTATATCTATATGTAGATAGATATAGATATATAGTATAATGGCCCAAAGTGCATGAATTAAGAGCCATTGTTTCAGGTAGCATGTATTCTGTGCATGTATGTATAGGAATCTTGCTGTCACTTTAATACTAGGAGAAGGCAGGTTAGAGTTGCACCTTATAGATTAAACAAAGTGTGTGTATGTGTGCACCACAAGCTTTTGTGGAAGGATGGCATCTTTCACAACATCTGATGAAGTGAACTTCAGACCACCAAATCTTGCATGCTGTCTCCCTCACGCACGCACTCTATAGGGTGCAAATCTTCCTTTCTACTTGACTTCGGACAAACACGGCAAATTATCTCACTCATTATCCAGCAGCAGACTGGGTAAAGCAGTGTTGCCGTTTGCATGTTGTCCTTTAATGCAGCTGTTTCCTTGTTGTCTTGTTTTGTGACAGAGCTGAGCATTCATTATTTTTATAATCTCTTAATTTTTAAAGGGCACCTGAGCACACATTAAAATTAACTCAAGTTGGGAGATGTCAAGGGTTAACAAGGGCCTATCACCAAAGCACTCAAATGTCTTAACAACCTATAGCAACAACAACAACAAGCATCAGAAGAGTGCTACTTAACTGCTCTCTGTAACTTCTGCAAACAAAATAATTCAAGAGCCAAACCACTTGTTCTTCACTCATGGAAAATTCCCCGTGTGTGACTAACGGCTGCAGGATTTGACCCAACTTCTTTCAGATGTTTTCCACCATTGACCTACTGTGGTCCTTGTATATGCTATATGGTGCAGTTGGCAAATAGGCCCTTGTAACAGGATAAGGGTTAAACAAGTTTAAGTGATAAGCTTGATTGCACCTTATAGACTAACCCTTTTCTGTTTTGCCCTGAACTATCGGATCACCAGGGGAGAATATGAATTAATAAGTCTGTTCAATTCTGCAGGAGTATTTGCTTAACTGAAAAAGCGATGATAGACAAATTGTTGAATGTTAACATACAGCCAGCCGTATGTTAACATTCAACAATTCTTCAGTAAAAACATTGGAATAACATTGCAGTGCTTTTCAGTTGAAGATAAAGAGGGCTCCAAACCAAAAACCCCAGGCACCAATTGTAGTACCATGTTTTGCAAAGGGACCTGGTTCTTCATAATGGAGCCACCAAAATCCCCAATCCAGAAACCACAGACGTTTGGGGCAACTTGGAGCCGGATCTGATTTTTGTACTTTACGCCCATCTCTGCCCTACGTGAGGTTGTTCATCCGTTGTGTTCCCATATTTAGCTAGGAGTCTCTTCCTTTGAACAACTCTCTGTGGCCGCTGAGTTGCCAGGCAAGTGACTCCAGCTCTGGCTGGCAAACATTTTCCTGCTAGGCCTTGGTTTTCTGTAGTTTCCACCTTTGGGGCTGCAGTAGGGCAGGAAACAACAGGACCTATCCCCAGTCCCTGATGTGAAGCATTAAATCCGCTCGCTGACGCGGCTGTTGCAAAACCCATGCACAAAACCTCACAGCAGGCTGTGAGTTCCCTCCCACCTGGCCCAGAGAGATGTTGGAGGTTGCTCCAAGCCAGAGGGTTCATATCCCTTCCCGCAAGCTTGCTGCTTTGGAAAGCTTCACTGCTTTAATTCAGGACAGCCTCATTACCCACATATAAGCCCCTGGTCCTCTTCTGAATCCCCATCTCTGTGCTATCCACAGCCCCGGAATAGGGCAGATCCTGCGACCAGCTCACCGCAGGACTCGCATCGGAAGCAGTAGTGTGAAAAGGACGGTAATCAGGAAAGGGGGTCAGGGATCGGCAACAACACAGTGAGATAGAGGTAGTATATTTCCTGCCAGTGGTGGCCTTCAATAATGGGGTCCCAACTGGCATTTTGTACCCCACCCCAAGAGCCCCCAGGGCACTTGCTTCTTGTCCTC
>NW_017728917.1:13005113-13056126 GCF_001723895.1 Crocodylus porosus
TCACAGCCACTTGAATCAAACTTATTCAGGTAATGACTTAGTACTTAACCACAGCACTCAACAAACTACCTACAAATTGCCTGCACATTTTAAAGTCGTCTCCATCCAAAGATCAAAAACACAGCTCCGAGCTCCCTCCGTGATGGAAATGACACTTCTTGACACCCCACGAAACAATAAACAAAAACCGAGTGACAAAAGGGAAGGAGTCAGTGCATTTAAGCTAGGAAAAATTAACGTTGCACGGTGCTTTTCTTGCCTTTGCTGCTAGGCAGATAGAGCCAGGGCCGGTTATTGCTGCACCTTATCGCTGCCTAACAAATATTCTAATTTCTGAGGCAAAAAAGGCAAAATGCTTCCAGGTTAAGATTGGAGCAAGTAATAAATTGGATTTCATAACAGTAAATAATCAGATTTGTTTCTCAGATCGCTGTTAAAGCTGCACTCTGAAGTGTCGTTTCAGCTGCTCTTTGGGAAGAATTCAGTGCTGGGGCTTTTTTAGCTTTCGCACCAACAGTGTGTCTCTCTCATGTGCAGGCTGGCTTTCCTGGAGGATTTTGGCAGCTTTCTGTCTGTTCTGTCTATGACGAGCACTGAAGACGGATGAGAAAGTATTCAAGGCTGCACTGAAGCTATCCACTGATTTGCCCTTGTTTTGTTTGCGTGGGTACAACCCTGCCTGCTCGAATCGTGCTGCTACCAGGCACGAAGTGTCCGCCTTCAGCCTCAGCCTCTGTGTCCAAGCCGTAGATCCTTGAGGATGGTGTTGCCTTGCTTTATCCCAAACTTGAAGCTGCAGGAACTTCTGGGGTCAGCCTGTCTGGAGCAGCTCGGCTCCACCTTGGGGGGCGATCCACGGTGGGAGCATTACTGGGAGGAGGCTGGCTCCCAGTGGGCACGGCAGCCCTAAGGCCAGCACTGATTGCAAGCAGCATTTAGCAGAGCTCTCTCTCCCACAAGACACCCCTCTCTTTGAGGGGCAAGGCTCGCTCTGAAGGCTTCTGTCTTCCCTCCTCTCTGTCATTTGTGCTCATTTGCTCCCTCCCTATCCAGCCCCCCTGGGGGTTGGCAAATGACTTCGGAGATCTTATGCACCAGCCCCAGTCCCCTCTTCCCATCTGCCAGTGTCTGTCCTTGAAACGAGCTGCAGTTGACACTGCTGCTTTTGTCTGGGGCAGAGAGAAAGCCCTCATCTTTGAGACGATTGTCAAGGCAGTGACACGAGAAGACCAAGGCAACGTACCCAGGCACCGTATGCTCTTGGAGCGGTGCTGTCCGCCTGTATCAATACACCGGCATTTAGCGCACAAACTAAATGCAAGTGGTTTGCATTTAGACGTTTTTCATGTCGCCTTCACCAAAATTCAGTCTTCTACGAAACCAGCTTCCCAGTTCTCAGTCCTGCAGTTCATATTCAGGCACAGTTGAGGGCTGGTGTGTTGCTTGCACATTATAAACAGGATAAGGTATCCCTTGCTCTTTTGGACTAGTTGAGGTTCAGCGTAGGTGCACAGTGGGTCCCAGGTTTTTAAAACGTCAATGAAGACCCACAAAATTTGATGCAAATGCCTTCAATTTCCCACACACTTTTTGCAGGCGTAAAAATTGTTTCTTGGCCTAGAGGCAAATGCACATAAACGGTCTTGTCAACCCATCTAGTGTTTGCAAAAGCATTATGTAGCAGAGAGAGCTGGAGGTTGCAGTGCTGGGCTCGCACGCGGTGCGTTCCTGCTTCACAAGGAAATTACATTTTTAGCAAACTCTTTCTCCCAGCTGCAAATAAGACACTCCTGAAAGAATGGATATTGTTCTCTTTGGCAGGAAGCGTTGGGAGGAGGAGGTGCGCTGTCATTTTACTTCTTTTTATTTTTTAAATCTAGAAATCGGTTCCTTTCTGGCTTAACGAACCCTTTCAAAGTATCATCAGAGGAAGGCTGCTTATCCTTCATCAGATCTGAGCAAGGCATTTTGCTTCTTTGCAGCCTGCGTCAAAATCGTGGATTTTTCTTTCTTTCATTTGATTCCCCTAGAATAAGAAAAGGTCTCAGACTGTACAATTTGTATGTAAGCATATTACCAGCGAGTAAAAGTTGGGGGGCCTCTTGGTAATGCAGTGAAAAGATTGGCTCTTCTATGAAGGAACCAGCACTGGGAACAAGGGGGTGTGTGAGGGTGCTTGCGATGGAGCCCAAAGTCCTGCTGTGCCGTTTGTGTTGTGCAGCTTTGCAGCAGGGCTCCCCTTATCTGAGACCATGCAAGTCCAGAAGGATGCACATAGCTCCCCTGTGCATTAACCAGGGGGGAAAAAAATAGTATCTGCAGAGCGGATGCTCTGCTCTGGGGAGGGAGGAAGAACGGAGCCTGGAGGTGAATAATTTAACTGCTTGAATCAGAACCGATTTCCTAGCATCCAGATCAAATGATCTGATTCATTAGCCGGTCTGACAGTGGCACCCACTGGAGGTGTAGTTAAGCGTCTGTCAGTATTTCCAGCGCAGCCTTCTTCTTTCGGGGTTTCAATGCGCATTCCCTCAAGCCTCCTCCAGTCTGCACGTCACGTTGGCGTTCAGCATCTCAGGCTGGTGCCGCGGTCGTGTCTGGTCGCGTCGTCGGTTCCAGCAGTGGAAGTGATATTTAAAAAAGAGGGGCAACAAAATGCCATAGAGGGTTTTATTGGTCAAAGCTCGGGTCTTAGTCTGCTTGTATCAATGACTTGGGTTAAAAAATAATGTTCAAAGAAATGGGTCCTAGGAGGGTGCTGTAAAAACTTCTCCCTAAATTTCTTTGCTTGTTTTTTTTGCCGGTCTCCAAGCATTCACACCCTTGCATTCCTGGGGTAGCTCCAAGGCTCTGGGTTGCTGCTTTGATTTATTGGCTGGCTGAGGTTTAAATCCATTCTTTGTATGCATTTCTTGCTCCTGGGTGCCGGGTCATCATTTGTGACTGTAAATCTAATTAACTCTCAGGGCTCCCAGGGCCTTTCTTCATTATTATTAAAATCTAAATATGCTCTAATATCCCACTTCTGCATATTAAACAACGCATGGTTTAAACAAGAGATGAAAGGTCAGGTTCTGTCCCACCTGTTGAGCACCTAACTGTGACATTACTCCACTCTGTTCTCTTAATGAACATCGATAAACGCGTCTGCCTTTGCAACACGCCGTCATCTGACCCGTACAACTGAGTTGCGCCAAAGCAGCGAAGAGGAGGACCCAGCCACCTTTTTTGTCGGCAGTTCCTCTTGGACCCAAGAAGGGCAGAAGAGAATCACACTTGGGTTTCTAGGCCCTCCAACATGCCTAATAGGTAGAGTGGTATTTGACTTGTAGGAAGAGAGGCTGAGGGAATTGGGTTGATTTATTCTGCAAAGAGAAGACTGAGGGGGATTGAATCTCCAAAGAGGATGGAGCTGGGCTGTTCTCAGTGGGGGCAGGTGACAGAAGGAGCAATGGGCTCAGGCTGCAGCAGGGGAAGTTGAGGTTGGATATTAGGGAAAACTCACGAGGAGGGTATTAAAGCATTGGAAGAAGTTACCCACAGAGGTGGTGGACTCTCCATCCTTGGAGGTTTTTAAGACCCGGCTAGGCAAAGCCTTGGCTGGGATGATGTAGTTGTTGCTGGTCCTGCTTGGAGAGGGGGTTGGACTGGATGTGACCTCCTGAGGTCCCTTCGACCCTCATTTTCTATGATTGCATGGCTTGCTCACTAACTCGGTGGTAGAGCAGTGTTTCATGGCACATGGGCCTGTGCACCATCGTGTAGAGCATGCTGCCTTTTCTTCTCATGGATCTGCAGCATGTAAATGCTCCTAGAGGTTGTGCCCAGAAGTATAAATTTGAGTGGATTATTAGCACAGTTTGCTATTGACTTTTTCCATGGGGACACTGTGTGAGATGACCTGCAACTTTCTGCAGCACCACACAGTACCCTTTTTTTTCCTGTGCAGTGCTCCAAGCTCTTGAGGCATGAAAGCATCTAGCGCAACATCTTCAAAGCCATGTCATGTCAACCCTCGTCAGCTTCATGGGACCACATCAGTCTTCTACCCAGAGAAAAAGAGAGACAGTAATAGGGCAGTCTTACAAGCCTGACTTCACCTGGACAACCAAGGAAAGAGAAATCTTTCCTTGACCCATTTTCTTGGGCTAAGTATTTTGAGAGGTCTCAAAGCAGTGCAGTGGGCAATCTTACCTACCATGCGTGCTGCATTATTGAAGAATGGGTGCAGGTTAAACGGCAAGCCATTTATAATGCATGCTGCAGCTAACTACCCTTCCTATTTAGAAAGATAGAAAAAGCGCGGTGTTTGCAGTACCGGGTATGAATATATTTTACTGGTGCTTGGCTGTAGATTTGGAGGTGGTATCAAGCATCTTCTCACTGTCTCCTTCCAGTTTCTGACCCCAGCTGCTCTCACCCCTCCCCTTTGAAGTCCCTGCCCATTTTGCATGTGTACATGTCAAACACCAGCTGTGATGTTGCGCTGGTGCATTTAATATCCTTTTTTTAAAAAACAAAACCTGTTTCCTAAAGAAGAAAGAAAAAATACATGTGGCAGAGAGAGTGAGAGCGCGAGTCTGAGGTATTAAATACTTTCCCGTGTTGTAGAAGAGAGCCCCTGGGATGGTATTCTGGCTGAAACCACAAAGTGTGGAGATCCTAATTTTGCCCAAATCCTAATTCCACCCACCTTTTCCTTTTTTTTTTAATCGTAAATTTAAAAATTGGCTTTTAGTTGCTAATGATACAGGAGGGGCCAAGTCTGGTTCTACCAAAGCCAGTAACAAAATCCCTTAAAGCGAAGGAGGGCTGCAAAGTAAATGACCCTCCTTGACGGGCCCTTTTCAGAGGGAAGGTGCACTTCCAGACAGACCGGTGACAAGCATCACCAACAAGTAAATGTCAGGAGAAACAGTGAGAGAACAGGGGAGGGGAAAAGACAGAAAACAAACCTGGTCCTCTGATCCACCATCAGATAATATGTAGTACATATGGAGATATAGGAACAGGACCTGAAGAAACCTCGGTCTTCTAGGGATTATCTTCCTGTGGCTCATCTGGGTTGATATGGGACTGGCTCCCTATTTTCAGACTTTACAAATGGGGTAATGCGTGGATGCCTTATGGTTAACAAGGAAAGTTTCCAGTGCTTGCTTTCACTGCACAGCTCAGCACAGGGCTCCTAATGCTCCTAGGTCTGACTGTATTCTGACAGGTGGTTGTGCAAAAGATACCAAACTGAATAATATCTTCTTCTTTTCTTTTTTTGTACCCATATTTGCCGTGGAGCAGGTAGAGGTGGGAAAAAATCCAACACCAAGCTTGTGTTCATTGCCCCAATTCTGCCTTTAGTTAGCTCAGTGCCTTGAGGAGCATTTAACCAAAATATTTGCCTCCAGAATTGCATTTCTTTCAGTTTATTCAACCTTTAGATCACGATTCTAATCTAATATTCCTCTTAATCACTCCTGAAAGTACAGCTGGTTAATGAACTGGATGCCTGGGTTTGACAGTGCTGTACATCACACTTCTCTTCAAATTAATTAACTTAGTGCTCTATTTTCCACTCTTCTGAAATCAAAATTGTATTTTTATTAATAAGCAAATCGAGAGAGCATCTCTATTTGCTGATGATACATTAAAATAACCTATGTTAGGGCTAGCTGCCTGCAGCATTTATCCAGATGTCATCCTGCTGATGGCTTATCTAGATCCCAGCCTCTTATAACAAAAACTGCGGCAGTCGGGGAAAGTTTGCACTTCCCGTGCGCTCGCTGGGCGGCTCCATCTCTGCCACTGTTTATTGCTCACCCAGGTGTGAAGCGGAGGGAGGCAGAGACCAAATCCGCCGTCTCAAAATGGATTAGGGACCTGGCGAGAGAAATCTGTTTCAGCTCGGGAGAGGAAATTCCTGTTAGAGCTCATTTTGCCTCATTGATGGTTTGTTCACAGGTGAAAAAGAGACTTTGGAAGAGATCTATAAGGCAGATGTCTGGGCTTGAGCACGCCCCGCTGTCAGTACTGCACGGCAGATAAGCAGACGTTGGCTGGCACGGCTCTCTGGTGCTGATCTGGCTTCTGCTAGTTCGTGCCTTGCTTTGGGAGGAACCGAGTGCCCCGCGTGGCATAACATTTCTCAGTGAACGAAAACCAGCAGCAGGAAACCCTGAGCCTGGGAAAAGGCCAGACCTGCCTCTGAAGGTGTTGAGTATATGGGTGGCATTTACGAAAGGGTAACAGCACTAACCTGTGGTAGATAAAGGCACCTGCCCTGGCAGCCTGCTCAGGAGCAGAAATGGAAGGTGCATGCAGTTCAAAGCAGCAAGAGCTGGAATAAAATTAGCTTAAAGAGAGAGAGAGATGCTAACCTCCCTTGTTTGTCTGAGGGATATAGCCAGCATTCACAGCTGGAGCTTTGCCTCCTCTAGTGCCTCGACATCAGTTCTTGTCACGGAGCTTGCAGTTGGGATGCCTTTAGCTGGGGCACTTGGGGATTATCCTTTCAGATGCTTTAGACCCCCGATGTCATTGCTGAATTTTTCTGCGCTTCACAGTGAATTGCATTTTGGCCCCTTGCAATGAAACGGGGTACCAAAGCAGGTGGCATTGGGCACAGATGCTGGTGGTGTGGCTGTTTGGGTGCGTGCTGTACAGTGGGATTATGAGCAAGCGTGGACTGTGGCTAGTGAAAAGGACTGTTTGGCACTGGACCTCTTCATAGGGGGCTTCCTTCCTAGGGAGACCCAGTCAAAGAAAAGCTGCTAGAGACCCCTGGTAGGGCCAGAGATGATGAGAGAGGAATAAAAAGGCTGGCCTGAGGACCACAAGGCACACATTCTGCAGGCAGAGAGGTGGATTGGGCTGTGTTGTCCCTCTCCATTGAGTTTTGTCCCCCTCTGCTCGGGGGACGTTGGATGTCGGGCAGGAAGGAGGGGTTTTTTTAGTCTTGCCTGAGCATGAAGTTGCCTTCCTGGAAGCCACGAGAGCTTTGTAACGCTTACCCCCACCCCTCAGATCTGGCAGAGCTGATGCAGTGCGTGACAGAGGCTGCTGGGCACTCGCCAACATGATGGGGTTGGGCTTGGGCTTGGGCTTGGGCTTGGTCCCACGTTTGTGGAGCTAGTGAAATCAGCAGCCCGGCTGGAAGTGAGCGAGAGGGAAGGGCTGGAGTTTGGGAGAGGGTGCCAGGCTGAGTCCAGCCCTCTTGTCTTAGGGTGAGGGTGAAGGTGCAGCCTGGGGAGCATCAGCACCCTGACAGAAGTGGGGACTGGCTTGCACCTATCCAGTGCTGGGGGAGCCCATTCACCGCTCCGCTGTGGCTGCTTTGCAGCTTCCTTGCAAATAAAAAAAAGAAGGGTGCATGGATTGGTGCCTTAAAATGTGTCTGCTCATTGGATGCACAGTGGACACGCTATAACCCAGCAGAGGCCCTTACTGGACAGGACCTCATATTGAACATGACCCTGATCCCCATGCAACAGCAGGCTGGGATCGCAGTATATTCACCGCTCAGTAAGGTAGTGGGGGCTAATTAAGCACACCTGGGTCTGCTGAGCTGAGCACCTGGAGGGAAGAATTTGGTAGCTGAGGTTGTTTCTGACCCATCTACCTGTCTGTCTAGGAGCCTTTGCATATACTGCAGACCCAGGGCAGCTCTGAGCATGGAGCTGTTTCTTGCTACAAGGCATAGGCCAGCTGCTGGGTTGCTTCTGAAGCAGTAAGGGTGTCTTTTCAGGCAGAAAAATAACTTCAACAGTGCGGCACGCTGCAAACAGCTGCTGCAGGGATGGAGCCCGGGTGGGGCTGTCTGCTTCTCATGCTGTAAAGGGCTGGAGCTTCTCCGCTCTCTGTTAGCAGTCTGCCCATGGCAGCAGCTGCCATGCACCCCATCCTGCAGCTGTATGTTGGAGCAGCTCCTGCGAGGCGAGACTTGGCGGTGGTGGATGCATTGAATTCACTCTGCTCCAGTGAGCCTACGAGTTGTGGTACAATGGGCGCGGTATTGACAGTGCCCTTGCCTCTCCTTCCTTTGCGTGGCACGTTGTAGTTTTACTGCACAATCAGGGCCTTTGCAGCTGCGGTGCATGGGAAGGGGGAAAGCAAACTCTCTCCTGTGGATCTTCCAGGCAGGGGGTGGCTGCATGGCTGTCTGTGCCCGCAGCTGCACTGCACAGGGTACACGGGCTTGGATTGTAACCCCCTACCTCCCTGGCCCTTTTCTTGGAGTGTGCTGGAGAGGGATACAAGCACTAGGGCCGTGTTATCCGAGAACAAGTGTACTCAGAATTGCCTTCTGTCTGACGTGCAGATGGAAGCAGCAGGCTGAAGCATTGATGCATCGTTCGGTGGCAGAGAGGCCATTTCTGAAATTGAGGATTCATTTGTTTCTTTGGATTGTAAATTCTTGCTAATTATTAGTCAGTGAACCAAGGTGCAAGCTCCGTGTGCAAGACTGCCGAGCTGGCTGTCGTGCTTACTTTCACGATGCTTCAGTGTGGGATTGCTGAGGGATTTCTGTGGATACCTAGGTAAGGATTTGGCTGTCAGAAAGTCACCGGATAATGCTGCCTTGACTTAATGTTTCATGGGGGAAGGGGAATGTCCAGTCTGCTTTGTCTCCTCTAGCCCCACCCCAAGCGAATCAACTGGAAAACTCAATTTCCATGGGGTGGCACAGATATAACCACAGGCCGACTCCTTCCCGGCATGGTCTCGTTATTTTTCGTGGGAAGATGCGCCTAGAGCGCATAATGTCACACGTGAGAAATGGATAAGGCAAGAGAACTGATTTTCCCTTCACGGTCTACGGTGCTACCCTTGGCCGGTATCACAGGGTGAGACACGGAGAGAGTCATACCTGGGAAAGAAAGAGCCCATAAATCACGTTGGCTGGGGTCTCAACCAAGCAAACTGCTGTGGGAACGGGGAATGCTTAGACAGCCAGTGTCGTGGCATGTCGCGAAGGGGACGTGGTCGGACAAGAGGGACGGATGCACCGACTTGGCAGCCGTAGACCTTTCTTGAATATAAACTAAAACTCCTCTTTGGGATTTTCATCAGTCAGCCTCCAGGAAACAGCTGGCTGATGCTATGAATACAGGAAGCCATGCTTTAGCTTTGGAAAATGAGGGTGTGAAGGAAGCTCAGGAGGTCATCTAGGTCCAACCCCCTGCTGCAAGCAGGACCAGCCCCAACTATATCATCCCAGACAAGGCTTGGTCTACTTGGGTCTTAAACACCTCCAAGGATGGCAACTGCACCACCTCTGGGTAACCTGTTCCAGTGCTTTACTACCCTTCTCGTGAGAAATTTCTTCCTAATATCTAACCTCAACTTCCCTTGCTGCAGCTTGAGGCCATTGCTCCTTGCTCTGTCATCTGCCCCCACTGAGACCAGTCTAGCCCCATCCTCTTTCAACCTGCTCTGCAGGGAGTTAAAGGCTGATATTAAATCCCCCTCGGTCTTCTCTTCTCCAGACGGACTTGAGCTTTCCCATCTCTTGGAAGTCCAGTGCTACATCCAGCAGGGCTGACCATAGCTGACAGCATCCAGGAGCACTGCTGGGGTTGCTTGCCTGGCACTCTTGTGGGATGACCAAGATAAGAGTATCAGTCAGAGAGTCGGGTATTAAAGTGCTGAATGTTACCACAAATCACTGCACAAGAGTGTAATAAAACAGGATCTGAGTATTTGGGGCTTGCATTGATCCCAACTCAAAACTTATTTAGACTGAGCAGCAGAAGTACAGGAAATCTCACATCTGCTTTTTAAGGACGTGAGTTTTTATTTTTAATTCTGTAGCATGAAGGAAGAGTTTGGTCTTGTTCGTGTGTGAGCTGAGGAAGTTGGACATGGATTGGACCTGAATTGGTTATTTTGCATGCTGTGGCACTCTGATCTCTGAAACAGGCCTGCTTCCTGCAGCCTTTTGATCTGCTGCCATTAGCACAATTTCTGCCACTAATCCTTATGTTGGCCCCAACACCCTGGCTGCTTGTGCTGTCGCACATCGATCCTCCACTCACTCCTTGTAAGGCAGCAACTCTATGGGAAGTCCAGCAAATTAAGGAAAAATGTCTCCCCATCCACCAGGACTTCAGCCATGCCCCTCAGCACTACCTAAAGTTATGCAAGCCCTTCTGTATCTAGGTGCTTAACCTTCAGCAACATGACTTCAACCCTGATGAAGCTTGGAAAACCAAAAGGAGTTCACAGGAAGCCCCAAATAAACATCTTGTGATAGATCCAATGTAGAAGGTCCCTGGCTTTCATCTCCCACGAGGCTCACGGGCAACTCTAAACTGTATCTGCACAGACCGTGGGAGATGCAAATACTTGATGCACAAGATGGAAAATTAAAAGCTCTCCAGTGTGCAACCTTGGTTACCCAGAACAAACCATGGAACATAAGACAACTCAATCCCGATCTACAAATAACATGCATGTAGATCAGGCATATAACAACATGCGTGTGGATCAGGCATATAATATTATGTATTATAATATAATGCATTATGCATTATAACATGTGGATCGGGATATAACAACTCAATGCCTAATCCACAAATATGAAGGAGGTATCACAGCAAGGCACTCTGCTGCTCCTGGAACAATTGTTTGGTTCAACCACCAAAATATAAAATTGCATTGCTCTATATATTATTATATACATGCATTTGATGCTGTGGCTTTTCTGCATACACAACAGCCATATGCAAGAAGCAGTGCAGCTTGTGCAGATCAAGCAAGGTGCAGGTTGTTCCTGTTTGGGGCAGTCACCCCTCTGTCATGTAAAGCCAGCCGGCTGCCTTACCGTGGCTCCTGTGACTCTTGCCCTTTGATGTCCCAGGTAAAAGGGCGATGGATTAGCTGCCAGATGCCAGCGGGGCTCAGCTCATCTCAACACCAGCCTCAAAGTGTTCACATGGCCCTTGGAAGCAGTAGCAGAAGTATGTGGCCCTTGGCAGCTTTGTATCTGAAAGCAGTGCAGTCTCCTGGGGCTGGTGGCATTGGGAGGCCACAAGACGTGTGGCAGCTCTCCCTGTGGCTGCCCCGGTAGGCCTGTGGCTGGAAAATACCTGGGCACTGCTACCCATGGCTGTTCAGCTTCAACCTCCTCGTCTCCAGCACAGAGAGAGGTGTCTACTTCCCAGGCAGCCCACAGTGCTGCCGGGGGCTGAGATGCTGCATGGCCAGGGGAGCAGCTATAGGAAGTGCAGTTGATGAGCAGCATTGGGCTGGGAGCAGGAGCAACTAAACACTGGATCTCTGTATCTGCATTGTATTTGTTCAGCAGCAATCCCCTTAGGGCCTCCTTGACTCTGACGTGCACTGGGCGCGCTCCCTCAGCTGCGGCTTGGGGGACACGGGTCCTTTCACAGTCAATTCTGCAGCTGTGACAGCTGCGGCACTGAAGGATGCTCGTTCAGGCGCTTTCGCCTGTCCCTGGACTGCCCGGTGCCGTGACAGAAATTTTTATTGAAAGGAACAAAATGGGACCTGCATCGATGCACTGAATAGTTAAATCTTTATTTTTGGGATATGACTGCTGCGTGCCCATTGAACCAAGGGTGAGATGGGCCCTGCTCTTTGCTCAGCCTTCCCTCCTGCAGGTATTGCAAACTGATGCCTTCAAGGGCAGCAAAGGGAAAGGTGCTTAATCTCGGAGTCATTTGCAGTCCTCAAGTGGAAGCACTTCTCATACCTCACCAGTCGTGTTGGTCTGAAAGCTTCTTGCAGTCTTTGTTTACACAAATAGCATAGGCCGTGTTGAAATGCAGGCCCCTAGATGTAGCTCTATGCCATATACCTTAGCCCAGGTGGGGCACCTTCTACTTTCTAAATAGGCTAGCTCTGGCACAGCACTGTGCTATGAAGACAAACCCTAAATATTTCTTCTGGCCTCTCATGAGTAAGCCTTATCCTCCTTTTTTTTTTTTTTTCAGGTAGACCTGCAAAAAAATATATATATATAATATTAGTGGTTTCAGACCCAAATTCATCAGCTGTTACAATCTCTGTCTGAACTTCCTAAAAGCTGGAGTGTGTTCAAGTGTTGCAGACGTAAACCAAAACTCATAAATGGAGCTGTCTTTGAATTACTGTAGGCTGACTTAGCCGTCGCACTAAACGAACTCTGTCTGTGCTGCAGTGGAGCATGCTCTGAGTGACCTCGGGCGGAGCAAAGCCTTCTGGAAGAAAATCCTACATTGGTTACAAATTGCACGTTAAATATGGTGCGATGTGTAATTTTGCTTGCAGGGAAGCTATTTTGTGAAGAATGACTTCCCTTTATGATGTTTCTGCTGATCTGTCCTAGGTGGAGGGAAAATGGTATATAACAGTGAATGCCAGCCATTCACTGGCATGATGCACAGCTTCAGCGCTTCTGTTCCCAAGGCCACGTTACGGCTGTGCGTGGCAGGGCGCACACCCCGTGCTCCGAGTCAGCTGAAAGCGCATGTAGCCAGGAAGCTTCCCCCCGTTCCGGGCGATCGTGTGCGTTGTTCAGTAAGAACTGCTCGGTTTAGCTTGGGATGTCATTCCCGATGTGCTTGTTGCAGACTGGTGCGTGGGTGTGCTTCCTTCTTGCTTCTGGGGCATGCTCATGGAAGCACAGGGCCTCTCTGAAAAGGTGTAAAGGGTTGTGGAACAGTGATAGGATTAGCCTAAAAATGAATAGAGATATCCTAACTTTTTATAACGGGTAGTAGAAAGGCTTGTGGTGGTTGTCAACTGAAACCTATGAAAAATGTTTGTGATCAGCTCTTCTCAGATCCTCACAGAATTTTGTGTGTGTGTGTGTGTGTGTGTGTGTGTGTGTGTGTGTCTGTCTGTCTCTAGATAGAGATACACACACATATTTTATTTATAGATATAGATATCAGCTCTTCTCAGATCCTCAAAGAATTTTATTTATATATCCACACACACGTACATATATAAAATAAATAAAATTCTGTGAGGATATGAGAAGACCTGATGTATATAAAAAATGTGTGTGTGTGTATCTATCTATCTATCTAGAAATACACACACCCCCCTATAGATATAGATATATCTATGTAGGTAGATATAGATGTGAGTGTGTGTGTAATATATATGAGAGACACACGTGTGTGTATCTATATGTGTGCATATCTATATCTGTGTGTCTCCAAAGTCCAAACTGGAGTCTTGTGTTGAAAATACATAAACCCGTCAGATACTGCACCACATACGTATATACACCATAGGCTTAACAAAGCAATGTTCATTCACAGCTAGAAAATGTAGAGATCAATATATGCAAACAGAGCATTTTACAACTCCTCTGAAGCGCAACAGTGATTATTATGGTTTCCTTTATTGCCATCCAGTAATGAGAATGATCTAATGGATAAGTCTAAGCATTTGCAGTACAGGCTCCATAAAAGGTATAATGATGGGTAGAAATGTGGCAAAAAACTAACGAACAAATTCTGCTAGTGAATACAGTGCACCTAAGCTGTCCTATCTCTGACATGCTGGCACTTTGGGATATGCATGGTGTTTAGTCTCCTACTAACTCTGCTGAGCCCAACCCAGCTTTGGCAGGTTTCTGCAGGTGCAGGCAGACAAGACATGACCCAGTGTCCTAGAAAGACAGCACAATGGGCTGCTGTAGTGTATTGATTGAATCAGTGTTTCAGTGGAGAAGTAATTCAGTTTTCGTTTTGTGCAATTTGTAAGCACATTGTGGAAGGTAACTAAGTGAGAAATACTCTGTATTGCCCCCTTCGGCATCCTTCATGAGCCTGCCCACGAGAGTAGTGTGTGTGTGCACACGCGTGCACTCACACTGACTTGCTTTATAGCTTATTGTTAATGCCTCCAACAAATCAGGTTTCCTGAGATTCAGGTCTGGGCTAGGGATGCATTTAAGCATGTGCTTGTTGTTGTAAGCACGCAAGGGGTCACACACAAGTTGATGTGTTGTGTGTGCTCTGAAGTCCAGCTGTAGGATGCTGCTGAAAAGATACTTTCATGCATGAGTTAGGGGGCTTGGAGGGGCGTGTTGTAGGTGTGCCGGAACAAACCTAGGGACAGCAGGTGGATTTAGGCAATTTAACATGGTCCAGCTGCTGAGGCATGTTGGGCAGTCTGACGGCAGAAAATGGTAGCCCAGCTTAGACCCCACATGTTGTGTTGTCAAACTAGGCCTCGTGCGTCTTTCCTGCATTATTTCCAGCACTATTGCATGTCATCTTTGGCATGTAACAGGGATGGGGGAAGTGCTTTCATACATGAGCCACCTAATTCTCAATGCAAAGTGAAACGCCTGTCGGCCTAGCTCTTGATGGGGAGGCAACAGCTGTCCAAACTGCAGTTAATGAACTGCTTACAGGAGAACTTGCTAGATCCAAGCAGAGATGGCAAGGCAAAGTGATGCGTGGGGGTGGGTGTCTTTGTGCTCTTTACACTGTCACTCGCCAGAATTGCTTCCAGGTAGAAGCAGCCGAATACTCTGAAACCTTTCTTAAGGTCTAAATTGAGGCACTGAGCTTGGTCTCTGGGGCCAGGGCTTGATTGAACTTGGTCTCTGGGGGTCTTGCAGAATACCCTCCCTTTGGAAAGCTGCTCTGAAATCCAGAGGGGAATCTGTCTATGTGGGCTTGGTTCCTGACTCTGCTGGGGTGACCACAGCCATGCCTGTAAGCTTACAGACGTAAACTACCTTGGTTAACAAGGTGCCAGGCTCTGTGCGAACACTCATTCAGGTTTAACAGTGGCTGATTTGGGGTGATCCCTACCTGATTAAGAGTAAGATAAACCAAAGTCGCCTGAAGTCATTGTCTTTTTGCCATGCTAAATAAATCCAGTTTAAAATCATGGGTGCTACTCTACCCTTTACCCCTCTGTTCCCTGGTTTCCCACCTGGCTGGGGTCATCATCCCACCTGGCTGGGGTCCTCTGATTCCAGTGGTCTTTCCTGCCCAAATGCAGAGGGGCTGGACCCAATGATTTGTAAAGTCCCTTCCAGCCCTTAACAACTATGAATCTATCTCCAGCACTGGGAGGATGATCTTTCCTTGCCTCCTCTTTCCTGCCTAGTGACTGTTCCCTATCTGGACTGTAAGGGAAGGGACCATCATACTAGGTGCCTGTATCACGTGGAGCACAGTGAAGGTCCTGGTCCTGGGTTCAGCCCTAGGGTGCTGCCATAATACTAGTGGTAAACACGGTGAGGGAGGTGCCTCTATTCTACCCAATAATAAGCACTAAGTTATTACATTTACAACCAACATAAAGCACTCAAGGCCACTGGAGCAGCATGGTTGGGAGAGTTTGAATGCACAAATTATTCCCTGCAGTGTTCCCTCTCCCTGTGTGGACTGAGGTCCTACGTGCTCCCTTCTTCAGGGCAGAAGAAGAGCATTCGCCAGCTGTGCGTTTCCATGCTGCTGTGAGAGCGAAATCGAATATGAAAGAGGTTCTTAATTTTGGGTTAAATTGACTTCCTCCATCACCTTCACAGCTAGCAAGGAGTGGGTCAATAAACCAGTGCTACTTGCAGTGTTGGAAACAAAAAATAATTAAGAAGCTGTTAGCCCTTTATTAGGCAATATTGAACATGGGATATGACCAAAAAGGCCTGTCTTCCACAGGGCAAGAAAACATTTGTTTAGAAAGCCAAGGAGAAAATATACATCAATAAGGGAAAAATCCTATGATGCCTTTACGCTGTACCCTGGAGTACTTAACGATGCACGAGATGGATGCTGTTGGTCTCGAAATATGTCAAGCACCATCGCTCATTTTGAAAGCTGGTCAACCAATCTGCTGCTTAAGGGAGGAGCAGAAAATATTCCTTTGTTAGGAGGGCCCACAGTTACTAAGCAAGGTGGGACTTCTGGAAACTCCTGTGAGATGTCATAAGTTAGACATTAAAAAAATTAAAAGAGAATTGACAAATCTCTCTCCCCCCTTTTTTTTTTAATGCCAAAAGCTGCACTTTTTGCAAAATGGAAAGAAAAGATGGAGCATGAATCTCCTTGTCACGTGGCACACCAAGACATGTGCTTCCCAATCCCAGGTTGCCTCTGCTCCATGCGTGTTCTTCTCATCTCATTTTATTTGGTCTTTGCGCTGTGAGGTGTCTCCCTATTTTATCATCCCTCACAGCTGAAACAACAGCTCCCAACATTGTATCATCTACAACGTCAATTAACAGCCCTATTTATTCTCCTCTTCCAAACAATTTAATAAAACTTAGACCTCATACTATTTCCCCCAGTGCACTGTTCTGGATGCCTCCCGTGAGCTCAGTGTCTCTTATATATTGTTTTTCTTTCTCTTTCCCAACCCATTTCACAGTCAGGCTGCGTGAATTAGTCAAGAAGTGGCAATTGAGCCTCATGCCTGAAGTAGCGGTTCCTACAAGGGGAAAGCTTGTTGCTGGTTAAAGAGTACAAGGCGTAGACTTGCAACGGGGCCAGTTATAAACTTTATCGTCCCGAGCCCCCCACCCCTTGCATCAGCTGTTGGGCTAACTCTTGAAGCACTTGTGTTGTCACTAGTAAAGTGTCCAGGGACCCTGTGTCCAACCTTTCATGGCCTGTCAACACCAATAATGTTCATTAGTTTAACAGGTAATAATCATGGCCTGTGGGAAGCATCATCTGGACCCCGTGATATTTAAGGCTGCGTTTGTCAAGTGTTCCCTAGCTTGTTTTTTTATCGATAGCTCTGTTTACTAGGTCTTGGTTATATCAGAATAGTTTCCATCTTTCTTCAAGAGCCCTCTTCAAAAGCTAACATTAAAAAAGACAGTTTGCTAGCTCGACCACTTTACAACTATTAATTTTCTCTCTCCTTTTTGGAACGAATCAGTTTGTTTTTCCAACTTTTATTTCCTTCTCCCAATGACATGTGCTTCAGAACCCCCCACCTTATCAGAGTCGTTGGCCAACAATAACTCATTTGTCCCTGTCTTATCTTTTTTCCCTTCAAAACATAATTAGTCGTGTGTAGCAGCACTGGGATTTTTTCTCATTGTTTCCCCCCTCCTTGTCTAGTTACTTTTTTATCCTCCAGTCCTGCAAAGCTTCTACATTAAAAAACATAGGCACCAGGCTGAAGGCCTGGCAGGTGGCTCCTTATAGATATTGATGACACTGATGTAGGTAAACCCATGCAACCCCTTTAGTATGACTCGTTATGTTAGCATAAAGATGCTTTCTTCGGTTATGAGCCGAGATGCAGGTCAACCCCATACCATGAATAGACTTCTTCTGTTTCAGGCTTAAATTGGTGGGCTAAAACAGTGCAAAAGTGGTCTGAATGCCCAACAAGGCTAAAATGGGCCTGTTGCTACAGCCATTGCCAGGCCAGTATGCAAATCGAGACCTTTAACACCGTTTCGGACCAATTTCCAAATGACACGATTTAAAAATGCTTGAGATGGTTTAGTGCTTGAACTTTTTCTGATCTGGTACTTTGGGTATGCCAATAAGGGTAATTCATATATTGAAGAAAAACCATTTATGAGTAGAGTGGTAGCTAGCTCTTACTCTGGATTAGGAGAATATACATAGCATAGGAGCCTGAAGTCAAGCTCAAAGTTGTTCAGATCAAGCGTAGGAACTTCCCTTATTTGAAAAACCTCTTAAACGGCTTCTGCAGACTGCCAGCACAATTTAATAAATTTTGGTTTAGACAAGCCCTGAAAGAGAGCACCGTCTCTCTGTAAACCAGTTAATATTGCCACTGGATTTGGCCTGAATTCTGATTTCCAGAGGTGCAGTTGCACCTCTCAGATCATGAGGGGAAAGCAGGTGCAGTCCTTGAAGATGCACCAGGTCCCAACATATGTGGGTGAGCAGCGTAAATGAAGGATGGCACATGTGTTGACTATGGCAAAAGGAAACCGAATAGAAAGGGAGAGGCCCGAGGAATACCGCTCCAGACTCCCATCTTGCTCCTCTGTCCTACTGCCTTCTCCTGCACCGGCACTGCTTCTCGGGGATCTGGTATTTGTCCATGTGGTGTCTGAGCATTTTGTCTATCACTTCTGTTTAAACCTAGAGATAAAGGGAAGCTAGGAGAAAAAAGGTCACTCGTATTTCAGTTGGCTTAAAAGGGCTTTTATTTAAAAAAAAAACCAACAAGCCCTGGTTTAGAAGAGGTAGCAATAAGCATACATTTAGTTGCAGAGCAAATCTGAGTGGAAAAAACTGTTGTCCGTAATTAGTCTGAATAATGTTCCTCGTAGTGGCTAACAGCAGAAACCCAGGTATGTGCCGGGGTGAAAGTGTGCACATCTTTCTCCTGGCTTCTGACTGCCATAGGCAGAGCGCTGTAAAGCAGTGCATGAGGTGCCTGGATATTGCACTGAGATTTGGTGGGGATGGGGAGGACGTGATTTCCCTAACTTCACAGTTCTGTTATGCTAACTGACCTCTTCCACTTGAAATGTTTTTACAGATAAGCAAACAGCAACTTCAGACAATCAAAGATCGATTCCAGGCCTTTCTCAATGGAGAAACCCAAATTGTGGCGGATGAAGCCTTTATAAATGCTGTGCAGAGTTACTATGAGGTAAGGAACGATTATTGCAATATTTCTTTCTCATGAACAAATGTTGCGTTGCCTCTTAGATTTTGGGGTAAACCTTATTAAGACTTTGTCCCTTCATTTAAGATGGCTGAAAGAGATGGATAAGCACATCTTACTGCACAGAACAAAGGCAAATGCAGGAAGTTGAATGTTTTTGAGGCAGGGTCCCACAGAAATGCTGGTGTTTTAGTACCCAGAATCATGGGAAGCTCCTGATAGCTTGATCTTGGAGGGGTTTAATAGCTTAATTATTTCCAGGCTGCCCAGTGAACTCTATGTGGTCTAAGGATATGATTACGGGCCAGGAGTCCACCAAATACAATAGTGTGCACACAAACACGTGTGCACATGCATGCACACAGTCCCCAGGAAACATCAACCTGCTCAAATGGAATTGACATCAGGTAAATTTTGAGAAGATTAAAAATACCTTGAATTTAGATAGATAGGTGCAATTTGACTCTTCATTTATGGCAAGAGAAAAAATAACTTGTCATCATGAGTTTCCTAGAATTGCCTTAAAGAAGGCTTCCCTGAGCCTGGGTACATTGGATAACAAGGCTGCTCTTTCTCTTTAGACGTTGGGAGACTGGTGGTAAGCAATAATTGTACTAATGTAATACTGGAAAAGAGCACATCCAATAATACTCGGACATTAAATTCATACGTGCCATTAAATCCATTCCAAGTCAATAAATCCTAATTAGAAAGCAACATTATATAATCATGTCTCTTTATTTAATAAAAAATGGGGGAATCTTCTGGCAATTAACTAGATCTGGGAATTAATAGTCTTCATTGTACCAATTAGTATGTAGGGCTAATCACCATCAAACCCATAGTAGTTTATATGACAATATATAACGTCATTGCTGTCTCTTTTTTTTTATAGCCTTGTTTTGTACATTTCAATCTGATAATAAAACCGGGGTATGATTCATAAGGCTTCACTTCACATTTTGTACACTTGGGCATAATTTACATGATTCTGGTTTTTGAGGTATCAAATAAATGTAAAGCTGGTACAATGTTTTCTTTCCAAATCCTATACCCGTACTTAAGTCTGGTGGCCATTGGTGCAAGGATGTGGGCAAATTAAATGCCCCTAACCCCATGAGACTGTGGAGAACAAAATCGGCATCCTGAGTTGCACCTGGAAACAAATTAAGTTGGAGAAGGTGCCACAACGTACAAGGCATGTTGCGTACTCTCTGAGAAATACTGCTAAGTGACTGGGTGGCGCACACTGCTCTTTCCTGAAGTTTGAGTTAATCCCAAGTGCATTTGAGCATATCAGCAAGAACATCACCTCTTTATCTTGGCTGGTCTTTTACCTGATGCAACAAGAGTGTTCTGTACAAGAGGGAAGTGTGGATGCAGTCATGTAAGTATTTAGATCACACTAAAGAATATGCAGCATTGTACATAGGCTTGCAAGACCGATAAAGCTCTCCTTAGGTACTGTAGATGGCCTGCTTCTGTGTAGCTTTCTGCTTCCAGCTCCTTGCACAGACTTTGCCTTTCCTCAGGAGGGTAGAAGGGTTTCTGTTTTGGAAGGAAAGAAGGATTTGCAACTTGTATGAGTAGCATAACTTATTCTCTACCAGCTCTTCTACAAATCTTTTCTCCCCCCACCCAAACTATTCTATGATAAAGGGTGCAGACTTCACATTCTCTATTGGCATGTACAGACATTTGCTCTCCCAAGAGAAACTCTTCTGGGAGTGTTTTTTACCCTGGTTGTTCCCAGGTGGTTGTTCTCCTGAACCAGCCATTTTTACCCTGGGAGAAAAAGCCTGAGTATGTGTACACTTATGGTTTCTCCTGGAAGAGAACCAACTCTCCCAGGAGAAACTGAATGTCTGTACAAGGCCTATATAACTTTGTGAAAGTGGAGCATAGGAGGCAGACAAAAAACAAACAGTAGCACTGAAGAGAATCTAAACCATGTCCCAAAGCATAGAAGATGGTGGTGGTGGCAGCTGCTATATAGTGAGGAAGAGTAAATGAATCCACTCAGTTGCCCTAGTGTTCAGAGCCCCATCTGCCCTATGCAGGAAGGAAGTTGATAATCATTTATATTCCTTCTCAGAAAAGGCATTGATAGCTTTAGTCTATGGAAGCTTTGCTGAACAGATGCTAAGGATTTTCAGAATGGCTTCATAAGTGTTTTTGGATTTTAGAATAGCCAGTCTATCTGTGCACAAGTCTTTTAGGGTTGGGAACGGAGCAGAAAACACTTCTTTAAACACCACTTTTAAAAAAAATAAAGCAGGAAAATACTCTACCCTCTCTGTTTTGTTTACAGCTTTGTCCTGACCAGCTTCAGGACAAGGGTAGTCCTGTGTTTTTGGTTTAGTGGAAATTCCTTGAAGCTGAAGTAATGTAAAGCACTGAAATCCTTGTGTTCTTCAGCAAAGTGCTTGCACTGATTTTACTAAGTGAATGTACTGGATATTTGCCATGTCAGAGCCCTGCTCTTGTTAAGTTAAAGCCTTGAGTTGCAAACCTGAAGCTAGCAAGTCAGTATATAGGCCATTAATTTGCTGTTGGCTCCCAAGGGAAAGGGTGTTCAATGTCAAATTCATGCACAATGTTTCCATGTTTCCACACCAAAATCTTTGGACTGGTTTGTTGCACAAGAACTGATATTTCACCCCTTCATCCTGACATCAGAAGTCAAAATTTTTTAACTTCCAGCCCATGGGAAATCTTAATTTTCACTTGGCTCGACCCGGGGCTTCTGCAGTTCTTATCCAACCCAAATCTGCCAGCAACAAAGAGCTACTCAGTGTTTCTTGGGAACTTAGAAGCTGTACAGTAGCCAGCACCCAGGCCAGTCCTGCATTTGCACACCTGCCTTTAATTATTGACACCTATTGGTAGCAAAATTATGAAAGCTGCTCAAAACCTACAGGCCACGTAAAGAATTCTAATTAAATGCTACCTGTCACTTTCTGTTCACCTCCCATTCACTGGGTTGTGTTTTGTCAATAGGGCCTTCCCGAGTACAACAAAAACACCGGAATATGGTTCCACCCTTCCAGCAGAGCTTGTCAGCTGCAATTCGATGAAACTTGACAAAGGAAAGAGACAGTATGCATCCTTAATGTCCTGGCTGCATCTGCTCTGGACCTTGGAAGGGGAATGGCTGGAATATGTTTAGCTCAAATGCAAACAGGCATCTCAATATGAAGCATAAGCAGACTTTTTAAATGCCTTGAAATGATGCACCGTATGTCAAAAAGGCTTGATTATAGCAATGCCACTTGAAACCTGGGAGGGAGTGGTGGTTCTCCTTCACTCTTTCATCTCCTCGCCTCTCCCCCCCACCCCCCATCCATGCTGCATCTGCCGTGGAATAAAACCCAGCCCTTGCACCTGAAACCATGGGTGGAGGTAGAATTTTGAAAAGGGGGGTGAAGATGGTGAGGTGCATCATCACATATAAAACAACACATTTTTCTCCCGTTAAAAATAAACTAGAAGCTTTACAAACGCGTTACAGGCCCTGGGCTATCTTATTCAATTTAAGATGGAAGCAAAAACAAATATAACTTCATTGGAATGAGTTAACAACAGTCTGCCGGGCTGTGAGAGAGAATTGTAGAAAATGAGGGCTGGAAGAGACCTCAGAAGATCTAGTCCAACACCCTGCTCCCAGCAGGACCAGCCCCAGCTAGATCAGCCCAGCCAAGGCATTGTCGAGCCAGACCTTAAAAACCTCCAAGGATGGAGAGTCCACCACCTCTCTGGGTTGCCTGTCCCAGTACTTTACCACCCTCCTTATGGGCAAGTTTTTCTTAATATCCAACTTCAGCTTCCCTTGCTGCAGCTTGAGCCCGTTGCTCCTTGTCCTGTATCTGCCCACACTGAGACCAATTCAGCTCCGTCCTCTTTGCAACCCCCTGCAGGGAGGTGAAGGCTGCTATTCAATCCCCCTCGGTCTTCTCTTCTGCAGACTAAATAAACCCATTTCCCTCAGCCTCTCCTCACCAGTCATGTCCCTCAGGCCTCCAACCATTTTCATTGCCCTTCATTAGACCCTCTCCAATATGTCCACATCTTTTCTGTCGTGTCAAAACACGACACAGGACTCCAGATGTGGCCTCACCAGTGCCAAACAGAGGGGAAGACTCACTTCCATCGATCTGCTGGCAACGCTCCTGCCAATGCAGCGCAGGATGCTGTTAGTCTTGGCAACAAGGGCACACTGCTGGCTCAAATCCAGCTGTAAAAGCTTCATTACCAGAGCCGATAGCAGACAGCGAAGCAAAGAGCAAAGGCTGGCTTGATTGGTGGAACATCCAGACCATTACAAAGGAGAGATTAGCAGCATGTGTGACCAAGGGGAGGTTTATCACCGAAACCACACTGCCAGCTTTCCACGCAGCCTGTGCTCCAGCTTGGTCTCCCTTCATTACTGGGGAGCACCTGCTGTCTGTAACGCTGGGTAGAGACATTGAACAGCTAAAGATCACAGTGCAAGTAAATAAGCATTGTTGCAGCCTGCTTCAGTCCTGATGCCATGCACCCGATGGGGACGACAGCTCATCCAGGGACCAGGCCTGCAGCTCAGCTTGGGCAGCTGGGACATTTCAGAGCTGGCCATCCTGCCTCCTTCCTCCCACTGGAAGAGCTCAAGGTTTGCACCAAGTTTTGTTCCAGGCAGAGCTCCTCAGTGCCCTTGTATTCCTGCCACTTCAAAAGTAGGGAGGCATCTTTTCCCCCAGCAAGGAAAGAGGGTGCATATGAGCAAATTAGCTCTCCTGGGCAAACTCTTCATCCTTTTAATCCCTGGGGAGAAGAGGTCACTGCTGAAAGGGGCTGTAGAGATAGCACATAGACAGGCTTTCATGTAGTGGCTGTCCTAGCACCAAGCCCCTTTCCTCTAAGTTGCCTGCCCTCTGCCTTCTACTTGGCACATCCATCCTGATGGATGAAAAGGAGCTTGCAGCATCCTGCAAACGCCAGGAAAGCTACAGATTACCTACTATTACGGCCTGGAGTGGAAGGCAGCTTTGAAACAGTAGCCTGTCGCTGGGGTTGTTTATTTTAATTAAACAGTTGCTGGAGCAGTTCACGCCCAGCTCCGTGCACGCCGTGGGGTTCACGCTGTTCTGGGGGAGGAGGGAGGATGGGGAGTGCTGTTCCCAGCTTGTAGGCTGTAGTCCTTTTGCCATCAACCCGGTGCTCTTGATGGGCACCATCAGGCCCGATAGCATCCTAGTCCCCTCGATGCTTTTGCTGCCGTGTTCATTACCATGAATAACACTTCTTAAATGCATCTGCTAAATGTTTACCAGAGCCAAATATCCAGGGTTGTCTTGAGGCAGATTCTTCCCTTGTTTACACCAATGCAAAGCCTGGATAATCCTGTACCGGTCAATGCAGAAAGCAGTATTGGGCCCCCAATCTATTCACGTGCCTCCCAGCAGGCATGGGTTGCTGTTGCTCACTGACTGCCTTTTGGGAGGGGGATCGGGCCCCCCGTGTGCCTTATGAGTGCTATGTGCGCCCCCAACCCATCTCCTCAGCCCTCAGTCTAACAGGCCAACCGTCGCCTCTGCTGGCGAGTCCCAGCTGACCGGCAACTCATTATCCTAGCGACTGCATTGATTTCAGTGGAATTACTCCAAATTCATGTTGACAGGGCAGATTTGGGCCGGAGAACCGCTGCTGTTATTAAAACCTTTGCTAGAACCAAATGCAATTCTTCCTTCCTTCAGGGTATTTCTGCATCTGGAGAAGTGTGAACATAACATCGCGTGAAGTCCTAATTACATCACAACGTTTCCACTCCATGGACACAAAGCAGAAGTTCACCTGATTGCATTACGCTTCACAAAGTCCTGATGAAAGCGCTGTGGTCCAGCAGCATTTGACAGACCTTGGAAAAAGCGCTGTCGAAATACGTTAGATCTGCGGCCGGCGCGGCTCCGCACAGTGTCGGCCACAGGTCGCCGCCATGCTTTTCAGCCGAGTCTACTGAGAGTCACTTTTTACTGCTTCTTTCTTCCTCTGCAGGTGTTTCTGAAGAGCGACCGGGTGGCCAGGATGGTGCAAAGCGGGGGGTGCTCCGCCAGCGACTCACGGGAAGTCTTCAAGAAGCACATCGAGAAGAGGGTACGCAGCCTCCCGGAGATTGATGGCTTGAGCAAGGAGACCGTGCTCAGCTCCTGGATGGCGAAGTTCGATGCCATTTACCGCGGCGAAGAGGACCCCCGCAAGCAGCAGGCCCGGATGACGGCGAGCGCAGCCTCGGAGCTGATCCTCAGCAAGGAGCAGCTCTACGAAATGTTCCAGAATATCCTGGGCATCAAGAAGTTTGAGCACCAGCTTCTGTATAATGCATGCCAGGTAGGAGCCCCTCCGTCTTCGGCTGGGAGCAGACAGGAGGCCTTTTATCTGAATAAGGCGGGTTTGTTTGGCAGGATGCTCCAGGGTGCTTTCCGCTGGGATTGGTGGGGAGAAGGGAGGGGAGGGGGCCTGAAGCCTGGAGGTTAGTGCACTCACAGGCAACGTAGGAGGCCTGGACCCTGCAAAGCCAGCACTGGATCCCCAAGACTGCACTAAGCACTAGGTGGTGGTTCCCCAAGTTTGGCTGTGGTTAAGGGGACAAAGGGCTTCAGGGCTTTCTTCCCTCTCTGCGCCACTTGGCTCTGCTCTGCTTGTGTCTGCGGGCTGGAGTATATGGAGTGCTGGCACGAGGTAAGAGATGCAGGAGCAGCGAAGAAGTTCCCTTTTCCCCCTTTCGTTGGCACTTCTTTTTTATCAATGAGCATCGCGCTGTCTGAAGGGACCTCCCCCGGGGCCTGTCTGCACTGCACAGTTAATCTGGCTTCTGTCCCAGTTCTGCCCAGTCCCCGCTTGTCTGTGAGCCGAAGTGCTGACGCCCGGAGTTTGGGAAAGGCTGCTTTGGCCCCTCGGGCTCCCTGTGCCCCTTGTTCAGAGGGTTTGCACAACCAGGGTCGGAGCCCATGTTTTGCTGTAACCTAAGCTGCGAAAGGAAAATAATGCGCTGGGAACTCAGGGCTCCTAAAGGACAGACAGGTCTTCCCGTGGCTGACACAATTGACTGGGAAAGGTTTCTAGAGGGTCTTAGCACGGAGAGCTGTGGGATGTGTCAGGCAAGTGCGGAAACTATGAGGACATGTTAACACCAGCAACTAACTGTGATGTGGCAAAGCTTGCACCAGGCACGAACAAACTCAGGTGTCCAGACTCTGGTGCTGATCGCCCGGGCTAACCGTGCTCTACAGGTGAATCCTAAACTTCCCAGTATTTAAAATGTCCCTTCTCCTTACCCAAGGAAATCTACACATTACCTCAAGCTTGTGTTAAATATGCTTTGTATCAACCCAGTAGCGAATAAACTAGAGCCTGGTCGTAGCCACAGCTCTGCCCGGTGTTGCACAGGGTAATGCCGGCCCTACTCTGCAAAACCAGCAGCAGCTGCTTCCCACAGCCCTGGGTTATGGCAGCCATCCTGCTTGCTAGATCTTCCTTCGGAGCTTGCTGATTGCTAATGAGGCAGATGAATTGCCGTCGACCGTCACTTAACACGTACGCCAGATCCCTCTGCCTCCATAGGCTCAGGGAAGGAGCAGCTAGGTCTGCGACTCCATCAGCATGCCTGTCCTGGTGTGGAAAGAGGCAGCTCCGAAGTTGGCCTCTGTTTCAGCTCTGTGTGTAGCAGGGATGCAGGGAACCAAATCCTGAGGTTCCCTGCAGGGTATTTGCTTGGCAAGCCTGTGCTCAGAGGCTTGGCTGACTCTTTTTTGAGCAGACAGTGGTGAAACCAGATGGGCTTTTGGAGCAAGACCTTGTTCTCACTTCAGGCCTTTATTCTTTGTGAGCAGGTGCTAGAAAAAAACCCTGCCACTCCTTGTTGCCCGCCTATGGGCATTTTTTCAAAGCCACAAAAAGCAATTACTTGTCTAATTCCCATTCCCGTAACTGTGCCTAAGGAGGTGTCCCACAGAAATATCTAACCCATTCCAGAATCCTGGTAAGCCGTGTGCAGTTGTTAGGTTTTAAAATAATAATAATAACAATAATAATAATAATAATGATGATGATAATAATGATAATATAATAATAATAATAATGATAATTTAAAAAAAGAAAGAGATGGAAAAGGGGGGTGGGAAGTCTGATACCAATGAGAGAAAGAGAGAGCTGCCAACGTTTGAGAGCTATAAATAGAGACATCCAGAGAGAAAAATGAGGATGCACGGTAGTGACACCATTAAAATGCATTGGAGGGAGCTCTCGGGAGAGCGAGCAAGTGCCTGAGTGGGAAAATGACAGCTGTTTTGCATATGTAAATAGAAGGGGATGAGGGGCAGGTGGCATGGCCTATCACAGCAGGAACCATTAATGTATAACAACAGCAAACTTTAAAGCCGAGTACAGACACGACACTTCTGCTGGCATAAGTGATCAGAAACCTGTAACAGAACAGAAGTTCGGCACACATCGACTAGTTTAAAAATGGCTGAACCCCATCTCAGATTTGCACCCCTCTCCCCCAACCAAAGGGTGAACGTGTGTTCTGTTTGCTAAAGTACGCCACTTTTAGAAAACCGTGCAACTTAAATTGATTCTGTCTCGGGCTTTTTGAATGCCTGTACCTAACCCGAAAGGCTTTCCCTCCCTCTCTCCCTGTTTTCATTCTGTTCACTTTAGTTCGCCTCCTCTCATCTTCCCTGGCTTGACGAGCGAGCTTTATACCCAGCCTGCCCTGAAAAATGAATAGAGCAAGTTTACTCTCCAAGTGGGCAGTTGTGCTTCCACCCTATTTTGAGGGTGCTGTTTGCACAGGTAGCACACGCTTTGTGCTTCATTGTTGCCACTCCATCTGCATATAAATTATGGATTTGATTGTGTCATGCTGTATTGTTTCCATACAGACGATGTTTCAGTTATAACCTGTTTAAGGACTGCTCATTTGGTTCCTCATAAAGATGTATTGCCTCTGACTGAGTAAAACTGATAGCCTAATGAGAGAGATGAGCATGGTCTGACTCTTGTCTTGTCAAAGCTAATTGGCAGTACAACTTCAATCTTTCTCTTAGTAACCTGATTGGGGCATCTATTGTCTGCTTCCTGAGAGCAAAATGATTTGGGCTATTTTCACTTTCAGTTCCCAAATGTTTAGCCACAGAGCAGGGACATTGCAGGTACTGCCAGTACCAACAATAAGGGGGAAAATTGTATGCCTAGCACGTCTGACTGTCAGGATTTCAGAAAAGTGTCAGTCACACTGATCATTGTGCACATGTTAGCTATTGTGTGCGTACTGACGGTGGAGGTCGGGTGGGCAGCTATGGCAGAGTCTGGCATGTCGCAGAGGACATGGCACAAAGGTTTGGGGGCTCTCTGCAATGCCAGCGTATGCCAGGATTCATCCTGCAACTGGGGACATAAAGTCAGACCTTAGTGCTGAGAGTAGAGGTAACTGTGAGGTTTCCACGTGTGTGTTAAGTAATGCACAGCCCAGCCTGAGACTGTGGTACTGACTGAATGCTATGGGTCGGTGAACTATGGATTAGAAAGCTGTGTCTGGCAGAATCCGCTCTGAACCTGCAGACCGCTGACACCAATGCAGTTAATTGATCAATCAGTCACTGAGGCTGAGAAAAACAAACCGGCTTGGTTGCCGATACCGCCTGGATTCTGGATCCTGCCTGGGCTCCTAATTAGACATTTGTGCTTCAGGCTCAGAGGCTGCTTGGTGAGACCCTAACCTCTCTTTTCGCCACTCTGGAGAGCAAGAAGGCTGGAGGGCTTCTAGAATTAGGCATTCACGAGAACAACTTTGTCCCAGCGCATCCAAGACGGTTGGAACAACGCCCTGGTGCATTTAGCACTTAGCATCCAGAAATCGTGGCACTCCTTGCCAAGAGCTTAATTACAAAAGCTGATCTCCCCTAGATGCAGCCACAGCAGAGCTAAGGAAAGAGGTTTCAGATTGACCATCCTCTCCTTTGTTATTGCTCTTCTTGCATACCCAGGCCAAGGTCATACTGGGAGTGTTTGCCTGGTGGGTAGAGCTTCCATGCTGGTGTGGACATAGACTGTATTAGCATCTATGCTATCTATTGCTCCTGACAATCCTTTAATCCTACATTTGTGCTGTGTTAGCTCATCCCAGCTCCTGGGCCATGTGAAACAAGCCACAGCACCGTATTGCCCTGTGCAAATGCAGGCATGAGATTAGGGAAAATGAGCAATGGCTGTGCTTGGAGAAGGTAGGAACAGGTAAGAGAGCTCTGGACTGAGCAACGTGGCTAGTATCTTGACCCATGGTAAGCCTCAAGCTCCCCGTGGCTTCAGTGAGGCCAGGGTTTCACCCAAAGGGTAGGTTCAGTTCAGAGAAAGATACTCATGTATGCCTCTCGGAGAGCATCAACTCTGCTGCCCTGCTAGGACCAGCTGTTAATTATGTTCCAGAGACTGTATACTTATTTATTGCCATAGAGGAAAGGTTATTGTTACAGGGATTTTTGTATTATTACTATTATTAATAATGATGATGATGATGATGATAATACCATACCCCTGTGTGGTTCAATGGGAGTATTCGTAGCATCCCAGAAGTGATACTGTGGCGTCTGGGATTAAAACAGAGCCAGAGGGATTGATGTGGTAGGAAAGTTTTTTGGGTTTTTTTTCCAGAATCAAATAAATGGACTGACATGGCACTGAGAGGAGGAGGAGGACAGTGGTTTTGCCTGCCAGGGCCTTCTAGCAGGATATGTTCAAATAAGACCCAAAGTCTGCAAGCAGAGGTGTAATGAGGAAGTTTTGAGTCCTGGGCAGTGGTTGTGGTTGAGCCAACGATGGCAGCAGCTGCCATTCTTGCTCCTGCTATAACAGCGTGCCCAGGGCTGGGGCCCCATTCAGCCATCCTGAGTTATGCTGCTCTCTCAGAGCTGTCCCTGAGCACGTCGTGCTTCCCACAAGCTGAGTCCCTGCATTTGTGGCAGTCTAAGAAGAAAGCATCTGCGCTCCTGATGATGAATTCTGCTTTTGTACTACGTATAGGTGAGAGAGCGTGTGCATTATACAGGAGGGAATAGGAGGGGTGGTCCCTTATTTCAGACCTAGGCCTCAAGAGACACTGGGTTTTAATTCATAGATCTGCCTTGAAAATTATTTTGTGACTAGAAGATCACACGAGAGCTGATTTCTCAAAGTGGTTAGCCCCTGGCAGCTTTCACTCTGGCACACGTGCTGGGTCATACAGGCTGTTTTGAACATCCGGGCTTTGTGGCTGGATTTCCCCCGCTCCCCACCAAAGGCACAGTTGTGAAGTTCCCATTGACATCAGTGACCATTGATAGGTTTGTCCTTTGTGTCTCCCTAATCAGATTGTGTTAACCTCTGTGATTTTTTTTTTTTCCCCATCTGTGAAATGGGGATCCTGTCTGTTTCTCTCAGCCCAGAGTTAAGAGGTCAGCGAGTGTAAAAGTACCAAGAATGAAAGGTAACGGCAAAATGCTATTAAATTAATCCGTTTGTTGTTCTGAATCTGGGCTTGCATTATCTGTGGGAAGCTGTCCTCTTTCATTTTCCTGCTACAGGCAGGGCAGTTGGTTAGCATGTCTCTCTCTCACTGCAGGTTACGGGCTGTTGGCTCAGCCATTCCTTTTCTAAATGTATGTTTTTGAAGGGTGAAGCACTTTTTCCCGCAGGTCTTAAGCATAGTATATGCAGTGGCATTTGAGTTAAAGGGAAAAAGATTGCCTCCCTAAGCTACTAGTGCAATAATTCCCATAAACAAGAAATTTAAAACAAATGGCTGTCTCCAGTGCACCGTATTTGCCGAGTAACGCATGCTGGAGCGTGCCCAGAGGTGACATCCTTTCGGGCTCTATTCCTAGCAATCTTTGTAAGGTAAAGCAGCACTACCAATTACTAACATGGGTACACAGGGTAAATAAGGCTAATGCAGTGGGCTGCATCTCCATCTAGTGGCTGGTTACACAGGAAGATAAAAGCCTGCAACAGCTACTAAGTAATGAAGGATGCGTCTACATGTGCATTAACACGCTTTAGTGAATGCGCGTTAAATCTGGTACCTTCATTGTGAGATGCTAGGAACGTGCACATTAGCCTGTCTTAATTAACATCAACTAAAGAGCACAGTTTTTAAGTGACACTTAATGCGCAGTAGCCTATTTGAATGCACGTTAATTAAGAACACAGTGTTTAAATGATGCTTAATGCGCATTAGCCTATTTTAATGCACATTAAAGCATCCCTGAAAACCTGGTGCTGTTTAGTTAATGCACATTAAAATAAGCTAATGTGCATTAAAGCACACATGTAGATGTGCCCAGAGTTATTGCCTAAGAACCAGGAGCATTTTTACACCTATCAGTGCCACAGCACCGGGCACTTTGAAAAGCGCCTGGTGCTGTGACACTTGCAGTTGTATAAGCAGCAAAATGTACATCTGTGCTGAGAAAATGATGGTGGCGTGGTTTTGAACTAAAACACATTGGAGGTTCTTTAGTTAAAAAATGCATCGCTGCCATTTTCTGGGCACTGATGCGCATTTTGCCACTTATACAACTGCATGCAGTGCAGTGCAGTGCACATCAGCTCATGTGCAGAGCAGACTTGATTAATTAAGTGACAGAGTTCTGGCATGTCGTGGGACAAAAAGTCTGTGTATAAATGCCCATGATTTTAAAGTCATGCTTAATGTGCATTTGCCTATTGTAATGCTCATTAAAGCGTCACTGAAAAAACAGTGCTCATTAAAATAGGCGAATGCACATTAAAGCACATATGTAGACATGCCTGGAGTTATTTCCTAAGAACCAGGAGCCTACTTTGGGACCTGAAGCCTTTGAAATCAAACCCAACAGGCTAGCACTGTCCTAAAATCAGACGGCTCACTCCACCCAAAAGCCTGCTGTTCTTTTTCATAATTAAATCAGACCAAAAAAAGCAGAATCCTGATGGTATTCCAAAAACCCAGAAAGTTCAAATGTTGTTTTTTTTTTAATGCAAAAATGTTGCACAAAATTAAGAAATTCTCCCCGACTCCTTCCACGCCCCGTTCAGTTCTGTTCAACATTGACAAGGCAGTTACACAGCTCTGACAGATAGATTAAAGACAAAACAACCTGACACAAAAGGTTTTGATTGAGTTTGACGGACTGATCTGTTTTGATCTGGCTCTTTCAGAATAGATGGAGTGTTTCATTTTTCCAATACAAAGTAAAAATTAAAAAAAAAAAAATCCACAAAAAAAGAACAACTGTGTGGCAAATACCTTCTGCAATGAGAGAACTTCTTTGGTAGAAAATGCTTCACAAGCTGTAGTGCTGACAGCTCAGGCAGGGGTCATTACGTCTGCTTCGAATCTCTCGGTCTTTACACATGTGTCTATACATCTTTTTTTTGCTGGAATTCAATAACAGACAAGAAATGCAGCTCCCCTGTGTTTGCAGATGCGTTCAGAGGGTGAAAGAATGACTAATTTGAAAGAACTCTGAAAATCCTGAAATACACACTTTTCCAAGAGTACAATAGGGATGTGAGAGTTCAATTGCTACAAAACAGAAATCAGCAGTTCCTGATGCACTGATGGCCTCTTGTGCCCACCCTGCTGAAATGAGGTTTGCTTCAGTCCTGAAGCCGGTGAAAGAAGAGTGCCACCCCTAGCGCATCGTGGCCGAGTCTCAGCAGGGAGGCGATTGAACTGGCTATGAGAAGCTTTCAGGATGCTCCCTCGAGCACATTCAGGAGGCGTGACGGGGAAGTGGGTACTGGCAGTACCTGCAATGCCCCTGCTCGGAGGTGAAACAAAGGGCTCCAGGCTGCACAGCCTCCGATTTGAGTCCCTTTCTTGGTCACTTCCCCGTGTCCACGTCTATTAGAAACAGCCTCACCTAACTGAGAACAAACCAACCAACAAGTAAAAAAAAAAAAAAACACAACACAAAAAACTCCATCCTTGAAGTACTTTGGAAATGACTGAATATTTCAAAAGCGGTAAAGCGTTGTCGGCAACTCAGTATTTATTTCCATGGAAACGGAAACGGCAACCTGAAGCCTTCTGCAGGATTGTAATTACTCTGGGAGCTTTCAATGGCTGAGTCTCAGCATGCCTGCCAGTGCCGGAGTGTCTTCGAAAGACCGTAGTGATTTAACTCGGGGTGTTAAACTGAAAGAGGAAAAGACCAGGCAAATGGGATGAAATTGCCCAGTTATCATCGGTCTCTCTCTTTTTGTAAAATTGTCTGGGGAGATGGAGGGTTCGCCGTTCCTACTGGCTTTGGGAGAGGTGGTGACACAGCTGCCTGAGAGGTGTCTGACTCTCGGAGGGGACGGATGAAAGTCTAGCTTTGTTGCCCTCTCCCTAGCTCTTCAGTCAAAGCTGTCTTGGGTTTGCATGAGAAGGCCCAAGATTTGGAGGCAGAAATGTGTACAGCAGAGTAGAGCAATGACAAGTACAAAGGTCGGAAGTCACAGGTTGTTCGGGTGCTTTGAAAGTCACTAGTGCGTGCAAAGAGGTCCTTTGTATGGCCCTTCAAGTATGATGAGTGACTATGTAAGATGAGCGCCGTTTGTTTTTCGTTTTCTTTCTGTATCAAGGATGCTCATCTTACCAGGAAAAAGAGGGGGGATGGGGAGGTTGAAGTGAGAGAAGGAGCTAGCAATGCAAATACAGACTGAATCAGACTTGGATTGTTTCTTGCTGTCCGGTCTCTGTAACGATAAGAACTGAACTGGAGAAAGAGGGTCAAATCCCAGAGGGGAACATAGGCCAGTAGCTGGGATACAGACAGGTGAGCCTCTGCCTGGATATGTATTTAGTCTTTACATCAGTGTACGAAGGAAGTGCACAAACAATATACAACCTGCTCCCGGTGTAACTTACTCTACTCCAGGGAAAGATCAGGGATAAAAGGACACTGGTGTGAGATGCACGTGCTGTAAGTCTATAGCTTATCCCAGAGTGGCCCTTTGCTGAAGATCAAAAGGCTATTAATTGCTCCACAGCAAGGTAGTGGCAAAGTGGTAGTATAGCACTTCCAGCCACTTTGGGATAGCTGGTCACGTGTCCAGTCCAGATCCCAGTGTAGCTGGCTTTGGTGCACAGAACTGATGCAAGAAACAGGTCACGTCCTGAGTGAACAACTGCATGGATGCATTCGAGCCCCCAGCATCTTTGCTCTCCTACTTCTTGAGCCAGAGAGGAGTTAAATGCAATAATTGCTCGTGCTTCTCAACAGAGATTATCGAGAGCACAGTGGGAGCAGAGCTGAAGAGTAAGAAAGTGCCATTTCCCACAGCCCCTTTTCAGAGCAGAACCTTTTAAGAAACATCTTAAACGTTTAAGGGCTTTGCCCCTGTTGCGCATGCTTAATGTATACAAGCAGGTATGTATGCACACATTCAGTAGCTGTAGGGTCATCTTCTGCTCTGCGCTATTATAGACAGAGAGAGTAATCTCGGGTCCTATAATTAAATTTAAAGTAAATTAACTCTTCTATTAAACAAAATAAATCTGATGTAGCATAATACTGTATTCTCGAGTGATGACTGATCAATAGCTCCTGCAAAGAGTAGGCAAATGCTGCTGAGCAGATGGTCATGGCTGGGACATGGTCAATTAAACTCATTAAAGATGCTTTCATTTAATTGGAGGTTGTTTTAACCCCTGCAGTTCCCAACTGGAGATGTGTGTGGTTGATTCAGGGGGGAGCTTGAGTTTTGGTCCTATGGTGGCCACGAAGCCCTTCTGACTGGTGTCCGGCTTATTGCCAGTATTGAACTGGAGGGGACGAGGAAAAGATGCTAAGGATATTCAGGTAACCATGGCAGAGACTCCCAGAAACAAGGGGTCGGTATGAGAAGAAAGCCAGGTTGTTTATTAAAGTAAAAGCAGCCTCTGTTCTGCATCCTTCCCACGCTGCCTCCTGCCAGCCTTCTCGCTACAGAAAGTGGATGCATCCCCACAGCCTGGCCAGACCTCACTGGTTCCTTCAATGCATCATCCGGCCCTGGTGACTCACTTGGGTATCTTATCCATACAGGCCAGCCCCTGCACAGCGTGTGGCTACAAAGGCAGCCTCCGTTTGTGTTCATCGCACGTCTGGGCAGTGTTTTGAAGGGTCAGGCCCCGTGTGCCACAGCTGTATGCTGGAGGCATTTCTAAATGGCCACAGAAGTCTACAGGGGCTCCTCAGTCCAAAGGCAGAGCCTTGGCTTTGGCTGCAAGGAGTGCTCAGGGGAACGCATTTGATCCCCTTTGCTCGTGTCCCCGAAGTCCACACACCCCATCGCTGACAAGGTCTGATGAAAGACTTGGAAGGGGAATGAGCAGAGAGCAGCACCATTAGCCAATAGACCTCATAGCCATGCAGCATTGTGGGGCTGGGAACACCCTGGGAGCAGCAGTTTTGGTGCATTTCAAGCAGCACATTCAGATTAAATTAGAAACGGTTATGCTTCATCTCATGGGCTGCCTGAGCATGTTCTCGTAGAAAACCAGATCTAGGCTGCTCCAGCAGGGTTGATGCTAGCATTCTCATTACAGCCCCAATCCAGGATGATTCCTGGGAGCATTTGTACTCTGGGAGATGGGCTTTTTGTATTTTTATTTTCTCTGGCTGGATAATGCCAGCAGTGCTGGCGTTCTGTGTGGACTGATTAGGATCCACGGTTCAGGGTTTAAATTACCATCAAGAAGTCTCTTCAGTTTCATTGTTGTTCAGTTCAACCCCTGCATAACTTTTGCCTTCTGTGTTCGAACGAAAAAACTGATGTTGGAGAAAAAAATGTCTGAATACATCGTAAAATCTGGATGTCTGACGCTTTCAGTCCATCTTAATCTCTCTGTTGGGGGAATATACTAATGTTTCCCCCCCCCAAACTGAAAAGCTAGCCTGTGGCTTTACTTTCCCACTTCATAGCCAGATTTCTCTTGTAATCAGTTCAGAAGCACTGTTTTGAATGGACACGTATGAATATGACTCTCCCATTTTTGGAAAAGACAGGCTGTGCTGTGAATGCCTGATGCTTGGTATTCATGTGCAGGGAAAAGTAATGATGATGCTTTTGCAGTTCCCTAATGGATCACAGGGGATTTGCCTGATTTACTTGCTGTACATAGAGGATTGGACATCTTTAGGGGTGGGGAAGTTTTCAGAGCTTTAATGACCAGGTGGGAGACATGTGGGTGCCTCTGATCGCACCTGGCTGCTTACGGCCAGTGCAGGCCAGGAAATCAGCTCTGGACATGGTTCTTAGTGACAACAGACAGTCACCAGCGGAGAGAGTCCCACTTAGTAAGACCATGCCCTAGTCTGTGCAGAAAGGATGCTCTCAGAGTGTGTGAGGTCCTGGCAAGGAGTGGAGAGAGGGTAAAGGCTCTGCATCGACATGAGCATGACTGCTTGGGGAAAGCAGGCTCTCAAGGAATGAGTAAAGGTGAGATTGGAGACAAAGGAAGTAAGACGTATTCCCCAAAGCAACTGGAGAGGAGGGGCAGGGAAAACGAAGGGGGACAAACAGAAAAGGCGTTCAAGGGAGACTCTTTCTGCCAAGGATCACTGATGTGCTGAAGGGGTGCTGAGATGTGCGGCAGTTCATATGCACGATGCAAAGAGGTAGGGGAGCACCAGGTTCAGATAGAGATGTCATGGAGAGAGCACTCTGCTCCCTGTCCCCTGGGGTGGGATGCGTTATAGCTGGAAAATTCAGTCCCCTGGTGTCATTTATTTTCCCTACAGTCTTGCAAGATGATGCGTTGCAGTGTGACATACCCAGGCAAGGGACGAGCCTGCCACTGTCCCTGGCACAGCTCTGCTACACCACAATGCAGGCAGGCTTGCTTCCTGTTTTTGCGTAGGTCCTTCCCTCATCTTCATCAGTAGTCTATCAGAAGACGTCCCAGTAGCCTGCTAAGTGACGTGTCTCCTGTGCAGATCACTCCTTCCCTCATCCTCTGGGCTCTCTGGTGTGGAGGGAATTGCACAGGGCTTGTGGAGATTGTGTCACCCATTAGGAAAGGGTTGTGTTGCTGCCTTTGGAGAGAGACAGACCCAAGGGTCTGGGACCAGCTTCCTCAGGAGCAGACCGCCAGCCCAGGATGCCTGTCAGGAATGCCGCCACTCCATACAACTGGTTCTGAATGGTATGACTGGTGTGACCAGTCATAGAAATAATCATAAAAAACATAGTGTCTCAGGTGCTTTATGAAAATCTTGCAGTGAGATCACCTAAGCTTTTAAAACTACCCTGGTGCATCACGCTACTCAAAAACAGCAGAAGGTAAAAAGGCAGATTTCATGGGCAGTGCTAAAACATGCAGACCCCGTTTCTGTAAGGGGACTTTGACTCCAAGTCAAATCTTGTCTTTAAAACAACAAAACAAAATTGCCTCTTGCTTTTCTGTGAGGGAGAGTGCTTCCAAGCAGAGCATGAAATGTAGTTTCCCAAGCTGTGTATTGGGTGCTTGATGAGCAGTGTCTCAGGGCAGCTCATTTTCACTCCTCTCTTTATACTTTCCACAAACCAAGATGGCCAACGTAAGGCTGATCAAGGAAACAACTCTGCCAGCCCCTTCAATGAGCAATCTCACTTCTTTCTTTTCAGCAGCATCTTCTTTTCCAAAGTGCCTTCTCCTGCCGGTCAGTCTGAGAAGCTCTCGGAGAGCAACGAGATGTTGTCCATGCCGTCTCACTTTAAGCAACTTAGTGCTAACCACAGGAAAAAACCGTAAGCGTGGTTATCTGAAACGAAGGCTTGGGGTATCTAACAGGACATAAATGGAGCATGACCTTGCACCAGTAGCTTGCCCCATTAGCATGGTACAGCAGTTAGCATTTAATTTTGCATTCGGGTCTTTTAATGTCGTTGACATTCTGCACCACAGCCTTCACCTTTGGCCACACACTTCCACCCCATATTTCATGCTAAAGTGCTGTTTTTACTGGGTGAATTTTCAGCAAAGTTTCCATCAGTTTAGTCTGCAAATATCTGTAACAAAGAACCTGGAACTTGGCTGAAAATCTACCCAGTAAAAATGTATATTCACCCAGTAAAAATCTGTAACAGAGAGCCTGCTAATTAATATAGCCTGGGGCTGGGAGATTATCCTGGCAAGAGATGAGGGCAAGTTTTCCCTTTTAATGGGGCACAGGGCTTCTTCCCCCTTTGTTTATAGTCTAGGGGCTTATTGTTTGTGTTGCAGTTGAGCACCGGTGGTTTGGTTTGGGACTGTAAGGAGGTCCCGTTAGTGCCTGAGGGACACGCGATCACTTTGAGCCCTGCCAAAGGCAGACTTAAGGCCCAAGTGAGGGTTGAGCCTGGAGTAGGCAGAGCATGAGGCCAGGTGCCTGGCACCCAAGAAGGCAAGAGCAGAGCTGGTGCCTCAAAGCCAAGTCCAATACAGTGGGCCCAAGCTAGAAGGCCTAGCTAAGAGGAAAGGGGCAGTGGCCAAGGAGGCCAAAGCCCCAACAGGAGAGAATAACAATAAAGCAACACATGCATGGCTTGGGGCATAGTGTAGGGGAGGAATGGAGCCATGCAATTTGCCCTGCAATTATGGCTATGGGTGCTCTACTGTGGGACGATTGAGAGAGAGACCCAGTAAGGGGCCTGAGAGTAGTGTAGTCGAGACCAGTAGGGTGCTGGGGAACCACAGTGGAGATCCAGCTAGACTGGGCCCCACACTGAGGCCCGTGGGCAGACTCCCTTTTAATCCTATTCTTATACCAAGGTGCGGTAGGCGAGACAGAAGGGAGGGCACCCTAGAGGAAAGCAGGCCACGGTGATGGAGCCACCCTGGGGCATCCTGGCTGTCCCTGGCACCCCAGCATGTTACACATCAATCATGCAGTGTGTGGCTCTCTGCAACTTGCGCCATCCCGAGGTCTTCATTTCAACCGGGAATATATTGTCCGAGAAGCAAGAGCAGTGTCAGCCACAAATGTAAATATCAATCTACTTTCTCTGCTTTCTATCTGTGATGGAACTGAAACCACGCTTGTGACAAATAGCATCCAGCATCTGCATGTATAAAAAGTTCCCATTTCATATTTTACAAAGTCTTCTCTAATCTTTATTTCTAGAGGAAAGGTAGTAAAAAGTGGTGTCTGTCTGGGGTGGTAGCTGCTGTTTTCCCCACTGTCCAAATCATGTTCATTGTTCCAGAAAATAGAACTGCTGAATATCTGTCAGATCATGCAGAAATATTGACAGTGAAGAAGAATGAAATGCAGAAAAACTAGGAAAAGCCTTTCATTTATAAATTTTCATCCCGTTGTTTTGGCTGTAATACACAATATCCTTTCATTCATCCTCACATCTTGATTCAGAACCAGCTTCAAAGTTACATGGCTCAGACTGCGGAAAGAGCTGAATAAATTTAAAACAAAATTAGGTTACCCCATCCATCTGCATCTAGAGCAATGATAATATAAGAATAGGGAGGAGTAGGGGGATGGGAAACAGCAGAGATTGTCCTTCCTAAAGGATCCCCCTGTGGGGCAAGGTTTGTATCCCTCCAAACACAACTAACTCAGGAAGCCAGCAAGATTTGATGCATTTCAAAAGATCTGTCATCATATCCATTGAGCATGGGAGCTGCCTCGTACAACTTTCTCCGTACCAAATCTTTATGCTCCAAATATTTCAAAATATTATGAGTTTTGTGGACAATCTTATCCCACTTGGGCATTTTAATCTTCCAGTGAGAGACTGGAATATGAGCTGCAGGAGGCTTTGACATACAGCCACATCAGAGGCAGTAGGTTAGAGGCTCGCTTTGCTGGGGAGTTTAAAGTGGCACTACAGTAGTTCAGAGACAGAGCTGCTGGAAATCCTTGCACATAGGTTTCAGTGCACTGTCTATAGGGCAGTGGGGTTGCCAGTGGGGTGAGGACTACCACGCACACTTTGCATGTGTTATTTGACCTTGTCCTGGTGTTTGGCCCAGTCAGCTTCCCATGTCTAGAAACTGCTCACAAGAGGTGTGACTAGCTGAGTCTGTGACATGGTTTTTCATCCTTCCTTAGGACTGCCATGCCTCTTTGTAGAGCAGCTGCAGCTGACCTTGGCACTGCCATGAAAAGGGAAAGTATTTGCATCTCATGGCTTTATGCTGGGTAGCGTGACACCAGTAGTTGCTTCCAAAGACCCCCTTCTTACCTGGTTAAAGACAGAAGTGAAGTTGGCAGTGGGTGCGTCTAAACTACAAGGCAATGGCAATGGTTTAAACTAGCGACGGTACCATTCTTCTGAATCCACGGGTATTGCCGTCTTGATGAAATGACGGCAAAGCGTGAGAGCACCCAGGTGAATGACCCTGCAATGAGGATGAGCATCTGACAGACGCAAAAGGATGCATCAGCGAGTGGTGGCATCCTGTTAGGATTCAGCTAAGAGGTTTTGTGATGGTAGACCATGCGTTTTGCTTCTGGATGTCTATCGGTGACGGCTCGCCCTCATTTCTGTGCTGGGAAAGGGAGGGATTGGAGAGGGAGCTCTGCATACTTCCAGCCATGTCCCTTTGAACTCTCCAATGGGGATAAGTAGGAGGTAGAGCTTTTTATCTGCACGCAAGGGCTGGACAGGCTGAGCCTCTGCTGCTTAGAGTGCTCTGCTCTCACTGACTTTTTAATGGATCGAGTTAATGTTTAGTCTTGCCGATGCTGGAGAAGAGGTCAGAGAAGTCTCATGGATAGCGATTACTGGTTTAAAATAATAATGCTGGAGGAGGGAATGTTTCCCTCTCTTGTTTCCACCCCCTCCTCCCTTCTGCTGGTCTATGCCAGGGTCCTGGCTGTCTAACATTGTGCAAGGGCAGCTGAAGAGCATGCATACATTATCTCAGAAGGCAGGGACCAGATTCAGATTCGGCACCAGGTCAGTGCATTGCCTGTGCTACTGGAATGCAGTTGTATGAAGAACTGTTTAAATGGCAGAACAGCTTTACTGAGCCAGCTGATGCCAGCTACTTCGGGTGAAAGTGTCACCATGTATGCATAGTGATTTTGATGTTATTTTAAAGCCCCAATATTCATTTGTGTTCCTGGAACCTGCAACACGCATAAAGACACATGATCTAATACTTGATGCATGCCTTACTGCAGTCTGTCGTCATGAATTTGCCTCTTTCACTTACCTTCTCTCCACCACATATTTATATTGTGTCGTGATTTTGGATTTCCACTCCCTCACGTCACACACAGTTAATCCCAGCCAAAAATCCAGATGGCTAAACAACAGTTTCGTGTAAATTAGCTGGAAGAGCTGTGTCTGTCACTGTCTAACTTATTCAAAAATAGCCCATTGGAGGAGGGCAGACACCTGGTCAGAAGGAAGCACCTTGCTGGTGTCTTTGAAAGGTCAGGGGGCAGGTTAACTTCAGTTGTTCCAGGAGAAATATAAAATTAATAATCATCCATCATCATCATCATCATCCACTATGTAGCATCAAAGAAATGTATCAAGAATCAACTTGACAGCTGGCAAAGAGAGTTAACCAGCCTTAGGATTTGCGGAAGGAACAGTTTCCTTTCCTCTAAATGAGATGGGAGCAAAGTCTCTTCCAACAGCATTTTTAGAGAGAAATGCCATTGTTCCAAGACAAGTGCAATGGTTTCCTTTGGGAAGTCCCGGCTGACAGTGTTGGCTTCGGCACATCAAGGCAGGAGGAAACCAAGAGCATGGTAGAAGGGCTGTTGCCATGTGTTTGCTCTCCACGGGCGATCCCTGCTTGAATCCTGAGATGTTTTATGTACTATCACATAACTTTGTCCCTCTCCCTTGTTTCTCTGCTGCCTGCACTGTGACTCCCGGCCAGTCTTATTATTATTTAACATAGGCAATTGTTCAGGGTCATCACTAGGCCAATCTGTTCCTGCTCTATATATGATGATTATAAAACAGCTGTGACTGTCTGGCAGCCAGTGGGGAAGGTTTATTCCAGGAGATGAAAATAGCAGAAGAAGCAAAAATGCATAAGAGAAGATCATTAGGATCGTTAAACCTTTCCATCATAGTGCCAGTCGCAGCCATATCCATTATATGCCTAAAAAAAGGAGGCCATGTCAACTAACAAAAAGATATTTCCATCCTAAGAATGCCAGCTAATGCCCTATAACTCCAGTGTTGGGCTGTTAGGTCACATTAAACCCCTTAGTAAGATGACCTAAGTAAGTTCAAATCATCCTTAAATCAGCACATCTACCTTAAACCTAGAAGGTTCCCCTGGAAAAGGGAAATCATATTTCCCCTTGCCATAATCAATTGTTGTTATGGCGTAAGGATGCACAAAGGTTATTCAAGGATACAAAGGTCATTCAAGGATCAGGACTCCGATGCAAACACTTCGGCACAGGTTTTTAAAGGTGGAAAGATGTCTGAACTCCCTCTGAAATCGGGCATCTTTAATAATCTGTCCATTAGTCCTGTCCTGTTTATAAGCCAGGTTACAACAGGGAGGAGGACAGCAGAGGACCAGGTAACAGCAATAGAAATGTGTCTAGCTCAGTGGACGCATGCTAGGTGAGATTAAGGGGATGCGATGGCCTCTCTGCATAGCTGCACAGGCTTACCAGGCACTATCAGGTGCTGAATGCCAATCAAGAAGTAAATAACACCTGGCCCAAGACAGTCAAATTTTTATAACCATTAATAGCAAATCCTGCTTGGCGCTGATAAATCCGCTCAATAGCGGGGAGCGTGCTCAGAGGACGGAAATCAAATTGGCAATGGAGAAGAGTGGTCAGCAGAAAATCCCATTGAGATCAAAGAAAAGCCCACTGGATAGCCACAAATCCCCTTCAATAACATGAAACCCCGTCCAGTGGGAAATCAACAGAGATAAACTCCGTTTGATAAGAATTAGGCGCTGGCATGCATCCCTCACAGCAGCAACACGGGTGGCCCATCAGGGGACAGCGGTGAATTTAGAGGCAAAGCTAAGAAAAACTGACCTTATTTAATGAGAAGCACAGCAGTTCCCCTGTAGCAGTCTGCTCTTGGGCTCATTCCCTAGACTCCTGTCTTGCCATCCGCACCACCAAGTCCAGGGAAACTTTTTCTGTTAATTTTTGGCTTCCCGTTGGTCTAAGCCAGAGGTTTGCCTATTCTCCACAGAGAATTTCCATGTGCTGTCTGGTGTCTTAGCACCCTTGCAACACCCCGGGACAGATACCATGTTCAATGATTGACACTGGAGGTGGGGGGAGAGAGAAAGTAGATCACTGGCTTCTTTCTGCCCTGCTCCTGCCTTTGCCAGTGTTGATGCAGAAATCACTGGTCTGACTGGTCATAATAAAAGATCCCGTCTAGTCTTCAGATTGGTAACTCTAGGGAGGTGCATTTGCATGCAAGCGATAGACTTGCAGATGAGACTGCAGAGGAAGAAGTGGAAGGGGCCAGCCTCCATTCAGAGAGGGGAGCAGGTGTCCCATGGAGCAAGTATTGCCACCTGTTTGTGTAGACGTTCAAGGAAGAAGCACTAATGCCAGCTAATGCACTATAACTCCAGTGTTGGGCTGTTAGGTCACATTAAACCCCTTAGTAAGATGATCTAAGTAAGCTCAAATCATTTGTGCTGGCCTGAAGTGTGCTTCCCAGACACAGATCCTTGCATTGCTGTAGGGAGGAAGCTGTGGGTTATCAGCCTTATACACATGGGAAAGCAGTGATGCAGTGGGGAAAATCCTGGTTGCAACCAAGTCAGCAGCAAACTTCCCGAGGACATCGCTGCGGTGCCAGAATTAGGCTGTCAGTAAATCCCCAAAGTCCCTGACTCGCAAGCCAGAGGCTGTCCCTCCGGAGTACTCTGCCTCTCAGACGTAGGAGTCAGATTTAAAACACTGTTGTTGTTTAACAGTCAAGTTGGTTGGGATTAAATCGGCTTCTGAAACGAGGTTGCGGGGGTTCGAAAGCAGCTGTCAAGGAATTGGATTTCAGATCCCCCCTCCACAACCACCCAGAAGTTGAATGGGTCTGGGTCAGAAACCATCAGGTTACTTAGGAGACTTGCTAGCTAACTGGGAAATGTGCCCCCACAGGCTGCTGAGGTGTGTCAGAGCCTGGGGGGCTGTAATTGGGCAGCTGAAGTGTGTAGCAAACTCCCATCGGTTTGGGAGCAGAAGCTCTGACACATGCATGTGTGCAAGGAACAATTTTTATGTTAAAACCTTTCTTTTCAAGTACTCAGGATTGGATCTCATTTTGCATTTGTCACTGTGCCATCAGATGCGGGAGAAAGCTGCCAGCTGCACAAACCTGGCTTGCTATTTTTGTGGGATTTTTTTTTTTCATTTTTAGCTTTCCTATTCCCAGCTCGATGAGCCACCTACCATCGAATGCCACCTTCATGCTCACTTCAGAGAGGGCCTCTGGGAAGAGTTGCCGGCAGGTGTTCTTCTTAACGTTGGTTCACCTGTTAGCAACATTGCTCTCATCCTTCCAGAAATGAGCACCCCAAAGTGTGCTTAAACACTGGCAGATGGCAGAGCAAATGCAAGTGCAAATATGCAGAGAGCAAAGATCTCCTTTTGGACTGGAAAGCTAAGCAGCCTCCCCTGCCCTGTGCCACGCTGTGTTCTTTCCTGGCTCTGTTATCTTGACTAAGATGCTCTTATTTACATATTTTCTCCCCTGCCTGCATCTCTTATCCTTTTTATTTTTTTCTTTCGTCCACTCATCTCCCACTCATGCCAAGAACCTGCTCAGAGAGCCAAGCGGTTCTCTCATGCCACTTTGTTCATTTTACCTGCAATGAGAGGGGGGAGCGTGGCATAGCTGTGAAAACCAAACCCCCAAAGCTGTGGGCAGGCAAATGAGGGGTTTTTTTCCCCAGTGGAACGGGGAAGAAGCAACTTAAATAATTGTTCCATTTTTAGCAGCCGGCTGTGCAGAGGGCGTATGCATGCCTATACCATGTGCAGTTTTGCTGTCTGTACCCACTCCAACGCTGTGCTCTGCAGACCGGGTGTCGGATCATATGGGGATGAAGGTGCAACTATGGCTCTTCCTTCTCCCCAGTCCCACCCTCCAGCTTTTTCCCTGCAGGTATAGTGAAGGGGATATCATGGCATTATTGCTGGCTGGAAAACAAGGATGTTAAACCCCTGTGACAAATACTTTAGGCACTGCTTTTTGGATTTTTTTGTTTGTGTGTTTGTTTTAATCTGCCCATTTTGTGATTTTTCTTCCTGAGTGAGTGGCTTAGACATGCTACCTGCCAGGGATGGGTGCATATATAAAAGAGCTGAATCATGCTCCTCTGTCTGCTGCACGGGTCTCCCTCACCGATGAATTTCATGCAGGGAAAGAATTGTCACTGAGTGAGACTGGGAGGCAGAGTACAAATGAAATGGGATCCACGAGTATGATATTGCTCTTTGTCATGCACTGGGCAAGGGAGCTCAGCACAGGGGAAGAAAATAGCAGCATGCTCAGGGAATGCCAATATGTTTCCTTCCAGTGTGAGCTTTTGCAGGAAGCAGGGCAGGGCTGCGGAGCAAGGTCCTGAACTAGCCGTGCATTTGCTCAAGGAATGAGACGTCTTCTCCGTATGGTCCCTCCTGACTCCAAATGCAACCTGGCCCAGCACAGCTCGGGCAAGGAGGCACTTGGAGGGTGCAGCACTCCCAATCCGATGCAAAGGAAGCGATTTCAATCTTCAGTCGGCACACCTTTGCAGAGCAGAGAACAAACCGAGTGTGCATCCCAGCTGGCTGTATTCTCTGAAAGCAGAGTCAACAAATTGCTGCCGAGATTGCTGTCAGAGCCAAGCCCTAAGATTTGATCCGTGCTGACCCTTTCAGAAGCAGAGGAAGGAATCGAGCTGCGTCTGGCACGTCCTGCAAAGCCATCAGTCCGGTGGATAATGTGAAGGAGAGACACGGAGGAGCAGCTGGCAACTGCACACTGCTGGCCATGGCGCAGGGCGCAGAGCTAGCACCTGGCTTGGGCCTGCAGCCAGCCGAACCACGCACTGTGCCCTGTGAAAGGATGTGTTTTTGCACTATCCCCTGCACCTCTCCTGGTCCCGTTACTCCTGCTCCCTCGCTCTTTGGGTTCTCCCCATACACGTAGCCCACAGCTTCTTCCACAGCTTTGCTGGGTCCCCAGTGCTCCCAGCTTGCACTGCAAGAGCAGACGTGCCCCGAGCTGAAGATGTCAGGCCCTTTGGGAAAGTCATGAAAGAAGTCATCTAAGCAAACAAACCATTTTGAAGGCCCAGAGAGGGAATGAAGGGGCTGGTTGCAGGCCTGGCAGATCTAAATCTTATGGGGAAAAGTGGTTAAAGGATAGTGAATGCAAAATGGGGATAAGGAGCGGGGACTCTGGATGCCTGACTCCTAATCCAATCTTGCAAACAACAGGTGTGACCTGGGCAGAGCCATTTCTCTGTGCCTCTCCCTTCCCTTCCATAAAGTGGGGATAAGATGGATGCACCTTGCCAGCCTATGTCCAGATGAAGGGGTGATTGCAAAGGGCTTTGCAGAGCCCTGGAGAAATGCCTGCAATGCTGTTCTGGGCCTTCGCTTTTCAAAGCTTGCAGCTGCACGCTGGCTCAATTTGCCATCTCGTGGTGCTCCTTGATTGCACATTGCGAGTATCGTCAGCCATCACCTACCACTCGGGGAGCATTAGGCCAACAGAGTTTCAAGAACCTGGCAGCCTTCGTTGCCTAAACAAGAGTCCCTCACAAAAACAAAACACCCGGCGCGTGACAATCATCCTCACTCTCGCAGGGAAAACCACAGTTCGTTTGACAGGCTGAAGGTAACGTCGTTCTTCATAGAGCAAGACGTCAGTGACAGTAAACCTGACTGATGACTTTTTCTCTTGCCATTTACCTATATTATCAGTATTTCAATAGATATGCATGAACGGTAGGTGCTGTGCATGTAGCACTGTTGCATCTGTATTGTTCTTAAACTTTTAGTTAGTTGTTTTTTAGCCGTTAATCACATAATGGCCTGCATGATTGTTTTTAATAAACATTTGCCATATTGCTTGGTCTTTTCCATCAAAGAAGACAAGAAAACCTTGGAAAGCTTGTTTTTATCTCCTTTATTGTCTTAGAGTACTGTAAGACTAAACCAGGACATGGAAATACAGTATTTTTTTTATCTAAAGACCTTTGCCGAGTAGGCTGATATATCACAGGTCAAGGTCAGCAACGTATCTTTGTGCAGCACAGAGAAGGAGGGGAAAACCCCTCTCTACATAACTAAAGTCACAGAAAGCTTGAACAAAAAGAAAAGTGAATATGCATTGGCCAGTAGGTGATAAAGTGGTGAAAATAATATAAGCCTGATGTTGTATGTATGCCTCTCCACCATCCTGGAGTCTGTCATGATGGTAAATGAAGTGTGATTGAATTTGATGGGTGGCTTATCCAGGGATTAGACGTTGGCGATGAAAAGAATTGGCTGAAGGTTTTGGGATGTGCTGAAAGGCCATTACCCCGGAGGCCTTATATTAATCCCTCTCTGCTTAGGTCTCCTAAGGAGGTCCACCAGCTTTCTGTCCCTTGCACATGCCACCTTCTCTTTTGTGCTTTTCCCCCTTATCCCTTCCCAAGTGGATCCTGCTCATATTTTCCCTTTGGACACTGGCAATGGGCTGTGCAGGTTGTTGCTCCATTGGAAATCCTCATGCACGCTTCAGGATTCCCGAGCTCTGGCAGCTTCTGAAGCCATGCGGGAGGCAGAGATCGCCTCTCTCCTTGTTTCTGAGGCAGCAAAATCACATCTAGTGCAACTATTCCTGGGCATCACCCCAGACTGCCCCAAAATGTAGCATCTCCCACTGGGGGACGGCACGGCTTGCATGCATCACGATGGACAGGCAGAGCCAGGGGATGTCAGCCTCGGCGCTCTCACCAGCTTTCCTAAAAGTAGAGAAACAAATGCCTTGCTCTCAGTAAATGCAGGCAGCTTATAACCAGGGACCCTGGTTTTCTGTGGTTTAAAAAAAATTCCCCAATTTTCCGTTCAAAAAAAAAAAAAAAAAAGTAACCCCCAATCCACATTTTTCTGTGATTTTAAATGAAACACGCTAATAGAGAGAGAGGAAGAGAAAGAGATATGTTTCATTTTAATCATGGAAAAAGGGTTACTTTTTTTTTTTTTTAACCAAAAATTGGGGAGTTATTGAAATCGGAGAACACCAGGATCCCTGGTTATAACAGTGCTGTGTGTTTCCCTTTCCTCTTCAGTCTCTCATTAAAGCAGCTGGCTCTTAATGCCTCTCACTACTTTTCCTGTCCTTAACCTGCCTGCTGATGCTAGGCTACCTTGGGGCAACATGCCACATACACGTGCCTGTGCTGTGCTCTGACCCTGCACACGGTGACATGGTTTCACATTGTGTTAATATTCCTCCAAGGAATGGAGCATTTCTAGTCCAGTTCTGGTCAGGCAGTTGATGACAGGGGCTGCCTTTTTTGGTGGAAGGGGGAAAGGGGGATTATTTGTTAGGCCTTTTGTTCTTGAAGGTCAGGACTCCCATCAGACTCTGTTCAGAGTTTTAAAAAGCCTTTGCAGCCCTGCAGTGTCACCGGACCAGCATCTCCTGCTTTAATATAAGTCATGGCTGTCCCTCTGCATTTATTTTTAAGCGCCTTTGACTTTGCTTTGGCGTGTGTGTAACAGCAAGAAGCCGTGTTCCCTATTCCCTTGACACTGTCTCTCGACAAGAAAATAAAGTGTGTGCTCCTCACGCACTTACATTTTTGAGTTCAGGGATGTCTTTAGCAATGTAAATGGAATGATGACCGTGCATTTCTAGTCATTTCTAGAGGTAGCCTGGAAAAACAAAAGCTTGCAGGGGTTTGTACAATAGGAAACTAAAAATGTCATGGTTAATTATATTGCTTCTGTTAGAATGGGAAATTCCTGCATGCATAAATTTCAGGGAAATCGTTGACTTGCACTGAATCATGCAAATGGCATCGCAACATCCAGTGAAGGCTCCAAGGAGGATAATCAATTCTTTTTATTGTCCTTATGAAACTTTTAAGTGATTCATCTATGCGGATGAAAGGAGACTCAAACTTGCTGTCTCTGCTATGGTATTAGGCAGGTTGACAGTGTTCAATGCAATGTTAAAAGTCATGTTGAACTGTGTCCACCCCCTTCACTGCCCCAAAATGAGCATTTAGCTGGAACATGCTGTCAGTCAAGGTACCCACATCTCTTCTTGCTTGTGGCTTGGTATTTTACCAGTGCCAGTTTCAATAAGGCCGCCAACAGGACTTGATATTCTGGCTTTGTGTGTAGAGCACGCGTCAAAGGCTGGCCTCTTATCAGTCATCCTGATGGAATTGCCACTGTGATGAATGAGGCCCAGCAGGTGTCTTGTAAAGGCAATACCGTTGTTAGCAGTGGGAAGCACCGCAAAGAGTACTTCTGAGAAATACCACTGGTGCAACTGTACTGCTAATATCCAAGCTGACTCACTGAGAGCTAGCTCAGGTATCTCTGCATGGCACTGCTTTTGTGCAACATTGGGCTGAGTGCAATCCAAACCCAAGGTCCTCTTGACGATGTCTTGCTCTGACCAAGTAGAAAGTTTATCAGTAACCTGGTGTGGAATAGGTGGTAATCTGGGTTCGCCTGAAATAACCAGGCAGAAGGTAGAAGGAGGAGGCCTTTCAGAGACTAACTGGGTCGACGGCATGATCCTTTGCACGCAGCAGCCTACTTCATCAGCTGCTGCATGAGAAGAAACCAGAGCTCTGATTTAATGCACTAATATCCCTAGAGTGAAGCTGTAATGCCTTTGGCAGTGCTGCCATGGTTGTTTTGTGCACTGAGTTCCCAAACCAGTATTTTTTCGGTATGCAGCCAAACTGGGAAGCACTCCCTCAAGCCTTGCCTACACAAGACGGTTGGACTGGTGGAACTTAAATGAAAACAGTTTAAAATCGTGTCTTCCATGGTGCAGCCGGTTGGGTGAACCTGCATAGCATTTGCACGCCTACCAGTTTAATCATCCCATTTAGTCCAACCAAGAAAAACCCCGGGGTTGACAGTCTTTTATTTTTTGCCTTAAGAGCAGCCAATTGGGTTTTCATTTAAACCTGATCCCAGTTGACTGACTCTAAATGAAAAAGCCCGTCTCCGCTGCCGGAATGAGAGCACCAACACACAATTTGCACCCATTTCAATGTATGGATTTAATTTCACTTTAATTTACACCATACCAGGGAAACTTTCCTCTGCAAATAAGACTTTGTTTCTGCCAGGCTTTTTCACGTTAATTTAAAACTTCCTAGTTTAAAAGGGATTAACTTAAGCAAAAGTAAAACAAGACTGATTTAAATGAAAATGAGAACTTCCACGTAGACTTCTGCACCACTTTAACTAACCAAAGCCGATTGAGGTTCAACAGTTATACCTTTCTTGTGTTGACACAAATGCAGTTCTTAGTAAGTCAGTGGGATATTTGCCACTGACTTTTCTGGGAGGAAAAAAAGCCAGGCTTCTGGACCTTAGTGAACCAATGGCCAAGTTTTGTAGCCTTCCTTGTGGGGTGTCTACCCACACTGTTGCTTCTGCATGCTTGTGCACTCTGGTTGAAAAGATACATTAGAAAAAAGATGATATTCCAGCTATGGAAAATATCTCTCCATAAAGGCATATGAAAGAGATTTTAGATTGAGGTGAGCTGTCTACATGCAGTGTTGTTCTGGGACATATCTGTTGACCAGTGCATGGTGGGGTGAATGAAAGTATTGTGAACAGGTCCCTATTTCAAGGACTCGGGTGCACATTGAAGTGGTTTTCCATTTGAATGTCTCTCTCTACACTCCATTTCTTGCAGTTTTGACTTCCAAAGTATCACCCCAAACAGTCTAGCCATGACCACTGCAGAATTAAAAATATGGCTCAGCTCATCTCATCCTTCAGGTCCAATGCCAGCAGCCAGACATGGAGAATGGCCATCCCTGGAGCTTGGATAATTAAGTTCACTTTTGTGCCTTTAGTCTCTATGAACCCTTCAAGCCCATTGCCCACGAGCCAAAGACACATTTGAAGGTCATGAGCTGCAGTTATAGCTGACTTTGTTTTGCAAAAAATAGGGGTGCTTAATCTCAGGTCTGTTTGTCTTCCCTTATGTTCCCCTGTTGCATGGCCATATAAATCAGAGGTAGGGAGGACAACCTTGCCTTTACTGACTAAACTCAATGCTGCGCTAATTGAGCCTGGAGCCTGACTAAGAGTTTCCACAGAGTGGATAGCAGGAAAATAATGGAGTGCCTATTTTATGAATCAAAATCATGATTCAGATTTCAAGCTGTGTGCAGACTTCTCTGATTTTTCCATTTATCTTTCTGCAGTGCTATTTGCATATCTTTAGAAAGATGTGTATTTATTCTGCAGGATGACTTCCAAGTTACAGGCTGTACTTTTGTGCC
>NW_017728917.1:13056226-13062090 GCF_001723895.1 Crocodylus porosus
TTCATGTTGGGGATATAGAGACTGTTTTTCCCCGTGCCATTTAGCATTAGTTAATCCCGTAGCTAAAAAAAAAAAAAAAATGGTTAGGAATTGAATAATAGTTTATTGTCCCATGCAGCAAAATAACATGAGCTGTTTGACAGATATGAATTGATTTCAATTTCAGCTTGGATTTCTATGACAGCACAAGATTAACTGCAGGAGAGCAGCCTGGACCCTACCCAGTTAGATGCTGCAATCTACCCTTATGCACTGCAAAATGTGGGCTAATTTTAGTCTCCCAGAATGCAAGAAGCACAGGATTTAAATGATATATAGACCTGCCTTGGCCTGGCCCAGGGATGGTCACCCTTCTACCATCCCATAAAAAGGGAGTAAGTTGGCCCTCATTTTTCTTATGGATTCAGGTATACAATCATAGACAGTCGTCTAGTCTGAATCCCTGCTTAAGGCAGGAGGTAAACCATCCCGGAGAGACGTTTGTCCAAGCTGCACTTAAGATCTTCCAGTAAAGAGATCCCCTGGCCTCTCTGCATAATCTGTCCCCCACATTTAACCCCCTGGACAGCTGGGAAGGTCTTCCTAATAGTAATATCCAGCCCCAGTCTCCCTCACTGCAGTTTAAGCCATTGCTCCTTGTCCAGCACCCAGTGGACACAGAACAATTTATCGCCATCCTCCTTAGAACGACCCTTTTGTATTTGAAGACTGTTATCAAATCCTCCTAATTAATCCCAATTCTTCCAGCCTTTCCTCATCTGAAGCTATGTGGTCTGTGTGTTTTTTCCAAGCCCTTTTGATGTCCTGTACACACTGCAGATGACTGTCATCAGCTTCTCTAACCCAGAAATTCCCTTTTAACTATAAGAAGCAAACTCAGTGGAGCAGTATTTTGCTTTCTCCATCCATCTTCTATTTTACAGTGGCTTGGAAAATAAGTGATGGAGACAGTAATCACTGTTTCCTTTCTTCCTCTCCCTCTCTGTTTGGTGGAATCTAGCACGCATCGCAATGCATCGTTGCTAGCCAGCCTTCTTTGGGGAGCTCATTTGAAAGATTTATGCTAGACACAACCCCCATCTTCCTCCTCCACAATGCCAAATGCTCAGTCCTTGCTTTAATGCAGGGAGCGCCAGACTGAATTCATCATTCAAATAGACCCAGAGTATTTCCATAGGTGATGCCATGCATCTAGCTTTGCTTTCTGCCGTTTCTTTCAGCAGCTTGCCATAAGGTAATGGCATTCCTGGGAGTGATGCCATTTGGATCAGATACTACCGTGCCCCTAGAAAACACGCATTCCCTGGTGCTGGCCTGTCAGTCCAGGCCCATCACGTAGTCTCATTGGGTGCTGCTTACACCATGTGAATTTGAGCTGTTTTTTTCCCCCCAAATACCATCGCAGCTAGGGAGCTACACCATAGGGCCAGAACTAATAACTGGAGGAAAAGCTAATATGACTGTCCGTGGCCCCAGAGAAGCAGGAAGGGCTTTCCTTATCCCTGCGATGCTTTGCAGAAACACATTGAGGATCTTCTTACTCAGTGGCTGCGAGCAGACATAATGACCTAGTGTTTCAAAGGAGACAACAGAGTATATCGTTCAAGTGTGTGTGTTAGCTGAGCCAGGGTAACGGTTTCATGTGTCTGCTCATGGGACTAAACCGTCATTTTTCTTAAGATGCAAATGTAATATTGTCTTAATTTCCTTATACTGGTGTAGGACTGGGTGCACACAGCCATCACATGGGTTCAGTGTGGCTTATGATGGATACTGGTTTCATCCAGTGGAAGTATCTTTAAATACCCAACTTAATTCTTGATTCTCAGTGTTTCTTATTAATTTGCCTGGTGTTCAACCCTAGTAAGAACTTTTTAAAGTGGTGACAGTTTTTCACCTACATGACTTCTAGGGGGCTTGGGCAGGCAGGGCTGCAGACCAGATCTCAAACTATAGCTTTCCTTAGCCCTCAGGAAAGGCAAACCAATTGCTTTGGCTTGGGGAACGTATTTAGTGGAGGCCTCAGGCACAGCCTTAAAGCTTGTAGACTGTGAAGCAAGATTTGTTATTAAAGAAAGAAGCATCCAGCCTAGCAAAATTGTCAGCACCGCTGTTATTTTATGCTGCTCACTCTAGTACCTTTTGATTATTTTCTATTGCAAGGGGTGGTTTATTAAACATACAGCTGCTTGCTGATATAACCAAAGCAATCAATGACCTCCAGCTACCAAGGAAGCATCCAGCAGCGTGCGGCCTGATGGGAGAATGACTTGCTCCTTGCAGAAAGTCAGATTTTGCATAGCTAAATGGAAAATTGTGCAGGGCTCCTTTCCAACGGCGCTTACATGGAGTCAGTGTTTATCCACACTGGGGAGATGCTTGGACGATTGTGCAGACTGAAGCGGAGAGGACGAACAGGAAGGGAGGAGACCCTGTCTGAGCAAGGAATGCTGGCAGGCAAGTCAAAGTTGATTTTACAAACTAAATTACGCTGAAAAGCTTCTGCCCAGCTTCCAAAACCCACCGGATCCATGGCAATTATTCTTGTCAAATGTTCAATCTGACAGGTATAAAAAAAAGATGTGACATCATTATCTCTTCCATTCACATGCTTCACTCAGGAGAACTTGGCTGGAATATTTCCTCTGTCACAACCAGGAGTTTGCAACTCGGGCTGTCATCTTTCCACACACGTGCACACAGGCACGAAGGCCTCCAGTGCTGCTCATTTTGACTTGCAAACGGGGGTCTCTTTCCTTGCAACCCGATCGATCGCCTCTGCAGATGGACCTGTTGGAGCTGAAAAGTGTCTGCCTCCAGAAAATCAATAAATAACCATGTTAAAGGTATCCTCTAGCAACTTTTAACCAAACTATTGGCATTTCAAGACTAAGAAAAGCTCTGGTGGCGGTGTTGCTAATGATGGTGGTAGGTCAGAGCACTTAATAGCAGCTGTCTTGAATAGCTTCAGGCTGCTTTCAGGATGGAAGTTCACTTTCCCCTGCCCTCAGCATATAGCAGTCCCAAATGAACCCCTGCCACTTTTTCCAGAGCAGGACACCACACCAACAGAGTCGCCACCAGTGGCGAGATCCCAGACCTCCCCCTGATCCCGATTTTAAGCTAAGATTGCTTTCTCAACCTGAAACGTGATGCAAAGCACCTGCTCCTAGCTCAGCTGCACAGCCAGAGGCAGTGCCTTACCGAACGCCACGTGCACACAGCATTTCTCCAGGCAAACAGAGTGGAATCCCCATATTTCTTACAGCTGCATGCCTGCAAGGTCAGACGAGTGCTGCTGCCTCCCTGTTTACATTGCAGGATTGTCTGGGGGCCCCGGCTGAGCCAGACACTGTGCAAACACGTTGTGAGAGACAGCCCCTCCGCAGCACGCTCCCAGCTCAGATCACGGCTGTTTATTTTAGGAGATTCTTGCTAAACAACCTGGGGACGAGGCAATTATCTGGCTATGCAGAGAAGTGGTGGGAAAGGAGGCAGCAGTTCCAGGCAGCTTGGGAATGAGGAAGGCAGTGGGATGGGCTGGAGCATCTCTTGTTGCCCTGTGGAGTGGATTCACCTGCCACAGAGAGAGAGTCTTCCCCAGTTAAAGCTTGTGTTATATTTATAATGAGCAATTTATGGTAAAATGCATGTTCGATGGACCTAATTTTATGGCAGGAGTTTCCAGATGGCACTTCTCTTTAGCGTGCCAGCACTGCCCCAGTCTTGAAGGAATCTGCAGTGTGCTGGTGCTTGCCACAGCTTCTCTGTAGTGCAGAGCTAACAAGGGTTTCTTCTTTGCTTTAATCTCTTTAAATACTCAGTTATTGAGGCAGAAATCTGCTTTGGACCTGAGTGAGCATCTGTTTATTTGACTAAGATTCCTGAAAGACGGTATTAACTGCACGCTGCTTGTGACCACCACTGTTCCAAGACTGATATATGTGTTTCATGGAAAGTGAACAGGTGGCATGAAAAATCCAGGTGCAGTTTCCATCCCTGGTTCTTCATCTAAGAGCAAACCTGCCCTCAAGGTCCAAAGTCTGCTATGTTTTGACACAAGGGGCTCATCCACATGTGCTATTAATTTGAAGAAGGCTTATTGCACAGTAAGCCTACTGGGGGAGCATGTCTGTACATGTTCCCTCTTGGGAGCAGATTTGCTCCTGCCCTGCTCTGCCCCCTGCAGCAGCCAGGGGGAGCTCCAGAGTCCCCCAGGGTGATAGCCCAGAGGCTACCAGGGAGCATGGGTCAGTGGTCCCCATTTGCACAGAGCTGAGAGAGCTCTTCTGGCTGCAGCGCCAGCTGTCTCCTGGCCCTGTACACATTGGGAGGGGTCCTGATCTGCACAGGGCTGGGAGATGGCTGCTGCTGCAGAGCTCTCTGGCCCTGTGCATAATAAGGGGACAAGCCCTGTGCCTAGCAGGGCTTCCCCGCACAGCCTTGGGTTGGCTGAGAACTGTCCCAGTCTGGGGCAAGTCCCAGCCAGCTCCAGGCTGTGTGGAGAGTGCTCCATGCAGCCCGGGGCTGGCTGGGCACTGGCTTGGCCCCTCCCCAGCAGCTCTTTCCCAGCCCCCTGCCTCAATTGGCCCATCAGGGCTGGGAAAGAGCTGCCAGGGAGGGGATGCTTTCCGAGCCCTCTGCCCCAAACCAGATCCAGCGGTGGGACAGCTCCCGGACACCTCTGGCTGAGCAGGGAATCCCTGGCAGCCAGGGACTGGCTGCTAGCCTCCCCATTGGTGGGACAGCTCCCAGCCAGCCCCTGGCTGAGCAGAGAAGAAAGAGCTCCCCTTTCCCGGTGCTGCTCAGCTCCCTGCTCCTATGGAGAGCCGGGAGGCCCACAGCCCTGAGGTGGGGCAGAGAGGGACCCAAACCCCATGCTGATTGGCTCCTGGCTCATGGGGGGAGCCGGGAGCTGAGCAGCCCCAGGACCAGGGCTCTTGCTGGTCTAACTAATTGGGAGCAGATTTGCTCCTGATCATCATCTACACAAGCCCTAGTGCTCAGTATCTACTGCAGAGTTAATTTAGCACTTGTATTAACAGGTACTAGTTAACTGCACAGTAATTTATGCACACAGTTACTTGGTGATGCTTTACTGCGCAGTAGATTAGTTCTCTGCGCAGTAAAGTGTCTCGTGTAGACGCACTGTAGAAGAACAATATTTCCTGTCTTCTGTTAGGAAGCAGACAAAACAAAGAGGTGGGGGGAGGAATGTCAGTCAAACAAAAGTATCATTTCTGTCCCCTATCATTGGTTGCACCGGGCCTACTCTGAGTGTGGAGTTAGGGAAGGGGCAGGAATAGGTGAAAGAAACCTCCCCCACACCCACAGTGTATGCTTTGGGAGGAGGTAGGGGTGCCAGCAGTGTCACGGCTGCCTGCCCAAACACAGGCTGGGACTGGAGGGAGGGAGGAGTCTGTGTCCTGTAAAGTCATCGTCTTTGCCCCCTTCGAAAATGGGCTCTCTTGGGGACCTGTGTCCCATAGGAGTGTCCATGAGACACGGTGCTTTCCAGGCCCCCTCTCCATGGTCTAGCCACACCTCATGCTGGCTTCGACTGAATGTAGGCTGTGAGGGGCAAAGCTAAAGATTTCCTGCCAGGAGGAAGACCGCTGACAGAAGAGCAACACTGGTCACTGAGCTACTTGAAAATGAACTCAGCAGAGGACTGGTATAAACAGAGCCATTAAGGCCTTGTTAGAGCCTAATAGAGATGAAAGAGGATGAAGCCAAGTTCCCCGCATCTCGCTCTGGCTACACTGCACACAAGATCCAAGTTTTTTTAAACCAGGAGAGGTTTTTCCCCTGAGGCTGATTTGTGGTCCTGGATTTCTGCATTGCAGCAGGTAGTTTGCTGACCT
>NW_017728917.1:13062190-13225136 GCF_001723895.1 Crocodylus porosus
AAAAAAAAATCAGCTCTACAAAAATCTTTTTTTATGTTCCCCCCACCAGCTATTATTACCTGCCTTCTCCAGCAGGTAGGTCCTCTGCCCAGTGAGCGTGTGGTAATAGCATCTGCCCTGCTTAATTCCCTGCGTACCGTGCTAAAAATGTCCCTGGGTTATTTCAAGCAGCATCTTTGGAGGCTGTGTCCGGGCTGCGTGGCTGATAACTGTGCCAGGCCCCTGACGTGCCGGGGTACGTGTGCTGACATGGCAATGCCTGACCTCCAGTCTCCCATTCTTGCTACCTTTTCCACCCTATCATTTCTCGACCCCGAGACAGATGGCAGTACCGGAATTGGAAATGACTGTGCTAGGGGGATTAGCGTCTTGGCAGAGTATTAGTGACTTAAGCTGCCAAAACAGCTTAACATCATTCCCATTTCCAACTTAAGAGAAAGTTTAACATCTTCCTACCTGGGGTCACCCAAAGGGAAGTCCTCCAGTTTTCAGTTTAATGGATTCTCCTAAGGCCTCCAACCAGGAAGGTGTTTGCTCCCATCTTGCATATTGTTTCTGGGGAAAGAGGGAAAAGAAGTATGTTACCAAATCACCTGTGAGTAAAGCATCAGAGGTATTCAAGGACATCCTATAGGGTTCACAAAGTAGCATGAAAGCATGCCGCACCTTGTGTCAGAGACAGCCTGCTTTATCTCCCAGAGCTGGGGGTTTCCAATAAGAAACTGAGGCCTGCCACGAAATAAGTCACATTGGAAGGCAGACATTGGATTTAGCCCTCAAGGCCAAAGATGCCAAAAGTGGTGTCAGCTGCTATAAATTATCAGCATGCTTTAACTTTCAGATTATAGATTTCATAGACATTTGGGCTGGAAGGGACTTTGCAAGATCATTGAGTCCAGCCCCCTGCGCAAGGGGCAGGAAGGCAGCTGGGGTCAGATCATCCAGCAAAATGAGCATCCAAGTGTTTCTTAAAGGTGTCCGGAGTAGGTGCTTGCTTGCGCCACTTCTGGGGGGAGTCTATCCCTATATAATTATTAATTATAAGGCAGACAAAACTCTTGGGGTAGAAGTGATATCTCTTATTAGACCAACTAAATAGTAGCAAAAAAAAATCTTTCTTTGCAGGCTTATGGGCCCAAACAGCCTTCACCAGGCAGAGGAGAATTCAAAGATTGTAAAAGTTCTCCCAGGTAGAAAAGAAACTTCGTCTTGCACAGGGGGGGTAAAGGATGGTCGGGTTCCCCTGGCCTTCAAAGTCCATTTGTGAAAATCTTGCTCTGTGACAATGCAGATTAAGCAGAGATGAGGCTCCATCAGGCTTCTTCCCTGAAGGGGTCAGATGTCCGGCAGGGAGCTGAATTTTGCTTCTTTCCTGTTTAGCAATGACGTTAAATTTCCAAATGGCTAACTACAATATCATTCATGTTTCAGGGATGTATATTGTAGCCATGTTGGTCTAAAAGATATCGCTTCTACCCCAAGAGTTTGTCTACCTCTGCTTTTTAGACCAACATGGCTAAAACCTATATCCATGAAACATGGAAGATGTTAATTATAAGGAACTTACGCATTTTTCCCCTCTCATTGTATGTCAAAGCACCTTCTCCTTAAAAAGAGATCCCTCCCAAAGCCCTGCATCAAAGCAGTGGCAAATTGTCACCTGGTCTGCTGTCTTGTTGCCCCGTTTCTTTTGGGGGAAAAGAGATCCCCCAATTAGATGAAATTCAACTTTGTGAGCCAACACGGGGCTCCTGGAAAAGGACACAACAGACTGCAAGTGGTCCCAGGCCTCTCCACTGCAAGTCTCACCCAGCAAGTGTTGGGTCGGTGGATCTCACTGAAGGGCGGTGGATGTATCGTGCTCAAGCAGCTGGCACATGGACATCTCATTTTCTTTATACATCCAGTTGGGAGATTCTCTGGCTAAATCCAGAGCCCTCCCTATGATCTTCTTATCAAAAATGCTAATCAACTTGAAGCCTTATATGCAACAGCTCTGGGCATCATAAGCACACTGCAGTGGCTGCCAACCTTGTCGTCCTTCCCCTTGTGTCTGTTATCTTCTGTACCAGGCTCTTTGCATTTTATCTTTAACTTGATTCTCAACCATGCAGCACAGGGCTTGGCTTGTGCGCTGTGTCCTGGGCCTGGCACAGCAGGCCCTCGGTCTTTATCAGGACAGCTAGGGGCTGCTAACAGTACAAATAATACTAGTATTCTGTACCTGCCTTGTGTGCCTTGATGCTATTAGTGGCAGCCAATGAGATGAGACATTTGACAGGGAAAAAGAGGATAGAGCACCTAATATTACCCCATTGCTAGGTTTCTTTCCCAGGATACTTTTTCCTTTAAAGCCTGCCTTTTAATGCCCCATCCTGCAACATCAAGTGTTGTCCATCGTCTTCAGTGAGCTCACGGTCAGGCTCTTTGGCTGTAACCTCCGCAGGGTCGGGGGCTGTTTTTCTTCTTGCATTGTGCATCATTAAGCATGCCCCTTTTGCTAAGCAAGCAAGATACAGGTTCCTGAATGCAGCGATCCATGAGCTGCTGCGGCCGGGTGGAAGAACCGGAGGTCCGCCACTGTCAGTGGCTCGCACTTGAAATTGGTGTGTGGCAGGTTGTAATTAGTCTGCGCCCAGAATGAGATGGAAACATCCCCTGAAGGGAGGGCAGCGGGTCCTTGAACAGGAATCAGGACTTTGTGACAGTTCCCTTTAGGGCTGGACTTAGCATTGCAAGGGACTGGGGGGGAAGTAGTGATATCATTCCAGCTCTTTTTGGCCTCCCTTGTAAGGTTGATGACAGTGGTGTAGACAGTACCCGTTGCATCGCAGCCGTGTGTTTTAAATGCCGGGGTAACAACTGAAGGCTGCAGCTGAACGCGACTGTCATTAAAGATCCTTGTAGCTTACCGTGAAGATATTCCCCATGATGCCGCTCGTTACAGAGACTTCACACCTAAATACCACTTAATCATTCACAGCGCCACACTCAAGGTGTCGTAGCTTAGTCTTGTGTTCCTAATGCGTGTTTACAATTGTTAGACTCGCTCATCAGAATAAGCACAATGGAAAAGGCAGATTGGTTCTTACATTACCTGGCCAAGCTCTGGGGGCTGCCGATCACAGTTGGCTTTATATTTTTGGCAAATGTTAGCAACCACTTGCTAGCTTCTGCAGCGATGGCATTGCAAGCTCCGTTCTGTTCTGCCGTGGCACCTGCAAAATCGGCAGCGAAGACCAGGCTACAGGACCATCTTCTATGACCGATGCTGCAGGATGCACGGAGAGCATCCTGCAGCTTGATTTTTTCAGGCCATCGGTTTGGTGCGAAGAGTTTGTTCTGAACAGAGCAAATCGGATGTGGATGCAATCGAGAAGGAATAAAACATATGGCGCCATGTGAAGTTCACGGCCCCTTTCTTGTCAGCCGCTGTGTTTAATGGCTTTGTTTTTAATCCGTAACAGCGAAGTCTTTGCTACAGCTTTTGATAACGGCAGGTCGTGTTGTGATTTGAGTTCCACGGGAACCCAGAGAAACTCCGTTGACTTAACTGAACTTCCTCTGGGTTTGACAGCTGTAGGAGAGGTCAGACTCTCGGGTGGCAGCATGAAAATGCAAACTCTCATGGAGGCTGTGCTGGGCAGGAGCCTTAGGAGCAGCTGAACAATTTAGACTCAGGACTGGTTTAATTCACATGGACGAATTTCCCTGTTGCCCTCCACCTTTCTCTCAGTTAATGCAGGTTAAATGATGTTGGTTTTTATTTCCCTGAGGACTTTTCTTTTTCCTAAGATGCATGGAGGTTAGCTTCTGTCTTTTAGGACAGCATGAGTCAAAGTTGAGAGCTCACCATGCTCTCCACTGAACAAGACTCCACCGACCGGTGAAGGCTGACTCTCAGGCTGTCCGAGCAAAGCGGATTGAGATCGTTCGGGATTTTAAAACGGTCAAAAATGCATTGCTAGTACAGAATTGCATAGTAGGTGGATAGCAAAGTCCTTTACATGCCTAGTTAGAAACAGACAAGCCGACGTGCCTTCTTCATTAACACTTAGTTATGTGTAACTAGCTTCTTGCTGACTTTCTTTACTGTAATTGGTGACTAAAAACACACGTGCCTTGCTATGCATTGAGTAATGGACAGCGATTCTCATACATTTTTGTTGCTAGTTGGAATCTAATCTGCATAGACTTTTTACTCCTAACAACTATCACACCTCCGTAGACCTTGTCTGCAGGGCAAGCAGAGAGAAAGAATGGCATATGCGGATAGACTTACGAAAACACCCAATTTACCAGCAGGCAGTTGTGTAATGATCAGACCAGAATTGAAAATTAAGCTTGTCATGTATTTGTGACATGTTGTTGCAGGGGGCGGGGGGAACCAAAAAACAGTTGCATGTGACAAATCTTATGTACCCTGAAATTTATAATATTTTTTCAGATTTAATTGACTGGGGCAACCGTATGATTTATAACCGTGCTTTATGTATAGTATAACCATAACGCAATCATAATGCAGAACTGAGCTAATTCAATTTCTCTTTGACCTTGTAAATCATTCATGTATTTGGTTGTCAGCATTTGAATGTAAAGTGTGCATCTATACTGCTGGAAAAAACCTGCTGATTCTTTAGCTTAAGAAATTGGCCTGTTGTTGATATTAGGGGATATTTCACCTAGCTTGTTCAGCACTACCTAGGTAACACATTTAATGCTTAATTGGCTTTAAGCAAAGTGTCCTTTGCAGGCATTGACAGCAGACCCTGATATGGCTATATCAAATATAGGCTCCACTTTCCTTACTGTAAGGCGGTAGGAAGTGCTTCGAGGTTTGCGAGTAGTAGGTCACTCTAAGCCACTGGTCCTACTGCTCTGGCTCGTGGGAGAAACGACTGGGACTGTGAGTAAGGATGCTGAATTTGTACCTTCACTGGCACTAATCTGTATCCAATAAGGGAACTAATTCTGCTGCTGTAGTGGTGGACGAGGTGTCACAAGTGTCATACTAAAAGCTCTTTCTGAGTCCAATTTCACAAGATGAGTTTTAAGCCCTGGAGCAACCGTAGTAAGACAAATGCTTCAAAGATGGAAACCCTTGAGTTCCCAGGCTGTATCACATCCCTCGGCCTCGCTGAGCACAGTGACATGTCAGTTGAGACAGGAGCGCTTTATCCACCAGATCAGTATGGAGGACACTGCACCAGATTTCACCTCCTAGCCAACACAGTCCTCCCTTGTCAGATCCATTAACAACGAGATGCTGGTGCATTTTTCCCCACCTGTAGCGTGAGCGGAAGGAGCCTGCAAAATCATGATAGCTTGGGAAGCCTTGCCGGAAGGCAGCACACGGGCTCGTTAGCATAGCAGAAGGACAGCTCTCGTACAAAGCAACATCCTCGGTTTCTAAATTTAGCACACCAGCTATTTTGGGTGATGTGATTAACCTCCATCCCAGCAGCTCAAGCAGAACTTGAAATAACAGCCTCTCCCTCAAAGTTGCAAAGGAAATGAGAACTCAGAATTGCACGTTTCCTTCGCTTAATTGCGGGACTTGAAATGGGGGGTCTGTTCGGGGTAGAAACCGCTAACCTGGGTGAGGCATAGGGAGGGAGCAGCTTGTGTTCTGAGAGGCCTTGATCTCAAGAGCTGCCCGTGGCTCGCACCTCCTAATAGCTTCAAAACTGAGCCTGGAGAGAGCAGGAGTGCAGGACAGTCCAGCATTGACCAGCGGTATAAAGATGAAAGCCTCATATAACGAAATGCTTGTGGGGCAAGCAGGGAGAACGGAGCTGGAGCTGATGGAAATACTCTTGTTGATTTTGGGTCAGGTCCAGAAGACTTTGCAGCTTTGTTGCCTCTGTGAAATCTGTGATGGCTCCTTTTAAAATTGATCCAAAAGATGTTTTTCCATCTGTCATCGGTAAAGGAATTTAAACTCCCAGAGACATCAAAAAGAGAGAGAAAAGGAAGTCATTTAGGTGATACCGGGAGGCAACAAGAACGAAGCGGTGGCACGCCTGCAGTCTCAGCCCCGTGTTGAATCGCTGGCAGATTGCAGCACGTTCAGGAAACTATAACGCAAGCGCTTGCATCTAGTCAGATTGAGGATTGAAACTTTAATGGCTACTGGAGCTGTAACTTTCCAGACTGCAGTGCACCAAGCAAGCCTTTGCTCTATAGAGCAATTTGTCTCTGGAGAAGGATAAAACATAGGGAGACGGTTACAGCAACCCCAAGCCAACCTATAAAATTGCTTTATGGGTAGCTGTCACTGAGTGCAGCCAGTGTACAGTGGCTCGTGGCAAAGTTACTTCCCAGTAGCCAGGACAGGGTCACTGAGCAACAGCATTATAGAAGAGCCACATAGTAAGGGAAAGAGAGTGGAGTTGGATGCTGTATATTGCAATAAAAGTCTTTTTGGTGGGATACTGCTGATAAGGCTCAAGAATGGTCTTGGGGTAGTCACATACAAAACGCCTGGCCTGAGATTTTAAACACAGAAAGCTTGTCTCCTGCAGAGAGATGCTCCTAAGAAAGGAGAGGGTGACCTGAGAATTACAGTTGCCTCTTGCGTTAAGCAGAAAGATGAACCAAAACAGGGTGGAAATGTTTCATGCTTCCGAACTGGGTGATAGTGTGCATCCCAGGAAGAGAGAGAGGTCGTTACTAGCATGCGGTCCATTCAAGCTTTCAGGTTCCTGCTGTCTCCGCATCTCTTGATGGAGTTTGAAAGCCCAGTAGTAGTAGTATGGAAAGTGTCCATAATACTGTCACACTGTTCCTCTGGCAATGCTTCTTTTGGGTCTGATTCTGACTTCACACTTGTTTTATACCAGTGTATTGTCACTGGGTGCAGTAGGTTAACCCTGGAGTCAGTGAGACCAGAACAGCCCCTACCTGTCTTCAACCAAAAAGCAAAGAACAGCCTTAAGTGCCACAAAACTACTCTGCCCCCATTTCAGCTGGTTTGTAGGGGCAAAGCAGTTGGGCTTCAACTGGTGTCATTAGGAACATGTGACTAAAATCCCAAAGCCATATGAGTTATCAGGAATGAGGCATCAGGGAATAGGTATAAATCACAATCATAGACAACAAAGGTTGGAAGGGATCTAGGAGGTCACATCTAGTCCAGCCCCTGCTCAAAGCAGGACCAGCCCCAAATATACATCATCCCAGCCAAGGCCTTGTCTAGCCAGGTCATACAAACTGCCAAGGATGGAGAGTCCCTCACCTCTCTGGGTAACCTGTTGCAGTGCTTTACCTCCCTCTTAGCAAGAGAGTTTTTCCTAATATCCAACCTCAACCTTCCTTGCAGCAACCTGATACCATTGCTCCTTGTCCCATCATCTGCCACCATTGAATGTTCAAACAAGACATACTTCCTGCTTTCCGTCTAGTTCCCTTTTTTTTAAATTGTGTTAAAGCTGCTGTGAATTTAGCACCTGTGCCGTTAGCAATTTCTCTTTTATTCCCATTCAAATGAAACGGATGTCCTTTGCAGCTGTCTCAGAATAGCCCCTGGGCCTGAGTCAGTGGGAAGTTTGGCTCGTTAGGGACTCCGGGTTTGCACCCTGGACTTTTTGCTGCTAGCATAGTGCTGCTTTTGTGGACACAAACACTGCAACTTTTAACCTGACACCATAAAAGAAGTTTAAGAAAGGGGAAAGGTACCTCTCTCTGTGTGTCTTTCCCACGTGTGTTTTCCTGTTTTATTGCAACACAGGATCTCTGGGCAGAGTGCTTCCAAGCATGGACTGACCAGCTCGATCCCAAGCCCCTGGCTTTACTTGCAGGCTTGAGTCATTAGCGGCTACGAAATGCCCTCCCCTTCAGCCACCATTGCTTAATTAAAAGCTCTCGCCAGCCAAATCAAACTGACATGAGGGATACTGCAAGGCACAGCACAAATAAAAGGCACAGCAAACTTTGAGAGCCGCCCATCACGTCCTCCTCTGAACCCACTGGGAGAGCGGTTGTAACAGCTCTTCCTAGTATTTTTAGAAAGAGCAAGAGCCCGGACCGCCTGTTGCAAATAGTAGGCACTAGCCTTGCGGATGGCAGTGCAGGTCACGAATCCCCAGGATGGATCCAAGGCCCTGAAGCTGCAAGCGTAGCATCCGAGGAGGAGGTGATAGGAGAGGAGTGGGTCTGAGCAAGTGGGAGCATGAACAAAGAAAAGTGGGGGTGAAATAGGTGAGATATGAGAGATCGAGATGAGATGCCAATCATGAAATATTGAACATCCAGGGAAGGTGCCAGGTGGGTGGTTGGCGGCCAAACTTAGCACAGCAACAGGGAACTTTGGGCCTACAGGCAGAGGTGATGCCTTGGATGAGGTCTCACCCCGCCACTGTGTCTACATGGGGGTGTTATTATGCATTCCCTCTGCAGTACCTAGTGCCATTTTTAAGCCACTTAAAACATCAATGAGACTAGTTTCTCCACTTGTTCAGCTGCACAGGGTGACTAACACCTCCCCATGCTGGGTTGTTTTCCCAGGAGGACAGCTCATGCAGTCTGACAAATGGCTTTTGACTGGGCCAGCTCATTTAAAGATCAGTGTGTGCAGAACCTGTGGCAATGGGATCCTGACCCTGGCTGGGGTCTGCAAGTGCTATCGCAATATGAACGTGAACTAATTAACATATTAAAGATGCTGACCATCTTCTCATGGGCAATGCCTTCATGACCTCTTTTGTCCCATCTTCTTTGTGCCTTGTACAGCTGGATAATCCAGATGAGCAAGCAGCGCAAATCCGGCGTGAGTTAGATGGGCGCCTTCAAATGGCAGAGCAAATCGCCAAGGTAAGGAAACTGTGTAAATATGGTAACCAGACCGAGCAGGACTTTGCGTGGCCATCACATATTTCCCCTTCCAAGATAACTTTTTCTTCTCAGCCCCTGCGACCTAAAACCAGGAGACTTAGGGCTTGGTTCTGAGCACCCAGGACTCGGTGGTATCAGTGTTGCTCAAGATGGATTCCCCCTGGAAATGAGAGGGAAATTCCCCCCTGGGAAATGAGAGGGAACGGTGGGGAAGTAGTTGGGAATGGCATCCACCGAGACGTGGTGTCCTGATGGTACTGAACCTGCTCTGCAGCCTCAGCAATCCCCACCTCTGTTCCTCACCTGCTTCCCTCGACACCCCTGCCCAACACGCTCCTCTCAAGTGTCCCACATTGCAGGAGAGGCAACTGAGCCCCTCTCCCTGAAGTGTTGACCCCCTTCAGTGGGGTCTACAAGGGCTCGACTCCCCCCGAGGAATCCACTGAGATGCTTCAGATCCTCCTCGTATTGAACTTGTGGCTCATGAGGGAAACAGTGCCAAAACTGGTGCATTTGGAGAGATGAGTATCCTGGTGATGAAGCATTAATGCCTCACCATCAGAACATCAATCAGCAGTCCTGACACCTAAAATACACTCCGATGTTTTATCGGTGGCCCCTGTCTTATGCAAAGTATGTGCCATAAAACAATATCAAATTAGTCCTGACTGTGCCAGGACTAATTTCCTTGAACACCTCTTCCTCCCATCGAGGCTCAGCCTAAAGCAATTTAGTTTGGTTTCCAAACCCGACAGATTTAGGAGCCATTGAAATTCGATGAACCACAGCTGGGCACACTTGGCCATGCCAGCTCAGAGGAAAGGATGGCCTCCAGGCTATGGCATTACCCTGCACTCAGGGCAGCTGGGATCAGTTTCTGGCTCTGCCACAGACTCTGTTTGTGACCTTTGGCAAGTCACTTACTGTGTCTCTTGTGCTTTGGACCAACCCATTGAAAAGGGAATGAGGACTCTTTTCTTGTCAGGTTACCTACAGGCACATTGTGATGGAGGTGCCATGTAGACAGGAAACTCCCAAGACTGTGGAGTAAACAAACTGGAGAGCTGTGGGCTGAACTGGGAGAGGGGAGGTGTCAATTGGCAGATTGTCCTCTTCATAGCTGAGGAGCTGGCCTTGGGTGTGTTTATCAGGACGCACTCCAAATGCATGGTGGGGCACTGCCAGGTTTTTTCCATTGCATGACACTCAACGCCCAGTGCAACAAGTGACTGCCGATTATCCATTGAATCTTAACAGGTGGGTTGGATGGTTTGTCTTTTAATCCTAGGAACGCAAGTTTCCAAAATTTGTATCCAAAGAAATGGAAAACATGTACATTGAGGAGCTGAAGTCATCCGTCAACCTGCTGATGGCCAATTTGGAAAGCATGCCCGTATCCAAAGGAGGCTCGGAGTTCAAGTTGCAGAAGCTGAAACGTAGCCACAACACCTCCATCATCGACATGGGAGAAGAAAACGAAAACCAGCTTTCCAAGTCAGATGTTGTACTCTCTTTCTCCTTGGAGGTAAAAGCTATAAAAACTTTCTCCAGTCCATTGTAAAATCTGGAGAGTTAGCGCGATTAACGGTTACAGCAAATGATGAGGATGGATACTACAATAGCGGCTTGTAGCAGCTTGAGGATGGGCAGAGATCAGTAAAACAATTTCGTACTGTCCGAGAGCGGCTGATTCTAAATGGCCATTTGGATGCCTCTGTTGTGTTGAAACTCAAGGGGGCTGGTAGAAAATCACTCAAAGTAGCACTATTAGGTATCATCTTTGCAATGGGAAACAGGGGCTGTACCACATGTGGCTACCTGGAGCCAAGCTCATGTCTGATGTAACTTCATCGAAAGCTTTGGGATTAATTCAGGGGTGAATCTGGCTGCCTGGTGTCTGTGCGCCATCTCAGAGATCTGCCAAGTCCCAGTCCCTTTCTGCAGTAATAAGGGGCTGATGGCTCAGAAATAGAAATTCAGGGGCAGAACATCCATCGGTGTGATTTCACACAGACATGTCCTTTATTACTGGCTCCTGCATTACAAATGCCTCTTGCTTTAGGTGTCTTTGCATTTGATTATTGCCAATTAGAGGTGTCACTTTGTTCCTCAGTGAGCCTTGCTTGAGAGCTGAAAAACTATTAGAGAAGTGCAGGGAACATCGTAAGTTTGGAAAGTGCCCTGCAAATTGGCTAGGCAGTTTGCGGGAGCGCCTTGTTATTTGCTCGTCCTTGAAGGCCAATGGGCAGGCTGCCCCGCACCCCCCCACAATCTTAGCCTGGCTCCCAGAAGCCTTGAGCTCTTCACAAGAGAGATGCTGAGATGATACAAATGGTGATGCCATCACATTGTTTCAGCTTCTGGTGAAAATTGCTTTTTACTTTTCGGGACCGTCTGTGCAAAGGCAAAAGGGCACTCAGCACCTCCTGAGGGAAGCCCTCCGGGTCTCAGGAGGCTGGCTGTGTTTGATCTTGCTTAGTCCTTCCCTCATGCATCCTCTGTCCACTCTGCAGGTCGTCATCATGGAAGTGCAGGGCCTGAAGTCCTTAGCTCCGAACCGCATTGTTTATTGCACTATGGAAGTCGAAGGTGGAGAGAAACTGCAGACCGACCAGGCTGAGGCTTCCAAGCCCACGTGAGTTATCTCCATTTATCCTTTGCCCTCCTGCCAGCTCGGCTCTACTTTGCTGTTGCCCAGCCCTGCTCTTTTGCATGCAAAACAAATCAGCTTGGGGAGCTTAGATCTGTGCTCATCGATATTCAGGGCAGAAAGAAGCATTGGAACATGCAAAGGGAAGCGCTCTTTGTTTTTGTCCAGATGTGAAACCTGCTCTTCCATGAAGGGGGGATTACCCTGGATCAGGTTTTGCATCTGAAACAGGTAAACTACACATGAGTCCTATTCAGGAGAGCCCTTAAAGACATGCCGGGGTTTTACTGAGGGCATTGGGATGTAAGTAAGTGTGTGTGTGTGTGTGTACGTGCAAAGAACATGTTTCAGCACCATGCTAAATGGGAATGGCATGTGTAGAGTGCAGCACGTGTGTAATTGTTCAGCTGCGGCTGTCCTATGAACATACGTCCCTTGTCTTTGGAAGTGTTATGAGAAAAAGAAACCCGGCGGATCAAGGAGAAATGCCCTTTCCAATGACAGCAAGAAAAGGGGACTGAAAATGTGTAGGTGTAGGAGGGCAGAGAAAAGAGAGAGGTGAGGCTTTCAAGTCCTGGGAAGAAATACCGGTATGGAGAGAAGGGATGGAAATTGGTGGCTGTGTAAAAACATGCCTAGACAGCACTCTTTACCTTTCACCCCTTCCCTGCCTCCGTGTCCTCTTCCAAAAATCTCCTTCCCCCTGTTATCTCCCATCCTAGCCCCCCCTCTATTAAGCATCAGGGCTCAGGGCCAGTTTTAAAATGTTTTTATACTGCAGCACATCATTACAGAGCATATGCACATGCATGTACATGCACACACCCGTGTCTTTATACATGCATGTAAGCATCATCTTGATAACTGCAGATTTAGCAGTCAGCTTTGAGGGTCTTGACTGTTATGCACACCTCGGAGCAAGTGCTCCATGTCTGGAGAGGGTCCAACTCTCTGTGGGCACCTGCACCCCAGCCAGCCCAGTCCTTTTCCCCTCGGGATCCCAATCCAAGTTTGAAACTTTCCAGGCCAGCCTGTCTTCCTGGGCTCTCACACGAGCTGACTTTGTGCTCTTTTTCCGATCGGCGCATTTACAAGCTGCCATGTTTCAGGTCACGTGCTCAAAACCCAGTGATGTCTTGCCTTCAGCAATATGTGCACTGGGGCCCCGTGATGCAAAGCACCTGCTGTAGCATGATCTGAACCCACCTCTGGGTGCACACTCCATTGGCTTGTGGTCATTGTTGTTCTCACTCGGTTGTTTTGACCCAGAAGCTCTTGTAAGAATTTGCTGTTCTCATCATAAAAAGCAATCTTCCTATCCCTCAGGTTGCCATTAGTCCAGCAACGTGCATCTAGACAAGCTTTAATACTAACACAACTCCCCCTGCCGTCAGATTTCCTCCAGTGTTAACTTAACACCGAGCCCTAGAACGTGCTTTGTACTGTTGAGTCTCCAAATGCCTTCATTCCTCCATCTCTGCCCTTTCTTAGCCCTCTGGCAAGCAGGAAGCCCAAGCCCAGTTTTTGCAGTGGCTTCCTTGTGCAAAAGGGTTTGCCGAGTAGCTGCTGAGCGTGCCTCCGTCAGCCTTCATGCACATCCTCATAGTGAGCTGAGGGACTATCGTGGCCCCCTGGCAATGCTTGTTCTTTGAAACGCAAGGGGGACTGTCAAGTCTGGTTTGTCTAAACAAGATCTTTGTTGTTGATGCAGGAAATGATGGGCATCTTTTCTCTTTTAATTTTGGGTACAAGGCATTTGAGATGCTGCCTACATGGATATGAGTTTGTGCTTTCCAGTTAGTTCATTATGGAGATTTCATATTTAAATGATATTCATGCTATACCGGTTGACGGTGCAAATTTCCAAGGTCAGACACAGCTTTCTGGAGAATGATGAGTTATGCCTAAAGCTTCAAGTTTCTCTTCTCCTGGGCACCACAAACCCCACTGGAGGGACAGCGGGACTGGACGAGGTGACCTAATGAGTCATATCCATTTCATAGATCTTTTATATGCTTTCAAGATGAGTTCAAAGCACACTGTTTCCTCTAGGTGACCATGCTACAATAACGATTCATTAATACTTTTCAAGGCTCAGGAAAACCAGGTTTAACATCTTTGATCCAACAAGAAGCAAAAGCATCATGTTTCACTCTCAGTGGGTACGTAAATGCAGAATTCAAACATTTCCAAAACTCAGGAGGAGGTATAAACAGGAGCTGGGAAGAAAACAGGAAGTCTACTTTGCAAAAAGCAAAAAAAAAATTTTGAGTTGTCATTTGTATTTGCTAACTTTTATATCATGCGAATACTACTATATGCATGTGTATATATATATGTAACAGGATTATTCAAGCTGAAGGTATCCAAAGCATGCTCCGTGCAGGCTGAAGGGCATCTGGACTCACTGTATTTTCCTGCAAGGGCTTTCAGATCAAATAGCCTGGCAGCCTTGTCACGAACACGCTGACACCATTGATGAACTGGCGCGTTGCGGTCTGACTGAATGAGCTGTGTGGTTCCACCTGGAGCATTTTCCAGCTCTCTATTAAAAATCACGGCAGCACAGAGGGCCGTTAAGCTCCAAAGCACACCGCCTGCAACAAATCCGATGCGAAGGCTTACGTGAGTTTTAGGATTGTATTTTGTTGCCGTTGTTTATTTGGAAAAACCCGTTTTCTGGGGAGGGATTAAAACGCAGCGACTCGGCCGCAGCTGCAGACTTCCACGCTCGCCCAGCCGCACCGGCAGCACCGGAGCGTTGTTTCACGGGCGTTTGTTTCCTTTCTGACAGCAGAAAAGAAGCTGACACCGCACCACCCTTGCCCTTAGCCGCGCCAGGTCATGTGTATATGCTGCACGCCTTTTCAAAGCGACGTCACTGACCAGCAAGGGCATTGCAGCCAGCCAGACTCCTCAGAAGCATCCTCCACCTTGGAGAAGGCAATGGCAGGGCTGTGCTGGGAAGAGGATTTCCAAAAGAGTCTGCCGTCGTTCTTGTTTTTTGCTGCTTCGGTGGAAGCCACTAGGCTCCACTGAGAAGGAATGATGCCTGCCTGCTTTGCAGAGCACGTTTGGACCGGTCTGCATGTCGGGCTCTGCGCCTGCAGCCCTCCCTGAGAGAAATCCTAGCTCAGGCAAGCGTTTCCCTGGCCCCCACGGGACGGCTCTTGGGAGAGATCCTTGTGTCGATAAGGTCTGCAGGACTCAGCCTTTGAGCAGGGTTATTTTGGGCCGTGATGAAATGAACTGTCTGAACACAAAGCCGCCTGCCCTTAGGAGATAGCAACCAGGGCAGAGCCGTGCCACACATCTCCTGTACAAAGCATGCTGCTGTGAGTGGGATGCCCACCCCAGCTTCCCCCAGAAGGCTAAGCCCAGTTCAAGATCTGAGCCCTTATTGCCAAGGCTCCCCCTGGTCCAGGCTTGACACCCACAGTGTCCAGACAGAGCTTGGTGGTGGCAGCTCCGCTCCATGACATAAAGATGCTTTCTGTCCCAAAGTACAATCCATCCTGCAGAGAGTTACAGCGAACTTGCCAGGGCACCGTGGACCTCGCCCTTTTCCAGTCCAAGGGCCTGGCATGCTATTTGGACTTTGCCTTCACACTTGCACACAACTTGTCTCTCTCTCTCACACACACACACGCACATGGCCTTGACAGCGGGGATGTGAAAAACAACCCTCCTACTACCACAACTCTTCAGAAAACAGCACACCTTATTGAACACACAGTTCTCCCCCAGGGGAGGGGATGGGGGACTGGATGAAGCACTGGGCTTACAGTTCTGCATCAGGCTCCACTGCTCTGAGCACTGCCCACCTCCACAAGAGACGGTCGTGGATCCAGAGAGCGAACAGGTAGATTCTTCTCTAGCATTCAGCACTGACTGAACTGTACTACCATCCAGCTCCAGGGGAGATTTGCCTATTTTTAATTATCCCATTGGCTGCAATAAGCAGCAGTCTCTAAGGCACGGAGGAAACTTCATCCCATTGCCTTCCAGTGGGAAGCATTCAATCGGTGGTCCCACCAGGTGCTTTTCAGGGAGGGGGTTAAAGGAAGCTTTTGCTTTGCTCTCTAATCTGCTGGGGTGTGAAATTGTCCCATGGCTTGGAGTGGCAGCGTTCCCCCTTGCTGCTCCATCGCGGCTGAGCACAGGCTCTCCACCGCCCACGCTGCTCCATTTCAGCCACAATCCTTTCGCGGCAGGATTACTAGATTCAGCACCTATATATAGCACGGCACATTTTTAGAGCGAGAGTCAGAGCTGAAATAGCAAGGGGCGGCGCAGATCAGAACCGCAGTGCACTCGCAGCATTGTTCTGGGAAAGTGCACTGAGACAGAGCCAGGATTGGGATGAACTGAATGCTACTGTCAGGAAGATCACCAGATCGGTGGATTCCCCATCACACCCATTCGGTCCCCTGGACTTGGGCTGATGTTTGCAAATTGGGATTCACTGAGTAGGTAGAGCTGGCAGCTGTAACCTCAGCCCTTGAAAATCACCTTGAGGATCACATGAGCTCCGCAGCAAAAAGGGACACAAAGCGTCCTAGCTCTCAAGGTGGAAATTTCCTTCATGGATCAATCTTCTGTGCAGCCACAAAAGATCCGCTCTTCTCATGGATTCAGGCAGTCTGCCTCCCTCCCAAGCACTGGATGCTGTAGTGCAACTATTGCTACAAAGTGAAGGATGCCCCAAAGCTCCCAGATTAAGAAAATAATAAACAATAATTTATTAAATAAAATAAATAATAATAAATTAATAAAGTAATACAAGATATTAGATTTACCCAAAAAGTCTTGTCTGCCTATGTCCTTAGACCGACACAGCTACGACCTACACCCCCAGTGTAGTCAGCGTCCTCTTGATATGGTTACGTGCAGATGTCGCTGGGACTATCTGATGACAGTGAAATGTGAATTAAATCCTCTTGTTATTAGGTTATATATTAATAAATAAAATAATAAACCCATAATTGGTTGGAAATGCTTTACACGGTGCAGGGCTAAAGTTAAGAGAGCTATGCTGACTTAAGTGAGAGGAGAATTTGGCGCATCAAAACCCAGCCATTTGGGTTTATGACTTGGTCATTTGGTCCTTTCCTGACATAGGGCATCATGTTTATTCCTGTCTTTGGGCTCAGCTCGGAGGCTAGTGGGTCCACAAATGCAGCCTGTCCTGTATGTCCAGAACCTAGCCCGATGCGACTGCTTGCACCCGAGGCTCAGAGGTACCAGAGGAAGGCTGTGCACTTCTGCCAAGTCTGAAAGCTAGTCTCTGTATCCTCGAGTGCCACCTGCTGGCATTTTGTCTATCAGCGATCTCTGGACACATGCACAGGCGCGTTGTTCCCATACACATACTAGTGGTTTCTCAAGCCACCAGTTTTGCAGCGGGGAGCACTGAGACCACTCGGCCACCTCTCTGGGCAAGGGCAGAGAGATCACCTGGGGGCAGCGGCTTCGGATCTCTCAGCCAGTGATCAAAATAGTCGTCATCCGTAGCCACCGGTAATCGAAGTAGTTGTCATCCATGCTGGCTTCACTGCTTTTTGTGGGGTTGCACAGGTCGCCGAGTAGATGGTCTTTGCTCTTCCGGTACAAAAGTCAGTCAGGACGGGTTGGTTTCACGTTTCTAAATAAAAATTAAATTTGCTTTCATTGCAAAGCCCCAGGTAGAATTCACAACCTTGGCTAAAATCAAATCACCAGAAAATTAAAAATGAGAAGTTTGCTGTTTTCTCCCCCTGCCGCCTCCCTTCTACAGCTCACTTCAGTGTTCAAATGAACTGCCTTAATTACACAAAATAATTGGATCAGCATTTGAGCTGCCTAGTTTCACGCTGGAGTTTTACAGATGTTTGCAGTTTTGTTTCATTAGGGATTGCCTGGAGCCTTCTGCAGGCGTAAAGATTTGCTGGTCAGAGCGCAGTCTTTTCAGAGAGAGCTAGTGCTGAACAGGGTCCCTTGCAAATGGAGAGGGTTTTCGTCTTCAGCATCTGTAGGAGACTAATGCTCCCCGCTCACTCAAAGCTGATGCGTAGCTCTGCACGTGTGAACCTCACCATCCTGTGGTTTGTTCAGAGATGTGGAGCTGGTTGAGGGTGGTACACGCTGGAGGGCAGATGAAGCTCCAGGGATGATGGCAAAGGTGATTTTAAACTCCACCATGGCCTGCATAGGAGTTGTGCTGATGGAGTCTGTTACCGTGTTAGTCCAGCTCTGTGCCCTCTCCCTGGAGCTGCAGGGCCCATTGTAAACTGAGGCTCTCGTAAACTTGAGGCCAGTCTGCCCCTTGGCACCTGCTAGTGCAAGAGGATGCGGTCCTGACAACACACGTTCAAAATGGCATCAAAAGTCCTGCACACATCCTTGCACATAACCAGGTTCCTTTCACGTAAGCGCCGTTGATCCCTTTGAAGTAAAAGGGGATAATCTATCGAACCGGGCCTGGACCGCAGTGTACCGCAAGGAGGTCCACTGTCTTGCAAGCCGGCACTTACCCTCCCACCCTTTGGAAGGCGTTCATGGCTTGGAAAGAAAGTTATTTGGCCTACGTGGGAATGGCTCTTTCTGGAGGATATCCTCCTGGATTTGTTTCTGTCTGAATCTGGTAGCACTGCTCTCCAAATACCATTTCTTGCAGTGATTGTATTCTTCACAAAAGCTCCTGGGATTCACATTATTACATTTCCCTCTTTGGAAATGGCAACTTTTGAGAAGTCATTAAAAAAAACCGAAGGAAGGGGGGAAAAAAAACCCCCTGAGCCTCTTTACTATTACTCGGTGACAATTGAGTGAGCTGCTGTAGGAAGCCTTCACTAGTGTGCTGCGATGGCCTGGTTAATTAGGGATTCAAAATCTCTTCTGTTTGCTTCCAGCTGATCTGCAGGGTTTTCAACTCCTCGGCACAAAGGCACCCTCTTCCCTTTTGATTTCTGTAAAGCTGATTATGTTTTTCCTCTTGGCCTCTATTGTAGCTGTTGTTAGTCTGAAAAATGACTGAAAAGTTGGTATCAAAATGGAAAAATCTCTCTGAGAGACTGGCACCGTGGAACTGAAATCTCCTCTGATTATCAGGTTCCTGAGGGCAGATTTGACTCCTTCGATCCTGTCTCTTTTCTGCTTTACCTTTCTGGTCAGTCCCAGGAAATATTTAGCTCCAGTGCATGTGCAGAGGTGCCCAGCCATGGGTGTGCGTACTGAGCACTTGCTACAACCAGGGGACAACGTTATTTAACGAGCAAGACTGTACTTAGCACAGGGATAGAGACCACGCGTACGGGGTCCAGACCTGGCTTGCTGTTCCCAGCTCTGCTACTGGCCAGGAGGCAAGTCACTTCACCACTCCATGCCTCAGTTTCCCTCTCTGTAAAATGCTGCTAGTGATGCTTTTTCTTTGCAAAAAAGCTTTCACAGCCAGTGAGAGAAAGTGGTCTGCTCTGCAAGAGCTTGGGATTTCATCGTATTGCATGGACAGAGTCCAGGACACACATCCCCAGCGGGAAGCCTGAGGAAGTATGGTGATGAACACGGTGTCTGTTTCCCCTCCATCAGGCTCTGCTCTGGCCGGGCAGGTGGAAGGGGACAGCAAAACCCAGGACCCCCCTCTGCCCCCAGCAGCAGGATCTCAAGAAGGCTGTGTTGGAGCAAACCCATGCAAAGGCCCCTCGTGTCTGCCATGGGGGCTCAGTATATAGGGGTGAAAATGCCACACGGTCCTATCAAGCTGTCCAGTATACATCATCCAAATCAGCTGCTGTGCTCTGATTAAGAGCCACGTTTTCCTAGCGGCACTCTGTTTCTTTCTACGGTGATATTATTTCAGCGTGTGATCAGTGGTGTTAAGTGTAAATAATCACTCCGTAAACTGTGAATGTCTCCCAGGCGGGTGCGATGGGGCAGGATTTTACTAAAATGATTTGGCAAATGGGAAAGGTGGGTTTGCTGAGTATGTGCATTAAACCAGGTACGTGCACCATATACAGCTGGTGAAGGAAGGCGCAGAGACCCAGCATCCGCTCTTACTGTCTCCAGGAAAAAAAAAAAGCTCATTTTTATTTTAAATCACGTATGCTGCAAGCAGCTTTGCAAACCCAGCCACTTTTTCATCCCCCAGTGAAGGTTTATTAGGGTTACATTTACATTTCCCTCTATCAGGCCTTCTCCCCTGATTGCAGTGTCCAATTCAAATGCAGAGCATTTGGGAAACAGGAGGATTTAAACAGTGCTGAGCTATAGAGCCGCTCCAGTTGTTCTCAGTACTCAGTGGAGTGGAGTGGATGGTGTCGCTGTAACTTCTCCACAAAGTCATTTTCAGGATCTGAGCAGCAAAAGGCAGTTTTTGAGGAAATAGAAGAGCAAATCCTGCCATTAAAAGCACTAGGCACAGCTCCTGCTAGTTTTAGACAGGAGGGAGAAGTCTGTGAAGGCCAGCACTACCATCTAGCGGCTGAAAGACATCACCAAGGACTCCAGTAAAGTTTTATCTGTTAACAAACCTTTAGTATACTGTGGGTACGCACCATGCTCAATAAACCGTTCAGCTGAAAATGAGCTACATACCAGGACACTTCAGTTTGTCTCATATAAAGACCATCGTTTTGTAGACTCCTCACGCTGCTTGTCCAAGGTAAGGTACCCAACTGAAGGAAATTGGAGGGGAAAAGGAAACACAGTTAAATACAAATGAAGTCAACGCCGCTATCTTCCAGAAATCCACCGTTAAGCCATAGATGCCCGCCCCCCCGTATGGCAGCTCTTTAATGTATAATATATAACAAGATGCATTGCTTCAGTGTAATGCAGCAGCACCTGTGCAAATTTATTGTTGCTTAGCCTAGAAAAGCACAACCAAGTCTTTCTCTACACTCCATTTTGGGAACAATGCTTTACCTCTCTGCTTAGGCTCCCCGGAGATCAATTTAGTACAAGCAATCATTTGTCAGTCTCCTGCTCTATGAAATCCTGACAAAGAAACAGTCCAAAGAGCCTTTTTTTCAGGCAGATCACTTGATGGTTGGTATTATTTAACGACTGTCATGAAAACTCTGAAATTGTTGCTTTACAAAATGCATCTGCTCCCCACCCTGACCCAGTCCGTTGTGAATTGGCAAGAGGGAGGATTTGTCATCAGTGAGAATAGTCTTTGATTGTGCATATGCGTTTCCAACAAATTCCCGTCTGACTTGCACAGAACTTCAGCAGGCAGGAAATTATACCAGTAAATAGCCTGTCAGAGCTTGCTGCCAGCCACGATCAAGCGTATTAAAGGCATTTCACAGTGACTGCATCTACCACCTCTGCTCTGTCCCTTGAAATGGGGGTATCAGTTGGTCACGATGTCAGCGATGCTGGGCACCTAGGAAGGAGACAGAAGATGAGGGAGGAGGGGCAGGTGCACACAGTATTATACATTCGTAGTGAAAACCTCCTCCTTTGGGAGTCAGATAAGGACCGGCTGCTAGGCTGGCCCCATCTCAGGTTCAAGCTAAGTGATGGTGAGCCAGTGGTTCAGTACTTTAATGAAAATTTGATCCATACAGAATCCCTTCTGTAGCCATATGTGTAGCCAAATAGCCCTTTTTGTCCAGATGTAAGCCCCTTGCAAGGAGCAGGGGGACAGCAGCCGGCACAAGGAGGTCTTGATTTTGGTTGGTCTCTTGCTGCTACTGTGCTGAAATTCAATTGAAACTTCATGGGAGTAGACGGCCTCTCTGTACTGAAAGCAATTTTTGCCTCTCCGATGCTCTCATTTCTTGTACAGGTGCTCCTCACTTAACATTGCCTCAGTTAACGTTGCTTCGTTATTACGACACTGATCTATTAGGGAACATACTCGTTTGTAGTCGTGCAAAGTTTGGTTATAACGTCATTGGGCCGCTGCCTGCTAGTAGGTAACTACTGTGACGTAATTGGATTTGCTTAACGTCATTTCACGTAAAGTTGCATTTTTCACGACTGTAACTAGCCAGGAGTAGCTGTACTTCGGTGGCAGGTGAGCATGAGTTGATATTTATATTATGTGTGTATGCCCATGTGTGTGCAGCGAGACCAAGGAAAAAGATCGTTCAGTTTTCAACATCTACTACCATTAATTAGATATCCTTTTTTTTTTCCCTTTTTATTGTCCATCTATCCTTGAACCACAGCATTCCCCAGCTGTCCCCACGTTCAGTCTATCGATAGGCCTAGCAGGTTATCAAGGGTTGATTCATGGCACAGTGATACGATTCAATTGTGCTTATTCATTATTTATAGAAATCACAGGCTTCAACATAATGGCCGTATCAGGTTACAAGAGCAAGCTCGCTGTTATAAATTAAATAGAGATTGACTGGAGTGTGCCAGCCACAGCAGTCTGTGAATGAAAGCATTGAATGTGTTCAGATCTTTGCTCTCTACTGTAAGGTCACAGGTAGAAATATTTTCTCTAGCAGACTTTGCGACCCAGAGGTGAATAGAGCTGACAATTAAATCAAGTGATACTCCTGTTAATACAGTCTGGTATACTGCAGGCTTTTTTTTTTTTTTTTTGCAAGAACACAATATTGGCTCGTATTCAGTTCGTGATCTAACCACACGGCCCTTCTCTGCAGTACTGTAGCCTCGCTAGTCGTTCCCCAGTCTGTATTTGTATATACACCCCAAGGACTTTGCACTTGTCCCTGTTGACTCTCACCTGATTGATTGCCAGCCTATTCAGGTCATTCTGGATCCTAGCCCTACTCCCAATTTGGTGTCATCTACAAATTTGCTAAGTGTATACTCAATCCCATCATCCAAATCATTAATGAAGATATTAAACAATACCAGACCCCTGCGGAAACCCCACTTGATACCCCCTCCCAACTAGACGTTGAGCCATTGATGACTACTCACTGAGTACAATGGTCATCGAAGGAAACCCGGTTGGTCAAGCAGGACTTGCTGGCTGTTCCTGATCACCTTGTTCGCCTTCGGGTGCTTCACAGTGGATTCCTTGAGTATCTGCTCCATGATCTTTCCATAGACAAAAGTCAGGATGACTCGTGTGTACTTTCCCAGATCCTCCTCCTTCTCTTTCTTGAAGGTGGGCACTATGTTCGCCCTTTTCCAGTCATCTGGGTCCTTGCCCGACCTCCAGGAGTTGTAAAGAGGATAGCAAAAGGCTCTGAAATTACCTTGGCCAGTTCTTTCCTGTGCCCTAGGGTGCATCCCATCCAGAAAAGATTGCCATCGCGTCACAAGGATTACAGCTCAGGGTGGGGACAGATGAACAAATTAGCCCAAGTTAAAAGATGGGAGGGGGCAGTTTCCACACCTCGGCTGCTGTGCAGTAGTGTTTTGGTGTCTGATCTATGCCTCGGGGAAGTAGAAGCTTTCAAGTTGCATCTTTTGGGAATAAACTATCCCCGTTTCCCTCTCACTTACTGCAAGAAAGAAAGGACACACAAAACAGTGACTGGAGGTCAGCTCACACACAGTAAATCCTTCCCTTCCTCCAGGTGTATAGTTCACAAAACTTACGTGAAGGGGGGGAGCAATGGATGCAGCGATGCTTTCCCAGATTCATTTTTTCTATTTAACATATCCCATTTTACAAACAAGGGTGTTTTCTCCAACAGAGCTTCCTTTTGGCCTATTTGACATAAAAGATGTTAAACCAGCACTTTCCAAACCTGGCTGCATGCAGCGTATGCTTCATCCGGCTGCCTTTCCCTGATACAACACGCAGCCCATAGCTCACAAGAGTTGAGGCTGTTCAGCTCCTGTTTGGTGCCTGGCTTTCAGATGTAAGGAGCACCCAGCAGTTCCCCCTGAAGCCACCGAGGCAGCGGAGAGGCCTTAAGTGTAGACACCCAGATCCGAGTGCTTTGGATTTGCCCTTAGTAGACAGTACCTCTTTTTGACGGTATCAGATTAATCTTGTCCTGGATTACAGAATCATTAAATGAATTAAAGTGCCCCATTACAATAGCTCCAAGGGAACAAGATGGCATAATTGCTTCGCTAGATGATCTGGAGAGGGTGTTTAAAACAGGCTGTGAAGGCAGAACCCAAAAGCATGGACTCTTTTTGCTTCAAGTCATTCAGCTGTTAATAACTCTTCCCTCATGCTTCCATTCCCTGGAAAGACACGACTAGCTAGCTGGTGTCTGAAGCTAATTTTATGAACGATAATTTAATACACAGTGCACATAAACTGTGTACTTAGGCTGAATACAAATCATGTTTCAGTGACATGAATTATGCCCTTAGCTGAAGATCACTATGGCAACTAATGACATCATCCCAGGCTTCAACCTGCACTAAATCCATTTCCTAAGTGTCTTTATTTTATTGAAGTGGAGATCGTCTTGGCTTTATTGAGTAGAAATTTATAAGTACTGCCGTGTTGTCAAAGGTTTGCAATGTATGTTTACTGTCATTTGGAAAGGTTTATTCCCTTTGTGGCTAATGTTGTTCTCATGAAGAAAACCTAATGAAAATTGCTGTTTGTATTTGGCTGGTAACATTTGTTGATAACATATGGTCTGGGCACGCTTCAGCAAATACGAAGGTTTTAATAGTAAACAGAGATGCAAGTTGTGTAAAGCAGCTGCTGTCAGAATACACACAGTGCACGTGTGGGTGTCTTCTTCCACGTCCCCCCCGAGCATACTTGTCCATTGTCTTCCTCGCTTTCCCCATGGGAGCAAACTGACAATGCATCAAAGTTTTTGCTTTTTTGGAGAGGGGGAAACACAGCCTGTGCCTTTGCGCCACAAAAGAAGTAAGGTTGTTTCCTGCTTCTCAGGTGTAAAACACCTGTTAAAGAGCTGGTGGTGAGAAAGCCCTAACACTTGGGGACCCTAATGGAAACCACTGCTATCAGATACTTTGGGCAGTTCGATGCCCCGGCATAAAAAATTAAATGTGTTTGCATTGGGTGGTATGCTGACCCCAGGTAGGAAGTTTCAGATCCAATCCGACCAGGGGAAATGCCTGGTTTACCCAGGTCTGTCCTGACTATGCGGAGCCCACAGATAGTAAATGATGTTCAGAAGGCGGTAGAGCATGAAGCCACATTATGGCATGCGCAAGGAGAGGGTTATTATGTTTCCTGGTATCTATCCCATGCAGAAAACACCATTCAATGCTTATGTATGAGAAGCATAAACACTCAGGGCTAGATCTGCATCCATCCTAAATTTGATTTCCAGGGAGAAACACCAGTTTGTGTCAGCTGAGCATCGAGCCCCATGTTTGCATTTGAAATAGGAAAAGTGTAGGAGTGGAAATATAATGCTTAATAAATGCTCGGTTGAATACTTTACAAGATTTTATCGCACTTAAGGTGTGATTAAATTAGTGCATGATTACTGAGGGCACTGATTGACAGCTGGCTTCACCCACTCCATCACTGCAGATGTGTTTGATGCGACACAAGATTTAGCTGGTTTCCTGTGGTTTATCATGTACCTCTCCTGCACCCCTGGTTTTGTTGGACCTTTTGCCCAAGCATGGGATGAGTCTTCAGGCTCTCTGTTTGTTTGAAAAATGGGCAGGTTTTTCAAAATGACTCAATCCCCAGCTGTTTCTCCCAACTTCATTGGGAAGGGGAACATGTTCAGTATGTTTCCAAATTAAGTGATGGTTTCTGTTGGCAGCTAGATATGGACCAGGGGCCCCAATTTCAGATATTTGCTGTTGTGGCCTCTCCAAGTTCTCCTACCGTTCCTTGAATCATCTCCATCACTGCACCTTCAATCCCTTGTGAAACCCAGGGTTTTCCAAAGCCTCTTCAGTTACTCCTTGGCTTTTTGTGCCCCTGCAGCTGTGTCCTTTGCTTCCCCAGCCATTCCCAGTGATAGCTGTAGCTGAAGTCCTGGGGAAGTCCTTGTGCTGCAAGTAGCAGTGAAAGCCCTGTGCTGCTAACACTTGGTGTAATGGGAGGTTGCTCATTTTGGAAGCATGTTGCTTAGCTAACTCTGAAAGTCTCAGACACAACCACCCCCCTCCTTATTCTTGATGGCGTTCAGGGAGACTTCAGTTGGCCTGATCCTGATCTACACTGTACCAGTGTAAATGCAAAGTGAATCTGCACTATCCAGATCAGGTGTTTAGGGGGGCAAGTCACCACTTTGCAACAGGGAGAAGTCCATCGGCCTCTTTAGCAAAGACTTGGTTTCACCACTGCTGGAAGCTTCGTCTCCTGGGCTAGCGAGCTGCCATCCCTTGCAATGCAGTGACAAGTCGAGACACTTTGCAAAATGTATCTGAAGTTAATTGGACTATTAAAATGAAGATTGAAAATGTAAAAGCTTCCCTAGTCTTATAATGTAGAAATGGCCACAAATCACATGAAACCAAGTGTGTGCAAACCCCAGAGCTGCCAGAGGGAGAGGAGGTTCATAGCCTATCAGCAAAATTATTGTAAAAAAAAAAATGGCTGGCCTTAAAAGATGACAAAACAATGTTTCATGCCTGAATCACAGCTACAAGCAGAAATACCCAAACCAGTCCTGCCTGTAGCTCCTCACTGAGACAAAATGAAGGCAGGTAACCTGCCTGTCTTAACTTCATCTGGAGACCTTCAGGAAGGAGGGCAGCTGCTGAGCCGGCTTGAGTTTCACAAAGTCCTTTCTGCCCGTGACTTTTCGAAATCAAAGCCCGAATTTCAGTTCTGTAACTTCTGAGGAACAGCCAGCGCTGCCTCTTCACAATGGCCAGGCCTAGGAGATTAACAGGGGGAAGCAGCCCAGGTGAAGATCACACAAGCATATTGATTTTGCTAGCAAAAGGTACAAGATGACCCGTTCAGGGTTTAGCTGTGCTACCTGGCATTGAGTGCTCAGAAGTGACAAGGTCCCAAAGGATTTCTGCATCTCTCCAAAGACCTGCAGGTTGTGGTTACTAATTACCCGACAGCTACCAGTATGAGGACCAGTGAAGTCGATCCTTTTATAAATTCAGCTCATTGCAGCCTCCTTACCCCAGAAGGGAAGAAGAGGTGACATTTGCCATTTCTGCATGGCCCAGATAACGAGCCAGGCTTTGAGATCATTGCATTATTCCTAACCCCATCAGAGCAGGAAAGTGTGCAAGAGTGTTTCAGAAAATGCCTGTGTCAAAGAGGCAAAACCTGGGTCTATTGTTGCAGTCAGGGTTAGGTACAAGGATTGCCTGCTTGGTAAATGGCTCAGGGGCTGGGGTCTCTTGTTCAGTATAAGGCATTGTGAACTGTTTCAAGCCTTGCAACTAACCATCACCCTTGTTTCTGTAACCAGTGGTTTGTTCTGCTGATTTATCCTATTTGTATTGGCGCCACGATGCCAGGAGTTTGGTTGACACTTCCACAGTGATTTATGGAGATGAGCTATTTTTGAATCTTCAGCACCTGAAGGCTGGGCTGGGGTCATCGTCTTTGACCATCAAATGCACAGCTGCCATCCTGGGAAAAAGGAGATGGCACAGCATGCTGATGGTTGGCAAGAGAGCTGGGATGCTCGTTGCATGGCTTCCAGCTGATATAACCCTGCTCCTCCCAGAAGGGCACACCACGCCGAAGCTCAGATGCATCCTAGTGATTTGCTGGTAGGGGTTGGCGTGTCTAGGCAATGATTACAGCCGCAGCAAGCTTCTCACCAGGCATCTGAGATGCCGGTGACCCCATCCTCTGCTGGATTGCATGAGCAATCCCTCCTCACACCATGCTGCCACAGCTGAGATAAGAGCTAACTCTGTTATCTCATTAGAAGTCAGGTGAGTTCCTGCAAAATCTCATGCTGAGCTGCACATCCCCTGGACCCATCAAGAAGAGATGTCTGGAAGGGCCCTTCTGAGTACTCAAGACCTGTCCCTTATCATGTCATTGCAGACAGCCACCTCATAAATCGCTTTATACCCTGATCATTCATCTGCATGGAGCTGTCATGGTACTGCCACTAGCACTTATCCCCATTTGTTTTGGATTTTCCCCTCGCAGGGAATACTTCTGAGCATTACAGCTCCTCTACAAATATGTTTCATCGCAGAGCGGGGAGGGCATGGAAGGAGCCTAAAAAAGTCTCTGCAAATAGAAATGAAAAAAGCTGAAAAGTAAATGGATGCTTCATAGCAGTAATTATAGGTACAGCTCGTTAGTTAAGTATGATCCCCAGTTCCCATTAGAAGACTCTGTTTTCAGTTGCTGCGGAAAAATATTATGTGATCATATAATTAAGGACTGCGTCCTAATGCAGTATGCACGAGGAGCCTGAACTAAGCCTTAATTCTAGCAGTCTCTAAGGTTTGAGGACTTGGTTTTGTTTGCAACCTTTAATAGTTTTCTTCTTATGTAGTTTTTTGGGTTGTTTTTTTAAATGAGACTCTAGATAGAATATTTCAAAAATGTTTCCACAAACAACTTGGGAATCAGATTTTCCAGCGTAGAATTATGGTAAGAAGTAAAGAGCGGGATAGATGCATTCCCCCTGTTACAAATGTGAGCTAGAATAAGATTGCAGGTTTTAGAGAGGCCCGTACTGGTTTCTCACAGGCCGCAGAAGAGGCTCCAAACTCCTTGGCATCTCGTGTTGTTTTCAGAATCACCTAATGTGAAGCTTTTAAGATTAAAAGGGGAGCAGTTCTCAGCACTCACCGCTGCTTTGGGACAGGTCTAAGCAGATGGCTGTTGAAACAGTAGGAATAAAGATATTTTAAAGTGGCAGGTAAAATTGTGCAAAGGCCTTCTGAACAATAGTTTGCTTGGTGTTGCTAGCTGAGCACAATCCCATGCCATTCAGACTTCCTTCATCAATTCTCCCAGGGTCCACAGGCTCATTTCTGGAAAAGCCAGCCCGTCGCACTTTCCAGAACCGGCTGCCTTTTGAGCAGGATATGGATTCAGAGCCACAGCAGCAAGCATCCCATGTAAAACTGCAGGTACTGTGGCCAAAACCACATCAGTACCAAGATGAAGTGCTAGAAGTCATAACTTTTATCGTTGGCCTGTCTTCATGGCTATTCAAAAATGACATACAGCTGTGAAAAGGCCATTGGGACTCATGGTTTAATTCTTTTTTGCAAAAAAGTAGTTGGTCTAATAAAAGATATCCCCTCCACCATGAGTCTTGATTGCTGTTTCCTCTAGACCAGTATGACTACATCCTGGATACCTGATACAGCTGTGAATGCTTTTTGTTACCTTGCGTCATATTATTATAACATTATCGTATTATTATTATAATAATATTATAATAAGATGTGTAATAATAATATTATATATCTATAATATAGTAGTATTATATTATAATAATATGTAGTATAGATTATGTTATAATAATATGTATTATTGTTATAATAATACGTATCGTATTATTATAATATTTTTGTATTATGCTGAAGTTTATCTTTGTGTCCCTGGTACTAGAAAGGTGGCAGATTTGCAGTTCTGAAACAGGGTGATTGCTTCTCTGGAAACCCAGGAGCTGAAAGTCTGAAATATCCCGTCTGGCAAGCAAGCTCTTTAAAAAGAAGACGAAAAATGTCTAGGTTGCTGGCTTAAGGAGAGCCAGTCCTGAAAACTCATCGATGTACATTAGTGCTATCCATTTACCTTGCGACTACTGCATCGCCCGTGCATGTCATTGCTGTATGTTTGAGAAGAGGACGTACGAGTGCAATGAGGACTGCAGACAGATGGAGCACGTGTGCTGTCCTAAAGAAATCACTTGCCCTAGCAGTCTGAGAAATGCTAGCGCTCTTGAGTTAAAGCAGGCAGTGAGCTATTGTCAAGGAAACGCGCAGTTTGGAGCAACACTGCCTTTACTGGTAGACCTAAAATTAGACCTGCCATCTGTGTTTTGATTTCAGTGCTTGCGCATATGAGTTACCTGCCACCCTCTGCTTAAGGCAGGTGAGGGATTTAGGTATTTGCACAGCAGGAGAATTCTGCTCCCTACCCAATACTGCAAAAAATTGGAGGAAAGAGCTGGGATAAACCGAGCCAGCCTGAAATGTTGCCTTGGCACGTAACTAAAGCCACCCGAGCTCAGGATCCTGGCCTGTTTGTATCGTGGTTTGGGCCTGTCTGGCTAGAGCAGGAGTCTCTTCTTGCAGCAGATTCAACCTGTGCTAAGTCCGAAGGTACCTGCCATTTCATAAGAGGCAAGGTTTCCATCGAGATTTGCATTTGTTTTGAGCTCCAGTCAGCAGATAAAAGGATTTGGTGCATCTGCTTACAAGCTTGAGAGACTCGCTCACGTGGCTCCTCTTCCAAGGAGGATTTTTTTTTACTGATGATATCTCATCCCACCTTTCCAAAACCCTGGTAGATTTTTTTTTTCCCAGAGAAAAGGTCACAAAAAGCTGCTGTTTCACATTCTGCCTGTCATCCTTGTCACAGTCGCTTTCAGGAAAAGAGCTATCAAAAGGATGCTTTGTCCTGATTTATGCGGGATTTATTAAGCTCAAGGTGAGGAGAGAAGGGAGCTGCCTCTCTTTGCCATGAGAGACTCAAATTTCCTGGGACAAAATTTAAATGAGCTGAAAATCCTTCTCAGCCGTAATGACAGGTCCCCCATCTGTCCAACATCTGGAGACAAGCACCTGCAAAGCAGCAACGTACAGGACGTGGTTGGTCTTCCCTAAATCTCTCTTCCCACCCAAACCTTAGTGCACTCTCAGTAAAAATCAGTAACAGAAATAGAGCTGTTATTAGGAAGATTTTATGCCCGCTGGCTCCGGTGGACTCAGGGTGAGTCCTTATACACTAAGTAACCCTGGTGAAGTCAGCAGGACCCTATAAATCAGGGAAACATTGGTTGCGGTGTGATTAACGGGAGACTGTAAATTGTCAAGAGCTGTAATTCAACTGCACATGTCAAAAACTAATGAGCACCAGGCACTTAGTGGTGCCACAGTCACTGTTTCTTTATACTTTGCTTACTCACGAGTATACAAAATGCTGCGATATATGGTGGGGTCTGCCTGAAACTAAGACGATTTTTGCTAAATCTTGAAAGAGGCAAATGTGCGCTGTGACGTTAGCTCCTTTTCGGTTAGAGAGTAACGTGAGGACTTGCTGGGCTCTGAAGTTGTCTATGGAAAGCAGTGCACTTGCCCTCTAGGCCAGTGTTCTCCAAATGTTTTTGATCGCGCACCCCTATCAGTAAAAAAATTTTGAGCACGCACCCACAATATATGTATATTTATATAAATAGAAATAGAAGTGCTAATATTTTCTTAGATTTATGGATCGCCTTGCGCACCCGACTTTGGAGACCACTGCTCTAGGCCACTGCTTTCAATTCCAGGTTTGCGTCTGATGGATGAGTAGGGTAATGAATTGCACCAGCTCGTGCTGTATATCATGAACCGGTGCCCTGGTGCCAGTACTTGGGTGAATGAGTATCCGTACCATCAGCCCCACCATCTCAATCAGAAGGACTCGGCCTTCTCGTTAGCAGTCTCTCCAGGCTAAACTAATCTGACTGCAGAGGCGACCACTGCAGCTGGCAGCTGGAGCCCATAGGAAGCTCAGCATTGAAAAGCTTGCACCCCTCCGCTCCACTCTTCTCCACTCCACTGCTTCCTCAGCCATAGGGAAACAAAAAGGCTTAGAAAGAAGCAAGGTTCACATCCAACAAAAAAAAAGTGGGGGGTGGGAAGGGAAAGCTACATCAAGTAGGAGAAGGACATCAGGTACAAGGAACTGTAGATGTCTTGTGTGTAGAGTCACAAATGTCCTCTTATTCTGTAACTCTTGCACAGACTTGCATTGCACTGCAGCTTGATTACCGGGCTTTCTTTTGCTAACTTGCAAGCCAGATGCCAATAAATGAAGTTCTCTTCAAACTTGCCGTCTTGTGACTTCCAGGTCCTCCATTGTCTCCCACAAAGAGCCACAACTTTTCTAAGCATCTGTCTCGCATTTCCCTAACACGTTAATTAGCACGTTGTCGCTTACACTGTGGTACACTTTCCTGCATGTGTGACAGGCGGTGACGTCCCAGATGAACCATGTCCACGCCCGGGTGGTGGCACAGCTCTACTGCTTTGGTGTCTAACCCTTTCCCCGGTTGTTTTTCACAGCTGGGGCACTCAAGGTGACTTCAACACGACGCACGCGCTTCCCGCGGTGAAGGTGAAGCTGTTCACAGAAAGCACCGGCGTGTTGGCTCTAGAAGACAAAGAGCTTGGGCGGGTAAGGAAATCTCACATTTCTCAATGCCTCTTTCCTGCTTGGCTCAGGGGGCTAAGGGCACTGCAGTGGTGGCAAGCAGAGCCGTGGACACCACGCCACAAATAAGCAAGCAAACTAGAAATGGTGCTTTTCATTGCCAGAAACCAGCGTATCCCCTGTGTCGTCCCCGGTGCTGGCTTTGAGTGGCACTAGTTCAGCTGGAGCGAGCAAGTGTCGGGTATCTTTTGTGTGATGCTGGCAGGCCTGGTCCCCCCAGAAGGCACGCACGAAAATGCCCTTTGCCGAGCTAAAAGGCGAGATTGTTCTGAAGTAGAAAAGAGTATTTCAGGCTGGGCCAGGGGGTGCTGGGCTGCTTTCAAACACGCTGGAGGAAAATAGCATTGAAGGGGCTGATAGTAGTGACTATTTAGGAGGGGGGAAATCCTGGCCTCGTTGAAACCTGTGACTCCCCCAGAGCCAGGACTTTGCTCTGGGAAGCGCAGCCTTGCTGCAGACCTGGGAGGTCGGTGTCATCTGCCAGGGCTCTCATTAGCCAAGAATTTGGATGTTATGGCTTTGGCTACAGACCCCACTTTCTTCCTTCACCTCCCCACCCCTTGCTGCAATCCCGAACGTGGACCCCGGTCTTCGAGACGGATTGTCCTCCAGTGCCATTGCCGACTCCAGCATGCCCACGGAGAGTACTTTTCTGTTGCTTTATGACACTTCAGCGAGTCGTCATTGATTTTTTTCACAGCCTGCAGCTATACAATTTGTCTTGGCTGCCGATGTAATTGGCAGTGAGCTCCCTGCCATCTTTTCCTCTGCTCTTTAGGTATTTCAGTTTGGCACATCCACTGCAGCCATTTTTCTAAAAGTGAGCCCCCCTCCGCAGTCCAGGCCAGCGTCCCAGGTGCCCGAGCCTCCCTCCAAATGTAGAGGGATGAGGTGAAAATGAAACACAAAGCCTCTGATAAGCTACCCAAGGATTATTCGCATTCAAAGAAAACTTTTCAAACATGTTAAATACGCGGAGGGTGAAAATCTCTGAGATGTGCGTGCAGCATTGACATTTAAATCCCAGCCGGGCTGAAATGTCACAGGACATGCCGTCAGGAATTATCGTTCCAAATCTCAGGAAGGTGGAACGAAAGGACAGAAGCACGCAGCTGCTTTTTAAAACTAAAGAAAAGGGCTGCAAACCAACTGTATGCAGAGAGCCAAAGGGCAAAGGCTATTTCAGGAGCAAAGGGGTGGAGGGTAAGTCCATTCCTCTGCTTTTTTGATACCCGAGTGCAGACAGACTGCACCCAAAAAAAGGCATTTTAGGAGCAGGAACATGGTAACAAGTAAACAGCATGTCTTTTTTAAGTCTTTATCAGACCATGGATGCTTAGACTTTGGCCTGCTTGAGAGCAGCAGCTGGAGGCACCCCCCAGAGTAATTTCTGTATTGCATTTCCAAGTTTATCTTGTGTACCAGGAGTGGTGGGCAGGGCTTGCTTGGGGGAGACTTCTGCCTAGACCATGGTGTGGGCATAGCCTATAAAGTCCTCTTTATATTCCTCTGAACACAACGGATCTTCAAAACCTGCTCAGCTAAAGCCAGCAGTGGGTGGTGGTGTTGAATGCCCTGGCACATTTGAAACCCGCACGCTCATTTTATACCAGCCTCCAAGAAGCCATGCAATGATAACTGTTTTTGGTCTGAGCTGGAGTGAAAGAAGCCCGTCTCATTACAGAAGCAAGGGGTAGTGTCAGATATCCCTGCACCAGCCTTGGAAGAGTTACAAAAAAAGAGCTAGGGGAAATAAAGAAAACCTCCCCAAAGAAGGGAGCATGGCATTCACATGCCGCCCGTGCCTCCTGCATCACCACAATGAGCCGCATGCAATTTCCCAGCAGCAAGGAAGCTGCCTTACCTGCCAAGACCCACGGTCCATAAGTACAGAAGCATGTAAGTGCCATCCTGGGTCACACCTTGGTCCATCTAGCCCAGGAGCCTGTGTCCAACATTGGCAGAGGTGGACGCTTTAGTGGTAAAGCACTGAATATAGTCATCTATCCCCTATTCATGACCCTTCCTGACATCTACCATTAATGATATAACAATGCCGGGAAACATCTCCAACTAGTCTGTACAGTAGGTATGAATAGATTTATCCTTCTTGCATTTGTCTAGTCCCTTTTAGAGCCTGGCTCTGCCCTTTGCTTCTACCTTCTCCCATGGCAGAGCATCCCACAAGTACTTTCCCTTGTTAGTTTACTAATGTCAGTAGTATTCTGGGATTTGATGAGGAACAGTTCCCTTTGTCCGTGCCGTTCATGATTGTTTAGCCCTTTAAAATATAGTTTATATAGACCTCGCATGATTTTTATAGACCTAGACCTCTGGTTCTCCATCCTATTTCTGCCTGTGCTGAGCTTTCCATTGAGGGGTCTGCAGTGTCATCCAGCTCCTTTTTCCCTGTGTGTTGGCTGTTGGGTTAGGTCCCACTTGCTTCGTAGCTCTTATTCCCGCTGAAGAACTGTGCTTCTTGCCAGGTGGCAATGGGGAGCGGTGCTGACTTTGCTAGTCCTAGGAGCAATTAACTTTGCCTGTTGTGAGGATAAAGAATTCGGCCCTCCCCTCCCCCCCCAAAGAGCAAGCCCAGTTGCCAGCAAAAGGCTGATGAGCCAGCTCCACTGATGCATTTTCACACTGAATTCAGCAGGGGACCATCACTCCCTTTCGGCCTCTTAAAACCTAAATCACGCTGACCAGCACCGGCGTGCACAGAGGGCGACTGGGTAATGTCTCTGGGAGCACGGCTCCTGGCGCGCCTGAGAAAGCCACATTTCGGAAAGGCTGTGTGCCTGGATGTGCTGCCTTCTGTCTGCTGCCGATGCTTTTCCTAATGGATTGGTTTGGGAGTTATTTTTAATCTAATAATTACATCAGGAGCACGGTTAAGGCCCTGATTGGGCTGCGCATAAAGACACAGACCTGTCTGAGGTGACGCGGGAGGCAAGCAGAGGCTCAAAAAGAAAGGGAAGCTTAGGCACTTTCCTGCACAAAAACACCCTGTTCTTGCAGGCATGCTTTTGTGGTCTGACGAGAACTTACAAAGCTCGCTTCTCATTGCAATAGCTAGCTTGGCAGCCGGCCTGTCCTACTCCCCACTTAGCTGCATCTGTTGGACGTGAGAGGTGGAAAAGCCTCGCAAACCTTCAACTTCTGGACTCGAGAGGTGCAAGTCTGGGTTTTTTTAAAGCCAAGGTGCAAGGCTGGTTTTATTGAAGCCAGTAGTAAACATTTCACTGACCTGAATGGAGTCCAGCTTTCCCAGCTGAGCAAGGCAGGATGAGAGGACCCATGAGAAACAAAAATCCCAGTTGATTCCTTCCCCCCATGAAAACAATTTGAAAATCAGTCAAGGCAAATAGCATCCTACATGTATTTAATAAGCAAGGCGGCTTTCCTTGAGCCAGATGTTTTATTGGGCTGCACTGAAGCCCCTCTGATCCCACCACCTGGCTTGCAGCTCCTCTGGACCCTAATCAGAGGCCTGCATCCTGCGGGCTCTTTAATTATGAACCATGCAGCTGCAGTGTAGCGAGATGGGATAGCAGAGCCACTCATGCTGCTTTGCTCGGGAGGCAACTTGCCATTGCTCCTGCAGCAGCTGGGTTGTGAGAGCATCTCCAGACCAGCCGCATGGCCTGGGAAGGAGAGACCCACATCACTGGGGACACTAGCCTTGGGGAAAGCCCAGCCTGTTAGGCAGGATGTGGTGGGAAGGAGCCTTTCCCCGTCTTGTGGCCCGGTGCCAAAGCTCGCTTTGGGAATAAGAGGGTCAAAGGATGGAAATGCTACTGTCCCACTAAGATATAAGGCCAGGCATGCTGGTCGCCAGCCCTTCCAAAAAATAAGGCATAACCAACCAATATGGCTCAGTTAATGTACTTAAGAAAACAATAGTGTCAGAGAAATGAGTCTGCTTGGCAAAGATACATATAGTGGAGTTAAGTGATGGGACAAATAACCAAAAACCACTGAAGTCAACCATGGGCCCTTGGATCGGACTTGAAAATAATTTTTGACGTAGGTCCCTGGAAGTGCTGGTGTTAGGATACTGCTTTCCATGGACAGGGAGAAACCCACAGTCTGCATCAGCAGAGAAGCCAAAGATGGGGGTCGGGTGTAGGGAAGATGATAACCGCAGCGGGCATTTGGCTAGGCAGAAAGGACAGGAAAGCTGTAAGTAATGAGCGGGTGTGCTGCCAGCTGCGGGAGGATTTGCTCACGCGAAGGTTAACACATTAAGCGACGACTTGCCTCATCGCAGAAGAATGGGCACGTTGCTGAATTTCTACTTTGGGGCGAGTCACTGTGGCAGGAGGAATTCAAGAAAACAACAGGGACAGCATCAAGTGAATCAGCCCAATGACCCATCTCGGCTGGCAGAAGCATGCGGGACATTGCCGGCTGTGCTGCGCCTTTCACCACGCGCAGCGGCGTGTCCTGCAGCCGCGTGAAGCAATGACATGAAATGGCATGGGAAAAAGGGCCGGTGGAATAATGCCATTCCTACAGACGGGAGCAACAGCGATGGTCTTTCTGTTGTTCCTTGTCTCTCTAAACAGGCTGTCTGCGATGCATAGCACGGCCACTGCCAGCGACAGTGAAAATGCCTGGCGTGCAGACAGGAGCAGCATGTGACCCCTGCTGTGAATTAGCACTCAGCTCCCATGGCACAAGACGCGGACTAAGCAGATGGATGGACGGAAAAGGATCACTTATCTCTTGCTCTTTGGCGCTATTCCGAGCTCGCAGACTCACCGGGCCACCACCCCGGTCGTGCAACTCAGCACGGCTTTGCTGCAGCTGGTAGGGTTGCATTGCTCAATGCCAGCTGAGAATCTGGCCCGTGTCTGCCCTGCGGAAAGTGGGGGGACCTGAAAAGGTCGTCGTTCTTCTGCAACGCATGGCAGTTTGGCATCCAAGATGAATTTTCCCTGCTGCAAGGTGATGCTGTTGGATGTGCGTTTTAATTTCCGAACCGATTCAGTCAAGAAGCAAAAGAGCGTCTGTGGTGAATTATTCATTTCAAGCCAAGCCAAAAGCAATTGCTCCAAAAGAGGATATTTGTTCAGACTCACAGAGGGGAGGGAATCCTCTTTCGAAGGCCCTCAAACTAAAGTGTTTGCACCTGAAATGCTGTGTTTTGTTCTGGTTGTTTGGGGGAAAGGGTTGGCTTTGTTGCATTTTCTCACGCTCGTCAGGTCTCTAAAATGGCCTAGGAAGTGCAATGTAACCTAGCTGCCCTGGCCCGACAAACACTTAGGCCTGAAAAGATCACTAACCTTTCCATTTTTTGCTCCCCCCGCGAATGCTGTACCTGTGGTATTTTGATGCCAGAGGTGTCCCAAAAACAGTCCGGCTTCTAAGAGCAATCAGAAAACCATGAAAGAGGAGCGTGCTATAGAAAGAATGGGAAAGGCAGCTCCAGAGCAGTCTGTGAACATCAGGAAAGAGCAAACAGTGTCTGTGCCCATGCATGTGCCCATGCCCAGCCCCGAGGCCCGCAGAAGCTGAAATGTAGTAATCCAGAAGCCTCCATTTGGGAAACAAAGTGATTGAAACACATACTTGCACTGCTTTCCTTAATGAACAGAATTTGGTCCTCCATGTTACCAGAATCTGTACCAATAGCAATGAGTGTGAAAGACCTCATGTTTCCCGAGTGTTTATCTCCAAACCTTTTAGGGTTGAAATCTAAGGTTTTCATGCTCCCCTTGGTAAACAACTTCTGTCTGTCGCATGTGGTCTGCGTGGATGCCCAGCTGAATCACCTGCTGGAAGCTTTCCCTAAGATTCATTCACAAAGTGTGATTTATTCTCTGTTTTGCTGACTTCTGCAGTGCATATTTTTTTTCCTAATAAAAATATACGATTTTTCAAATAGCTTCAGACTAGAAGTGAAGGAGCTGTGACTTCTTCCTTCCCACGCAGCTCTGGTTATCAAATTAACCTTTGTGCTTCCACCCTGTGCCTCTCATTGGTCACCCTGTTGGGTCCAGAGGTTTGGACCATCCTTTTGGTTGCATGTGTGAACAGAGCGGGTCCCAGATCTGAGACCGGGTACAATGATGATGAAGGATTTTAACCAGCAGTGAGCTTCCCTCTTTTCTCTTCCATTCTCTATGCTTTCCTCTTTAAAAGACTTTAATAAATCTTTATTAGTAGCAGTAGTGAATAGGAAATTATATTTTTAAAGCTATCCACCGGACCACTCATTACTTATTATGGTAATTAGAAATTAGTAAAACCTGGCATCTCTGAGATGGGCATTCAGTGAACAATTGCTCCTATAGTTCAGGCATGCCTGCGAATGGAAGGCATTGGGTTTCTGCAGTCTAGGAGGTTCCTTCCAGTCTTGCACGTCTATATAGCAGCAGACAGTTTTGTTAGATCCTAAAGGCTAAATACCAGCTTTCTTTCCAAAGAGTCTGCCCTGCGCATACGAGAGCACGGAGGTTATGTTTTGCTGCTCCTGGGAAAGTTCACCCCAATTTAGTTCATTGTATCAGCCCTTGAAAATCTGCACTGTGCATGGAGTCAGCAGCAAAAGACAACCTCCACCCTACCTCAAGTCCTGGCTCAACCTCAACCTGGCTCAAGTCCTGGCTAATACCTGGAGGTGCTAGTGCCCAACAAAATATTTGTAGTCATCCTTGTAAATATGGACAAGATGATGAACTTTTTTCCTCTGGTCTCATTCTCTGAAAACTGAGCCATTGTTAGGAGAAACTTCCCCACAGAAGCAGACTCATAGCCTGGGAGATGCCAAAGCGAAAGTTAGGTGACGTTAGAAACGGGGCCTGACCCTGCCTCTTGGAGGATGCCTGAGGCTTGCACTGGATGGGTTGGAAGTGGTCTCTCTTGGGATGGCTTTAAAATGGAGCAATACTGCAGTGATATATGCAGAGGGTCAAAATAGGTGGCGGGCACATTTTTTAAGATTTAGAGAACAAGTATGTGGTAGCTGAAATAGCCAAGGGAGCTGTATAATCTAGTCCCTAAATACTGGAGTTTGAGTGGAATTTGGTGAGTGAAATCCTTCTTCAGTTGGTGAAATTCTTCCTTAAATTTTGCCAGTCCAATCAGTCGTGTCTCTCCTCCAATGCCATTTTTGTCCCGCACAGGTGGTTCTTCACCCGACACCCAACAGCCCCAAACAATCCGAGTGGCACAAAATGACTGTTTCCAAAAACTGCCCGGACCAAGACCTAAAGATCAAGCTCGCGGTCCGAATGGACAAACCCCAGAACATGAAGCATTCTGGGTAAGTGCTCTGGTTCTGCAGTCTCCTTGCTTCAGCTATACAAGAAAAATAACTTTTTATCTGAATTCAGAAATAAAGAGAAAGTCTTTTCTTTTCAGGTCCACAGACGGTCACCAGAAGAATAAATATAGAAATGAAACGAGTTCCCTCATTTTAATGAACTTTACATATTTTTAGCATCATCCCTTTAATGCACTTGTATGCATCAGCCTAATGGTTTGAATTCCTAAGCAGTACTCCTGAGGAAATTAAAGGGATTTTATTTTCCTGTGTCAGAAAATCACAAGTGAGCTGCCCAGCTCTTTTATGGTGTGGGGGGTATAATGTCCTAAATTATTCTTTGCTCTACTGAATGCTCAGAGCCGCACAGGGTGGGAAAAAGGCTTTCTGTTTGAGCTATAGAAGAAATATCGTTGGTATTTGTGCAGAGCTTTACAGATATAGAATTAAATGAATTCACATACAGGCGGCACAAGAAGACACAAGTAGGGGTAAGGGAATGGCATTAAAAAAGTGAAAAGTGGTACCTGAATAAGAAAGAGAGTTTCCTGGCAAAGCGCTCCCCTAGGCAGTGGGTGAGTCTCTTGGAGGAGCATTGGCATCCTCATCCCTTGAGATTTTGGAAGCTCTGATAGATGCAACAGAGACTAGAAAAGTGCAGGGTGGGGGAAGGGGTTTGGTGAAGATCCTCCTCCATCCTCGTGAGCCCAGGTCTTCGCTCAGCTGGGATCGTTAGGAGCTGCATGCTCAGATCCAAGGGCAGAAGAGAGCTCTGTAATTCCTGTGCTCATTTGTTATTTCTTCCTTGGCCAAGGTGGAGTCAATAGGGAGGCAGCAGTTGTGAGTCCAGCCCCGATTTGTAGAAGACTTTCTCTCTTTGGTCACATCTGTTTCCTTCCAGCTTCTGCTGGCAATAGGGTTGATGAGCTGAGATGTCTGTCCTGCTCACTTCAGCAACCATTTGATTGATAAGATGCTGCTTAAAATTATGTACTTCAGACAGTTAGCTCATTATCACAGCTGCCTTCGGGGCCCAAACAGAAGCCCATTAAAGTGAACGAGCAATAATCCATTGACTTCAGTGGCCTTAGATGGCTCCCTAGGTCTGATTTGCAGAGAACTTGTGACAAAAGCATTACCCGTATCTCATACGCCCCGGGGAGCAAACTCTGCTCAGTTACATCCGTGGAGAAACTCCACTGGCCTCACTGGAGTTATTCTGGATGATGCAGATTATTCTGGATTATTATCGTGCAGGCATAACCGAGAGCAGGAGCTGAGCGCAGCCTCTGCTGCGAAGTGCTTCTCTTCTGCGGCTCTCCTGTTCTGGCACGCGGCTTTGTTGTGCAATACATTTAGGCTGTCAGTCAAGGATTTGACTGTTACTTGTGCAAATATAGAACAACTAGAGACAGCATGTTGCAGCCCTCGTCAGGACTGAAATCTTCCGGCGTTTCACTCCTGACACTTGTTGAGAAAACAGCACTCCGTTTTGCGAAAATCAGCTCTATGTTGGGACTTGCAGTTTTTAAAAAATTGTTCAAACAGAAAGCCTCTATGCAGAAGGTCCCAGCTGGCTTTCAGGCTTACTGTGGGGCTAGCATTACCAGAAGTGAAATCTTAGCTGTACTGAAGTCAATGACATAACTCTTTTCCATTTTAGGATTCCATGGCACTATTTTTTTTTTCCTGGTTTGCATCCTAATTTATGTTGAGATCAGAGAGGTGCCAGTATGAGATCATACCATCTCATTTAGGTTGCCCATGGCAAGCGTGTACAGGAGCCATGCTGCCTTTGGACCTAAGGAGCTGTACCTGCATCATGATATGACACCCAAAGACCTGCCCCTGACTACAGTCAGACCTAGACATGTGCAGATATGTGTTTTAACATAGAGATCCACCAGCATAATGAAAAGCTACAGTTTTTACATCTATTGCTGCAGAAACAAGGTGAAGGTATAAAGTAACACGTGATACACTGCAGTCACCATAAATTAAATGGGTTTCTAGCACTGGGTGATGTCTCTGGTTCCATTATTGCTATTTTTGCAAGTGGCTTTATTGTGGGTTTGCTGTGGTAGCTACCACATGTGTTTTCTTGGAGAGAACCATCATTGGAAAGGCTGAATTCCCTTCCTCATTTAAGAGCATCCAGTTCACCTGCACTGCATAATCAGAGGATGCCCAGGAACTGGTTGTGTGCTCATGAACCAAGTTATTTGGTTGGGTTGGTCCCATTTTTCCAGGGGCTACCCCCTTGGTTTTGGATGTGCTAAGTGCCGTACTGGATGACAGCTCCCTCAGCAAAATGGTTTGATGGGGGCTAGAAAGCAACACTTTCCCCCAGCCTTTCCCCTATCAACGTATTCTTCTGGCTATGCAATTGCCACTCAGCAAAATGAAAGGACTGCTATATTCAGCAGGTCCAAAGCTGCCCTGACTTCATACCCAGGCTGATCTCTTTGCAGGTTTTGGCTGTCATTGTAGATCCTATAATTTATGCTTATTGTGCCCTTGCCATTCATTTTTGTCTTAAAAAGGAAGAGGAGGAGAGGAAATAATGCTGAAAAACATTAAGACTAAAATAGATTTTTATGTTTCTGTCTCTGCACAGTATTTTGACAGCAGGAATCGCAAACTGCTGCACTGTTTAAGAGACTCGTAGCTGTTCCTGATTTTGTTTTGACTTTAGAGTTTAGCTATGGAGAAACAGCGCTGAAGCGCAATAGGACCATCCGTTGTCACTTCTGAACTCAGTCCAGCTGTTCTGTATTTTTTTCCTAGATACTTGTGGGCCATTGGTAAAAATGTCTGGAAGAGATGGAAGAAAAGGTTCTTTGTGCTGGTCCAGGTAACCCATTAAACTAAAATTCAACCTTAGTGTTAATCCCTCAGGTTCCTTAAAACTGTTTTAACCATTTTCATGCTATAAAACATGTTCAAATCTGATTTACAAACCACTGTAGTTCTCAACTCTGACGTACTATGGGAGGCTTCTTAAGAAAAATATTGCCAGCAAGACGGTCCAGATTTCAACCTCCATCTCATAGCATCCCTGCAGTAAGTGTGAAGTGAGATGAAGGCAAACCGACAAGGCAGGATGAATGAGGGAAGGGGAAATGAGCTCAGCCTAGCAGGATCTGTGATTCTTGGGTGTGGATGAAATTCTGTTTCTACTCGAGTCAGTGAAGCTGTGTGATCCCCCGCGGGAGCGAGACTTGGTGCCATCTATGAAGCATCTAAGCGGTAGTTTGGTGACCAGGTGTCTAAGTTTGATCCCATTCCACCCTGCTCGAGCCCCTGGAAAACCCTTAATGCAAAAGGTAGGTGAGGACCTTCTCCTCCTTGCTGCTTGTGACTCAGTCTGAAGGCTAAGATGAAGATGCCTTAAAAAAACTAGTTAAGTTTTCCAGGGACCTTTACAGGTCATGTTTAGAGGCTCAGACATCCACTACATGGGCCAGGCTGCACCCTGGATGTTCATCTTCTCTCCCTAGATTTAAGGCTTCACATGGATAAGTACTGAACAACCTCTTGCTATCTGCAGCCCCTCACCTGGCCATTCTGCACATTCCTGTGAATTTTCCACCCTTGCAGTTTTGGGGACATCTGTAAATGGGTTGAGCGATTGAAAGAAATGTCTAAAAAATAATAATAATAATAATCAGACAGGAAGTAGGTACCTGTCTTGCAGAAGGACTGGTTGGAGATGGACATGGTGTAATTCAGTGGATCCAGAAGATCCCTTGTGACCTCTACACAGTCTGGAGCCGTGCTGCATTGGTAGGAAGGGAGCTGGCAGGGTCCATCTCATCCTCAGCTGCTGTAGGATGATGCACATTTTTAAAGAATCAGAAGTGCACCCAGGGGTGCTCATGCCCCTCTGTTTTCAGGTACAGGTTAGAGCCATCCTGAAGTGCCCCAGCAAGGTGGAAGAAGGCCACCTTATACCCCTGCCCAGGGGTGGTCCCAGGCAGTTAACTTTCGTTCCTTCTGCCTGCTTATTCTTAGCCACGTCGAGGCCGTAGGTTACTGTGTTTATTAAGAGCAACTAGATAATAGGATAAGGGCCTCTCTTAGCCTCTGTTCCTGTAATTGGATTGTCCTGGCTCCTATAGGAACCAAATCAGATGCCTGAATTGTGATATTTTTAAATGGATGAAAATCTGAATAAGTGGGTCTCCCTTCCACTCTTGTGTCCTTCCCCCTTCTCTCTTGCGTGTCCCCCAACACCTCCATGTGGCAACATCACCTTCAGACACATGCAGACATCCAGAGGAGTAGGACAGAGCACAGGTATCCAGGCAGGAGACTGGTTCCTGTATTAAGAGTGCGGGTGCATGTTCACTCGCTGCTGGAGCCCAGAATCGGTTCATCCGTAACGTGGGTAGAAAAGTCGTTTACGTTCTCAGCTGCAGAGAGACAGGCCATCCCGGTGCCTAGACAGGATGGGTTTCTATGCAGGGGAGGAACGGTCTGTGGTTTGGGCGGTTGGCCTCTTCCACAAGCACACCTCTGCACACTGAGGAGCTGAACAAAGTCACCGAGCATCTGCCCACATGCCCCTAAGTAGGAGAGGACAGGATCCAATCCAGCACGTGTCATTTCCTTTTGTAAGCAGAGCTGCACCCCTCTCTGAACACTGCCCACCCTGCTTGTAGCAGGTGCCACCCTTCGAGATGAGCAGCAGCAGAACAGCATACTGATTAGATGTAAATGACATGGCAGAGACTCGCTACTTGCCTAATTTTAAATTCTGAGATATGCAGTGTGAAAGCGATGGCAGAATATGGCCCCGAGGTTGGATGGAAATGGGTCCGCAGCATTGCAAGTGAGGGGAATGCTTGGTAAAGGCAATCCTAATGCCTGTGGCAATGGTAAGCCATGAAAGCTTTTAGAGTAAAGGTTTGGTTTTTTTTCCCATGGCTGGCTGAAAAAGGTAATGCATGTTCATCCCGGCGTACATGTCCACCACTGACATGTGCCCGAGCTCACTACATCAGCTGATTATGCTCTCCCCAAAGATGCTAAACCAGCTCTGGGACTTGGGATACATAGTTGGGATTTTTATATAGCATATGGTGCCCACAGTAATTCACTGCTAGACTTAATGTACCCTACAGGAATTGTTGTTTTGTTGGCTACAGTGGAACAAATCACCACGTATTGTAATCATCCTTAGGAGCCAGAGGAATAATTACTTTGAGATTTCAGACTGAATCTATTCTTCTTCTGTCATCTTCGCCAGACCCCCTTCTCCACTCTCTGGCAGCATATGGGAAGTCACACTTTTTTGTACCTGGATGACATGTCTGCTGTATGGCTTGAAGCAATTTTTCAACTGATTGTGTCTGATGGTGTTTGGAACCAGATCAACTTGCTGCAGATTAGAGACAGTTGCAATGTCTATGCCTGGATCTATAGGTCTGGTGACAGACTCCCTAAACTCAGTATAATTTAGACCAGCAGTGACAGTTCCTGCTTTTAGCAAAACTCAGTTGATTCTGGGTAAGATCAAATGAAATCTGTGTTTAAGAACTCCCAGTAATCACCAGTTCTTGGAAATAATGCAGGAAAATAGGAATTGTGTAGGCAAACATCCTGGTTCATCACAACCAGCCTCTGGACCACAACTGGGATCAAAGTATCCATCATAACTGGGACCAAAGTACTCAGCCCTTGCTTGTGTGGTCCAGGTCTGCCCGTGGGAATTTCCCATTTAAAAGTCAGTGCACATGCGCACAGTAAATAGGTTTGCTACCAGAAGGCTTAAGTCAATGCATGGAGAGCTGGCAGTCTGCATGCATGTAGGACGGCGTGCCTGCCCTGCTCAGGTGTCACACAGGCAGCCCCGTGCTCAGACACGCCTGACGGAGGAGAGGTGCAGCTGCGTTATTGCACAAAGCCCTGCCCTAACACTTGAGGCTGAGCATGAGGGTACCTTGCACCCTGCAGATGTAACCTCAGGAGCTTGCAAAGCAAAGTTGCCTCTGGAACCAGGGAGCTAAAGTCTCCCGTGGAAATAAAAACCTGCCTGGCAGCTGCCCGCTCCTTGGGGCAAATTATCTGTTGTTAATCAAATCAAGGTCCATTTAGGAATTTATTCCAAATGTAGCATTGCCCTGCCAGCAATGAGGAGCAGGGCTGAAGTGGAGTAAGTTGTTTCATGCTGGAAGGGTGAGGAAGAAAGTGGAGTCCGAGGGGAGATTGCCTTGGGCAAAATTGCTGTATTGGATAAAGAGCAATAACCGTCCCCATGTATTAATCATTAGGAATATGCTCCCAGTGAGGGGATGGGGGAGGAAAACCATGAATAAGTAAAATCTAATTTTCTAACCCCAAAACAACGACCCGTGGCATTTTTGTGTTGTCTGTCTTCTCCCTCAGCTCATCTTGCGTGGTGTTCTCCTTCTTTTTGGATTTCCGGCTTTTTGTCTCCTCTCCTTCTGTAAAGACGCTTAGCAAAAGCAGTCCTGCTCTGGTTTGCTCTCCTCCATTGCCTCTTGTTCAGTCTAGTTCAAGTCTCTTGTTCTGTACCTTTCCTCTCCCATCTGCCCATGGCAGCCTGGGTCGAATCCCAAGCTTTGCTGTGAATGGAGCCAAGGTTTCACCCTCCATCTTCCTGACTTTCCCTTTTTATGCTGCATATCTCCTTCTCCTCCCCCTTTGCTAGCTACTCTTTCCCCTTTTCTCCTTTTGCAGACTCTCAACCCACTGAAAAGTTCAGTTGTTCTGGAGATCGGTGTGAGAGAAATCGCCATCTCCATTGGTGCAGCATTGTCATCTGGAGAAAAAGCCTGACTCCACAGCCAGCATCTCTCTTCCCACAGCTGCAGTCCAAGACAAACCTGCTGTCACCTCTTAAGCTCTGGGATTTCAAAATGATGCACACGAGACTCCCAATAGTCTCTTATTTTTTGAGACTCTAGATGTCCCTTTGGGCCTAGGGATGACATCCCTCGTGGAATAGAAAGGTCCGCAAGAAGCGCGGTCAGCTTCTTCCCAGATCAAGGGGTCAGTGCTTTGGGGAAGCCCCTGCACACACTAGACAGCTCCTTTGGCATCTTAACCCTGAACTGCATTAACTCTGGCCATTTCTGTGCAACCGTGCTATGCTGTGGCTGCACTCTCCATGTTTTTTCTGAACAGCATCGGTGGCTGTGCATTGTCTCATCTCTTCTGGACATGCCTTCTGCCGTTGCCCCTGGTCTGAGTGGGACTTGGGTATCCTCTCTGAGTGCAAACCCAGAAATCCCCTAGTGATATTCCTTGAAAGCTGTTCTCCCATAGAAGTAGAGAGGATTTTTGCAGGTCATTCCCTTAAGTGCTCATGGAAGAGAGCAAATCCACTGTGCACCTTTGAGGCTTGTTGTGGGCATGGCCCTCTTCCTGGGATCTCTTGAGCATATATTAATAACCTTTACAGACGCAGGGCAATGGCCACCATGGTCCCCCTGCTTTACCCATGGCACGTTCGGGTGTGACATCTTGTGTTGTATCAGGGGTATCTGTGAGGTTTTGCTAAGAGCTTACACAATGGATTGGTATAGGATGGTTTGCACTGATCATGCCTCAGGACTAGATCACCTCTGGAGGTCCCTGCTAGCCCTACTTCTTTATCTTTCTATGACTTTGAATGTGGTTGCTTCCATCAGGTTGAACCTGGTTTCTGTTTACGTAACTTGCCTCTCTGCAATCATGCAGCAGAGCAAACTAAACCAACATCACAGCGGTTTAAAGCAATGGAAGAATGGCTGCAGGCCCAGCCAGGTAGTTTTTCAGCGCGGTCCCATGAAAATGTGTTTTCTTGCAATACAGTAACTTCTGCTGCATTCTGCATTCACGGTTTCCTGTCCAGTTTTATTCTTAACACTTGCTGAAGCTCGTCTTGCCTTTAAAACCCCGCCCTGACTCCCATCATCAAGTCTCTGGCCTCATCTCTTTCCACAGGAGGGTCTCTCCCGTTCCCTGTGTTCACATTCATGTCATCCCACCTACCTGAGCAGCCCACACCAAGAAATCTCCATCAGGCCCTTTAAAGCCCTCCTCTTCCATGGTGCTTTCCAGTGGCTTGCTTGCTTTAAGTTGCACTGTACCTGCTCACATCTTAGGACAGGGAGTTTTCCAAGAGAGGCATTTCTTAGTTCTTGAAAGCATTCATCTGCTGCACAGCCGATGCTTTCTCAGGGCACTGTATCCACCCTGTCGTAAAGATGGCCTGAGAGCAATGGCTTTTGGACGCTTCTCTTTTCGTTCAACTAATTTTCCTTTTCTGACTTCTGATATGTGACCCCTCTGAAGCATATTATTACTATGGCACCTGCTTTAAATCCTTCATCCCCTGCAAAAACCTCAAGCTTTAGTGTTGTCAGCAAACAAAAGGGAGATGAGTGAAAACCCATGGACTAAGAGTTTGGTTTTAATTAACAAAAATATCTGTTTCAAATATGGTCGTGTAACAGGAAAAGTATTGCCTTGATTTTTAATAGCCTGAGAAGCGAGAAGTTACTTCAGCTCTGCGGTAATAACAAGCCTCAATTTTACCAACATAGGGGGTGCAATGAAAGTGTAATTAACTGCATATGTCTTAATATTTCATGAAGTCCATCTTGGGTAAGTAGATGGTTTGAAACCACAGACCAAATTCTTCCCAGGAGATTCCCACGGAGTCAGAGTTGTGGTATTATTCCAAATGAATGCATTTTGTTATTTTTTAAAATGCGACATGTTGACTTAAGCACATACATGTGTTCATGTGAATGTTGAATTGGCTGGTTCCTTGTTGGCAATGGGGACTGTCTTCTGTGTCTAAGAAATTTGAGAAGAAAAACATGTAGACTAAAAAGAGCCTGAATTCAGAACTCACTTTGTGTGTCCAAGAAGCTGATTTAAACTGCCGGATAAGTGTGAGCTATTGGTATAACAGCTGCAAGGGAGGGGAGAAGAAACAACAAAAGTCCTATCATTCGAGGTCAATGCTGCATTCACATTGCCTCCCTCCAAGACTTAAATTTCGCCAGTCTCCCCAATTTCTCGGATAACTACTTGAAAGATTACTATCCTGATTATTTGGATGAAGTCATTGGGAGCTACCAATCGGCAGTACGTTCTGCAATACGACCAGGAGGTGGCAGCAAGATACTACATTAACATGCAATTGAATGAATTGCAAATACACGAGTCCTCTAAAAAGTGTGTTTCTGGGCTCCGGGCTTATTTTTAGGTCTATTACAGTTAGCCATTTTAATTTATGTGTTGCTAATAAAGTGGAGTGCCTAATTTCATTCCAAGTCCATGCCACATAATATGCACGTATGTCACTCGCACATTTTCACTGTTGATCTGTTACTTGTTGATCGCTCTTCTTCCTAGCAATAGCTGGCAAGATGCTTAACATATCCGTTTTAATTTTACTCCCACAAATGGGTGGCCTTTATGTTTGTTGTGAGTTGTTCATCAGAATAATGTGCAGCAAAGAAAAAGGCTTATAAGCACGTGATAATAGGCATTAGAGACCGAGAGAGGGCAGCCGTGTACCAAGCAGTGATCAAAATACCCTTCTTGCCAGTAGAATCGATGTCTTCTGCTCTAAATAAGTAACATTTTATTAGCATTACATGCCACAGAAATTTGTGCTGCACATATATCGATAATGGAGCAATTTATCTGAAGTTTGGAGGCAAAATCTCTTAGCTCTTTGACTGCCAGAGAGAGCAAGTGGTTGCATGCAGCCTGCCTCTCAAGATGTTTCCTCGCTTCCAAAAAATGCCGAACATGGTCCATTGATGCGCGAGTTCGAAAGAAATGTCTGAAGTCCAGGCTTCCTCCAGAGGTCAAGAAAATGTCTAGACTAATAAAATTGTGTAAGGGATCCAGGATGTGACACAACCTTAACAAAGTCATTTGAAATCATTTGACAGTAAATTTCCCTGCAAGTTCCTAGCCTAAAGCATGGAGAATCCTTTGCTTCCTAACAGTCTTCTTCCAGACAATCCAGATTCGCAAATGCTAACTATAAGCTGGGTCTTGATGCGGCCTGATGGCCTCCTAAAGGCGATTTGAGAGCCTGACAGAGACCCCTGCGGCGGCGAAGGCTCCCATCAAGAACTTGACATTGAATGTATCGTGTCATACAGATGGTAACTCAGAGGAGTGAGAGCTGCCATTTACAGCACCGATGACAACAGCAGCCGAGATCAGTGGGATTTTAAGATTACATTAATTTGACTGGCACCTAGCAATTTAGTTCACATTGTTTGTGACAAGGTGTCACTCTGGCATTTGTCTGAGAATGAATGATAGAGTTTCCAAAGCGTGCAGCGTCCCCTTTTTAGGGGGAGGTCGGAAGGGGGGGGACCTACCATACGTATCAGCGCAGAGGCTTTGAAGGCCGCTGGAAAAAAATGTGTGAGAAAAGGTTCTGCTGAACATGCTCAAGTCCATAGTCTGTCTCATGCTGGCAATGACAGTGAGAAAATACCATCCCCCACCCCTTTGTCACTAATGGATGGCATGCCCTGTCCAAGCCTCCCGTCCATGAGCATCGTTTGTAAGCATTTGCACTCTGAACTGCCTTGCTGTGGGAGCCCGGTGCCATCCTAGCTTTGTGGTTTTCCTCAGGTGAGTCAATATACATTTGCTATGTGCAGCTACCGGGAGAAAAAGGCTGAACCTCAAGAGCTGCTGCAGCTTGACGGATACACGGTGGACTACACTGACCCCCAGCCAGGTACGAGGTACCACGGCCGGCTTCTGCTCACCGCTAGAGCTTGGCACCTTTGTGGGGGGCGGTCGGGGTCCGAGCCTGGAAGCGCTTGTTCTGTCTTTGCAGCTGAAGGGGGACCCAGTTCCTGATGTGTTTGCACTGATGCTGTCCTTGCAAAACTTGCAAGCCACGTGGCCCAGAAATAGATTTGGGGGAAACGGACTGAACGATGAAATAATTAGAAAAAAATAATGGCACTTAGGTTGGCTTTTACCCATGAGCCGGGGTGAGTCAGCACCCGGCTTCCACGAAAAGTCAACAGGAACTGTGCTTCTCTTGAGCCAAAATCCTGACCCAAGTTTTCACTTCATTTCCTCAATCCCCCCCACCTATGCTCACTTCTTGCTATAACTAAGCAAAACCTATATGACCTTCATGTCATTTTTACCTGGATTAAAGTCCCAGTGGATGGCACAGAAAGCAAGCCAGGGCACCCTTCCTTACATTCGTTGGTGGGCACAGGAGTCCACATGCAGATCACCTTCGCTGTGCAATTGCACCTCACTGCTTTGATTTCACTGGGGCTATTCTGAGTGCCAGGATCAGGCCCTCAGGCGAGTTGCAGTACTGCATCCCCCCTGAAGCAGAGCTGGGATGTATTGCTTTGACTGGTCTGCTCAGCTTTTGAAGGAGGGCCATGGCAGGCTAAGGGCAAAATCCCAGCCCTGTGGATTCAGTGGTAGAAGTCCTCGGGACTTCATGGGACCAGGATTTCCCCTGAGAGATGATCATGCACATAGGAGTATGGGTAGGGGCAATTCCCTTCCTGACCAGGCAGCAGCAATGTGCAGCTAAGAGCCTGTTTGCTGCTGCTCTAGATATGCCGTGATGTGGCGGAGATGAGAATCAGGGGCAAAGACAGCAACACGCGCTCACTCGTGGGAAAAGAGAGATGAGGAAGGCCCTGCTGAGTCTCACCCCAGGGAGTCCTTGGCATTTTCGGGAGAGCAATATTAGCGACAGAACAATTAACGAGAGTGGTGCCGGAGAAGGGACTGCACCATTTGGCCTGAACAGCTTGCTTTCTCTGTGAGATTTGGGGTGAGAATAAGGGGCTTGACTGGTACACCAAACTGACACCCAGCTTCTTTACAACTGTGGGGCCAAAAAAATAACCTCACGCACCGTTAATGAGTGATGATCGAATCGTATGAATTGTTCCCTTTGACCCCCTCCCCCCACCATCGCACGAGCTCATCCTGCATTGGCATAGCTGAGAGCCAAATTCGTGCCTTACCGAGGCCCAAGGGTAACCACAGCCTGTGGTGTTACCTATAGATATAGTGGATACATCCATAGGCAACGCGTCCAGGACTGGACATCTGGAAGATGGCCTTTAGGTCACCTGGCTGGGTGCGGGACTCGCTGCGCACCCCTGTGATGTAAGGGTCACCCTAGATGCTCCTTTCTAGCTTTAAGCCATATGAAGACATACCACCCCCCGCCCTTTTTTTTTTTTTAAAGCGTCTTCTCTTTCCTGCCAGGCTTGGAGGGTGGCCGAGCATTTTTCAATGCCGTGAAGGAAGGCGACACGGTGATCTTTGCCAGCGATGATGAGCAGGACCGCATCCTCTGGGTCCAGGCCATGTACCGGGCCACCGGCCAATCCCACAAACCAGTGCCACCCACCCAGGTCCAGAAGCTTAATGCCAAGGGAGGAAACGTGCCCCAGCTGGACGCGCCGATCTCACAATTCTGTAAGTAGACCCGTTCTCCTACCAGCAGCCGTCTCTGATGGAAAGATTTTCTCCACTGATGTGAATAGAGTCTCAGAAACAAAAGTTTAACTTTTTTACAAATACTTCATTCTTTTTATCCTTGCTAAGCCTCTTTTACATCAGTGGTTTCAGGCTATGTTTTATACACAGTTGAACCCCAGAGGCGAATGTCTTGGGGAAATTGCTGGTATTGAATAAGATGCAATACTTGATGGAAGAGAGAGATTCTGGGTGGTAAATTTTCAACAGGGCAAAGGCCCGGCCTTGCAGGAGCTTGAGGTTCAAGTGCCGGGATTTACTTATGCAATTCAGCTGCGTATTTAAAGAGGCAGGTAGAAATGTCTAAAGTACAAAACACGATCACTAAAGGTGGTCAGTCCCCTGAAGAAAATCTAAATGGCAGGAAAGCACATCGTCATTTTAACAGGTTGCCTCCTAGACCAGTCAGATGTGAATTTTCAGCAATTCATCTTTCAATTCTTGATTGCTCTGCATATGCTGTGCATCTGTATGGAGTGAGCTGCATTTTATCTGTAGCCTGAGTCCTGTCATCTGGTAAGTCATGGCTTCAATTTTAAAACAGACAAACAACAAAAAAAAGCCCATCATTTAAACATAAGAAGCCAACACAGGTAGGAAAATGAGGGAAGGACCACCTCGTCTTCTCTAGGGTATTGTAATGTCACGTATTTCTTCATTCTAGAGCTTGTCTATCCCTAACTTTGACTAGGGTCAGTCACATACAGCAAGAAGAGAATAAAGCCTTTAAGTAAAATAAGAAAAAGAAAATAAATGTATTTAGGAAATTCCTCGAATGAAATCAACTTGAAATTGGAGAGGAGGAACTAAAATACTAGCTATGTAATTGCAGTCAGTTCTGAATGTTTAGGGGTCAGTCAGCAACTTGGAAGAAAATTTGTCCCATGACATGAAATGTGCTGTGATGAACAGTGTCCTTCACCTGCTTGTGAATAGGTTCAGCATTTTTTACATCTCATCTACCTTATGCAAGTTGAATCCCTATTGTCTAATAGGTGTTGGCCTGAGGGTTAAGTGACTGGGGCCTAATGAGACAGGCAGGAAGGGAAGTGTAGGACCCGGCCAAATAAAGAATATTACTAAGCGCAGGGTTTCACAGGGCACAGTTTCTATTTCAGTAAGTCTGGTTCATGCTGACCAGGGCTCGGTGGTCTCCCCGCACTACAGGTGCCCATTTGTAGTGCAAGAACATTGTGCTTCAGGGGCATTTTTTTTCAAGCTGGGTGCCACCAGCACCTGCTTGCTATGGCTTCTTGATGCAGGGCTTGGTACTAGCGTGGTGTACTTCAGAGCAGCCTCTGAGCTGCAGGAAATGAGGGTAGTGGGCAGCATCCCTTGAGCAGCTCTGTGCCAGCAAGCATCAGCACCCTGGGTTCACCCTGACCCACCTCAGCATCCCTCTGAGTCAGGGGATGATAGCTGAATGCCTGTCAAGGAGTCCTGCAGGCCACGAGTTCCCTCCCCTGGGTACGTCTAGGTGTTTTTAGAGTCTAAAACTCACCTGTCCGTAAAAGTTGTGTATGTGGCACCATCATCAAGGGCAGTTACAACACAGCATGAGCCAACAGCAGCCTAGGGATGCCGCTCTGAAAGGGCATCATCGCTCGTAACTCTGCTTCTTGGCAGTGTGGTCCCAGGACCAGGGGTGGGTAAGTGACACCGCACTCACTGCAGAGCAAGAAGAGAGAGGGACGGCGGGTTGCCCTTGCCCTACAAATGAGCAGCAGGGGACACGAACATGCTCCCTTTGAGGCTTGTGCTAGTCACCTCCGTGCAGATCCGTGGTCTGGTATTTTCCCTCTCGTTCTCGAACAAGCTTCAGCTCCCTGTGCCGTGATGCAAGTACAGTCAAGAGCCACCCCCAGAGGGGCCTCTACTCTGATCAGGATCTTCTCCCATCCTCTTCAGCACCAGCTTGAGGCCTTTCTCCTCTGCCTTGGCCCCTTAACAAGGGAACCTGTGGTTCCCCTTCCTGCTGCTGGGGCTAGGAGCCCCTTCAAAGGGAGGGCTGGAAGGGATACAGAAGACCTGAGTTGCCCTCCTGCATCATCCGACTGCCCCATGGGCTTGGGGATGCCATGCATCGTAGCCTTCCCTCTGCCCTGCCCCTTCACTTTGGCTCATGGTTGTGGATATCTTTGAAGGAACCCTCTTACTCAGATCTAGGAGGAAAGGGGAAGCATGCTGTAGCTCAGATCCTCGCATTTCAGCTGCTCTGTTTGTGCCAGCAGCAAGGAGCTAGTGCTCGTGCCTAACGCTCGTTCTCGTGTCTGCAGAATAGTGCACACTCCTTGGACATTTCAAAGGGTGCTAGGCGCTCAAACATACACAGCCTAAATACATGACGATTCCTCCCAGGTGCTTGGGTTATAGATACAAATCTGCATCTCAGCTTTTACATTCAAATATATCAAGTATTGCATTTTAAAAGGGATTTGGGTTTGTTGATATATATATTTTTTTGGTTGTTCTTTTGTGTTGCCTGAAAAAAGGTAAGGAAAACTGTTAAGCAGTCTTGTGCATTTAACTATATATCCTGCACAGCTTTTTTTTTTTTAATGTTTTTTTTTCTTTTTTCTTTATTTACTTTGCTAAACAAAGGAATTGCAAGAGCTTAAATGTTACTGCAGTTTAACTAGTCATTATTTGGTTACTACTTTCATGGACAGAGTAAGCTGCTTAAAGATGGTAGAAGTGTTTTGTGTTACAAACACGCGCACACACACAAAAAGAGCCAACACTCCGGTCTTGTGATATAGCTGTCTGCTAAACAGAAACTTGAGAACAACACGTTTTACAGTTGGGGAAACTTGGTAGTAATACTGAATTCATTTGGTTGCCACCTAATTTGATTTAGCAAATATAAACTTTATGCAGTACTCGACTTCACATCTTCTAGCTGGTTAGCAACACTTGGCTTGGAAACAGGCAGCTCTAAACAAGGGTGGAGTGTATTTAAATGCAATTTAAATACTGAAAAAAAAATAGATCCTGCTATTCATTAATTTGTGTATGACTGTACAATCCCTTTTATGTGGGTGAAACAACACCTGTTAGATTGAAAACTTCTGCTTATTTGTTGTTTTGCTACAATTTAAAAGGAAAAAAATATCTATTAACACAAAGCGATACTTTTTTCTCAAATATTTGCCTTATAAAAGCAAAACCCAAAGCCATTCATGTTTACTATTGAAATGATGCACAGTACTGGAGTTAATAATGCTGCCAAGATATATTACACCCTTTGGCAATATATTAAGCTTCATAAAAGTGGCCACTTGTCTGAGAGTACCAATCTTTGTCCGTTCTGTGTTAGTGGTACATTAAACAAAAAACCCCCACATGCTCAGCTTTCATTTTTGTTTTTTAACCCTTTTTTTTTTTAAACATTAAAGATTGGTCAGTAATTGTTTTACATATCACTTGTTATTATATTTCATTTTTAATGTCTGTTTATATTTAATAACTGTTATCACATCATATGCAAAGAGTTTGCTGTTTTTGAGAACTGTAATTATTTGTTCCACCATAAGAAATGGCGAGGTTTATTGAGCTTCATAAGAAATGATCAGCCGTAAGTGTTGTTTTCGGTTCTGTTTTGTTTTATTTTAAGTTTCTTTTTCATTCTTTGCTTGAACCCGAGTATTGTAGCTGCTAGGTTAGGGTTCCTGTCTGCTTTCCTGAGCCTTGTTGCTAGTCTTTATGTTATTCTGGTTTGTTCCTTCTTACCCTGCTAACTTCTAGCTGGACTCAAGGGTAAGTGCTTCCCTGTAGCTAGCACAGCTCAGATAATCAGACTAGATTATCTGACATATGCAATGTGCTTTTTTTTTTCTCTTAAATCTTTCTCATGTTTAGATTTTTGTAGTAAAAACTTTCCATGTTATTTTCCTGAATTTAGATTTGAAATGTAAATTTCCATACTGAAATTAGGATGCATGTGATGTTTGCATAATTGCCTTCTCTCCCTGGCTTTCACATTGGCATCAAGTGATCCTCTTAGTAAAGCCAATCATTAACATTCCTATTTTTTTCATTCCAAGATGTAAATATTAATTAGCATCACAATAAAACTGTAAATAATACCTTTTCTTTGTTTGTTTCATGGAATTTACATCTAGTTGACTGCTTAATGCCTGAAAACAGATCATTTTGCACTCTGACAATATGGGGGGGGTTGTTCCAACGATTAGCATGGTGCAGTGCATTGGCAGTGTGGCTTTAACCCTGGAGACCTCAAAGAATAGAAAGGTAGGGTAGGAAACCTGAAGAAATCTAACTGAGAAAGACAAGCTACAGTACTTGTAAGCAGCACAAAAATTAGAAAGTAAAAAAAAAAGACTACCACATGCAAGCGTGAGATCTCTAGATCTGACAGTTTCCTATCATGTAAACCCAATAAGGGACTCTATCAAAAACTGTAGCTGTTTTATAATATGTATATGTATATGCATATGTATATGTATATCATTTCTACCAGGCAGTCAAGGCTATCCACTATGAGTTAAAATAATTCAGTCCCAGTAGGGTTTCTTCCTATTCCAAAAACTAATGCAAACAAATGTTTAGCATGTGGTCTCAAATGTCCTCCTTTCTAACCAAGAAATGTATTTTAAATATACTAAATTAATCCAACCATTATAGGAACTTTCTAATCTCCATTGGTACTTTTCTCATAAAGCTACCTATTTAAACAAACAAACAACAACAACAAAAAAACTAAAAAGATGCAATCGTAACCTTATAGCATAAAAAACTTTTTCCTCAGATATTTGTTCAGTTTCAGATAAAATTGACACTGTACTAATTCTTTATTTGTGTTTAAAAAGCTGTTCCTCAAACACATGGTGAGTGCATACTTTACTTAAGAGGGGAGTAGAAGCTGTTGGTCATGAGAGCTGGCAAATATGTATTTGGAGTATTCTGAATGCAATTATGAGAAGGAGCAGGTGGCATCATCCCTCCTGACCATTAAACAATACTCCTTTCTTTTTCATTCCTTTTCTTCTTTTATTTCTTTGCATAAGTGTACCCCTGGGTAGCCGGCAGAATTTCTTCACCCCTTCTTAGCAGAGAGATTCTTTTTTTTTTTCCCTTTTCCTTTTTTATTTTTCAAGTTTTTGGATGTCTGACGAGGATTCTGATCAGACTTGCCACAAATTGTGAACTTGGTGGAAATTCAGGGTTTCCCCCCTTTTTAGAGAGAGAAAGAATGAATGAATTCAGGTCTGACAGCATTACATGTATTTGCACTAGAATGCTTTGTTATCCTATTAGATAATTTTCATAGTTGTGTGCTTTAATTGCTTTATTTATATTTACACACACATATATATATATCTTTCCACATATATATCATGAGAACACTGCTATGTCTTCTGTATTGTCAACTTGCAGATGCTCCATTCCAGGAATGCAATGTTAAAATATGAAATCAATTCTCACATAACTTGCATGAATTTAAAACACACTGTAAATCACCGTTTTTGGACTTTAAAAAGCATTTAACAGTGGCTTTTTAAATTCAGTTTTCTACATGTCTGCAATCAATTCAGAGCATTTAAAAAACTATTAAAATTACATGCCATAAAACTATGCTTATCCGATAAAGAGCCATTCCCTAAAATCTACTTTTAAGTTACCGTATCGACCGCCTGGTTTGATCACAGATTATAAAATATTATTCACTAACTCCTGACATGGAACAACTTAGATTTCATTTCAAGGCATAGTGTATTTAGTGATTTACAGTAAAATGCATTTTTGATTCTTTGAACCTTAAAATGAAGTCAAAAAATGTTTGCATATGCAGTAAGGGGGAAATAAAATAAAGAACCAAAAAAGCATGTTAGTATATCCTCAGTAGTGACATTCACTGAAATAAAACTAAAAGCCTTCTTCTATAGCTTTTGGCATGTGGGCAGCTACACTCAGTCTCTTGAGTAGGCATTTGAGTAGTGGGTTAGGTGAGTAAAAAAAGCTACTTGTTTCTACAGAGGGCTATAACCATGAAAAATAGGAGATATCAATTGGATTGACTTTCGCTCTGGCAAACGTTACGGTATATCTTACGCTGAAAGGAAAAGACTTGGTAACAGTCACACAATTAGCACTGCCAGCTATTCAGAAATAAACAACAAGATGGTATTTTAAGTCCTATTCTTTTTTTCTTTTCTTTTTTTTTTTTTCAACTAGGACACTAGCCATATGTAATAGCGTTTCCAGTTGTACAAACTCAGGTTCAATCCAGTTTCTAGGTGATTCCCTCCAGTGGTTTTGAACAAGTTGCCCTCCTAAGCGTATCTGTTAGTTCTGCTTAGTCTATAAGACCATGAAGAAACTTAGCTGCTCCTCCAAGAACACAGTCAACTGTACGGCATAACGCAACGGGTGTTGAGTAGCCTCCAGTTGTCCTGATCCTCTCTCCCACTGCTGTGCGTAGCTGAAGAAGAGTGAAGTTCCTGAAAAACTTAGCACAGTAGTCTGACCACACCAATCAAGACTCCTCTAGAAATATCTGTAAATGAATAGCTGCCATCAATCATTGTCATTCCTTTATTTCACGTCTCCTGATGAGGTTGACTAGTGTCATTGTTTGTTACCGTCCAAACCACATCTTCATTCTTGTAACGTCAAGCAGATATGACAAGCACGCATTTTCCAGATGAGTAAGATACAAAGTCACCTTTTAATTTACAGTTATTTTTTTTTATATAGATATATCTATCTATATAAACAAATGTGTTGGAAAATGTAAAAGCTGCTCAGTTGCCTTTGGTACTAAAACACAATCGCTCGCTGCAGAAAATAAATAATTTGGAGTGAAAAATTCTTAAGATAAAATGGCTGCCCAGAGCCTTTTATAACAAGAATTCTTTTATGGAGCTTGTTTCCTTGTCGTTAACTTCACCCATCTCGTAAAAATCTGCCAAAAATCTTGCAAAAGAAACATGGGGAGGGATGGTTGGGGGGGATACACAAATAGCAAGAAAGGGATGTTTGACCTTTTTGTCTGTTGCTTTCGGTTGACAGTAGAAAATAACAGAAGGACTGCCCTGATAGAATAAAGTGGCAGGGTGTTTCTTCATCCTTGTTTTATTTCTTTTTTTTTAAGCTCTGTCAGAGTGACACTGGCAGATTTTAAGATTCTGACTTCAAACATATATACAAAATGTGTCTGGCAGAAGATCACAGTAGGGCGAGTTAATGCCAACAGGATAAACCTGACAGAGCTTTTCTTTTCTTTTCCTGTCTTTTTTTTTTTTTTAATGCTAGGAATGAATAAAATAAAAAATGGAATTAAAAAAGAAGCATAAGGAAAGGCAACGATATCAACTGCAAAGTTGAGTACAAGAGGCTGTTGCCTCTGATTGTGAAGAACGATAGCTCGCACAGTTGGTACTGCCGGTATAACTTTGCTTGCAGGCTCTCTTCTTAGACCACCACCTTGCTTCCTTTAAAGCTAAATCTGCGTGCAGCGATGGTCCAAGATGTAAGACAACTTTTCTAGGCCTGTAGCATAATTTTGTCTTGGGCCTTGAATACAGAAGTGCCAACTAACTTGGCACAAGCACCTTGGAAAGGGATTGTAAATAACTAGAGGATCACATCATTTTCTCTCTTTAGTGTTATATTATTATTACTTATTGTTCCTATTATTGACTGTTATGAGAACAGCTCAGGGTCACAAGAATTTGTCTGACTTAAATGCCTGATTTAAAGTGTCTGCAAATAATCGGTACAGTTTGAGTATAAGTAGATGCCAGTTCCTTTATTTTTTATTTTGCCTAAAATCACATTCAGGCTGCACAAACCCTTCTGAGCGATGACTGTCTGTCTGTATCTGAACCCGTTGTTTTACCTGCAGGGGTAGTCATTATTTTAAAATGTTGAATGCTTGTATCAGGTGGGTGGGGTGATGTTTTTAGTGTGATGATGTGCTTTTTTTTCTAGGGAGAGAGATGTTTTTAGCATAATTGAGTTGAATTAGAGCTTTAAAAATAATTCATTTAACAGAAAATAATAATGAAGAAGGAAAGAAATTGCAAGCTGCATGGTGCATTTAAGAAATAATAATGAACAAGAAAAGAAATTGCAAGTTGCATGGTGCATTTATTTTGTAAGGCCTCAATGAGGGAATGCAAGTCTAAAGGAGGGCCATCGTTATTTTTTTTTTCACATAGGCTGGGTGTCCCGGAAAATTTTGAGCCATCAGACCAGGACAGTATTTTAATCTGAAATGAAGTGTGTGTATAACATTCAGCCAAATCACTCTTCAGTGGCATCTCCACTTTGAATCATGCTTAATTTTTAGATCTAGCAGAGCGATTTGAACACATCCAATCCTGCCTACACAAAACAACTCCCGAACGCAGTCGGAGTCTCATGCTGCAGTGTTGAGCCGTGATGAGGACTGCTATCGGGAGTCTTGCTTTCTGTGTCAGACAGTCGCGCTCTAAATAACTCGAATGAGCCAAAGACATGCAAATAACCCTTCTTGGGAATGCATCTTGGTCAGCCAAGCTCATCAGATACCTTGTATGATATCTGTCTCTTCACACGGTTGCTCTAAGCCAGCCAGGCTCAGAGAGGACTCCAGGGAGGCGCCCAGCTGGGCTGTAGGTCAGACACTGCTTTGCAAAGACAACTAAGATAAAACTGTTTTAGGTTTAAATCTTCCCCGGTGCAGCGGACTTTGACACGGGTCCGTTCACGCCATAACTCGGTGTGCGAGTTTTGAGCCCATCTGTGCTAGGAGGAAGATGGTCTGTATGCTCATCTTTGAGCAGAGGGCTTAAAAATCATGAGGCAGGTCTTCAGCTCTACCGAAGCCAGGGATGCTCCGACAATTTACATCAGGCGAAGATCTGCCTGGTGTCCATCTGGCGAAGGGAAATTGAAATGTATCCCAGATCAGTGTGAAAGAGGGGAAAGCAATGCACATTTATAAGAAAGGGTGTTAATTTGCAAGAGAGGTTCCTAGAAGATCCAGTTAAAGAGGTTCAACCAACAAAGAGAAAGGAAGCCCTTCAAACTTGTGGCTGGTTTGCTCAGGGCTAAGAGTCTCCTTTACCGAGCCACAGGATTGACAATGCACCATGGCTCCTAATTGAAAAGTAATAAAACATCTAAGGAGAACTGGCAAATGAAGGCCCGCAGCCAATTTGTCAGCTTGCAGTCGACTCAGAGGAATTTGAGAGCAACAATCTGACTATTAAAAAAAAAATAGCCTGGTATCTCTGTTAAAGCCATTTGATGGGCAGAATTGAAAACAGTGTCTACAAAACCTTTGATTGCGTATTCATATTAATCAAATTGATCTCGGCCCAGAGGGACAGAGACGATGGGGCATAATCTGTCAAAGGAGATAGAAACCAGCCTGGCGGCGTGTTGGTCATGTGCTGCGATGAGGGACCTGAGGTTGGGATGGACGTTAGATCCTGCGCCTGAGGCTGGCGGGGACAAAACGTGTCACGGAGGTGATATCCTAATTCTCCATGTTGGGCAGCCGGCGCTGCACCTCGCAGCCAGCACACACGCTGGCTAATCCGTTGGCAGCTTTGACTGTAGATGGAGCTGCTTTTTCACTCTCAGGGTTGGATGTACGGAGTAATACTGAGGGGGGGAAACAATTGGGTGCAAAGTAACAGGCAGAGACAGAGCAAACGGGGATCAGCAGGTTAAACACCAGAAAGGAAGAAAAATCCCACCCCCACAAACTGCAGGACGTATTCTGAACCTCAGGGTCTAATCACCAGATTGCTGATAAAAACAAGCATGACCAGGCCTGCTGAATTAAGTACTGCTTGCAGTTAATTGAAATGTTGCATGTGTCCTATGTGTCTGTGTTGTGATTCTGATAGGTAGGGATAAGTGCATAAAATTAATCCTACAAGTCACTGAAAAAGCCAGAAACGACCTCCTAGAAGAAGGGAGAATATCTGCATCCAGGCAGCTGGTAAAAATACGCTGTCTTTCAGAAGTTTAAGATTAAATAGTTAAGGAAACTTCAATCACACAGCGTAGTGGATTGTGTCCATTTAAAGCTCCCTTGCCTGTTTCGGTTTGGTGTGTGTTTGTTTGTTTGTTTAAGTGTAGCATTTTCCGTCCCTCCAGGAACGGGCTGCTTTGCTTTAAAAACAAATATACCTACGACTTTATTCCTGAGGAACACTACATTTTAATGCGTTGTGGTTTTGTCCCCTTTGAGTCTCCCTAATTGTTTCAAGGCTATACAGTTCCCCTAGGAGGTTGTAAACAGAGAGAGGATTTAAATCCTGTTCTGTTTGTTAAGGATTTGGCAAGAGCCTGCATAGTAGGAAACTGAGTAAATGCAAAAAAAAAGAGTGAAAAGTGTCTTTTAATTCCATCGTTGTCCATTGGACAAAGCCGGCGCCCAGGGGGTCCCTGCGTGGCCACACCCAGATGAAATTGTCTGTTTTGTTTCCTTTGGTGAATTTGCTATATTTTTAGTTATACATGTTGAGATTAATTCGTTAGCCCCTAGGAGTCTGTGCCTGCAAACGTCACCCAAAGCAGGGAAGTGTGAATACATCGAGGCTATTAATTCACAAAAAAAAACAAAAAAACCCACGGAGATCATAATCATAGCGGAGTAAATTCTGTCTGTCTGTCAAGATGACTAACAGAATCCGCACGCTATCAGGTTACTTTCTCAGTGACAACAAACTACATCTCAATTTAACTTATCAGCAATGCTTAAATGAGCATCTTTTTTTTTATTATTTCTTTGAGGTAGCATTTAAAAGCTCTTGTTTTAAAAAAAAAAAAAAAAATCGGAGATGGGGAGACAAATATTGGCATTGTGGTCCAAAAAGAATATAAATGGTTTTATACCTAGGAAACTTAGTCAATTTAGAGAAAAATGCTACTGACATAATTGCATTAGAATGGCAGAATCTATTATAATTAATTACAAATAACTAAATAGGAGCTAATTTACTTTTGGAAGCCAAAAATCTTTTAGCTTCTAGTGTACTTGTAAGATGCAGAATAAGTTATTGGTTTTGTGTTCTGTTTTTAAGTACAGAATAAATGCACTATAATGAGCAGTTGACGAGATGTTAATTCTAAAATCTTTTGCCTAAATGCAATAAGATAGTGATTAAGTGATGCAAGTTGACAATGGGAGGTAAAGAATATATTGTTTCATAGCCATGGGAAATAAAAGTTTAATGGCATTAGAAGATAATATTTAGCTTTCATGCTTCATATTGTATATTGGTTGGGGGGGCGGGTTCTGTTTTGCATGTCAAATAAAATGTGCTATATTTCTCTAAATGGTGTCTTTCTCTATATGTATAAATGAACAGATGCAGATAGAGCTCAAAAGCATGGCATGGATGAATTTATCTCTTCCAACCCCTGTAACTTTGACCACGCTTCACTCTTTGAGATGGTTCAGCGCCTCACTTTGGACCACAGACTTAATGATTCCTATTCTTGTCTGGCAAGTATATTCTTTGGTCTATAGCGATATTAAAGTCAGAGCTCATGCAACCCACTCCCTTGCTGACAAAGGAGTGACCACTGCTTACACCAGATGTAAATTTGGCCTGGAGGGCTCTGTTTGTAAGACACTATGTACGGTGACCTTCCTGTTGTATTGGTGCAGTAACAATGCCGTGTTTGTCCTTTGCATTTGCCTTTTTTGCAGTGCTCGTTCCCTGCAAAGACAAACATGTGCAGGGGAAATGTTGCAAACAGCAGTAATAACATTTTGCATTTTCCAGTGCTGCCTTGCAGAGTTGTGGGACTGAAAGACCAGGGGCGACGAACCTGCCCGGTTCCCCCACCTGCCACAGCGGTGTCATGCCAAGAAGGGATGTGGCCTAGAGATGGTCTAGGCTTGTAAGCCGGGGTCCCACAGAGCTGACCGCTGGGGCAAGGTGAAGTTAGCAGATGTTCAGCCAGTGACGAGCAGCATAATCCAGACTCAGTCCTGTTGACTAAGTCGCAATGACTTTCCCATGCAGGAGATGCAGGGCCCAGGCCATTATCTTATAACGAAAATAATATCAAGGCATCCAGTTAGGACTTTTGTGATTTGGCTGCACAGTGCTTAATACAGTAGAAACCTGGTTCTGGATAGGTGTCCTTAGGCATCAAATAAAATGAAAGTATAAGAGGTTGTCAGTGGATTTGGGGAGATTTTGGTGAAGGCTGGGAAGCAACGTACAAGCTTTGACTTGTTGGACAGTCCTGATCTAGCTGAATAAAGTCAATGGGTGTCTTTTAGGGACTTCAGAGGGTTTCAGATCAGGCCTGAAATGAAGGTGACAGTCTAGGGAGCCCTGTTCCCCTTCAAGGCAGCCCTTGCAGGAGCCTTGCACCCTGGGGCTCTGCCCTGGTTCAGCGACGGTGACCAGGGACCTTGACCATGACCTTCAGAGCGTGCGTAGGAGCCCGGGCATGGGACCTCTGCTAGTTGCCCATCATGCACAAGGAAAGCCCAATGTGCTGAAAGTCATCACCTCCTACCAGTAGCACAGGCCCTGAAAAGGAGGAAGCAATAACTCCTCTAAGCAGCACCCAGCTGTCAGGAGGATTCAACACCCTTTTTCTTTTTCACCTGACCAGACTCTCCCTACAGCACTGCTCTTTTTATATTTTATCCATAAACCGCTTTTCTCCTTCCCGGGAATAAGTGAATGGCTAGTGGTGAAAAGAAGGGCAGTGGATTTTGAGGAGGGAGCTCTCCTGTTTTAACAAGCTATATGGAAAACCAGATAGGAAAGGACCCTCCCAGCTTCAGAGAATCAGTCCAAGGTACAGAGAGAAAGTCCTGGGAGAACAAGAGCAGCTGCCATTCACACCACCATAGCTCTTGATTAGGGGGTTTGTTGGTTAAGTTGATTAAGGGATGAGGAAGTAACACAGGACAGCCCAGACTCCTCTCTGTCCTCATAGACCTTAGTTGCTACATGTCGTTCCCTAAAGAGAACAAGCCAGCTGAGTTTGGGGGGCAACCTGTCTGCTCATCTTGGGGAAACACCAGGAGAAGGAGGAGAGCCATGCCAAGGAGGGAAGGGGGCGGGGTGGCGACCTGCTCCGGGGCAGGGCAGAGTTGGGAGAAAACTTCCCTACGTACCACACAGGGGACTTAAGTGAGTCGTATTGGCAGACTAGGTGGGGACATATATCCAACCCCCTTGGTCCTTTGGAGCGATCAGCCTCTCTTCCCTGTTGTCCTCCTCCGAGGAAGGCTGTCCAGAAGATGGTGCTGGGCTATCTCCAGCTGCATTGGGATTCAGCAGGTTTCCTTCCTCCCTCTTAGCATGGGTTTGCGCTAGGTGCAAAACTGAAATGATGCAGACCTCGAACGCTTGTTTTTCCTCCTTGGGAAGAGGATCCAGATGTTCCTGTTAAGCCTGCCAAAAGATTTTCATACCGCTGGCTGGGAGGATTTGTTAACTGGCCTGTGCAGTCTTATAGATGCGGTTTTGTGGTGGGGTCCTCTCCAGACGTTTTGTGGCAGAGCCCTTTCCAGATGTTTTCCAGCCTTTTACACTTCCCATAGAGGTCTTTTCTCCTGTGCGTCTTCTTGAGGGGGTGCACATGTTTAGGAGGAGCCTGCAGAGGAGACTATGGTGGCTGTGGTGCCCCAGCCTGATGGATGGAGAGGGATGCTCAGCTCTGCCTCCCTGCCATGGAGCCCGGATGATTCAGTCTCATTACTTTCCCACTGTCTGACTGAGACAGGCATCTGTATGAAAACAAACTGGCTGTGACTCATCTCAGATAAGGCAGAAATGATGCTTGCTGGCAGCAGAAAGCGTTCTGGGGAAAGGGCAGAGAAGTATTGTCTGCACCATTTGTTGCGTGCGTCTGCCAACCCTTCACCGGAGGCCTGGTGGTAGGGCCTTGGTCTCCTCCTGGGTTTACAGCCACTATTGAACTTCAGGGTAGAAGAGGCGACTTTCCTTTTGGGGCCAGGACGCTGCCTGAATCTTGACCCCAAAGTTGCACCCCAAAGGCGTGCTCACATTGAACTTCTGTACTCTTCTTGAGGCCAGTTTGCAGTTCATCCAGCATCCTGATACCTGAGCCCCCTGGTCTCCCCCAGTGGCTGGCTCCCCAGATTGCAGCGTGCCATTTAGTCAGAGGACAAGCTATCATGTACTTCCAGCTTACCCCAGTCTAACAAGAGGTTTCCGCACACTTGCCTCAATTCGGAGAAGTCGGCTCCGGTTTTGGAGCTGTTTCTGCTAAGCTTTCCTGAGGCTCGTGTTCAGTCAGCTACGGAAATGCCCTCATGAAATATGCCGTGCTGCATCTTCTGCCAGGCACACGTCACTTTAAGACGTCTGTCCTACCCTTTCTGAGCTGAGCGTGAAGCAATGACTTGGAGAAAAAGAGCAGCCTCTGTGGCTGCAGACGTGAGGACGTGCATGAGCTTCCATGGCCTGGAAAGCGGTGCAAATAACTCTTGTGGCCTTGGCTCCAAAGTCGTCATTCAGCCCAACCCCCCAAGTGATATCCAGGCCCCTCCGGACCGAACCAAATGGGAGTCTCCCCATTGTCTTCAGCGGGGTCAGGATTTCAGTCTGCATGGGGGCTCAGGTATGCTTCAGTACAGCCTGAAACGTGTGCACCCCGGTAGTCATGCATATGCTTAATGATTGTGTTGGGGTGTTCTTGTGCTCCTGTTCCCTGCTCTACAAAGCCCTGAGCTTGGTGGGGGGAAAAGGAGAGGAGAATAAACGATCATAGCATGTAACAAAAAGAAACGCAGACTAACAGAAGGAAACATATTCTCAGCCTGGAATGAGGGCTTGCAAAAACCAGCAAAAACGAGGAGGATAAAAAACCCTGCCAAAAAATGGACTTCTACCATGGTGCCCCTTCCCCATAGCTCGGTATCTTAATTTTGTAGCGTGCACTTTCTGGTGATCCCAGAACTGTATCTATTTCCTATATCTGTAATTTTCCCCCTCATTATTTCAATTCTTTTCTCAATCTGTCTTGGAGTTGGCCCAATAAGGATGAGCAAATCCCTTTCGATGCCTTTGAGCTCTTAATTGATATTTCTTCAACTCTTTTCAAAGCAGCTATTTTGGCATCTAGAAAAGATTTGGTGTCATCTGAGTGGTAGAAAATATATCTTAATCTTTCACAGCAGTGTTGTTTCTGAGATGTAGCATTTGGGGTAGCAGATGGGGTGGCAACGAAGTTGCCTATAGGGGCAGTGCACGCCTCAACTACTCTCCCGCCCGCTGCAGGAACTTTTCAATTAAATGATGAAAGATTTTGCAGCCGGATGCATTCCAGAGCTGCATCTTATCAGTTGTGTAGCACCCACATTTCCATGTAAATATTGATGGTTTTGCAGCGTTTTGAAAAGCATTCTGTGAGAACAGTCGTATCTGAGCTAGGGGCTTTTGCAAATGGGTGGGGTATCTTCTACACATATTGTCCCCAGAGAGTCCCCGTAGCTTCATGCTACCTCAGCTGGGGTGGCTGAGGTCACCAGGAGCATGGTGACTTCACACCTGAGGCCCGATCTCATGGGCACTAAGGCAGAAGTGCCAAAATGGCTCAAAGTTGAGCTGGATGTTAAAAGAAAGAAGTAACAAAGCCACTTCCAGGTTTATCAGTTTTGACCTTAGAGACTTTAATAGGTGGGATCCAATCTGAGTTGCTGCTCACAGAAATGAGGAATATGTGATATTTCCATTTTCAGGACTGTGGACCCTTATTTAGGTGTCTTAAGTGCATTTCTATACTTGCTAAATGTTGCGATAAAGTCGCTCCCTGTTTTGATCAGGAGAGGAACATCATCTTGGTCATGGCTGAATGTACAATATCCTCCCAAAAGCAAGGACATTGCCTCTTTGTGCTGGTGGGATATACAAATCTTTGTCTTTCCTGAAAAATAAAATAACTTTTTGATGATAGAAATTGAACACTGACCCTAATCTCCATTCTTCAGCATTTGGAATAACCTTTTCTTTTAAAGTTGGTGCTTTTCATTGGAGTTATAGCAGGTGTATATTGGGTGTTTTATGCCACATGGAGTGCATCATTTGAACTGAAAAATGCAGGCCCCAATCCCTTTGCCTTTTACCTGCCGTTCGGTTTGTAGCATGGGGTAGAGCAGCTGAGAATTTCGTCTCCAGAGCAAATAACTCTTGCGTTCAACAACCTTTATTTAAAATCAAGTCTCTTTATTTCTAAACAGGGCTGGTTCAGTCCTGGCCAGGTATTTGTGCTAGATGAGTATTGTGCACGTAATGGAGTCAGAGGCTGTCACAGACATCTCTGCTACCTCCGAGATTTACTTGAACGCGCAGAAAACGGAGCTATGATTGATCCCACCTTGCTTCACTACAGCTTTGCCTTTTGTGCATCCCATGTTCATGGCAACAGGTAAGGAATTATTCCTATTTAGCTGCTAAATGCCAGCAAGGGATGGCTTTATAAACTAGGTTTCCTTCGATAATGCACAACAGCCCCCAATTTGTTGTCATACTGGATGTTTGGCAGCAGCACTGGTGGTGGCATGATTGGTGTGTTTGTTTGTTTCTCTCCTTGTTTAAATGTAAGCAATAAAAATGTGCATTCAGATCCAGAATGATGGTATTTTAAGTTGTAACCCACAAACCTGTTACATGCAATTCTGGATACCGGAGAGGTGGGTGAAGCGCCTGTCACTGTTATACACAACACACTTGGAACTAGATCGTCTGCTATGTCGGCAGCTGTTAATAAATGAGAGGGTCCAGTGAAATGCCACAGGTCAAATGATCAGAAGCACATCAATCCCATTTACAAAAGTCACGTAGGCAATTAGGAGCTGGAGTCTCATTAGAAGTCAGTGGGACTTTGGTTCCTCAATCACATAGGCATTGTTCAAAATATCAAGCCACATCTCGCTGTTACAGAGCCAGTTTAAGTTCATACCTTGCCAATTCCATGCTCAAATACAGCAAAGCTTCTGTGATCAGGAAGTGTAGCTCTATGAAGTTTCCTTTCCTCTGTGCATTTTATTAACAGCTACAGGAGCTGTTGCAGCTTCTTACTCCAATTTTTTTTTCAATTTGCATCATTTAGCCGAAGCTATTGTGCCCTATTCTATATGTGTCACTGAGGAAGAGAGTGCCATAAAATAATTGTGTTTTTTGTAAACTCTCAGGTAAACATCCCCCTGAATTATGACATGCATTGTCTGGATTTCATATTGTGAGACTGCCATTCAATTCACAGTTGGTTTTCTACATCTTGTCATGGAGGCAGATTCTGTTTCCTTAATTTTGTTTGAGTTCTGACTTTCTTTTGCAAGTTTCTGCTTTGTGTGTTTAGTTCATTTTCATTTCTTTGTTCTTGCTTTCTTCTGTTTCTTTTACTTTTGCTGCTGACTTCACCCCCTTCCCTTCACCCTTCCCTTGAAATCATTCCCCAAAGCCAACTGCTGACTGAGTTGCTTGGTGGGTCACAGCCAAGTGCAGACAGCGAGGGGGCCAAATCTAACCCCTCTACCACTGAACTGGAGACAAAAAGGGATTCCAAAAAGGAGTCCAAAAAAAGGAAAGATTCCAAGTCCCAGCCGAATCCAGAGCCAAAAAGGTAAGTGAGAGAGCACAAGCAGTGCACAGGACTGTATTGTGTGGTATGTAGGCACCCGTCCATCCCAGAGCACACGGGGCACTTTGCATTTCCAATACTTGCATAGTTCCAGAGCTGTGCAAATCCCCATGTAATGATCCAGTTGTAAAAAGGCTCCCAGCACTTTGGGCAGCTATGCCATTGCAGTTTCTTTCCAAATGGGGGTGTGACAAATAGGCTAACTAGAAATGACCTCAACAGAAGTGAATCGGGGAAGATGCTGCCAAAACAAGAGTGCTTGTCATGACGAGGTTATTATCAGCTGTTCACTGCTCCTTAGCCCTACTTCTTCTTTACACAGAATGCATCATGGCTCTGCGTATAGAAGAGGATCCATGTTTGGAGCCTGATTCAAAACCCACTGAAATCAATGGATTTCTAATTCAGACCATAGAGCAGCCAGGAACTCTGCTGACCCTGGTGTAACAGAGCAGCGCATCTATGTCAATGGTGTGGCAGGTTAAACTAAGTGTCTATGGATAACTACCCTGCCTTGTTGGCTCTGGGAGAAGGCTGCCCTGGATTAAAACCAGCAGGCAGAAAAGCAGCAGTCTGTAAACTCGTTGTCTGCCCCACTCCCAAGGCAGCAGGACCCCAGTTTTAGATGTGTTCTCTAGGTGCTACTTGCAAGGCCAGTAATAACACAAAAAGGGCATTTCTGTGAATGCAGCAATTTTTTAAAGAATATTCACGCATCGTGAAGGGAAGGTTGGGTTTTGCTGTCACTCTCCTTCCTTTTTGCTGTAACCAAATCATTAGCAGATGTCTAATTAGAAATCAAAAGGCTGAAGGTTGTAGGTCCTGTTTGCTCACAGTTGTCTGTTCTCCCCAGGGGAAAACACACACCTTGCTATTTAATGAAAGCATTTTATTGAGAGGGGCATATGAATGTGACTTTATTTAAAACCTGGAAGTTACTCACTTCACTTGGAGGGCAACCCCCCCCCCCCCCCCCAAAACAACCAAACCCCTCTGCTGTTAGTTTAGCTTCCTCTGGAACAAGGTTGGCTGTCAGTTGAAATATGCCGTGTCGGTAATGAAGGTCGAGCGGAGAGATAATTCCATGTGGCTATCAATCCCCTATATTAGCAATAGACAGTGATGGAGCTGAGGTGGGTTGTCTGTTTGTATTGTGTTTGTGTAAGGTCAGACAGTGAGACAACAGTAGCTTGCAGTCAGTGAGAAAGTGCAGAGAGAATGTGATTCAGATGTTCAGGACAGCCCGAAGGAGAGGACTGACAGCATGACAGGCCGTCATGGAGAAGCGACTAACTAGCTGCTGTCCAAGGTCCTGCTTCATGAATACAGCCGCGGTAGCCGATCAGTGTCAGCGCAGGACGGGGACAAAACGGCCGCTGTGCAGAATACACCTCTAGCTTTGCTCTGACCTCCTTGTTGTATCATGTGCAATGGGGGGAAAAAAGCAATATTGACGATACTTGGGGTATTTGTTTGCAAGCTGGAAGTTTTTTTGTTTTTTTGTTTTTATCTGCTGCCATGGTCGTTATACTTGTGAAAGCTTCGAATGCCCACTCCAGAGGAAGATGAGGTTCTTTGGATAAATCTGATATCTTTTATTAGACCAACTCAAATATACTAACTAATAAAAGATATCAGATGTACCCAAAGAGCCTTGTCTGCCTCTGTCCTTAGACCAACACCTCTGTAACACTCCAGAGGAAGGAAGGTAAATCCTTTCCATCCCCATAACAGATTCCACTGAGTTCTGGTCATATTTTTACCCATGCCTTTAAAATACAAAAGGGGAAAAATAAAATTAAAAGTGTCATTTTTTATTATTCTAGGTTTTACATTCTGCCCGCATCTGCCTGTCTGGCATACATGCATGTCACAGTTGGAGAAACCAAGAATGTGTGTGCCCAAAGCTGCTAAAGTCTAGAGTAATTACCTATTACCACTGCTAGTTGAAGTTCGCTGAAATGAAGGAAATTGTGACCTTCTAGCGACATTATCATAGTACTTTGGAACCAGGTTTCAGTGAGCGCAAGTAAATTCTGCCAGCTTGAAAAATTTAGCCAGTTTAAAGACAGGAATTCTCCAAAACTGGTACAAATCTCTCCAACCTAAGAGTGGTTGGAAAGATATGAGTATATACTGTGTCATTCAAATCTGTAGTGATATCTGTTGATTTTAGTTCTTTTGCATGGTCCCCATTTCTGTGGCATTTGACAATATTAATCCTTTAGTATAACTGCAGTGGTCCTTTAATATAACTGTGTTCTAAAAAGATTAAAGATCACCGCAATAGGTGTAAAATGGAGTTTCATCCATTTTTAAAAGGATTATATGACATGGTTGCCTCTGATAACTGCAGGCTGGGCTCTAAGATCCGGGGGCTCCCTTCCAGTCCTGAAATATTTTTATTGTAACCTCCGTGGGTATCACAGTGCACTGATCCCTCTTCAACAGATGGGGAGCAGAGGCACGGAGTAACTGTGCCATGAGCCCATCCTTCTACCAGAAACACAATCAGTCCAACCAATAGAAAGTTAACAACCTGGTGGCAGTGCACAGTGGAGCAAGGACTGGAGCGCAGGTCTCCTGTGTCTGAAGTGCGTGTCCTAGATGCTAAACAGAATAGGTGTTTTTTTTATTTTTAAGGTGTTGTCTTGGCTGTAAGTATGGCTGTTTCTACTTGAACTGTGCAATAGCAGTAACATCTTTTTTTTTTTAAATGGTAACAGCTGGTTGAAATGGTGCTGCTTTTCTGGGTTCGGGTATATTTTTGTCCTAGTCAATTGAAAACAGAATGGAAATTTTGAATTTTTAAATATTAAGGACTGGCTGGCTTGTCTGATAGTTGGGCATTGACTTCCTCATCACTTGGACCCCACGTTGAATAGATTCTCCCCTAGTAGAGAATGGAAGTTGGTCATCGGTATCTGATAATTGTTCAGTGACCTGGACTGAGTTGGGGCTGTCTGTTTGAGCCACCAAGAGTCTGCCCAGCCAACAGTATCACAAATATTGTCCAGTTTTTGCACACTGGGGAGTCAGTGCATTCCCTGCTCTAGATTCAGTTTATTTTCAGAAACATTACATTTACTTTCAGGGAGAAAACAAAATTGGCACCCCTTGCAATTATTTAATTTGCAGGTGTAAGATCAGGAAAAATATGATTGCTTGAAAAAAAATCTCTGGACCATGCATCATTAAATATGTCTGTAATAGTTTTAGAGATTTCTTAATTATATTCTAATAAACTATTTGACTGGACTTGCTCAATGGCAAGACTTTGCAAGGGCTAGATTAAAATGGAGAAAAAAATGTTTTTGTAATTGGAAAAAAACAAAAAAACAAATTAAAATGCAATAGAAATTTCATAAACTTTTGGCCAGTTCTACATGTTCCTAATATCTCAAGATGCTCTCCTGGAGTCTAAAGTTATTCTTGGATTAATATTTCCATAATATCATGTTGATACATTTTAACAGAAAGTCATGGGTTAACAAAGCCATGCGATGTGTAGTCCAGTAGTCCTCGTTATATCACAGCTCCAAATACTAACCAGATGCACGATAGGTATGCACTCACGCTGCTGCGGACACGCTCTTGACTTCTTCACAATACAAGCTGTTATATTGGCTGAGATGATGAGCGGTGTCTGTGAGCCTCAGCTAAAGTGCTTTGCATTAACTACTGACATGCTTCGTTACAATGGGTTTAGGGTGTCAGTGTTCAGCATCCATTCGTTCCAGCCATGGTACATCAAGGATGCATATTGCACTTCTAAAGCAATGAGCCTTGAATCAGATCACAAAGCACCACAGCACGAGGTGAAATTAGAAGTGAAAATCAAGCAAAAGTTATAGCAGCAAAGCAGTTCTCTTTCTTAATGCTGCCTAGTGTCATGAATGAAGGGTAGGCACTGGGGCTATTTTTAAAATCCCACTCAGAAAAGATGGAGAGAAGAAAATCCCAAAGGAAAATCGGCTTTTTAAACAGCGTGTAGTGCATCACGTAGATTCACAAGACTCAGGCAAATCTGGCCAGTCCTTTCAAGGAAGCCGGGTGCAAGTCCCAGCAAAGCTAGCAGGGTTGCTTGCAGACCTCCCTTTTGGGGGTTAATGCCTTACCATCGTCAGTGATATTAACTGTATCCCGTGAGCTGTGCCTGGCTGTAAAAGGCAGGGAGCTGGAGAGAGCGACTGCTTTATCGTTGAGTTGTCTTTTGTTAGTTAAAATCAGTCTTTTGGCATTGATTTTTGACATGGTTTCTTTTATCAGGTCTGCTCTGCGTGTCGGTGGGTGTAGAACATGCAGAGGTTTATTCCCTGTTTGTAGAGAAGAATTTGCCCAGTGATACAGCATAGACTCGTTCAACCCAAAAGGTGTAAAAGACAATGTCTTTTCTTTTCTAAGTGACTTCAGTGTTTCAAACAGGCTAATGTCAAAGAGATTAACCCAAAGGAGCTATACTGTAGATGTATAATTGCATACAAATGCATGCTATTGCTTCATGTATTAGTCTTTGTTAAAAAATCATTTTGATATATTTGTTTTAGCAGCAAAACCAGCCCTGGAGGCATACGGGGTATAATTAGAAAAGGGCATGGTGGGGGAGGTATGGCTTATGGAATGAAGCATTGGCCTTAGGATCACAGGTCCTAATTATAATTTATAATTAACCCCGTGGTTTTTCACAAACAGTCTAAACTAAAAGCAGAAGCAAAATTTACTTTTTAAGAGAGGGAAAAATGTTTAATTTTGCAATTTCCTTTTTTACAAAATTGTTTTGAAACTTTAAAGTTCAAGGTCCAACATATAAAACTGGACATACGCAGATGACAGATAACTAAAAGTTTTCATGTTAAATATTTATAGTGAAAGCAGACATATGTGTAGGCTGTACTGTAAGCCTATGACAGAAAGTCTTTTCTAAAAAGGTGCCATTTGGGGCTTGTTTTAATATACATATTAATATCCGTTTCGCTATGTATGCCATACTTTCAGAGACAGGATGAATAGAGTATTGGTAAAAAAAGATCTGTTATCATTCAGATCTGAGGCATTCGTGGTGTTGTATGTTGACATTAATCCAAAGAGAGAGACATGGGCACCGTGTGCTGACTGCATGGATCTCTAAACATCTACATATAGGTTTTTATTTAAATCAAATACGGGTGCAATACCTCTTTCACAATTTGTCGTCTCCAATTCCTTATCGTTGTCCAGACCGCTATAACATACTTGCCCTCTGTGTGTGCACGTTCATTTTCTATCGTTGCGTGGTAGCTAGACATAACTGCAGAAATTTTACTAGCTGCAGAAAGCTGTGATTCTATATGTAAAATAAATATCAAATTTAAAGTTGACAGGAAACCTTTGTTGAATAAAAATAACTAGTACCAGCTGGAAAAATAAATTAATTTATGAGGCTTGACCTTCTCTTGAGGATGCCTTTACAAACCATCAGCTGTGTATTGGAATTGTCTAGGACACAAATGAGTATGAAATTATAGCAAGGCTAGCTTATATAACCTTTCTTGCCCTTTGCCGAAAGAAAAATAAATATGCTTCCTCCAAATGATTCAGTTTTTAAGATGCATTTGACTTTAATGATTTGTGTTTAATTAGGTTTTAAAAAATCAAGTTAATAAATTGAGTGCAAGGCTTTTGGTGCTGTTTATATAGTTCTATCTATATCCCTGCATTTGTCACTAATTAATGAGTTCCTAATGCTTCAGCTTCTGGGGAGATGAGCAACAAAAATTAACATAACTAGTAAATCTGAAGATGTGCAGCTGGGTGATAGTATTTGAAATTTGACAAAAACATTGCAAGTATTATTATTTGTGACATGGCTCAAGATGGGAGATTGTGAGGAGAGTAAAGATGACAGAACTGGTGCTAACCACTGTGACAACAACTTGAAAAGCAGCCGACATGACATCTTTCCTATCATGCTGCCGAAAATGTCAACTTTGTGAAGGACAGTGAGAAAATGGTTTGCCGAAAATTTGAAAGGTAGATTCAAGAGATGCTCATCATGTCAGATGTAATATAGTCCACAGCTGTTTGAGAAAGGAAGTCCTTGCAGTTGTGATGGCTCGCAGTTGGCAGGCCCTTCCAGACATCCGTGCCGCTCCAAAAATGGCTACAGTTGACCTGTAGATTGTCTCAAGTTTGCAGCAGCATGATATACAGGAGCGAGTGGTAGTTTATAGCATGCCATTCTGCAGCGCAAGGCACTGTGCAGAAGGAAACCTTGCGCTTGGGTTAAAATGCTTGGGTTGGCACCCTGGCTTCCAAAAAGGCATGACAAAAATGCAAGGCCTAATATTTTAGTGCAAACAAAGTGTGGTGGATGCTATTTTTAAAAAGGCTTTCTCTTCTTGCAGCTAGGTGGGTAGGTTTGTATCTCAATGCAGTCGGTTAAGGCATTATATCTTAATCTGGATAAGCTCAAGGATATTAACTCTGAACTAGAAAAGCACAGGGCTGCTCGCAGACCCATCTGGAGTTTTCAGTTGGGCCATCCTTTCAAATGAAAACTGCCAAAGCACAGAAAATGCAGCCTGCTACCTCAAACTTGCAGGATGCTGCTGTGCCAGGGCATTGCAAGAGGCTGGAATCGGTGCTAAATGGCCTGATGCATCCACATTCAAGCCCGCTGTAGTCAGTGGAAAGCCTTCCTTTGCATGCATGAGTTTTGGATTGACCTGGGCAAATGCCATGGGCCCAGATCTGCTCCCTCTGAAGTCAGTAGAAAATGGGCTGGAGTGCTGAAAGCCATGCCCTCTGCAGGCAGACAGCCATATTGTTTAAATAAACTTTATAATTGAAGAATAAAACTAGATTTGAACCAAAAGATTTTTTTTGGACATTTTAAAAAAGAAAGGGTCCTACCTAGTTGAGCTGGCTCTTGGCATACGTGCCAGTCCCATCACCTGTAGTGGGCTTGAATTTTGTCAAACATTTTGAGAAAGAGCCCTACCTAGTTGAGCTGGCTCTTGCCACACGTGCCACTGCTTGGAAAACAAGCCTGCATTTAGGCTCACCTGACATCTTGCATGACCTTTAAGTAAATCTCTGTCACTTGAGGGTTTATTGACCCAACCTGCAGTCACTACACTTCCTCAACTTTTCCAGCCCGCTAGAAAATGGTGGCAAGTGCTTTCAGCCTCATTTTCTGCTGTTCCTACCATAACGATTTCCCGGGAGCTGTTGAGAACATTGGAGTGGCCAAAAGTCAAAGGAGGGCTTGAAACTGCCCTTTTGCTAGGCAGCGTTCAGCAAGGAGCATCTTGAAAAACATGCCGCTCCCGTTGCAAGCAAACTGGATTCCCCCAGGTGCCCAGAAGGGCTCCCGTGCATACCTGAGGGCCGGCGCGTGCACGCAGCCTGCATGCTAACCACGGGGAAGTCAAAATGCACGGAGCATCTTCAGCTGCTATTTTTTAAATTCCAGATCTAATTAGTTTCTCATGGCTTTCCTGCTTCTTCAGAATAACTAGACCTAATTAGGTACTAATGAGACCAAATTTATATTTCCAAAATTATTTAAAAAAAAAAAAATCTGTTCCCCAGCTGAGATGATATTGCCTAAATTCAACTTAAATTCATTTTTATTTGCAGCTGACATAGGGAAATAAATAGGCAAATAGGAGTTTCTAATGGAAAGGCTGATTTAAATTTAAATGCATCCATTGTAAAATTTGGGCCTCTCTGTTCTGGGCTTTAACTTGTGTTATTTAATTTCTGGTTAGCACTTAGAGGAAGGCTATGAAAAGTCCATTGCGATTTTGTTAGGATCTCTGCTTGTGTTTTTAAGAAATACATTTCTACCTGTATTGTAACATCAGAGCTAATATTTGTCATATTAAGAGCTTTCTGCATGTAAGGTCAATAAGAGATGGCTGTACAGATTGTATGGGGTTTTTTTCATTTTTAGAAGGTTGGGGGGTTTTTTTGTTGTTTTTTTTTAGTTTAGGGCCTTTTGATTCTTGAAAAGGAAAATAAAGCTAACCAATTAACCCCTGACAGGAGGTTCATTAGAAGCTTTGTAATCCCTTGCCAAGTCCTTTGTATAAACGAACCAGTCTAGTACTAAGGATTTACACAGCTTAAGCTGAACACTGGAGGAGGCCTTTTAGTAAGCACATTTGTTCAGTTTTAAGACTTCTTCCCTTGCCTGAAAAGAGACTGTGCCGGTGTAGGGTACACAGTCATACATCAATCCCTACACTTTTCTTGTCAATAATAGAGAGCAGTGATGTTGATTGTCTAGGCTCCTGATTTCTTTGGTGGATGGTTTAGACTAGCCCTCTACACTCGCCGTGGATTATAACGTGGAGTATATTTTAACAGGGGGAGGAGGAAGCAGCAGGGGGCGGGGGCAGCCGGTATCTGCCTTCACGTAGGTATAAATCCAGAGTTTGTTTAAATCAGCAGAGTAACGAGGGCTTCGAGACAAGGAGAGGAAGCAATCGGCACGGGGACTGTCCACATCCCCTAACTGCTCCACAAGAAAAGCAGGGCAGGAAATGTTTGTTTGCACACTGTGCTCGGAGGAAGATGCAAAATACCCCACGGGAGCTGTGCCTGGCAGCCTCGTTCATAATACAGTCCTGTGCACTGATGAAAGAAGAGCACCTGGCAATTATTCATCCAGGAGCCGATTAAATCATTAATTGCTTAGTACTGTAATGTGTTACATTACTGAAAAAGAGATTTTGCTCTTAAATGCAAGCTGATATTTAGACACATTTCTGTATGCGAGACTAACTGCTCCCTCCGTTTACGGGAAGGAAATGAATGTGCTTATTATCTGTGGGTTTAATATCAGTGTGGTTTGTGGGGGTTTTTACTGTGAATCCCTTTTTGCTTTGATAACGTTGCAGAGCCTTTTTTTTCTATGGAAATTATTTGTTCATTTAATGGAGCAGTGGGTCTGATCCTGCAGTCTCCACTGAGTGAAAGTTTCCATTGTAGTCAGTAGTGTACATGCATATTTAAGAAAGAACCACGTTGTTTTGTTTTATTTTCTGCAATGTGCAGAAAAGCAATGATTTTGCTATTGAAAAGCATACATGCTACAAAGCGCTCCCTCCCCTAGCATGTCCATTATATTCTGGTTCTAATAGTCGATGATCCCCGTTTCCAGAAAATGCAGTATCTTGTTTGCTGTACAGATGACTTACCGGGGTCATGGGGTGGCATTTGAGTCATTCATGGCATTTTTCCTTCAGGCCTGATGGAATAGGAACCGTAACGGTAGACGAGAAGGAGCGTTTTGAAGAAATCAAGGAAAGGCTCCGTTTACTCCTGGAGAATCAAATCACGCATTTTAGGTAAAGACAAGCTTACAGCTTATAGCAAAGGAGGGTGCATTTCCTCTAGTTTCTGTCCCACAGGCACGGCATCTTAGAAACTAAATTTCCAAGGCAGCAACTTCTTATCTCTCTGCAAAAGCAGTATGCACAGTGTCAAACAACTGAGCATGTTGTGGATGCTGCAGAAGGCACAAATGTGTTTGCAGCTGATTAGCAGAAGTTGCACTCCTTTGAGGTATTTCAGCATGTCTTGCCCACATGGGCCTCAGACCAGACCAATAATTTTAATGCAATACTGAAACACCCTGCGTCTTATTTCTTGCCCTTTCCCATCCATCCCCTTCTGCTTAATAGCAGTCTTTCCCCACCTCCCCCAAATGTAAAGACAGACAGTTATTGTTTTTCTTGCCCCCAGGGATGGTATAATTATGGGAACAACAGATACCACCCCCCTTTATAGGTGATAAGATCCCCTCTGACAAAGGGGCCTTTTCGTGCAGTGGTCATCCCCAATTCTCCAGATGAGGGCTGACATAAAGCTTCATGAAAATCAAATGCCACTTTCAAAAATAAAGTAGTTAGTTCAAGCAATTAGTTATGGCCCGAGATTATGATGGGATCAGTAGTTTCCCAGCTTGAAGTCACTTATCCCGTCCTTTTTTGGGAGCCCCTTTTCCCTTTTATTGCAATGAAATGGTATTTAACCCCTTCCTGGTAGAGCTAGACACTCTCCCTCTCCCAGCTGACAGCCAGATCTAATGAGCTGGAAGACTACCTACTCTTACCAGTCACCCGTCATTTCATTTCCCCGCTGACGGGAGCCTTGGGCTCCATCCTTCAGACTGCAGATCGGGGCACACGGACAGTTTCTGAGAGTTTCTACCAAAGAGTGAGGGACCTAATCTGATTCAAGCACCAGGCCCTGAGCCAAGGAGCGGAGGGTCTCACTCTGTCAGGCAGGAGCAGAGGGCCCACCTGTCCCATTTCAGAGAGCGTCTTTCCTATTGTGTCACCATTCAGCTTACTGGCACATCTGAGCCAGTAAGCCCCGAGCACCCAACTAATCTTTCAAATCATATGTTTTTCTAGGTATTGCTTTCCATTTGGCAGACCAGAAGGTGCATTAAAAGCTACCCTCTCACTACTGGAAAGGGTAAGCATAAGAATAACGAGGCTGTTTTAAAATCCTGTAGGCATACACAGTCCCCCATGCAGGAGAGTTTCCGTGGCCTTAAGGTATGCACATATGCACAGGTCGGACTAGCTAATGCTGCATTATTAATTATGTCAATTGGTTGATGTTGCAATTATATGAATGAGAGCAGCTGATGGAGAATTTTGAATGTTATGAACCTAATTTTCCCTTTCACAAAACCACTTTTTTTCCTTTGGACATGATAGTCTATGGACTCGGGGTCATGCTGCTCTAATACTGGCATAACGAGGTAGAGTCAGTCTTTTTAAGCGTTATGTTAAATGGTTCCAAAAAAGCTTCCCATCTGCAATAAAGCACTTGGACTGCATCGTCTGTGGGGCCAGAATCGGCCACTTCTGGACCCAAAAGCCAGAGTTCCTACCATCTGAACCACAAGATCAAGCCCTGTAGTCAGGGACCAGCAGCCAGGCTGCGTGAGCAGTGGAAATGCATGAATTTGTTGAGCATACAAAAAATCCACAGTGATCAATTATGTGAATGCCTGATGCCACAACAAATCAGTTTTTCTTATGTCAAGGTCCTTATGAAAGACATAGTTACTCCAGTTCCTCAAGAGGAGGTAAAAACAGTCATCCGTAGATGCTTGGAGCAGGCAGCTTTAGTCAACTATACTCGACTATCAGAGTATGCCAAAATTGAAGGTAAGGCAATTTCTTTGTGACATTACAATTTTGCAGTGTTTCTAGGTGGGGACTATGGCTGGCAGCTGTTTTAAAAAAAAAATTAAATACTTTTTTCCACTTGAACAGAAAACAGAATTGGCTACGGAGCATTCTTGCAGTGTTGATTTGTTTAAAAGCAATGGAGAGTAGAGGCTGGGTAAAATACTTCTTTTTCTGGGGGGAAAAAGAGATGAAACAGTTAACAGACTCCCAGCTTCATTTGATTGTTAGTGCATTTGGCCAGTGGTACAGCATTCATACGCGTGTCATCGTTTTAAAAAACAAATTAAGAAATACATGGGATGTCATCTTCATAGCTGGAAAGTAAAATGCAACTAATTGCTTGTGACATTGGAGTGCAGGGAACAATCGAAATACAAGACTCAAAAACAAACAAAAAAAAGCTTTCTCTCTGCTTATTGGGTTGTAGAAAACTTAAAATGTCTTTTGCTGGATAGCGTTTCATTGCCTTTGCTTTGTGCCTAGTGGAAGTCATTGATCGTTGGTCCCATACTTGCATCAGATTTCATTCTTGTCACTCTAAATCCAACGTCGCTGATATTACTGACCTTTTAAGTTATGGGGGAATAATAACTGGTGACCAGAGACACATGTAGCCATCAAAAAGACATTTTAAAACTTGCCAGAGGATATATTGTTTGTTGGAGCGCTATAATTCAATAGATGATTACATGTTAATCACTTTTCATTGTTACCTTGTTGGCTGCTATTCAACAATCTGAAATTCCTGAACAACTTCTTCTGTGCCGATAACTGAGAACTCTGCTCACAATGAAGTGTATGTTCTGCGGTGGTGTTGTGTGAGATTTAAGAGGCTTTCCTAAAGCTAGATCCATGTTGTATGTCTCTCAGATATTACAGAAAGTGAAGAAATCCCTATATGATTTGCTCCTGGTTCTTGCTTATATGAGGAACTGGGTTATAACGCATCAAATTGTCCAGGTGCTGTACATGACATGTCCTCTCTTTTTCTATTTTTTTCTGTCTGACGATGCAAATTGTGTACCAGTGGTAATGAATTCGTTGTTATGCATCCAGTGAGAAACACTTAAGAATTGGGCACTAAAAGGATGTTTATCAACTCTTGACTTGGTAATGAGTGACAAAAATAGAGAAGGAATGGAGGTTTAATAAGCACTGTATTATCAGGCAATTTATCGAAGCACTCAACTTCACAGGATATTTTAATTGGTGTTTTCTGTAAAATGCAATGTTTAAATATACTTGACAAGGACGGAGAAGGACTCGGAGTGAAAACAACTTTTGTTTTGATGGCTGCTGCTACCAAATGCTGGCTTCCCTAGGTCTCTGTGCAAATATCCCTAACCCGTTGGTAAGATTTGCTCTCTTCTTTCAGATAAATCTATGCAAAAAACAAACTTTATGATCTGTAAGTAAAAATGCATTCATTTCCAAAGTAGAACAGTTAGTGTGTACTTTCCTTTTGTGCCTCAATTCTTCTTGGTTGTGTTAATTATCTGCCCTCCTTTTTGCACTGTGACTTTTAGGTCTGGGGATACTTTGAAGCAACAAACTTTTTTTTTCCAGCTACCTTTTTAGAGAAATTCTTCATTCCACACTACTTGCTCTCTTCTGCTTCTCTCCTCCCTTATTCGTGATTGGCCACAGCCACTTTTCTATGTTGCCGCTATAAAAGTGGTTGTGACACCAATTTCAAAGCATGCTGGGATTGTTACTCCAAACAACCCAACATCCGCCAGCTGCATGCATCAGGTTTTCTTTCATGAGCATAGTCCACGACAAGGTACAAACCAGTTCGCTTCCAAAAGAGTTGCCTCCATGAGATGCCTTTGTCTACGCAGCATGCGATTTTGAAACCAAAACGGTTTAAACTTGGCCATCTGAGCATTTCAGAAATTCCTGGCGGCGCAGGAGGAAATATTAGCAGCAGAACTGCTTGAGGCTATGTTTATGAAGAAATACCTGCAAAAGCCTTAGATACTGAAGGCCAAAACCCTTAGTATCTCGGAGCCTTAATTCAATGGAATTCTACTTCCTTCTATTCATGATGTTTGGATCATTATATTCTTGCAAACAATCCAGAATAAACCTCTACAATCATGGTCACAACCTCTTCTGTGACTCATGGGCATGCTGAATGGTTAATCCAATAGATCTCCAATTTTAAAGCTCTCCTTTTTTTTTTTTCCTTTTATCCTATGTGTACCCCAAAATACTCTACAGCTATTTTCCTCTTAAGCTAATATAAAGTTTTCCTCTGACCTATAACCTCTTTACCTCTGACCTAAGCCTCTTGCATGCCCAAATCCTCTTTTATAGGGAAAAAGAGAGAAATGTATGAGCATCCTGTCTTCTGCTTGGCCTCTCAAGTGATGGATTTAACCATTCGTGAGTACCTACCACCCTCCTCTCCATGCTGTCTTCACTCTTTCTGTTTTCATTACTCCAAGAAAATCCAGATCCAAACCAACTCACTTTCCTTGCTTCAAGTCTTTTAGCATTGGCTTGTCTGTTGCTTCTGTCTGTGAAACCCAGTGTGAGAAGTCCAGTCACTTTTTATCAGCCTAAAACAGGTTAGGCAATTAAGCCATTTGTTTGTGATGAACTCCGATTGTCTGTAAGTTTTTTCAGTTTATTCTTTATGTCTGTGACCTGAATGCATTTTTACTTTGCTTCTGTGTAACCCCAATTTGTAAAGTGCTTGTCACTGGTACACAATCAAAAGGTAGCAGCTACACTGGGAAACAATGAGCTAGAGGTCAGATAAAGGACATTTGGAAAAAGGCATCCCTTTTCCAGTATATACGATCTTGAAATGCTCCTGTATATAAGATCATATAAAGCTGTCCTTTCTCTGTACATCAGATCTTACATGTCTTCTGTCTGTTCTCTCTCAAGCAGAAATGCTTTTATTTGTTCTCTCTCTAGATTTTTTTATTTATTCTTTTACACCAAGCTCTGGCTGGGACATGCAAACTTAGCGGTCGTATGTTCCCAGAGCTTAGCTCACTGAGTTCACTAATTTTCTATTCGTGCAGCATTTTCTTTCACCCCTGTGAAAGGAGCCGTTTTGGTGATGCCATGCTTCTGGGTGGTGGGAGTGAAGGGGGCAACTTTTTTTTTTCCTTTTCAAATGTCATATATCACGCATAACTGCAGGGCATTTTGGTCCACTTGCTCATTAATCCTGCATATCTGTTCTTGTTTCTCTCTCTTCTCTCCTTGTCGCTCTCTCTCTTTCATATAGAGAATCAAAAGGATGCAGGTGAACAATTGTATATGCATTATAAATTGCTAGGACTGTTGAGTTATATATATATATATCTTTGTTTTCTTTCATAGCTCCTTAAGATATGTACTCCTATAGACTGAAAACGGAGTTGCCATAATACTTAAGGAGTTAATTTGTGCTGTCTCGACATACATAATCTCTTTTACGCGTGCCTCAGGGTAGAGTATAGAGCAGAGCTCATTTATAGTGAAAGGACACCGTGATGAGGAGACAGGTTTTCAGTGAATAGACATCTATCCCGATAGAAGAAAAAGTTTCCTGTTTTCCAAAGGAACTAAAACTACTTTTTGACGCAGAAAAGTCCAGATGATTTGGCCTGCCATTTGAACACTGAATGAGCACATTTATGACTCAACTAATGTTCATTTTTGTTTTTCACATCTTCTGTTTGATGCCCTCCTGGGAAGAATGGTTTTTTGTTAATGTGTAACTAACAACACCCAGTCAGACAAAAGTTGTGTTTGTCTTTTGTTCGTAACCTGTGGTGACTTGTAACGAAGCCGGGGCAGGACTCAGACCTTTCCACTCCAATTCTTTTCGGTAGTGCTGCTGGACTGGTGTCACTTTTTTCATGACTCTTACATATCAGGGTTAATGGTTTGACAGTTCTTGACATGTCAACCATTAGTTTCTTTTTCCGAAATAATTTTGACGGTTGTTTTCTCGTTCCCCCTGAAAGGATAAAATTGATTTCAGAATAATTTCCAGAAAAGAAATTAGTTTAGAAAGAGATGCAAAGTCTTAGGTCAGCTCCTGTTTTGGTTTCCACAGGTGCATCTTGCATGGACAGCCAAATCTAGCCCGGCACCTTGTTTCGTCACCGTCGTGTTAACTTCAGGTCCTAATAAGAAAGCAACATCCATTACAAAATGTACAGGTTTTGCTCTTTGCCCAAATATAGGCACAAAAACAAAACAAATCATGTTGTATCTGTGGGCCCATTCATCCCCAATAATTACCTTAGATCCTAGTGTGTCAGTACAATTAAGGACATAGAGCATCATTGTTTTTCAGACCAGAGGCAGATATACCACCTATTTTGCATTTAGGAAATAAGTGCTACCTTTCAAAGGGCGCTATTTAGTTGCGAATAAAACCAGCTTCTGTGTTGCCTGAACCCAGTGAAAGACCACAAAAACCCTAATCCTACTTGCCTTGCTCCCTTAAACCACCCTTTGTTTGTACTGGTTTCTTTAAGGGAGTTTGGCTTGTCAGGTAAGCAGGATTTGGTCTTAAAATCAAGAAACGAAGCGTTGGCTTGCTTTTCCTCAAGTCAAATGTAAAATGTGACTGCTCTCAATTGTATTGCAATCGCAGTGAGACTAAAAATACAACGCTGAAAACAAGACACCCACAGATATCTCCCCATCTAATTCCCCATCTTTCCTGAAGAGCTCTTAGCCCCTTGTGTTCTCTTAAAAACGTGGTTTTTAAATAGAACATTCAACAGACAAATATGCTAAAGCAATTAAAAATGAATAATTTGTGCTTATTAATCAAGCAAAAATTGCTAGCACTCAGATGAAGGCATACAAAACCCTAAAATAGGGTTGTGCTCTGTCTCCTTATGGAAACCGGGAATCCACTGTTCCTTTAGGACAGAATAACTGTGGTAGAGCAGTGCCCCGGCAGGCCAGGGTGTGTGAAATGCAACGCATTGTCATCCAGAAATGCCACAGGTGTGACATGGGTCTCATTTACACTGAGGCTATGAAAAGGGTTCAGTCTTCACCAAAGGTCTGTTGTCTTCAGTGCACGGCAAAGAAGAGGGGCAAGTGGTGGGTGGGGATAGCAACTAACAGTGACTGGACAAGAAGGGACCAAGGACATAAATGATGTCTTTACGTTTAAGCTTCTGAATATAGCAGCTTCAGCAGCAAGCAGAAACCAGCTCAGGGGCTACTTGGTCTGCTGCAGTGTCAGTGTTTCTACTCTTCCCTTCACCCCCTCCTAAAGCACGACAGGGTTCAGCCTTTGCCAGAGTGCCCAAACCCTTCTCTGGTGAGCAGATACCATCCCCATCCAACCTATCTCTTTCCCATGGCATTAGTAACAGCCCCTACAATGATTCCCTGGGCCATGATCATAGCAGCAGCAATGCTAACTCAGCCCCTCCGCTCCCCTTCTGCTGCTCAGCTGAAACCCCAGGCATGCCGTACTGGGGTGGGATGGGCAACCGTTGCATGGAGCATCCCTGTCATGCCTCATCCCCGACCGCAGGCAGCAGGATGCAGTCCCTGCACCCCGCCTGCCCCATCTCGGGGCAGGGAAGAGCATCCAGTTGCTTGACTGTATTTGGGAGAGCAAATCTGCTTTGAGAGAGGCATCTTGGCATTGAAGGGAAATGGGTATGGGGGTCTCACTGCCCCATCCTCCAGACCTAGAACTTCCTACTTTAAATGCTGGAGGCTGCAAGCGAGAGATGGACGGTGGAAAAAACCCTGGTCAGACCCAGCCCATGGGAAGTGCAGAGTCCATTCTCCACCCCCATTTTTTACGCGCCAGTGTGAGCCGGGTGAATTAAGTGCATCGTTTTCAATGTGTGTTAAATGAATTCAGGTCAGGCTCTCTCCCGCTCTTCCCAGCTTCAGTTTGAGCAGTCTGGGTTCACCGGCCAGCTTTGTAGGGAGCTCAGACTGGAAAGCCACACGCGCCAATTCATGAAATCTGCAGCTCGGTTTCAGTTTGTGAATCCATTGGGAATTCATAAAATTAAAAAAAAAAGATTTTTCAAATAAATGGGAAGAAGAAATAAAGGCAAGGGGATTGCAGTCTGCAGGCTGGTAGTGAGCACAGAAAAAGAGGCTGAATTCTTGAAATAAATTCTTGCTCACTCCTCTGTAATTCTCACTCCCTTTTGCATGTTTGCTTCAGCCTCATGATGTCCTGCCACCCCATTCCTTTTATTAATTGAAGCAGTATTCAACTGTTTTTAACTAAAAACTCATAACTTGGCCCTCTGGAGCTCACCTTATCTATACATTGTCAATGATAAGAGTTATTTAGACGGGACAATTCCCAAGGACTGATGATTCCTAAGGTGGTCATCTTCTCCCCACACCATCTTGCTGTTACATATTTTATCCAATGCCTCTTTAATGCAAAATGCATGAGCAGTCTGTGGGCCTCAGGACCAGTCCCAGCTCCCCCCATTGCAGAGGGAGTGCTCTAGCCGCTAGGACATGCAAAAGACCACCTCTACCCACTCTTCCTGCCATGTTTTTTAATGTAGGTGGGTGCAAACAATGCACTTTATGCTCAGCTTGAAGCAGTCGTTGTTTCTGGCATGTTCTGAGTTGCCAGTGCCTACCACCCTGGGCCCTCCGTGGGATTTGGGTACACAGTGGTACCTAGCTGCTAGTCCCAACCAGTCTTAGACATGGTACAGGGAGAGGTACCAGCTCCAGAGGGACCAGTCCAGGGTAGACACGATGATGGGATTTCTTCCAGAGCTCCAAAAGATAAGAGAAACAGATAAGTTGAAACCTGTTCCCTGTTCCCCCCAGACGGTGGTGAAGACTACAGTTGTCAGGTTCATTCAGGCTCTAAATAAGAGGCCAGGACTTGGCTCTTAACAATCAAAGTGACCAGAAGCATTAACTGATGGTTGACATGGTGGGCAGTTTGGCCTCATTGTCATAAACCTGCCTCGTACGTGCCCCAAAATCTCTCCCAAATTGGTTGTGATTTGGCCTGGATTTATTTTTTTTCCCAGGAGAAGGCTGCAATGGGACACACTAGTTAGTGTTGCATTATATTTGGTGGAGCTGACTGAACCCACGCAGACCCTAGGGGTAGATAGATGGAGGCTGAATTGAGACCACAGCTGTCCACTGTCCGACAAAAGTCCTTCAAGCTGCCTTGTGTGTGTATCTGAACAGCCACAGGGTAGGGCCTGCTCCTGTATTAGCAAGCTTTCCTCTCTTTTCTCCCATCCTTCTGTTTTAACTGGTGTCTTCCCCACAAAAATAGAAAACAAGGGAGGTTGCACAAGGACCCAGACGGCAGTGAAGTCTGAAATGCATTTCTCCTCTGGGTCACCGCAGCGTCCGCATCTGTGGCCATAGCAGTGGTTATGACTAGCTGCAAAATCTGTCAGCTTCCCGCAGGGCTTGCCAAGCTGCATGCTTCTCCTGGGTGTGATTATTTTTTTCCCTTGGCCTCAGTACCATTTTTGAGGAATCGTCTCTCTTTGACACCCCGGTCACATGAGAGCGCCCTGTTTGGGAACCTAATAGATGAAGTTGTTTGGGGATGTTGCATTAGGACCCAAGGTCCAATAATCTCCTGTTAGAACCACTTCCTTTCCCCGGAGATTGATGCAAACTGCCCTTGGCAGTGATGTGCTGTGGGCATTGCACATGGGCTAAGCCATAGTGTGTGCCCATATTCTTGTTCACCGTATGAATCAGGAAGGACTTCTTGAGCATTGTTGCCTAAACACATGTCACTTTATGTTGTAATGATATAAGAAATGGTTCTGGGGAGAGGACCCCTCTGCTAGCTGACAAATAATGACCAGGCCATTTCTGGAAATGAATGAATAGATGTGTTTAAACTTTTAGAAGCAAAAAAAAGAAGGAAAAAAAACAGCCCAGTATTTTTTTAAACCTAGGTTCTGTCTTATCGACTCTGTTCAGCTGTGCAATGATTTAATGTGTATGTGTGTGTGTCTGTACATTAAGAGATGCATCCAACTTTTACTCTTTAGCGAGTGTTTGCTAGGGTATTGTTACTATGCTCTGATCATTTCCATAATACTACAAGAATCCCAAAAAAGAAAAATGAGAAACCCACTTTGTATGAACCAGAAGCCAAACTCTTCTTCACCTAGAAAACACAAGGAAAAATGGGAAGGACTTTTGGCAATAGACTGTCCAGATAAATATGCCAGATTCCTTGCAAACACAATTATTAGAACTAGTCACGCTGCTGTACTCAGGTGATTAAAAGCTGCTCTTAAATGTTGATAAGAACTATAGTATCAGCACAGTCGCTATATGTGATCGGCGGTATATGCGTGCGTGTTTAGAAGGAAAGGCTATTTTCTTAGATTTTCTGCTTTGCTGATATTGTAAACTATATGACAGATGGGTCAAGTCCTGATTGCCGCATTCTAACATTTGGAATAGCAAGTAACATATTTGATAGAGCTGGCAAGTTCTTATATATGATTCAACCCAGAATATAAAAGCCACTAGAATTCCAAGTCAAAAATAATTAAATGAGCTGGAAACAATCAGGAACCACACATTTTTAAGTGACAGATTTTTTTACATGTTTAAATTGCACAAAGAATGCAAGAATATCTTATAGCTCCCTTTCACCAACAGTGGTGTTTAAGTCTAAAATCTGTAACTGGTATTTGCAAAGCAATTAATTCCTGTGTTGTTATGTTAGTATGAAATCTTAAAGCAGGCATGGGAACCCTAGCTTTAGGTAACAGCTCTTTCCTTTGGGGGGGGGGAGGGCGGGACTCAAGCAATGATAGTATATCACATTTCTCCAACACAAGAGTTAACTAAATGATTATACTAAACTCTTCCTTTAGCACTTGGCTACATGAAATACAATTAGCATCCACTTTGAATTTTAAGTGTTCTGGTTGCAAAGTGCAGTACATTAGGATCTGCAGACTTCCCAAATATTTGTTGTTAAATGGTATCATAATTGTGTAATCCTTTCAGTCCCAATAAGCCAAAAACAGCAGCTTATTCCATTGGTATTTTATCATTTCTGCTTATGTTTCTTTCAAAGTTTCCATCTTTGTCTCACTGTGTGTAAAGTCACGTGTCTCTTTACTTTTGGTGTCTCTCTCCATCACTTGCAAACAGCTCGTCCATCCAAGCCTAAGCCACCGGCTGGGCCACCACCCTCCACTCAAATGCAGCCTAACATGATAAATCCGATGCGCAAAGGCATGCCTAGACAAACACCAAGTACTGTAATAGTCTTCCTTTCTTCTATTTAACAGTGTACTAGCTTAGCAGTTTCTCGCTACTCTAGTTTAGCTTAATATTAGAAAGCTATTTCTAACACGAGGCTTTTGCAACTATCTGTAGGCTTTTAGAAATTTAGAGATAGCATTTATTTCAAAATGTCCACATTTTTTTGTCTAGCAATGTCTGACATATGCAACATTTTCAAATATCAACGTCAGCACAAAATAACATTGTTGTTGCATAACATTTTGCATGATAACTATAAATATGTATGAGCTTTAAACGATGGTGTATGAAATGTTTGATAAGTATATCGTATACGTTTCATTTAACTGTCAGTGCTCCAGCTATTTTAACAGAATATTCTGATGTATAGTAACTTACCCAGGGAAATATTTAAAATAAGAAAAAAAAAATTAAGATTGACATCTGCTGGCTGCCAAAGTTGTATAAGCATCAATATTTTCTTTAAAGACAGCATCTCCGAGCAGTTGTTCTTATTAACACTTTTGTCTTTTAGTTGTGTTGGAGAGCAGATCACTGCCACGAGTGAGTGTAGGCCTCATCCTGCTCCCCTTGAAAGCAATGGCAACACTCCCAGTCACGTCTGTGACGTAGAATCGGGGGCAACATGTTCTGGAAAGTTTTTAGCAGCCTGTTGTTGCACAAAAGAAAGAAGAGGCAGTTCTCAGCTTCTGTTGAGGAGCTTGAGTGAATGATGGAAAGAAAGAGGACTTAATAACTGGCCCTCTGTTTGGTATTCACTTAAGACAAATTTTGAAAGAGAAGGCAGGAGGATGTGTGGGGGGGACAATGCTCATATTGATGGGCCAAACCAACAAAACATTTAATGCAGTTGCACAAGCACTTTGGCATGTCAATGAAAGCAAAGGGATTAAGCGCCTGCAGCTCCCCAGATCTTGTTGGATACAGAGATACTCAACGCTGCCAAAAAACAGGCTGCAGACCTATGCCCCGGTGCCTAGACGTGGATGTAGTACCCTGAGTTCCAGCTACCGATTTTGAAAATCTCAGCCACGACTTAACAGAAAGCTCAGCAACTTTCAGGATGTAATCAAAGACGGGTCTAATAGGGAAGATTTTGAGAGAGTGGTGAAAACCTGACCCTATTGAAGCAATGTCACAACTTGTCATTGCTTTCAACAGGGCTGGGGCTTCACCCATCGTTGTTTGTAGAGCCTGATTCAACATAGCATTTGAGTATGTGCTTAGCTTTAAGCCCAAGCTCAATCAAAGAAGTGGGGCTGCAGCACAAGCTAACCATTCAATCTGTAGTCAGGGTTAAATTTTCAATAGGGCTTGAAGAAGCCAGGTGCCCAGCTGCTACTGAATTTCAGTGGAAGTTAACCTACCTGCTGGCTCAGGGAAGACTTACTTGTCTTCCAGCTCTACAAAGCCATGTCAATAACCCTAATTTTTAATATTTGCTTAAGTTTTAAATCATTTGTCTAGTGGGCACTGACAAAGCATGCATGGTTGGCACTTTTCCCTTGGTTTTTCCATAGCTGTGCTCAAATCCAGTATCATTTTGCCTTATAGCTTAGACCCCTGAGCTGCTCCTCCAGGCTGCGGCCGTCCGGAAGAGCAACCCAAGAGGGTTGGTTTCTAAGGACCCGTGTCACCGTTGCACTTGGCCAGCTCCCGGCGTCTTTCAGCCCATATCAGAATCGTATTTAAAGTGTGCCATTCTTCCTATATTTATGTGCTTTCTAATGAAATAAGCCATCTGTGCTAATTTATTACTCTATATAGCTTTTAAAATATGGATGCATAACAGCCGTGCAAGATGCCCTGATGCATTTATCTTTTTTTTTTTTTTTTTTGTAGTCTTTTTGGAAAGCTTAGTGAAAGCTGCAAGGTAGGATGAAATAACTCCCCATTTTCTTCACTTGCCTGCAGTATTTCAACTCTTTCACAGGTCAGGAGAGAATTCTGCTTTAAAGTCATGTCTGTTTTCCCAGAAAATCATACTTATAAATACATGGACAGATTTGTTATTCTGTTGTTTCTGGTTCACTCCAGCACAACTCCCTTACTTTCAGTGGTCTTACATCCACAAGTAGCACACTGATACATCAAGCCCAAAATTTTAATTTTATACAGTGCAGCTCCCCACTTTAATGGTTTCTACCAAGTTGACTTTTTTTTAATGCTAGCATCCTCCTGTATATCTCTGAAATGAATAAAATCTTTCCAAACAGTAAAATCTTGAAGTGCATCCCTGCATCACATTGGCATTAATGCCTCCCTGTTACATTCAACAGCTTATTTTAAAAGATGCCTTCAAACAGAACTTGGGCAATGACGTTTATCCATCAAATAAATAATAGTGCAATCTAAACAGAGGCATGGATATTGCCATATAATGATAAGTAGATGCTGTCTCTAGGGAATTTAACGCGCACAATTTAATGAACGAATAAAGTGTCACCATTGCAAATGGAAAGTAAAACAATTTGTACAGTGTTTTGAAAATTTGGAGCTGGAGCACTGCATTTTCAGAGTATAATAACGAATGTGGCTTTATGGTTTGCACAGTACTAATGACTAGCATTTAACACTTGCATGAAGAGACTTTTAAAGTTACTAAATATGACGGGATTTTTTTAACCACTAAATCTGTTGGCCGTACAGCTAGCCTATCCGCCTGCACTCCATTTTAACTCAAGTTCTTGTACTACAGAAAATGTAGGCCGGTTAGTCACACCTGCCAAAAAGCTAGAAGATACAATCCGTCTGGCAGAGCTGGTAATTGAAGTCCTACAGCAGAACGAAGAACACCATGCAGAGGTGAGCACCGTGCTCTGCGTTGTTATATTCCTATAGTCTGAACAGGAGCTGGTTGGTTTTAATAGCTGGGTCCATTCCCGTCACGGTTGCTGAGCGAGGTGCTTTCTATCACTGTTCAAGCTGTCTGGCCGGATTCAAGGACAGTGTTCAAATGTAATTAAAGGGGAGTAAAACCAACTGTTTGGAGAGGGCTTTTTAAAGCCAAAGTGGGTTGGATTCTGCTCTCATTTACGGTGACGTGCATTCTTCCACGAGCGTCGGTGACAGCCAAACATGGCTAAATGTCTTGATCACCAAAATAATCACACCCTAACACCTGTCCCCTTTTGAGAAGGGCCACATATTTCAAAGCCTTAGGGTTGTACATCCAGCCATCACCACTTGAGTCTGTTTTTGGCCGGCAGTTGCCAAAGCAGCATTCGGTTTTTTGCCCTTCACGGCTGCGGCCGAGGAAGCCATTGTAAATGTCCAGAACGCTTTTTCTTGGGTTTGTTTCTTCATTTTAAAATAGTTTTTAATGTGTTTTGTTTTTTTACTTGGCATTGCTAGACGTGGTAACATTTTAAAAGGCTGTTTTCACGCTGGCTTTTCTGTCGGCCGCCCCTTGCTCAGCTTGTTCAGGTTTTCTCTGTTGATATTTGCTGAGGCTGCAGTGACTCATTCGGCGTTCCCAATCGTATAGGCTGCGCAGCACTTCCCAGAATGAACATGGCTCTGCCCTTCAAAATGTCCTCGCAGGGAGACTCTAGTTGCAGTAGCACTTTTAAACAGGGGAACTCCAGCTATCACAAAAGCCAGTGTATGTGAGGACCTCAGGAGCAGAAGGCTTGACCCTGAACAGAATTAAGCTCATGAGCGCACCCACGGATGTGGTCCCACTGACATGACGCCACGAGATCTGGATCTCAGTGGAGCTACTCGAGCGAGCGCAGTTGCTTACGGGCACGCGAGTGTTTAGGATCAGCAGTCAGCTCTTCACAAGTCCAACTCACCGTGATAATTTCTTTTTTTAAGTTAATCATTTTCAAATTAAGATTTACCACTTAAGTGTTTATAACTTGTTACATTCATTCACTATTTTCTCTTTTCCTTCCCATTTTTTTATATATATATATATATATACACACACATATTTATATATTGCATTTAATACATTTGATGAGTAATTTCACAATCACCTAAAATCATTCCACTGTATATTAAATTTACAGTACAATTTAACTTATTTCTAATACACGACAATCCAGAAGTCCCAACTAACTCCTGACTGCATATTTAAATTTCCTCCCTGTTTTTCTACTGTTCATTCAATCTTGGATGATCCTGGCAGGGGAAAGAGGTATGTGACTAAACTGAATGAAATGAGTCACTTCCTGTCATATTTCGTGCATGCCCTCTTAGTGCCATGTTTCCTAATGGGATTTTACCTGGGTGATCCTTGCTTTGTAACTTTAATCCGAGGAATGTAACAGCAACTCCACATGGACTGCTTGTGGAATTGGTAGCCCAACACGGCAGGGGAAATGCGGGATACGTATCCAGTCCATGCATGTAGCAATGGGTCTATTTTACAAGTGCTGCAGTTACATCCCAACACAACCCTACCTGCCTGGAATCTTTCCTCAGCCTGTTGTAAAACCTATGTTGTTTTGTAGTTTCCTGATCTCTAGTACACCGTGGAGTAGACTATATAATAAACGATTGAGTAGAAGGATGCTAGTCTTCCTCTAACTTTGTTTGTATGTGTATTGTACTGAATATACAGTATTTATATATAGAGAGAGACTCTAGCCCAGAGAAGAGAGAAATAATCTTTATTTTCACAGAGTTGAGATGCTCCCAGCGTAACTCAGAATGCTGCAAAGATGTCTATGAATTGTGGCAGGGCTGTCTAAGGGGAACGAATAGTTTATTGCACTCATCACCTTCCTGTGATGCATGGAAAGGAATTATTTTTAAGATCCAGGTTATTTTCATACTGGCAACTTCGGGGTGCAAGAGGGCCTAATATGGGCTTCTCTTCTGTCCACTACACTGAAAACACCCTTAAAAGAATGGAAATAAAACACATGCTTTGTAGCTTGGGCATCAGAAGGGTTTTGTTAGTGAGAGCAGATTTGCAACTATTTTATTTCTAGGATCACGTTTTTCTTGTGCTCCCGTTTCAGAAGGGTGACTTTTCATTTATCCTATTGCAGAAGTCCAACACAAAGTCCCTATACCACTTGATTTATGCCTGCAGGGTATAAATGGGATGCTAGTGGCACCCCTTCTGCACAGGTGTGAATTTCACCCAGACAATAGGTTGCAAGTTGTTTAATCATGTGAGTTTTGTGGTGCATATACAAATACAGCCCCACAATTTTCCTTGTGGTCGTGCAGTATCTGGTTGGGCTATTACAGGAATTTTCAAAATGACTGCATTTTGTTCAAAGGAGGCAACTTCCAGGATGTTTTTTGCTGGGAAGTCGTTTGCCAAACATGTTACAAATGGTGACCTCTTACAGTGTCAGCATCACTTCTTCACCGTAAATACCTTCATGGTAGCATTTAGGGAGTGCTAGACTTTCTGCTTACCTCCAAGTAACTGAAGTCTACCCTTCTGAATTAATTACTCCAGGCAGGGTTTTAAAGGAGTTTTCTGTATACCTGGACTGGATAGGTATGACCTGAATATCTCCTTTGGCTATCCACAAAGAAAATGAAGTTGAATTTCTTATTGTAGAAAGGCTGCAACCGTTACCATTTGCCTATTAAGATGAGCCCATTGCACTGTTGTATGCACATACATGCAACACACATTCAAACCCCATCAAGTAAACCTAAACTGAAACCACCTTTACGATTTGGAAAAAAAGTTTAAAGAGCATTAGCATGGAGAAATCTTTTGTTTTTATTATGCGAGAGGCAAGGATTTCTTAGGGTGATATCTTTTATTGGACCAGCTGCCTAGGTGCATAGTGTTAGACGAGCTTTCACGTAGCCCAGACAAACATGCAGAAGAAACTGGCCTTCTATAATGGGCGTGCCTACGTAATATATAACAGCTTGAGTCTTTGCCAAAGTGTCATTTGTCTCATCAGGTGGCTCCAAATTGGATTATCTTTCACCTGGATGAGTCGTGATAAATGTCATAAGACTTCATGCATTTTTAATCTTTGCCTTCTCTCTCTATGTATATGTATGTGTATATATATATATGTGTGTGTGCGTGCAACTCTATTGAAGACACACATATATATATGTGTACCCGTGTGTAAAATACTCAGTGGTAGGTGTGTTTGTCCAGAAGGCAAACTTCATTTTCCTTCGATCATGTTGAAATCAAAGCAGGTAAGTAGATGGTAAATAAAATTAAACTTTACCATCTGGAAAAAAAAAATTGAGTAATGAACTGCTATTGTTCTTATTTCAAGGAATGACTGCCTTACTGCAAATGGGAGAGGGAATTCTCATGAGTCGGAGGCTAATCCAGCAGAAATATATGTGACTGTTTTTTACAAAGTAATCGTATGCTTTGCCTGTTAATTTCTTTAAGGAAAAAAAAAAAACACAAACATTTTTTCTTTTTCATGGAAGCAGGTTTTTATTGCAGGACTCTGAAGTAATTATGTTGGGATTTGTTGGAGAATACGTTCTTTCACTCCTGCCAAAAATGTTGATTTTTGCCCATCCTTCATATATAGAGTTACCAGCAGGATTCTCAGCTACCAGATACACCCAATAATCACTTGACAAGGAGACAGTGTGGCAGATTCTTAAGAAATGAAGGCATGGCCAGAAGAAATGAGTCAATGCAAGAACCAGCTCTTTCATCCTTGTTCAACAAAATAAAAAAATATATATCTTTTAAAGGGATATTGTCAACTACCATAACTTTGATTTTTTTTTTTTCTATTTTAATTTTTTTCACATCTTTGGGAGGAAAAATTGAGCAGACACTGAAAGCAGAATGGGTTCCTGCCACCTTCCCTTCAGATGATCTGGCTGTTCAAAAAAAAAAATCAGAACGATGCCCAACCCATCATATTGGCAAGATCGCATCGAAGCGGCATTTTCATATTCCTCGTCTTGTGCTTATTTTTTAATGTAGCTGCCCAGTCAGGATGAGCCATTGAACAGCTGTGTGGAGCCACTTCACATTGGCAGCAGCTTTAAAAGAGCTTCTCAGCAAATGCCTTGCTAAAGACTAGGGCCAACATTAAATCTGACCCTGGGTTGGCGTCCGGAGTAACCAGGGTGGCGTGAGCTGGCCGACAGCTCCAAGCACCAGTTTAGAGGGACCAGCACGCTCCACACCCTTGCTCTCTGGCACCCTGATGTTCGACTGCGTCTCTGCCCAGGGCACCGAACGTGGTGGCTGCCCCTCCGGGAGCCAACCTGTGTCCGAGCGAGCAGCTTTTTGGGGAGGGCAGCACAGTTGGATTTGTGTGCGTGTGCTGGGCTAGACATTTGTTTCCTGACTAAGCAGCAACACACTTCGATATCATCCCTGGACCTGGTCAAGAGGCAGTGCAACTGCACCCTAAATCAGGACCCTCACCAGCATTGCAATAGCAGTGGCTGCATGAGGGCCCACTCCTCACCTCCCATGCCTTCCCACTCACTAGAGCAAGAGGGGAAGAAAACTGCTCTGCAAGGCACGCATTCCCTTAGGCCAGCGCACGGATCAGGAGAGAGTTATAGGCCAGGGCAGGGTTGACATAGCATTCTTTATTTTTTTAATATAATTACAGACCACCTTCATGCTACACACACAAACATGCATACCGCACCCCTGCCACACGGGTAAATCCTCTATGCATGCATACCTGGCAGCTGGGTATGAGGGAGATAGACCTGGAAAGCCCGAAAGGGATTGTGCCACAGCCAGGCACACTGCTTTGGAGTGTGATAGTCTGGTGACAAAGCAGCCCCCGTCCCTCTAATGGGGTTTGTCATTAATTTTCTGCAACCTTCTCAAAAGGAAAAGTGAAGAGAATTAGCGCTGCTCTCATTGATTGCCAAGCAAAATAAAGATGAAGTCCATTCTGCCTGATTATGTCTGCCAGTATCTTCTTTTCATCCTTTCAAGTGACTGAAGTATACCTTCTGGATTGCCAAGTTGTCTTTCAACTCTCAGTCATCTTTATTCCATCTTTTGAGTCTGGTGCCTATGGTGTAGGTTTCCTTTGCTCAGAAAGTCCTGGATAGTGCTTGGTAGAGAAAGTTGTTAAATCTCAGAGTAGTTTCCTCTCACCCCCAAATTACTGCACACGGTCCTGTTGACAACACTGCTCATTCTGCATGTTCCCAGCCAGAAATGATTACTAAACACGCATGCATGCATTTGAAACACATTCACATCTAAGCCATGTGTGATGTGAATGTCACTTCAGAAAACCCGTACAGTGGACTTTAAGGACCCATGTGCATGAGAATGAGTTACTTCACTGGTATTTTTTGGTTTTCACGTGTTATATGTAATGCTCCAGCAAATGGAAAAATCCTGGTAAAAACCTGGCTTGATTTGGAGGCTTTTAACCTGATCTCCCGCCAGGTCTATATAACAGCTCTAAAACTGATTTTATAGTAAGTGGCCCTAAATTATACTAATGTATTTAAATAGCTTTATATCTATCCCCTGTAAAATGAAAGGTGCTGTCTTAATTTTTACTGGTGGTGCTTGAAATATTTCTAACTGAGATCTGGAGACATGTTAGGACAGACTCTGCATTCATAGGCTTCTAAGCTTTTTCAAGATGAATGGTAATAGCAAGCCCAAATAAATTTTGAAAGCTGTTGAAAAAACATAGCAGAAAACCCACAAACACAGTGAAGAAACTCCCAAATTCCTATACTTTAGAATAAGAACTGGTAGACCTCTCTGGTACATAGCATGATTAAAGATGAATTTACTGAGTTATTGTAAACTGAACAGACATCCCTTCTTTGCTTTGTTTCAACTGCTTACTCTACAGTGCAGTTCGGAAAAATATACGCGACAAGGCATTCCTGAATATAAAGAGTAGGTGCATCATTTATGTGATTTGCACTGTATATGCAGTAGCTCGCATTTTAAAGGACTGTTCTCTTTACAATAAAGCTAGTTTTCCCTTGGGATGCACATTTGCTTCTAAGCTATATGGCCTCATATCATTTGCTGTGGTTTAAAAGAACTAATGCTTTTCTTTGTTATTTCTTTTTCTACCAAATTTAAAGGCCTTTGCTTGGTGGTCAGACTTAATGGTTGAACATGCGGAAACCTTCCTGTCACTGTTTGCAGTGGATATGGATGCTGCTTTAGAGGTGCAACCCCCAGACACGTGGGACAGCTTTCCACTATTTCAGCTTCTAAATGATTTCCTCCGTAGTGACTGTATGTATTTGTATTTTGACCATTTCTTTCAATAGGGTAAAATCTGCTGGGTTATTAATAATGTTTCTAGCCTTTCCATGCTGTACAGAAAACTGATATGGGTGGGACTTCAAAACCAATAGCCTTTTATTAGCTTAATATTGCAATTGCTTGAGAGGGGGGCGGGGAAGTGGTGCTTTTCAACATGACCAGAGACCAATCCTCTTTACTAAAAATAAATGCCCAGGTAGAAGACCAGGAGTGGGACTTCTATAAGGTCCTGTGGTGAGGAGCACATTGTTCACAGAGTTGGGCACTTTCTGTTATTTTCATTAAGCATTTCTATTGTGCTATATATGTGCATCATATACGTGTGGCAATACGAAGTCAACTGCAGTCCCTGCCCCCAGACAGGTGGATGGAAAGGAAAGGAATCATTAACGAGTGATTTGACATTGCCTTGTACAAAGGGGAAGCGCAGGAGAATATTGCCAGGTTCGAAGGCGCGGCAGTGAAATTCCCATTCGCTTCAATAGCAGCAGTGTTTGGCCCTGCTGAGTCTGTGACAATCCCGCATTGTAGTCTGCCTGTCTCATCCTTCCCACATTGGTCCATTAGGCCCCCGTCTTACAAAAGACTTCCCTGTTGGAAACCCCTCCTTAAAATCCCTTTTAGTTTCTGAAGACATGCATAATGAGTCCTGGGACCCCTCCTCCGAGAAAAACGATTTCGAGTGTAAAAGTAGTCCCCCAGTCTGCCCAGGGAGTGATGTGTGCCAAGCTGTTTCATTTATAGTCATTTTATTAACAGGAGCTAGTCATCTATTTCCTGTCTATAAATCAGGCACTAACGGAGAAGGTTCGCTGTTTGTTTGCTCCAAATAAGAAACGATTTCTGCTGTCTTTATCCTGGATACTGATGGTCAAGTATTCCTAGGGGAAACTCCAGTTACTTCCTTCCTGTTAGCCAGCGTATTTATTGTGTAATAAAATGCCACTCTTCGTGGTTCGTTACCCAACCGTAGTTTCTTACTATACTTTTATTTATCTATTCTAGATAATTTGTGCAATGGAAAATTCCACAAACACCTTCAAGACCTGTTTGCTCCACTTGTTGTTAGATATGTCGATCTGATGGAGTCCTCAATTGCACAATCAATTCACAGGGGCTTTGAGCGGGAATCATGGGAGCCAGTAAAGTAAGGAAACCTCCTTTGATACAATCGGAATTTGGGTGCAAATGGATGGAGATTCGTACAGAGATGAATTAGTAAATACTAGATTGGAGATTCGGAAAATGCCTTCTATTTTTTAGCGCCGTGCTAAAAATCCAAGGCCTAATTTCTTAAGGGTTTTCAAGGTTTACGAAAGAAACAATATGTGCTTTTCTAATGCAATGCTGATTGAAGTGGAACGTTTTGCTTTGAAAAATGGAATTACGAAAAATGTGAAATCCTCTCATTTTGCTTGGCTTTTTAGATCTTATGACCCTGCTCTAAAAGGCCTTTTCCAATGTTGCTCTTAAAGGCAAATAGCTTCTTTTCAGAACGAAAACCTTGCTTTACTGTGTTCAGTCTGGCTCTGTACCTTGGGTGGGCCGCTGTTGTCTTTTTTTTCCACACGCCCTGTGAAGCGATAGTGCAGAGATATGCTTCACTGCTTCAGCACCACAGCTGATCCCTGGATTGATCTTTTTTTTCACGCAGGCTGTGAAGGGCTCCAGTGTAAGATGCTGCTTTAGAGCTAAGGGCTTTTAGGAGGAGACACTCTGAAACCATGCTGGAAAGATCCTGAAGGCACCGTCCCTGAAGGGAAACACAGTGTGCTAGAGAAAAGTACTTCCAAGCAAAAACAAGTAGAGAAAGCAGGAGAAAAGAGTTGACCGGAGCCATTTATTAATCTCATAGAAGTGATGATTTAAAACTCTGGAATGGGTGAACTGGGAGACAAAGCCCCAGCTCAGCCTAGTGGTTGTGAAATATAAAGTTAGTTAAAGCCATGCAGAATTTATGGTGGTATTACTGCTCCCAGCGCTCATTCCAAAAAGGCTCAGTTAGATACTATCAAGGAAACATATTAATACAAATTAAATAAAGAAATGGAGCAAGACTAGCTTTATGCAGGCTGAAAAGTGTCTAATGTAGCCAATGGTTAAGTGTTCTGGTCTGAAGAGTTACTTTGTAACATTTAGCAATTATCTACTATATTGATGGTACATAAAAATGCAAGGTTAATTCAGAACCCGGTTCACTGTCCGTTTGTTCTCTTGGCTCTGCAGGCTAATGAGATTAAAAAAACCCCTAACATTTCAGTTGTAAAATGAGCAGGTGTGGCTCACCAAACACACAAGAAGTAGCTCTCCTGAGTAGGAAAATGCGGCTTTACACCCCCCGTAGTCATTCAGCAGGTAGAACTGCATATTAGAGTGATCCTCACTTTAATAATGCGTAACAGCTTAAGTAATAGCCACCTGTTACACATTTGGTGCAGTAATGTCAAACGATGTGTTAACCATGCAGTTGATAAATGATTCATTCTTTATGTGTTTGTTCGAAGCCAGAGACTAAAATATATTCAAATCAGTAAATCATCTTGGTTTTAGCTCATTTAAATTCAATTATAGTTTTATTTTAAGTACATGTTTTCTTATAGCAAAAGTTTGGATTTCAAAACACTGTCACTTTCTTGGAGAAATGGAAGAGTCACTTTCAAAATGACTATAGAGAGTTTCTGCCATGTTAAGGGGGTCATTTGCAATGCATCGGGGTTGTTCTGAAAAGGTTCTTTATCCATCATCCCATGGTGTTGTGCTTCAAGCAGCTCTGGTCAGTGAACACCATATATCTTACAGTTATAAATGTTTCTTTGCTTAATAGTAGTTATCTTACAGAGTGACCCGGGGCACTCAAAAGCGTTGCTTTGAAAAAGAATGGGTAATTCTCCCGGGCATGTTACATTCCCCCATGGGAAAGCACACCCTTGAATATGTTTTTAATTACTGATACTTTATTCTTCATGTGCACACCCACACACACGTGCACACACACCAGTAAACATACACACACCCAGTGTGAAATGTCACCTTTATGTAATGTGACCCAGCTGAAGGCAGTGAACATGTCTGCACATCAGTACCTAGTGCATAAAGTGCAACTGGGAACCCCAATCCTGGAATCGTCTTCAGTCTCACGGCAGGCGGCATGCTATTCTTCCCCTGATCCCCAGTAAGCCTGTGATAAATACAGGTCAAACAAATGTATTTTGCTTGCTCTTCCCTCAGCTTCGTGTATCCCCTCTCTCCCCTACGCATTCAAACATCTAGTGAATTCTTTAGGCTCTTTGTCCCATTTTGCAGCTTTGCATTGCTCAGTAACCACAAATTCACATTTACCAAAGGAGAGCACGATACTGTTTACAAGCTTACTCCTAAGAAAAAGTTAAAGAAATAGCTTTTAAGTACTGCAGCGATGCAAAGGACACCGACATCACCCTCTTCTGTTTTACTAACACCCATTACTGCCGGGTAGCTATAAGGGAAATGACACAGCTGCACCCATCGTGTATCTTTGCCCTTGGAGAATTTTATGCAGCTTGACTCTGCTTTGAAGGAAGGCTTCCCACTTGGCTTGCCAAAGTCAACCAGAATACACATCGCCGCAGTTGAGCTGACTGCTATCCTGCCGATCTCTATGCTGAATTGTGAGAATGAAATCTCATTACCTCATGACAGCCAGCAAAGTATTCTGTAGCATAGAGGCTTTTAAAAGGGTTTCTCTATGCTCATGCTTGCAATCAGGGCTGAAAAATGTGGTCCTCCATAACCTGACCAGATGGCAGCATACATGCATGTCATTTTTCTATTTTCATTGCTAGAGACTGTGTACCTTATGCTGCTACTAGTTGGGTATAGAAATCGCACAAACAGTAAGATCGATTCCCTTAAATACTGAAAACATTGAAGGGGAAAAAATTCCATACTGTTTGCTTCGGCAGGCCATGTGATCTGCCTGTTTTGTACAAGCTCTGCCTAGCTGCAGAATGTATAAGCCGGGGGTCCTTGCCCTATAACCAGTGCAGCTGGTAGGTATGGGCAGATACGTGCGGAGAAAATGAAGCGAAGTGAAACACCAGTCCCAACTCGCTATTTTCCAAAACATTGGGTGCATAAATTAGATCTGTTCCCAAGCTGGCGGAGTGCACGCAGTCACATGAGGAGGGGGGAACATGCCGTTATTTCTGCGCGCTAGCTTCGCGACTCAGGGCGTTTTGAAATACTTTGCAGCCACCCGACACCTAAACACATACATGCAATTGCACTCGGCAGCTGAGCTCCGCACGAGCAGAATGCAAGGTTAATTCAGTGACCACTGATGTCCTTTTCAGTTGGTTGGCTTGAAAAATTATGCAAATCTTTTCTGGGACACGTACACACACAAAAAAGGATCTTCTGCAACATTTTATGTGCCGTTATATTCTAGCACAAGGAGGTCAGTCCCCGTGGTTCTTGTCAAAGTCAAATTTGATTGGGTTTTAAGTATTAATATGCAAACGGTCACACTCTGTAGTAAGGCTACATTTGTAAGTAGTCTGTCTTTTAATAAGTGGCTCATAGAGGTTTTAATAAATTGTCCATTGCTCGCCACAGCTTATTACAGGTCGCTCCTCACTTTGTGTCTCTGCCTCCTTCCCCATTTGTATACCGGGGCTAATCATCTTAAGGAGGTAGTGTAAAGCAGTGGGCAGAGCAGTGAACTAGAACTCAAGAGATGCAAACTTGATTGTCAGCTCTGCAGACCAGTCAGTTCAACCCTTAAATGCCTCAATTTCTCCATCTGTAAAATGGGGATAATGTTATCGCACCTCCCCTATAACAGGCTTCAAGATCTGCTGATGAAAAACATTCCAGATAAGAGCTAGGTACTATCATAGCCTAAAGCTCTCCATAACACTTACTACTTACATGCCTGTAACCATCTGTAACCCATAGTACTCCAGTCTTTAACATCTTTTAGTCATTCATGAGTCCTTTTCAAGCTATTTATAAATGTATCTTTAACATAAAGTGTGGCCAGTCAAATGCTGTGACTCTACCAGGCAACCAGACAGAAGTGGTGACGTTGTCCAGAAAGGAAAAAAAAATCCTGTTAGGAAAAAGATCCTGGGGTAGCTAAATGTGGAAACCATGCCAAACACCAAGCCACAGTCAGAGCATGTTTAGCTGCTTACTTCTGTCACCCTTCTACCCAGTCTTCTATACTGAAGATTTTATAGAAAAGACTGCCACTTGAATTACTAGCATTTATCCAAGTATATATGGGCCAGCATTTATGCTAATAAAACATAACTTCTGGAGTAAGCAGACAGGCAGTCTGCCCAGTGGATCTAGGAACTTGTGGGAACTGGACATTTATGCACCAACATGTCTGTAGGCAAGATAACCCAATAAAATCTCCAGGGTTGTCTGTTCAACTTTCAGATTTAAGCTAATGGCATCACCTGGCATTTATTAGGTAGCTTCTTATGGCTCTTTACTTGTTTTCTACAGTTAATGTTACAATAGGGGAAGCATTCTTTGAATATATATTATTCCAGGACACATTATCTTAATGCCATGAGCTTCTGGCACTCTAGATTTTTATAACTGGAGAGCAGAAAGATACTATTTAAATCAGTCCAAATGTGGGAAATAAATCCAAAGGTGAACAAGTCAGAACAATACACCACAAACTGTCTATTTGGCGAGGACATATCCTTACCAAACGTACAGGCCCCAGTCATGCAATTGAGTCCTCCTAACTTGAACCTTCTGCCACTCTGAAGCGCTAAGAGTTTAAGTGCATCAGACTGCTGGATGGGGCATTATTCAGTCTCTGGTATTAAATAGTCATGGGCTCGGTTTTTAGAAAGCCACCTCCCATTCTGGGCCTGTAATTTTGCAGGCCAGGTAAATAAAGGCACATCTATCTGTTGATAATATTGAAGTAATTTGCAAGTCTGCCTACCTGACTCCAGCCACAAGTCAGGTAAAGAGACAGGTCATTGAGATCAGCTGAACCAGCAAAGCTACGGACGCAGAGTAGGATGGCAGGTATTTCCCAAATCAGGCTCTCTGTGTTAAGATAATACACTACCTTATTTTGCCATCGGAAGATGAGTTGTAGCTTTTCCTTGCAATGTGCACAAAGTATCAGCAAAATCCTGATTTGTAAAAAACCAAACCAAATCAAAAAACCTTGATATATGAATACTATGCAGTGTTCACTCTAAACAGTTGCCATTGACTTAATACAGTGTTTTCATAAATGTGTTTTCAATAAGTTCTTGAATATTTAGTATAAAAAACAAAGGTCCTCTGATTAATGTACTTACCATCTGGCTAATCTCTTTAAGTGGCTTTTCTTTATACATGTATATGTTGTCCATCTCTTGCTAGTTTTAATTTACTCAATATCACTTTTTAAACTACATGGCCTTACCATTTCCAAAGGTTTAACTATCTCTCAATCATTATGAAGCATGTGTTTCTTTTGACAATCATATTCACTTTACGAGGCATGTACATGTCTGAGTGGGAACAGTGGATGAGTTGGTTGCATGAGAAAGCTCTGACATATATCTCCTGGTTCATAAAGAGAACAAGCAGATAGCAAGAACTGAAGTCAAATCCATCCAGCAACCAGAAACGGAAGTAAATCAAAGCAGCTCACTCTGTATTTTGCTCTGAAAGGTGGGACTTTATTCAGAAGCTCAGAATGGAGAGCTGAAGTCATGTGTGCCTATTAGCCATGTCATCAATGGCTCAAAACATTGGTTGCCAACAGAACTGCAGAGATTCAGGGCAGATATTCTACCATGTTAGCAATTGTATACCCAGCCCTGTCGGCACAACGGTACTTCTTTGTTTCCTGATGTAATAAGATTTACAGTGAGAAATGCAATCCAGAAATGTATGTACAACTGTAGAAAATTGCTGTTGTGGTATTCCCGTGGATGAGAAGTTTGTAGAGTTCTGTCACTTCCCAGGACTGCAGATAATGCTGCATAAAATTCAACAGCAATCAAGGGAGTGGAAGACACCTTCCAAGGCAGAGTGTTTTAGTACAACCGTTATAGGCATCCACCTCGTGGAGCCAGAAGATTAACTGCCCGAACCTGCCTCTTGGCAGTAAAGCTTCTGCTAGCTCCAACAGGCAGGAACAAGCACTAAATCCTGGGGTCCTGATTCAGCTTTTAATGGGTCTTTACTCAGACAAACTCTGGGTGGGAATAAGGACCCAATAAAAATTCAGTCAAGACATCTGGACTTGCCTCTGGAATGAGGTTGTCAAAAACTTCCTTGGTTGATGCCCTTATGTGCTGCACAGAAAGGAGATACTCCCCACCACTGGCTTCTCCCCCACTCATCAGGTGGCCCCAGGAGTCAGCTGCTCAAATTTGACATCTCCCAGGTGCCAAAGTGAGGCACAAGTTTTTATTTTACATGTAAAATGCCATGTAATTGGACTTTTTGAGATACTCTGTAGAATACAGCCAGAACAGCTCAGGGACCTGTAGCACAACCTAATATTTATGGGTATTTTGCAAATCACTGGCATGCAGTGTTATTTCTCCTGGAAAATATATCACATTAAATTGCCTTGTATTTGATACACTAAACCACTTTTACAAAGTTATTTTTCATGTCATACTTGGGCATCTGAGAATGCCATTAAAGGCATCGTGCCCAGCTACAACTACTGTGCTCATCTCATGGCCCTCTTTGCAATGGGGGCATTCGTGCACAAAGCTCGTGCTTATTCTTTGGGTTTCGTGCCCTGGTCTGTGTGTATCGCACTACAATTGCACTTAGCTTTCAAGGCCTGGGAGCGCATGTGATACAGTGCTCCTCGTTTATGACCGTTGGAATCGGATGCACTCAAGTAAGCCCTGGGGTCAATTATGTGGAGCCCCGTTTCCAGCAGGCCCAGGGATCTGCATGCAGGAGTCCAACTGCAGGACTGGCGTCTTAGTCTTCACATGGTGGGACACTGTTCTGCTCCTCTAGGTTAAAGCATTTCTTGACTGTTTGGAAAAACGTCAGTCGAGGGGAGTGTCTCACATTCAGGGTGAGCCAAATTGTCAACTTCATTAGAGCCAGGAATTCAGCCTTAGCCATTTGAAGCCTGGTTTTGAGGCAGAACCTTTCCCAGTGGACTGTCAAGAGTAGCCCTTCCCTATCTCCAGCCTCTAAATGATCTAGAACTTGAGGTTTGCTTGCTCACGGGGACACGTTTTTAAATTCGGAGCCGCTTTCTGTGCTCTGAAACCATATCAGGATCCGTAAATCCTTTTGTGTGGGTGTTTGAGCGGTCCGTTAATTTGCTACTTTGTGATTTTTCTTCTTTTGTTGGTTTTTTAAGTAACTTGCTTTTTTATTGCAGACTGCAAAAAAAATACACTTAAGCCTTCCATGCTCATGCTTCTTTCTGAAATGTTTTGCTTTAGTTTTTTGACTGTTGTCTTGCTGTGAACTTTGCAGATTTGTTTATGAGTGTCACCTGCTTCTGCTACATCTGCATTGTCACTGTTATGGTATTTTTTTCTTTCTGTCTGTTTCTTCCACAGGAGTTTAACAAGTAATCTGCCCAATGTGAATCTACCCAATGTGAATCTCCCTAAAGTTCCAAACCTACCAGTTAACATCCCACTAGGCATCCCACAAATGCCTAGCTTTTCTGCACCGTCATGGATGGCTGCTATATATGATTCTGAGTGTGTATTCAGTTCACATTAGATCTAATTTAAATTTGAAGTAATCTTGGCATGGATATGTATTATTTATTTCTGTGCATTATATATAGAACTTCAAAAGAGTGACACAGACAGATAATTAGACGTTTCTCTGAATGAGGCAACCCTTCTGTATTTCTGGCATGTACGTAGTGAGTTTTTTATCAATATTGAGGATTTGTTTTGCACCCACTGGAAATTTGAGCAAATGTCTCGCTTTGCAAACTAGTTCTTGACAGTGGGATATAGTCCTGTTAGAGTATAAATTGCAAAATGCATCCTGGAAGATGGAGTATCTCAGGAGAAAGTTCTATCCAAAAGAGGAGACGAAACAACTTCAGTGCTAGCTGACCAATTTCTGTGGACCAGATGTAGATCTAAAAGTGAATCTTACTTCTTTGCAAGTTCCTCATTGCCTCTGATGGTTTGTTTTCCTTTTAATTCTGCACAGCATTGTCATCACAGGTGCTTATACATAAAGATTCTCACTCATTTCATGGGAAGCCCCAGATAGTAACTAGCTGTCACCATGTGAATATTTAAATGTCTGACAGGAGGAAAAACAATTTTTAGTGGAAGGCTTTGAATCTGACTTAGGAAATCAAACCCTGAGCCCATGTCATTAGTGTGTAAAAGCTAGCCTTTCCCAGTCCTCTGCCTCACACCTTTGGCATGTCCCAAGACATGGGATGCGTCCTACTGTCATACAGGTACCATATTGGATGAGGAATTAGAGCTCATGGTCAAGGTGATATAGTTTATTACAGCATCTAGATTTAGGAGGCACTATAAAACCATGCCTATTTCATGTACCTGCTGTAAAGCAGTGGGTCTCTGAGCAGTGCTGGGGGCTGGTACCCAAAGGTCAAGGAGCTTTATCCCCCCGTGTTGGGGAAGCCCTTCCAAGGACGCTTATACACGTAAACAGTGAGAGCATGAGCGTAAAGGGCTGATGTCTGATCAGGATGATGCAGGAGCAGGTTGGTCTCATCCAGCCAGGAACGGCTGTCCCTTCACAACTGGGCAGCCTGTGATGCCTTGCGCCTTGGTGAGTGGCCACTGTCCAAACTCGCCCTTCCACCAGCCCCCAGTCAGCATATTTACCTCCGTGGCTCAGGCTCCTTTGTCCCAACCCTCCCGGCTCTTCCCTATAAACTGTTCTGCTCCAGAGCAGAGTTTTAGTGCAGCACCTCATGGGACCATTTTGTTTCAACAAAAATGACGCTTGTCTTCCCCTGCTCCTCCCTCTTCCTTCCCTATCGCTTCACTTTCCACCCCTGCAGGTTTCTTCCTTCCTCTTCCTCCTGCCTCTGTCATCTCTTCCCTCTTAAAAGCTGAAGAGGAAGACAGCCATAAAGCCCCAGCCCTACAGGGCACTAACTCATGAAAGCATCCCTCCCACAGGTTATGTTTAACATGACATTTACTGAACAGACTTGGGCTTGAACACTGACTTACGTTCTTCCCTGCATCACGGGCTGAAAATACAGGCATAACTTAGAGCCCAGGAAGTCAACGAGGCTACTCCCTTGCTCAAGTGCCTTCAGTGAATGCTTGGCTGGACTTGGGGCCAAATTCCCAGGGTGCAGGCAGAAGTGTTTGGGATCCCTGAGGAGAGAGGCAAGGCGAGGAAAACCCCTTTGCAGAGAAGCAGTCTGAACATGGCCTGGGGAACCAGGACTCAGTGCAGTCTGCGGTCTGCTCCATCGATACCATGTTCCGATCCTTCTGGCAGACTCAACATGCCTTTTAATGTTGAGAACTTTAATTTTGGAAGAATAAATTGGCATTTTATCCAAATATTGAAAGCCTCAAACAAACAAACATAGACGTTTTTGGGATCGCAAGGGTGGCAATGAGCCAGAGACTTAAATTACATCTACACCTGGAATCCACCAGACTTCCACTATCATACAGGTACCATATTGGAAAGTAAAGCCAATGAACTGGCAGTAAAGGAAATGTAATCTTATTCTTTAAAAAAAAAAAAAAAATTAAAATACTTGGAAATATGAATGCTGTTAATTCTGTTTCAAAGAAACCCAACTCATATTCATGCTAAGATGGCTGTATTGAAGGTTAGATTAGGTAGTGTCTGTAAATAGTACTTGAAAGTTTTTTCCCCCCTCTGTGCATGCTCTGTGATACTGCTTCTGAAAAGATAAGAATCAAGACATGACAGTAAAGTGGACAGTCGTCTTTTTATAAAATCAAAGCTTGAGTGTGAAAGGCATTTTGTGAGCTGCTATGGGATCAAAGTAATTTCAGTGCTATTGCACTAAGAATTAACAGTTCTTCTTGGTAATAAACATAAAAAAAAAATTCTCGCATGAAAACCTAATAACGAGCTGTTCAGAAGAAAAAAAATACCAAGAATATATATTTTTTTAAATTTCAAAACCAGATGGATGTCTTAATGTTGCTGTAGCAAATACCAATTCTCGCATTCATGCGTATTTAATTATTTGGAACATAAATTCATGCAGTTCCAAAATTGGGATGGAACTAAAACGAGTTTATTTATTCCCAAACCTAAGTTTGAAACAGAAGACACTACATGTGCAGATAGGGCAACTGTCAGGGCTGTTGCACAAAGTAGCTTTTTGGTTAAAGATGCCATTTAAGGAAATGCCTGATTCTGTATCTTTTCATTTCTGCAATTCCCTTTGACCCAACCACTGTTCATTATTAAGGACATGTTTCAATCTTACCTTTCCCTTAGCATCAGATACATCTCTTCCCACTCCTGAGCTGACTTATACTTTAAATGGTTACCTTTGTTAGCACAGGACCCTCCTAGGACCCCTCTAGCATGTTGGGAGTATGGTTTTCACCTTGCGGTAGCCATGTATGCATTAGCTATAATTTCCTCTGTAGCATTAACTCAATGCAGCTGGCATCTGTCACAATAGAAACACCCTCCCTCATCTGTTTCTATAGATGATGTCAGCAGAAGTGGTAATGCATGGTGTGTTAAACATCTGATAAATTACTGTGTTAGCATTAGTGGTATGCGAGGAGGAGGTTAAAGCTCTTGAATTTCCCGTGGTAAATGTCATGAAAAAAGAGTGAGAGAGAAAAGGGTTACAGACACAGAAATTTCTCTGCGCAAACAAAACACAATCAAGGCCTGTGTTTTATCCTGTAAGTGGAGGTTTGAGATGTAATTATACTTGGAAAGAACCAAAGTAGCTGCACACCACAAGACCAAAGAGTCCTCTCTGGACAGAGGAGTGGGTAAGAGAACATGCACTTCCGAAAACATGCACTTCCGAAAGACCAAAGGCATGGCAACAAATCAAAAAAACAAAAAAAAAAACAAAACCAAAAACTGCTCGAATCTGTTGGCCTGGAGATGCCTTTGGAAGAGGTTGATTCTTGAAGAGGTAGAATAGTCAACCTAACCAAAACTCTTCAATATAAGATGTCAAGTGTTCTTAGTTCAATTGACTTACCATGATTTTTTTCCAGCTGTTCAAGAGATAAAGCGTGTCCTCGCTCACCACTTGTTAGCACTGTCCTTTACCTGGAAACCTTGGGTGGAAAAAAAAACGCCCCATATCTTAATAACTGCATACAATCATGTACTGTAGTTATTATCAATCAAGGATTTTCAACAACAAATTCTAGCCTTAATGCTGAATAATCACATAAATTCATGTGAGTATTAATTAAGGCTGATTTTTACCATACACCCTTTTTCCAGCTAATACATGTAATTCATAACTTTGTCTTATCATCTGGCCTGGAAAGATTTGTGGGTTGTAACAGCAAGGTAGATTAGGCAAATGTATGGTAAAACTCAAAACCCTGATGGTGGAGATTGTCTGATATTGTTCTGTGTATTAAACAACTGCATACCCTAGTCTTTGTCCAAGAAAGGTCTCCACATCAGGTGTCTAATAGCCTGGTGCAGGTTATGACTTCTGTTTCCACTTTATCCTGCCAGCAATGGGTCAGGAACCTCTGAAGATCTGTTTTGGAAACTTGATGCGCTACAGACCTTCATTCGGGATTTACATTGGCCCGAGGAAGAATTTGGAAAACATCTTGAGCAGCGTCTGAAGCTCATGGCAAGTGACATGATTGAATCTTGTGTCAAGAGGTAAGTCTAAAGTGTCTCGTGTTGAGAAGTATAGCGAAGCAGCTGGGCTGAGAGGCCTTCTAGAAGGGGCACCACTTCTTCTATCAATGTTTGGGAAATATCAGTCTTTGCTTTACCTTTCATCTTAAACCTGTCTGTTCAGAGAGGCACGAGCTTTGGTAGGCTAGAGCCTACTTTATCAGTTGCTATGCATGGGTTTCCAGAGAGCAAGGGTACTAAATGGAAAGGAATGAAGTTATATGGGAAGAAAGGAGGGAGCACTGGTGAGAGAGACGGGTGGGTTGAAAAGATCCAAAGGGACCTAGGGGTTATACAAACTAGTCCTGGTATCGAGCTAAGAAACCAGTCTTTGTTGAGACCACTTCTGTTGTGAGCAAACTCTGCCAGCATCAAAGCCAAATTTTATGGCACCAACACTGTTGGACAGGACACATCATGAGGATGCCTGACAACCAGCTCTTGAAGCAGGTCCTATACTCCCAACTCACTGATGGTCGCTACTCAAGAGGTGGATAAAAGAAGAGATTCAAGAACACCTTGAAGGCCAGTCTAAAGACATGGGATATGAACATCAGTCCTTGGGAGACTCCCGAACTGGGTCACCCTCGTTGGCACCATGGTGTACAACAGGGTATCGATTGCTTTGAGCAGACTCACCTCCCTATGTCGGCAGATAGATGAGAGACAAGGGAAAGAAAGAGCCATGACCCCGCATCACTAGGACTCATTCCTGCCCCCAAAACTGTTTTCCATGTCTGCAGTCTAGTGTGCAGATCTCCGAGCAGTTTCTTCAGCCAGCTCTGGACCCACCCTTGACTCCTCTATTGACTGCAAGACTGTTTTTCTCATATTGAGGGACTGCCACTGCCGATGACTTAACACAGTCCAGCCTGTGGATGATTTATTGGTCCACAATTTCCGTTCAAGTTGGTTTTTAAAGTTTTGTTGTTTAAAAGCCTTTGTCCCTCAAGAGGTTAACTGCTCTGTTTTTCCCTCTTAGTCTTATTCATGCCTTCAGATGAAGGAGGTTGTTGCCTACCAAAGCTCATGCCTCTCTGAATCAGTTAGTCAATAAGCCTGCCGCCCTTCCCTGCCTTCTGCATAGCATTCATTTTGGTAACAAAAGATTAAGGCCAAACCATCATTATTTTCCACCAGGCCTTGCATGTCTTTGGCTGGTTTAAGGTGTAATTCAGAACTGGGAAGAAAAGTTCTTTGTATTCTCTTTTGAACAAAGTAAATACCGAAAGGAAAAACTAATGGAGGGGCCAGTGAATACAGCTGCAGGCCTGGGCTGGTGACCACCACGGTTCTGGTGAAGTGGCTTTTCCAAACCAGCATTATTTGGCCCTTATGCAAATCTGTGCCTGTGATGTATCACACTCAAACTCCTAAGTCTGGATTTACAATCTCACCTTCTAAGAAAGTAGCATCTTGTGTCTGAGAGAGGGGCTCTAGGTTCACACACTGGAATTCAAAGCAAATGACTGTAGTAGGACTGCTGTTCCTGATCTGAAAAAAAAAACACAGCACACAGGTAGTTAAATTAAAGACACGGCTTTTATTGAAATGCAGTAGCTCTGATGGCTGAGTTACCTGGCAGCCAGCTACTGTAGATAATCCCAAAACCTCAGAATACTCACCATGCAGCATGGTTATCAAAGAGGTACAGTATCCCAAACAACAAACTTTTAATTCACTACATCACCCTGGGAAAAGCCCTGCGCTGTTCTGGAAAGTTGCTGTGTTTCATATGTTCCTATTGTTGTGGAGTTTGGGGGAAAGGCACTAGAAAGGCCCTGGGATCTACTCTCAAATTCAGGTAGGCAGACCCTTGGGATCCCACAAGGTCAGCTATTGCTGGGTGCATGTACACGTGCATTAATGCGCTTTAGTTAATGCACATTAAATCTAGCAACTCCTCTGGGCTCCTATACATGTGCAGAGAGCTGACTCCGACTCCCTGGAAATCCAGTGCATTGCAGCAGACTCAATTAATTGAGACTAATTTGGGAAATGCTCTCCTTCATTTAATTGAGTCTGCTGGAGCACAGAAATGAATGTGCTCCAGCAAACTCTAGCATCAGGTATCAGTGTCCCCGCACTGAAAAACAGTGGAACCATTTTTCAGCAGGGGGGATGCTGATACGCGTGATGCTTGGGCACTTTTAATTAGCACAGCCCACTAATTAAAACACCCCCCCATGCCTCCTAGAGCATCAGTAAAAATGCCCTCCATTGTGAAGTACTAATAAAATGAGCATTAGCCTGTCTTAAGCTGCACTAACTAAAAAGCACAGGGCATGTCTACATGTGCACTTTAATGCACATTAGCCTATTTTAATTTGCATTAAAGCATCACTTAAAAGAGGGTGCTGTGTAGTTAATGTGCATTACAATAGGCTAATGCACATTAAAGCACACATGGAAATGCTCCCACTGAGGCATAACTGATACTTTTATTTTCTCCACATACATTTGGTGCTGTGGGCTCCTCTGCAGCGTTTGTCTCTGTTAGGTTAATAAAGTGCCCCTTAATTGCAAAGGCTTTCAAGTGGTACATTTTGCCTTCAGAGACCTCAGGAAGGAAGGAGTGCTACCCACTATGCAGAAGCTATTCCTAGTGTGATATGCAAAACCACTGATGACCAATGAGCATTTAAAACTGCTCCCACAGTCTTGATCAGACAGCATTCTTACTGAAATAACAGCTTTAGCTGCCAAAGAAGGGAAATTGCAACTAATAAAGCTTAGTAGGGGGCAGCAAGACGTGTGTAGAAGAGCCTGCATAATTACATACCTGCACGCTTCTGCAGTTAACATCTTGCCCAGGTTTTCTGCTAGGTGCATTTGTTTTTTCAAAGAAACCACTTAAAGGAACCGTTATGATCCCTGAGAAGTGTTTGGGCAAGCCAGTACTATTGTGGAAACATAGAAAAAGCAATAATCCCATGGTGCCCTTCATGCCAAGCAATTAAACAGGTTTGTACCCTCTACATTTAGTATTGTGTGTCAATAGAATTGCCTTTAATTCACCCAGGTTGCTGCATTTAAACAGTAGGTATAAATTAGCTAATATAACCCAAATTACAGGTGTGCATTGCCACTGCCATCTGTAGCATCATCACGCTGTTTACCAAGTATGAGAAAGTAATAGTTTCTATAAGACTGTTACACACTTTATAAATAGAACATATTCTGTAGAATAGGCTTCTTTTCAAACTTAGTAAGACACATTTGGAGTAATTCTTTTTGCCACGGATGTTAGCATTCAGTCTGTTTCACCAAAGCCCTCTAAACTTTGTGTTCCACCTCTTATTAGTTACAATATCTTAAGCACCAACTGAAATGGTCTTTTCCTACTTTCTTTAATAGAACCAGGATTGCATTTGAAGTAAAGCTGCAAAAAACCAGTCGATCAACAGATTTCCGAGTCCCTCAGTCAATATGCACCATGTTTAATGTTATGGTCGATGCCAAAGCTCAGTCAACAAAGCTTTGCAGTATGGAAATGGGCCAAGAGGTAAAAATGTAGATAATTTTTGGTTTTTATGTAAACTAGAGACAATGTCATGAATTTTCCCATCTATTATTCTGCTAGTTTCAGAAACTTTCTAACAGTTGTGGACCTCATTTTTTGCACAGAATAAGCAGATGAATATTCAGGGTCTCTCTGTCAAATCAGTCTAATGAATATGGGCGTTCAGAATTCCAGTCACTTACCAGTGATTGTTGGCAAGGATTGTGGTGTGCATAAGGTACCTTTAAAGCCTGCTAATGCATGATGACTGTGTTTATTGAGTCATTAAGTTCACCTTGGAGCCAGATGTATGTTTGCCTAAATGCTAACTGTTTACATGTAGTCAACAGATTTCCAATATAAGACATCAGGAAAACAAAAGCACTAAGTTACTTTAAAAAAAAAAAAGACAACTTCCAAAAATATATCCAGATTCCACCCATTTTGACTTCCTTGAATATTGGCTGAAATCAGCATGTTGTATGATCCTAATTTACCAGGTTTTCAATGACTCAACTTTTAAAAAAAAATCCAACTCTAATCACTTGTTGATTGTTTTTTGCTTTTAAAAGACATTGTTTCAGCTTGAAATTTCCATAAATTTATAGGTGAATTAGAAAGGCATGCTAAACTGGGTTAGATGAAATGCATCTCCACGTTCATGTCACTCCAAAGGCGAGAAGCCAAGTTAAATATTCATGTGCCAGTTTAGAATCAATTGAGGAAAAATTGTTTGCTTCTCCTCTCTTGTTGCCAGTTGCCTAGATAAGCTCTTCCAGTGCAACTTCACATGGTTGAAATGTATAATACATCATTGCAAATTGTTTGTTCATTCTAGTTATTTACCTCTTCCTGCTACTCTTTAAGGGCCTTATCCAAAGCCTGCTGGACTAGTAGGTGTCTTAGCACTGACATCAGCAGGCCTTGGACTGGGCCCACTGTTCTTTTCTCTTTTGTGGGCTTTCAGTTGTAGCATTTCATTTGTGATGGTCTTGTTGATAAGAAAGGTTTTGAGATGCTTATGGTTGAGTTTCCTCCTCATCCACCAGTCCAACTTAGGACACGTACTAACTGGAGCCTTGTTGGTCCAAGGCTTGTTGGTAGAATTACCACATTTCCTCCCCACTCTGTTTCTTCTCCTTGCCTGCCCTGATTCCCAGTTCTCTGCTCCCACAATAACCATGCTGGCACATTCCCGACAGACCAAAGGGGCAAGAGTTGCAATACAGATCATGCATTTACCTTTAAATCCTTAGAGGTTGTAGCTGTGTTGGTCTAAGGATGCAGGCAGGCAAGGTTCTTTGGGTAAATCTAATATCTTTTATTAGACCAACTCAAATAGTTCAAACAATTCTTCTTCGCAAGCTTTTGGGTACAAACAGCCTTCGTCAGGCTGAGGAAGCAACTGCTCTGCTTGACGAAGGGTGTTTGTGCCCGAAAACTTGCAAAGAAGAATTTTTTCTGACTATTTGAGTTGGTCTAATACAAGACATAGTGTTCACCTTTATGAATTCAGTTGGCAAAGCTCCCAAGGAAGACATATTTCAGAGATCAAACCAGCTCCAACAGCCCTGAGGATACTACAGGAGCAGTTAGTTGTATTAGTAAGAATTACGAGGGATATTCAGTCTATAGCATGAGACTCTTCTAACCTTAATTGAATGTGGACATAATATGGGTAAGCCCAGTGTACCCATCCGTTCTAACCAACAACAGCCATTACTGACGTTCCCTTGGCGAGGCATGTGTCAGTTGTAGCAAATATACTGTTGAGACTATCAAGCTCATCTCCCATCTGTCTGAGGTCTCCAGAAAGCAAAAGCCTAAGTTCAATTTACTTGGCCACTCACCTACTATCCATTCCATGCCCAGGCATCCTGAATCCCAAGAAATCTGTCTGTGCTTCTTTCAGAAGGCATTTGGTATAGCAGCGCAGAGATAATGCGACTGTTATGCAAAGCAGCAGTTGCTGTGGGATGATGATTTTAACAAATAGCTGAGTTAATAGACCTGTAAATCAGATGTAAATTATCAGTGCATAAGTCATTGTTTAGGGCTGCAAAACTTCATGTGCCCATCTTTTTCTTTTCTTCTTTTTCATGAATATTCTACTCTCCACTTTCATTGCTCACACCACCTCCCTTTTGTCAACTGCCAGCTCCTGAAGTTGTACAATCTCTGTGTTCAGATCATTTTGCTTGACCCAAAACAGGGGCTGAAACACGCACACCCACCCATGCACACGGACACACAGCCACAATTGTTGTCCCCAGAAATAACTGGAGTAACAGTCCTCAGTAAGCTGCTACTCCAACTCTTCTATTTCAGCTCTAAGCCCAAATTAGAAATGCAAAGATTAGAAACCTAGTTTTGATTTTCCTTATAATTTGTCCACTGTGGGTGAAATGGGCATAGAAAGTCTTTATGCCATTCAAGGTTCATTTGTTATCCTGCAAACACAGCTTTGAGTGGGACCCCTGTGCTAGGGTGGGATTTTTGTGCATAAATCGTTTGCGAGCATCCCCCAGGCTCAAATAGGCGCATAAAACCTGCTCGTCCAACAATGGACAAGTGAGTTTGTGAACACTGGGATCTGCTTGGCAGACACATCACAAGCAGAAAAAAGGCTACAGTTGTAAGATAAACTGTGTGTGTGTCACAGGTTGCCCAGCTCCACCCACCGCAGATATTTGATTTAAAAATAAAAAAGCAATACTTTTTCATCAGAGTGAAAGCTGCCCGGTGGTTGAGAGAGAGACTCTTCTGATGTATCATTGAGCCTCACTTATATCACTTTTTCCTTCAAAAGCCCTCACTCTTTTAAAGCTACCTTACCTTGTGTTCATATGTCTTAACACATATGTGAACCATAAGATGCAATTTAAGAGCAATATTACTCTCCTAACTACATTCCCGTCATTTCGTTCCCACGTCCTTATAGCTGAAGGCAGCTGTTCAAGCATTTGGTAAACACGCTTTACCATTTCAAATATTTATTTTTCCGCTGCATTTTAATACGTCAGTGGGTATAAATTTATGTATTAAATGTTTCTCAGTTGGTCTATGATGTTTTTATTTAATATCCAAGGTCAGATGGTCCTTTCAGAAATGCAGCGCACACACAATCTGTTATATGACAAGGCAAAATATGCACCACGTAAAGTCAAGTGGAATAATTTTAGCAGAGGAATTGTGAGTTGTAATAATTCAGCTACTAGCAAATGGTGATTATCTCCAAAGATTTTATTAAATCAAACAAATCAGGGCAAATGTTTGACCTCTAACAACAGGCCTCATAAGAAATAGAAGAGCTAAAAGAAACCCAGAACTATGAACTGGACCCAGGCAAAAAATACATGTCATCGGGCAATCGTTTGTGCCAGATTCATAATGCAGCCATAATTTCCTCGTGGGGCAATTATAATGAGGCTGCGTGTCAAATGGATTTCATCTCCATTGTCAGGGCTGGACCCCCAGTAGGCAAAGAACAGCAGAGGTGTGCTGCAATATTACGCACAAAATTAAGCCAACGACATTTGGCATTTCACCGGTGCTGGAGCCCGCTGGAAAAGAGCCCTTTGTCACAGGTTTATTGGAAGCTTCTTTGCATCGCAGAAAACCCAGACTTCAGCTGCTCTGCAGCTGCGGCATGCCTTGTAGTCAGTGCAGAGCCGCTCTGAATCCAGCTGGCCCACTGGGGAGGATCAGACGGTGCAGAGGGATCGCCCGGTGGCATGGAGCCAGCCCTGCAGCCCCTACCTGCACCCTTGTCAATGGCCAGGTCCTCGGTGCTCCCAATGTGCCGTAATGGCCCTGGAGAGACGCCGGCTGTCAGAGCAGCAGCAGGATCAGAGAAGCACCGCTTTGGCTTCATGCCACCCTTGCTTTGAAAGGACCATCTGAGTTTGGTCCTGGTTTCATCAGAGCTTCGCTCACTTGACACCGATCTGAATTTGCCCTTGCGTTTTCAACCTCCACCATGGGGGAGCAGCTCCCGGAGACCCTCTTGAAGAGCAAAGCCACAGGAGATGCTTTGCTGTAGAGGCCTGAGTGTTTTCTCCCTTTGCAGGGCTGCATTTATTGCTGCTGCTGCTCTTCTGATTTGCTTTGTAAACAAGCTTTTAATTGTGAAGATATTTGTCAATACATTTCACGCTGTATTATTTGACACGCACCTAGCCATTCTGCGAGTTAAATCCCATAATTTATCCCACGAAAATGAACAGTTAGCAACAAACTCCACCCACCCCGTCTCCAGCTACCCAAACCCCTTGATTAAAATAACATGCTAATGGGGCGCATTAAGCAGGTCTTTGGGGCTAATAGGAAAAACCGGAAACCCGGTTGGGGAAACTTTGATGTGAACCCCACAGGAGCGAGGGCACACTAGGCCCATGAGCTCCGGTGCCCGCCTGACCGACCTGAGTTTGCACTTACCTGTCTCGCCTCTAGGTTTTGTTGCACCTTGGAGTCAGGCTGAGCATTGCATGCCTGCTGCTTTCAACGTCAGCCCCATTATACAGCTCCACGAGGTGGCATGGCATACGTTGCTGTTCTGTGTTGTTCTGTGGGTAGCAATCCCCTCCTCCGGGACACTTCTGCTACCACATGCAGAAAGCACTCGCTGCACTACATCCTTCGTTCGCCGGCGTACCGCTCCTGTCGGCATTGCACCGGGCCCACCACCCACCCCTCCACCCACACGGCTGAGCGGCAGAGAGGTCTTGCATGAGAAGCACATGTAGGAAGTCTCCTACAGCTCATAGATAAACCTTCCCTGCAGGAGGAAAGCTGCTGTGGAAGTACACTTTCACACAGAGGCTCACATACATCCATAATACCAAGGAGCAGCGCTGGTTTCGCCAGACAGAGAGCACTGCCCCTTCCAGTACATCAGAGGAGGGCACCTCTTAGCTTCTGCCCACAGTCCAGATAACCTCTGCTGCCTCCGCTCCTCTGTTGATTTGCCTGTTGGAGGGACGCAGTTTGGGACGCTGGAAGCCGCTTCATTTGACCCACCTCCCTAATCAATAAGCTTGTGTCCAGTCTTTCAGGCCCCTTGTGCTGAAACTCCCCGTGCACCTGCCCTGCCATTGGCTTGGACATATTTTTACCTTCCTTTTTCCAAGTGCAATAAAATCAAGTCCTTGTTTCTTCTCATAAGAGACTTTCAGTACAGATTTTGTATTAAATCACTTCTTCCTTCCCAGCTTTCTACCTTGCTGGTCTTGCAGTGAAAGTGGGGCTTGCTTGTGTTTCATTTTCCATTGCTTATTGTTTCTGTGCCTGCTGCTGTTGCTTACGTGGCCCAGTTGAAAGGTCCCTTTTCTTATTTTGGAAGGTTTTCTTTTATTTATTGTTTACTTTCATATGCTTTTTTTTTCCTGTCTTCTGCATGTTCCTCTTTATTTCTGTCCCTAATCATCTGAAAGTTTGCTAAAGAGTGGGTAAGTGTCCCCGAAACTTTTTTATTTTTTCCAAGTTTCAGTTATAATGTGTTAGTGTTTTATTGAGAAGGAGATCGTACAGTGGGTCAGACTGATAGAAGGGCCTTGTACACACTGGGTGCATTTGCACGTGCAATTAAAGCTATTTGGCTTCACTGCATAGTAAATTTACTACCTTGTAGACTAATTTACTGCACAGTAAGCATCTGCATGTATAGACAGTGACACTTTTTACTGCACAGTAGACATCTACTGTGTAGTAAAGTGTCACTGTCTACACATGCAGATGCATACTGTTTAGTAAAGTGTATCTTGTAGGCGCAGTCACTGGGAAGCCAGTGCCTTACACTTTTAATTGTCCTTGCACTCTTTGTTCCAAACGTATGATTAGTATGTGAAGCATACCTGGTTCTTTCAGTGTTACTTGACGCTAACATTTTAAAACAGCAGTAACATGAAGAAAGGGTAAGATGATAGTGACTAAGATCAATGCCTGCAGTGGCTTTTTAAAAATCAGATGTTTCATATTGGAAAACAGTCATATTAAATATTTTCCTCAATTCATTCAAAATAGAAATGGACTTATTTTTTCTTATTACTTAAATCCTCTAAATGAAGTAGGTCTTTATAAATTAGCAGAAAATTATATTCCAGCATTTGGTATAGCTGTATGACTTGTGGCAGAGTTCAGAAGCTGAGCAAGGTTTGGCGTAGTCAGCAGCTGGATGGGAGACCATGTGGAAGGCTCGTAGGTGCCGTAGGCATCGGAGCACTTTCCTGTGAGCCAATGCAGACCCGATGCCCCGGATGGTATTAGCAGCAGAGGGCACTGTGCTGCTAGAGATGCTGCCGTTGCCTGCCACAAAAGGCCAACACTGATTTCTTTATGCTTGTAGAAGCCTCCCTTCAGCAGAGCATTTAAACATGTCCTTAATTTTCAGCGTGTGCTTCAGTCCCCCTGAACTTAAGGCTAAACGCATACTAACATGCGTGGCCGGCAGGGAGCCTGAATAGCCCTGTAGCACATTTTTTTGCAAGTGCAGGAATGTGATGTGAGATGCCCAGCGTAGCTCCTAGCAGTTGTGGTGCAGAAGGTATTTGTCACGTCCTCTCCGAAGCGACTAGAGAGCTGCCCTGTGCCCTGCGAGAGAGTTACCTCCTTTTGCTGGCGGCAGCCACATTTCCATGGTCCGTTAAATGATTTGTAGAAACATACTTACTGAATGTTTGCAGGCCATTGTGTCAAGAAATTTGCAGGCCTGAGAAAGGAATATGCAGGCACTAAGCACTGTGGTCACTATTACATCCAGTATAGGAAGGCCATGGTTTTCCTTCTGCCCCATGCATTTGGCTCTCAGTATTGCAAACAGGGGGGCTGTCTATGGTATGCAAAGCACTGTCAGCTTCTCCTGAATTCAAAGTCCTGCATAAATGTAAGTAATTACTGTCCACATCAGCAGAGACCTGGGAAATAAACTGCCAAATTCTTAGCTGATACTATTACAAATCCTGTTTTACCAAAAGAAGAGGCTTATAATCACAGTGCCATCACTTGCGATCAATGCTAATATTTACCTCCGCCTTTTCTTTTATTTTTCCTTAGCACCAGTACCATTCAAAAATAGATGAACTAATTGAGGAAACCGTCAAAGAAATGATAACACTCTTAGTGGCAAAGGTAACCTTCAGCTTCAGGTGGAATGATTCACTGTTAACATCGCTTTTTTTTTATACGTGTATTTCCATTAAAATGTGACACATTAAGAAGTTGAATTGGCTTGTTGTTTCTCACAGGCAAGCTTGTACATCACTCAACCCTTTCAAGATGATTCTTTTGATGATTAGGAGCTGCATATGAGATTCAATATACTGCTGGCAGATTGGGCCCATTTTTTTTTCCTTTAAGGAAGCGTCTGTGTTATTTGCGTGCACCATTTTGCGTACACAAATGCCCACGTTCACACACCCAAGCTGCCCTCAGTAGGTGGCACTGTTCAGTCCTTATGGAAGGGTTTCCCCCTGCGCAAGCCATGTGGGCATCTGTCAAATTTGCACACCCAACGCAGGTGAAAAGTCGCGCTCGCAAACCAGCGTGCTCCAGCTCAGAGCCAACGTGAGGGATTTTTAACAAGCGTTCTGGTCCCAGGAAGCATATTCTGAAATGTCACGGCTGATTTTTGGAAGCTGGTTTTTCTCTGGAGAGTTAGCTGGTATTTCTGATGTTCAAACGTAGGGGTGCTCGTGTCCAGGTGCTGAGATAGGGTTGGCGAGAAGTGCCGGGATGAGTATAGAGAGCATAGCCAGAGCGCCTTTCCTTTAGTTTTGGCTTGCTGAGAACAAGCCTTCACTGATTCAATGGGGGGCCGGTTAAACATAGCTTGCCAGCATATGCCCGTCGGAGTCATCTGCAAGACTAACCAGCTGGCTGCCTCCTTGATACTTCTCCCTGGGAACGCGAGCCATCTGACTCCCCCTGCTAGGAGACAGTGCCCCTGGGGACCCACAAGCTTTCCACCATCTCCCATGGGGTGAAGCAGCCAGTATCACCCGTTAGCACTGAAGGGAAAACTCATGCCCAGTTAGTTAAGTGACCTTGAGAAAATGTGCCCCTAATTAGTTTATCGCAGACATCCCTCCTGACCTTGCATGCAGGTTCTCAGCTGGGTGCAACCTGGGTGTGCTGCCGCTCCCATCAATGCAGCCATAAAACTGGGCTGGAGCGCACCCCGGCTCTCACCCCATCGTGAACGACCAAGACGTGATTGCGGTGTTTTTCTTCCTTGCAGTTCGTCACCATTCTGGAAGGAGTCCTGGCCAAGCTGTCCAGATACGATGAAGGGACTTTGTTTTCCTCTTTCCTGTCGTTTACTGTAAGTAGAGAAAATCCGTTCCCTTTTCCTTGGCCAACTTTCCCTTGTTAAACCTTGCAAGTCTTGAAAGAGATGCTAGCCCCGTCCTCCTGTGCTGTCTTAGCACTGCAAGCGCTCCAGAGATAAACAACCAACCTGCTTTAAACAACCTGCTGCCAGGAAATATCCCTTGGATCTGCCTCACGGTGCTGGAATGGAGTCTAAAGTTTCTAGGCATAGAAACGTATGGGGGGAGAGAGGGAATTATCCTGGTTTTCTAATAATTGCACAAAAAGGCCATTTTGCGACAGTCCCCTGAAAATGAACCCTGCCGAATTTTCAAAGATATCTATGTGCACGTTCAAACTCTCTTGCTCATTTGGGCTCAAAACTGGGTACTTCTACTCACCAGCAGGCTTTTTTTTTGCATCTCTTGGCCTGAATAATTGTGAGTGCGTGTTCTGGAAACTTAAATGTGTGCAGAGCAGGTGCCTTGCTCTGAATAGCTGCGGCACCATGGCTGAGATTGTTACCAGTGCAAGTGGTGGGCAGGCAGAGAAGGTCATTCTGTTTGTTGGACAAATGTCTTTCTAGGATGGCTTAGACGGGGTGGCCCTGCTTTGAGCCGGGGCTTGCAGCAGATGGAGAGGAGAGGTCCCTGTGCCTGCCTGTGTCGCATTCGCTAGCACCGTAAGGGAGAGTGCACAGAAGGGGTTGTGCTCAGTGCACTTCTGCATTATAAGTGGTCCAGTGCCTCGTGGGGAAACTGTGGTAAGGGTCTGAATTGCACAAAGGAGGACGAATTCATCCAGCTCCTCCTCTCCTGAACTGCAGGAGATGGTTCAGATTCGGATGTCGTGTCTCGGTCCCAGCCCCCTTCCACTTGCCTTCTTCCGGGTCGAGTTTCTGACAGCTTCATGCCAAGGAGGACAGCATGCAGCTCTCCCCACCTCCGTCTCTGGCTCCCCTGCCATTACGAGACCATACAGTGTTGTGGCTGCAAAGACATGCGACTGCTTGCCAACTAGCTGTGGCCTACACACTCGGTGTGCCTGTTTTCCCCTGTTCCCTTCCCCCACGTGTCATCCCTGCCACCTCCTCCCAAATCCACAGCACAAAAGCTGGCGGTGGCACTTAGCCCTTAGATCCTCTCTTGAGCAAAAGAGGGCTGAAGGGCAGAGGCTGGCTGCCTTCCTGCCAGTTAGCGTAGCATCGGGAAGAGGATGAGTGTGCTCGTGTGCTAGCACCAGAGGATGTGGGGGCGGCAGCTTTTCAGGCATCGGAAGTGCCAGCATCAGCCCGGGAAGACGGCGCACTGCACAGTTCTTCCTCCGGCGTGAGCCAAGCTGTTCCTCGGTGGCGGCTGCGCACCGTGCTCCACATCATGGTGTTTGCACCGAGGGCCAGGGCCCGGGCTGCTCCCTTCCACGCTGGGACACGCAAATCCCTATGTCTGCATGTGGATCATGGAGGCCCCGGGGTTGTGGCCAAGCAGCTGCAACTTTTTTAAACTTTGGGGTAATGGCAGGGTGGAGGCAGCCTTCATAGCTGCGGCTCCAAGGCGGTCGAGCCCCAGATCATGTTACCCCCAGCCTAGCTTAACCCACCCACTTAAAACCAAAGCTCATGGCAAGTGGATGCATGTGGAAACCACCAAACCTCACAGGGGGGCTCAGGTCTCCCCACAAGTCTGCCCCCCTGGTACACAAGAGAAAGGTTGGTGCTAGATCTGCAGAGGAAGGGCAAATGCCCAGCTTTCTGGGGGGTCAGAAGCACCCCCTGATCATACTCACCCCCCACCATATGTCTCCCAGCTGCCAGGGTGTCACATAGCTGTTGCACCCCACCTGTCACCATGAAACCCTCTTTCAGTGGATAGCAGATATACCTCCTGCATCCACCAAGAGTTGCACGGTGTCTGGACAGAAAGTCCCGTTCCTGCCCCCACAGGTGATCAAATAACTCAATGAACATTCATGGCTTGATCAAGCAATAGAAATGGCAGGCTCAGCCCTAACCCCAGCAGGCTTATAGCTTGGAGCATACCTGCCTGGTCGGTGGATGTAGGATGCAGGAAAGATGCCATATGTGCACCAGCCAGCCACCAAGAAAGAATGAAGGCAGCTGAATAATTCCCAAACTTCGTGTTTCCAAGGGTATAATGTCCATTCAAGCATGGTGAGCTGGGCTGGGGATTAGCTATGGGGCTCCTGAGCAGAACACAAACCTTGTGGCTCCAGGTAGCCACCCCGATGACAGGGATAGGGAGTGCCCTGGGTACCCGCAGCTGTGGGAAAGGACACTGGTCAGCCCTGGTGCATCCAGGGGACAGGGATGCTCTGGCCAGGAGCTGATGGCAAGGGCTAGGGTGGAGTTGGCTGCACATACCAGAAAGCCCCAGGGCCAAGCAGAAGCCACCAGCCTGGGAGAAAGGAGGTGCCACCTGGGCTGGTTTGGGCTCTGATTGAGGACGGTGCTGTGACCGATGCGGCGTCCTGAGGAGGTTGGCTTCCCTGGCCCGGGGTTTGGGAAGTGGGGAAGCACCATCTTGAAACTCCAAATCCTGAGCCAGGGAGAAGCAAAGCGGGGAAGCACTGTCTTGAGACTGCTTCTCCTTCCCCTCCGGATATATCAATGCCCAGCACGCCCAGCTCTGCACCGCACCGAGCACTCCCGCACACTGACGCTTCTCTGCTTCCATCGTGGGGGAAAGGCAGACCTGAGCTGTATCCTCGAAGGCATGGGACAGGCCAGGGTCTTCCCTTTGCCCTCTAATGGCAATAAATACTTCCACGTGGAGGTCACCAGGTCCCCCCGTCCCTGTGGCAGGCTGCTCAGAGAGTCTCGCTGAGCCATACAGATTCCCGGGGTAGTCGTGCGGTTTTTCTGTGTTTAGCATTTGCAGTGATAAATAGAGAAACTCTCCCTCGTTACAGAACCGTTGCACCACCTCCCACGTTTTCCCTGTCTGAACAAATAAAGCACAGTGTTATGGTCCAAGCCTTTTAATTCTAGGAAGCACTAATCTTCCCACCCCCTTCTCCTGACTCCTTTCATCGCATGCTTTCCAGTCCCTGGGAAAATGACATGTAGTTGGGGGTCTTGTGACAGACAATTTTATCACCTAGTAGGAAATCCTCATTTTCAGTTCCTGCCTTGAAATTTGAGATAAAATTAATGCATCTGTTGCCCTAATAAAGTTCTCACTAGCCACTTCATTATGAAGCACTTCAAAATGAAAATACCCTTCTAAATGTGGCTATATACAGATATGTATCTATATATACACATAGATAGATAGATAGCTAGATGAGCCTTTCTCAGTAACAGCAGTCCAGTGATAAGATGGGCATCTGTCTCTGAAGGACCACTGAGTCACAAGAAATGCCAGCTGCTCAGGTTTTTATTTAATGGAGATGGCCCCTCTCTTTGAACAGCAGAGAATTGCATCTACTTTCATTAAAACTGGAGCAGGAATATCACCTCAGAGAGAGATGCAAAAGATCTTATTTTTGTTCTGCACAAATTTTTTTATGGTAAACTGAGATATTTCATGGAAGTCTTGTAATTTGTGAAAAACTGCAGCCTAGCAAAAATCACACAACATCCGGCAGTTTGGAAATTTCACTGAATGTAGCCAAATCTTACTTTAAGGAAAAACAAGTAATTATTCATATTGCTTTTGGAAAAAAAATGAAAGGGGAAAAAAAGGAAAAGCAGCTTAGTTTTTGTGGGTGGAGAAGGGGGACCGCAGAAAGTAGGCTGAAGTATTTTCGTTGCCGCTTTCCTTAATGCAGGGGGCTGCCCCATTGGTTCTGGGGGTAGCCTACAACTTGGAGGACCTGAGTTCAAATCCCTGGTCCTCTGTAGACTTCCTATGAGTGCAAACTGCTCCCTTGCCCCCCGAGTGAGTGGCAAAGCTTCAGTTGCCTCCTGGGCTGCCAAGGGAAAGCAGAAGTCAGTCACATCTCTGCAGACGATGTTCAAGGACTGAAAATTTGACCTATCGTTTTCGGCACTTCCCTGATCAAGGGTGATGGCCTGCACTAGCACGGGATCGAGCTGCTCAGTTCCCCCTCTGTAAAATGGGAGCGTTCTCCCTTCCCTCACCCAGAGGGGTGCTGTGAGGATCGCTTGCCAGGAAGATTGTGAGGTGTGCGGGTACCACAGAAAGGAGAGCCTGATGCACACCTCAAAGACAAAGAGGTTTATTTTTGCATGACCTCTCTTTGAATTTGCTGGCATGGACTTTAATCGTGTCTCAGCCCTTCCTAAGTCCTTCCCCCTGCTTGAAGGCGAGAGCGGTCCCCGCCTCTGACCTCCCGTTTGACACAGACCCTTGCACCATCGTCCTGGTATCGAGCCCACGTAAACGTGCAGCTCAGCCAGATGTTTTACACTGCTCTTGAAGCCTCTGGGTGTAGATACAGGTGATGAGGCTGTTTTGCCCCCACTGAGATCCCAGGCCTGTCCTTGCATTCATGTCTCCCTCGAGTCCCAAGAGTGTCTACCAGCCCCCCGCTGTCTTTCACTCCAGTTCAGGGGCCTTATTGCTGGAAACACTCAAAATATGAACCTCAGCCATTACCACCAGTCTGTAATTTTTTTTTTTTTTTTTTGCATTGCCTCATTGTGCTTAATTATTCACCCCCACACATGCAGCATACGAGCACATCCACCCACTCTCACATTCTGTCTCACACATACATTCATCCTCTCATTCGGGACACATAATTTATTCATCCTGAGATGCAATTGTGAGCGTGTTATATTTAGGCTGCTTTAATGGTAGCTTTAGAAATATTTAAAAGCAGGTGAGCTTTTTACACCCAAACAAAGATGGCGAGCTGCGCATCTCCTAATTAGAAAGCAGAAGCCACGTGGAAGCGCTTTGCTGCGAGCCTTATGCTGCTGTTGTAAAGAGGTCTCCCTGCCCACCTGGAAACAGCCCAGTTTGGAAAGGCAAACCTGAAACTCCCATCCCAGGTGCAGCTAACAGCATGGGCTGCCCAGGGAGGAAGTGCCTCGGGTCTGACAGCTGTAGAATCGGGAATCCAAACCGCCCCCAAATATTGTCCGTCCGTGTGATCCTGAACCCTTCGCATCTGTCAAGGCTGCCCTTGGTTATAAAGCAGAGGCCTCTGCAGTCTGTAAGCTTGGGGCTGAGCCTCTCTTTCCTCCCAGTACCATGACCAGAGGTAATCTCACTACCAGAGCCCTTCTCCAGCAACCAAACCAGAGTGGAAGAGCACCAGTGCCCCCTCTCAGCAGCTTGGGAGCCTGGCAAAAAGGCCAGCCCTGCCGTCTGTTCATGTTGCCAGGTCAAAACTGCAGTGTAAAATATGCCAAAGGTCCTGCTGACAGAGCAAGCCAGCTCAGATGACAATAAACCCTACTGAGTGAGCTGGGACCCTGGCTGGGAGACCTGCAGCTGGAGCAGCTCTGGGCACGTACCGGACAGGTGGATAGTGGAGAGCCGTTAGGTACTCTAGTAGCTGTACATCCACTGTTGTCTAAAGTGTCTTCTCTCTTCTTTTTTTCCCTGCCCCTTTCCAGGTGAAGGCAGCTTCCAAATACGTGGACGTACCCGTAAGCACAATTTAAGCATTGCTTTCTGTCGGAACAATTTGCCTTGTGTTTTGGTTGAATGCCTATCTGTCCATCATGGTTGAATGAATACTAATAGCTCTCCGTCATGGGTTGTCAGCCAGGGTTGGACCCAGGTATGCCTACACAGATCATTGGAGGCCGCCTTGAGGTCACCCTACAGACCATCCCTCCAGCCAGGTATACTGGGCGCCTTTACGCCCAACTCCCACCATCAATCCCACCGAGCCGGGAAGGTTTGTTAAACTCTGGGTAAGGGGCCAGCCTCATCCCACTCACCTCCTATCCTGTGTTTGGAAGCTACCTCATCACGCAACCCTTGAACAGAAGAAGTCCACCACCAGCAATCCCGCCGTCCTGTATTCCTGACGTCCTGCCCTTCTGCACGCACATCTCCCTCTCCTGCCTAAGTTGAGCCCAGAAGGAGAGACAAGTAGTTCACAGACAGAGTCCTAGAAAAGCCACAGAAGAAGGAGACCTCTTAGTACTAGGCTCAAGAAATAAGCACAGTCTGGATGGGTTTCATGTGCCCCCCATGCATGGCATCAGTGGGAAAGAACAGCTCATAGCACAAGGGTAGCCTCAAAGTTGGCCCTAAATATCTGTGTAGACATACCCCTCAGGGTTAAGAGCACAGTAGTCTAACACTGGAGGTAAAAAAGGAATGAACTTCATTAGCGGATGTCCGTGATAAGTGCTGCTTCTCCTGCAGAGAGACCTGCAAGCTAGGCGCGGATGCTTAACCAGTGGGCTATTCATGAGGTTGAATGGGTCTCCTATGTACCTAGGGAGCTTCGATCCCTGTGGAAAATTAATAACAGTCCCTCCTATAATTGTTTTTCATTGGCACCTTCGAGGATAACACAGCGTCATCTGGAAAAGTCCAGACCGTGCCCAGACGGCACCAGTACATGCCTAATTTATTTTATTTTTATTCTTCTAATTGTTGATGTACTTTACTCTTTCAGAAAGCGACTTTCATTTTAACTGTAGGGAAAAGGTGGTGAGTGCTGTATACTTGTCAAAGAGTTTTGATGAAAAGACAAAAATAACCATGTTTTCCATCTTTGCAGTCGTTAAAGGGAAACTGTACCTCAGTTCCTCTAATTAGAGCTTGACTCATAAGGATGAGGGCCCTTCAGGTCCTTAGACAAAGCACTTAGGATGCCACAAATTTACATTTAAATTGAGTTTAAGTGCAGTATATGAATGTTGGCTGGAGTAAGGGATTACAACCGATAAACCAGGGTAGGTATGCAGGCAGATTCTGAGGACATCTAAATAAAAAAGCGAGCAGACTGAAATATCCCAGTCCAAATTTTGCACCCCCGTCAGACCACTGCAGACCCCACTGGAGCTGATGGGATAGACATGTGAAGCCAGAGGTCTCCCAAGGCTTTCCAAGCCAGGACTTGGGGAGGTCCCATTTAGGACCCGGTTTTCTTGGCATCTAGACTCCTCGCTCTATAGTGGAGGCCTTCTAATTGCCTCTACTTTCCTGAAGCCCGGAGTAAATTATTTAGAGCCTGTGGCCCTGATTCCTGGTCAAACCCTATTCACTTCAGTGGAAGCAGTGCTCATTTACGCCTGTTTGAGTGGGAGCTTCTTCCCACCCCGCACTTCGCTGGGGGCCAGGTTCAGCGCATCCTCAGCGGTGAACCAGTGCAGCGTCAAGAAAAGCAGGTTTGCTTATGGGCTCCCTCTCTAGAGGAAAGGGGCAATGTCCCACTATTGAACGGATGACCCCTGGGGCTTAAGTCCCATTCCAGAGACAGGATTGTTTTGTTTCAGAAAATTGCAACTCTTTTAGTGCCACCTTGAAACGGGCACAGTCGGTTTCCTGAAAATTGCCTGAAAGTATAACGCTTGACTATTGCCACGTTTGTGTTGTCCTCATTGTTTTTCAAATTAATACCTTGTCATTGTTTCAGTAGGTGTTAAGAAATGTTACTAGCATCCCAAGGGCCAAGCACCGGCCTTTTGCTTGATAATTGTTTGCTTTGTATTAAAAAAAGCTACCTTCCTACTGCTTTCCAAACTGTCCTCATTTTCACCCTGGAAATTACACAGAAGTGTTAACTAACTTCAATTTGCAGCGGCTGACAATCACGTCTTGTAGAGAAACGATACTTTGTGATCTGAGGTAAATCACAGTAATGAAAACTAATGACACTAGTTATTAACAAACTTACAATGTGCCATGGAAATTTTAGATTTTGTGGCAGCTCTTGTAATGACTCATGTTGTAGTATTTTAATGGGTTTCCTTTGAGATAACTTTGATTTCAGCATATCAAGCGGTGCGAACTCAAGGGATTGTATAGTGTATTTTCTTCTGTCTACTACAGTAAGCTGAGAAAATAGCAACCTGATCACCATCTTCCACAAATGTAACGCTCAGGTTTAAAAAGCAGTGAGTATATAGAGAGATATAAACCAGCACAATTGTAGATAAGGGCATCCGAGAAGCTTAGCACTGACACAGACATTCGCATGGGCAGTTTGGGGAAATCTGATTTCTGACTGCACTCATTTATTTTACACCGGAAGGCTATCGGCGAGCTAAAATCTAAGTCCCAAACAACAAAAGAAATGTGCTTATTTTTGGGTGCGGATGATAAAATGTGAAAGACTGCACGCATCCTCACATCTTAGGAGAAGAAACAGGAGACCAGGGCTGGGTGTTAGCTTTCGAACTTCACATAATAGAGGGTTTGCATATAGAAGATGACACTGGAAAACCACAGCGTGATTTGTTGTTTCACTAATTAGGTCAACAATACCAAACATAGCGAGAGAACTTCCCGGCATCAGTGTGTCAAGGAAAGGCTTTATTCATCCGAGTGGCTTCCCTCTAGGCACAAAAAGAGAAAGAGCCAGTGTGTTTACAGGATCGTGTGCAGCACAGGCGGCGTGGCAGCGTACAAAGCGGCGAGCTGTGCTGCCAGGTCCCGATACCGTAGGTCTCAAAGGGAGAGCGGTGAACGGCAGCAGCCTCAGTGCCGTAGCCAGCCCGGGGGAAAAGGAGCCGCGGCAGCAGGAGTAAGGGCATTGCCCCACGTGGAGATGTTCATGCTTTTCTTTCTCTCTCTTCTTTTTTCCCATACAGAAGCCGGGGATGGATGTTGCCGATGCCTATGTGACATTTGTTCGCCACTCTCAGGATGTGCTGCGTGATAAGGTCAATGAGGAGATGTATATAGAAAGGTTATTTGATGTAAGTAAATGCCTTCTCCTCCTTGGAAACCAAGCAGGAGACCCCCCAAAATGTGACAAAATAAGACAGGAGGATAAGTCACATTTTGAGACAATGGATTGGTTATAGATTTTTTTTTCAAAAAATCTTTCCTTTCCCTCTGACTCAGGCTCTTATCTGCTGTCTGCCTACTCTAAATCTATACTTTGGTCTACCGTGTCCTGGTCTTTATGTGTGTGGTTTTCAGGGTAACGGCGTCTTCTCAGCCACCACTTTAATATGTCCAGCTTGTGAGAAACCTTTCTGTAACAGGAGCATCTCGGTCATTGTTCTCCTCATTGAAAACCCCAGCCAGATTTTGGGCAGAGGTGTGAGGCTACCTTCCTCCCACACTACTTAATGGTTTCTGCCTGCCCAGCCCTCTAAGCCTGCATGTGACTCTGCCGGGCTACATTTTTATATTGAAAAAAAATAACCCAAAACCCAGCTGGAAAAAAAAATCTGTAGTTTTATACTTCAGAAAGGACCCTACCAGGGTGTCAAACCCCAGGTCCAGAGGGGGGAAAGGAATGGTAGTGCAACTTGGGCAGATCCGGATTTCCAGAGTTATTTGTCGGCTGCACCCCCTTCATTCACCCAACTTCCCCAAAAACACTGACCGGGATGCCCGGTGGTCTGTATTTGTTTTAAATCTGAATGCATGCCCAAGGATTTATCTGTTTCTGTTGCTTCTGTCGTGTGACACACTTTCTGTCCTTGTAGCTATTGTATAGTGAAGGTTTTATGTTGAAGGCAAGCACTTCACACAAGTGCTTCAGTCTCTTATAGGATGTTTCTTTATATATTGATTTCTGTGTGAAGCAGTTTACATTCAGACTTTCTTTTCTTTCACCTCTCTGCAACATCATTTTTCAGTCTTCTAGCTCTAGAATTACAATAACCTTATATGCTTTGTTTACTTGCTCATTTGCTTCCACAGCGTATAAGGAAGCCTCCCCCCCCCAAACTCCTCCTTTATTCAATATCCTTCTTTCTTTCCTCGCATTCCCTTTCCCTTAGAAACCTCTTCTTACTTTATAATTCCCACTCTTTCTTTCACTGATATCCTATCAGATTAAAATGGAACTTATCTCTCATGTCAAATGTTTTATCACATTATATCAAGTGGCATGAATTAGAGTCAAATAATCTTCCTGTGTACATCTACTAGCATGACCCATATCCACTGAGAATGCCTCATTCATGCATAAAGCACACTAGTGACTTCTTAATGCTCTATGCACGCTCACTCTTCAGAGAGTTTTAAGCACAGAATGCCAGATATAAATCACCCATCCGATGGGCATTGAAAAAAACGCAGCAGCCGGTTCCCTCCCCGCAGCAGGTCTGCGAGTGCCCTGCCCCTCGGCGCTGAATTTTATTCCCGGGGCAGTCACATTTTCAGAGATCGTCTGGACTGTTCTTTTCAATGCCTAAGTTGCCTTTTCTTCAACCAGTTTCCCAAGATCTGCAGCTGGTGTGTCTTGAGTGCAGTCGGTGTGTGTACTGCCGTCGGTGTGCTTTCAGCCTTCCGCGTCATTCTCTCCAACTTCAGGACGTGTGTCATTGCAACGTGGGGGTTTTGTTTTTTTTCAGTTTGACCCAGTCGCATTCAGGTTTGTTGTATTGTATTTGTGTTACGCTAACGATTAAAACAAAAAACAAAAAAAAAAGGCAGGGGCACCTGGGTGAAAGGCGGAAGCACGGGACGGCCTTTGTCCTGCCCCCTTGCTTTTCATGAATTGGCGTTTGCTAGTCCAGCAGGCCGAGAAGTGTGGTTGATCTTTCTCAGTAATGACAAACCTTAGCATTTTCACACCGGGGCGTAAACATTGCTTTGTGCCGTCAGCAGCGGCATGATGGGAAAGCAGTTGGTTCTGGTACCGTGGCCATCCGATTTGGGGACTGCATCCTGATGGCCCTCTTCACATGCATCTCAGTCAGATGAGTCTCCTGAGGAAGCTGAGCAGGATTGGGCTTTTGGTTTACACGGAGTAGAGTTCAAACGGGCCAACTCCCAGGTGCCTGCAGTGGGCAGGCTGACTTCTTCCTGAGATGAAAGTGGTTTGTGGAGGAAGCCAGCAGTTCCCAAGTTCAGCTGGCACTGCAGAGATAAGGTGCTGGCTGCACCAAGTGATTTAGCAGCAAAAGAGCTACTAAATTGGCCACCCATAATGCCAAGCACGGTGGCAGCTGATGGGCGCAAGCATGCAGCGTGCCCAGTGGGGAAGGTTTGAAGAGTCAGGCCCCTGAATAGCCATTCCCAGGAGTGTCTGCAAAACGGGGTGTTCCCTGGCTGGCAGTGCTGCATCCACTGATACATATTTCGGATTGTCTGAGCCTGTTTTCCTAAATATAGTGCCCGGGCCTGCTCCCCTATCCTTCTGTGCTGAGCACCCACAGATTTCCATAACAGCAGGATCAGCCCGGTGGTATTATATATTTTCTTACAGATGTTTGGGTCTAGGTTATGATCTGGGGCACAAACGTGCAGCCAGAGGCAAACTCAGCCTGACTTTCTCCCTGGAGTTAGTGCAGAGTGTGGCTGTGCATCAGGCTTGACATATTCATCCGTCTGCATCACGCAGCTAAGCATGGCAGCCTTTACCTGCTGCATTGATCCCAGGGCCTCAGCCAGTGGGTCCCGAGCAGGGTTTGCGGCTCCAGGAGCTACAGCTTTAAGAAAGCAGGAGCCCAAGTCACGCAAAATTACATTTATAAATATTTAGCAAGGGCTGATATTGCTGTCCTTTGTGTGTCAAGCGTGACTGTGTCGGGATTCACCAGGCCAAGGGAGTTCGGAGTCTGACCTGTGACATTTTCTCTGGGGCGGGCTGACATTGCTCCATCGGCTGAAATGCAGCAATGCCAACTTACCTCCGCGGACTGTCTGACCCTCCCTTTTGAGTCTGTCACGGGACTCCCTCTGCCATGAATAGCTGCTTTCCCTGTGGCAGACACGCAAGCCCCCGAAACTCAGGAGGGCTGCGCGACTGGCGCTAGGAAAGGAGAGCTAGACCCTGTTCCCCTGCGAGTTACTGAAACTCAGATTGACTTGATGGGAGCTAGACCAGGCGCATTAAGTTGGTCTGCTATCTGCTCTGTGTCATTTGTAGCTTCCTGTGGTCTCCAGTCCAGCCTCCAGCACGCTCCTTTGGCTCTTCCCATTTATTTGTCCTCTTTAGAAAATGCCAGGTGCCACTAGTTGTACCACGGACCTGAAAATATTTGAGGTGGTCCTTTAGGATTTGCTACCTTCTTCATTCACCCTGTCACCTTGCTGAGTGTTTGTCCAGGCAGCTCCTGCCTAGGGAACTGTATTCTGTGGCAGATACTGTTGCTTGCAGATTATCTTCGTGTCGTTCTGTGGTCTATGTTTTAATCTCCTTTATTCTGTAAATTAGTCAGGTATTTCCCTGAAATCAAGTCATCATCTTAATTTTTGAAATCTGTTCTCTCTGGGTCACCAGAAGAACAGATTGACTGTAAAGTTCTTCCAGTAATCAGAAGCTAACTAGCTTTTTTGTGGTGCTTCAGTCTGACATGTCTTACTGATTTGGCCTGTCGTGCTAAATTAATGACATGATTGTCCAGCTAAGATGCTGTAATCAGGCCCATTGGGACAGGCAGCTAGGAAGAGGAGGAGGTAAGAAGACCTCCGTGGCGTGCTTTCATGCTCCGGGTGGATGTGCCTATCTGTGCATGTTCACGTGGTTTGAAAAATGGTGATCCATTGGAAAAAGAGGGATTACAAGCTTGTTTCCATGGTGGATGAAAAGCAGCTGCTTGCAGCTTTCTCTCAGAAGGATAATCTTTTGACACATTTGATCATTTAACACCAGTAGCATAGGTTGCTTGCTATCAGGCCAGCTGGGAATAGGGGAAGAAATACCATGGGACTGATCTTGCAGTCCTCCGGGCAGCTCCTGCCAGGTTTTGAGCCCTCTTCACTCTGTGGTTTTCAGGACTCCGGTTTACAATGCCCAAATTCCCTCCGGGGCATTTGGCCAGCAGGGACTAGGCCTCAGAATGACAGTTTTGTACAGCATTAGCCATACCTCCTGTATGTGTGGTTTCGGCCAGTAAAAAACGATGTGACTGGAAAACTATGCGGTGGGCTGGGAGGATACACTCTATACTGGCCTAAATTTTGTCCAAGCAGCAAAACGCTGAGGTAAAACGCATGCAGTCACCGGAGAATACAAATGGCTACTGCAGGTAGAGAAAGCAAGTGTGAATTTCAGGATGCTCATGCAGACCTCCGGCATCCCTAAAGAGCGCAGATGGCATTTTTCTCTCTGATTAATTCAATATCTTACCGAAAGAAAACAAAAACCTGCTTTTGATATGAGAGATCAAAACATCTAGAGAAGCTCCTAAGACTGCGAGACCTGAACAGAAATTAATTTATTTTTTTTCTTCCTTGTACTTCTTGAAGACACCAGCCTGAGTAGAAGATAAGGATTAAAACAGATGTGCTTAGTGCTAGTTCATCTGCTTAAATCTAGCAGCATCTCAGAGCAGTGATTAAAAAGCCATCTCTGACTTTGATGAAATCCACTGCCATGATAATATTGTGTCCCTGATAGCCTTCTTATGGGCCTCCTGTCTGCCTAAACCGGACATGGGCATGGAGATGATATATGGATTATCTGGGTCAATTATACACTTAATCTGCCTTCTAGGGATTAAACGTGCATAGATTGACTCCGCGTATTTGGCTTGTCCTTGGCAGTTATCAGATCAGTAAGGTTGCCCTTACCAAAAAGTCTGGTAAGAACTTAATCATGCAGTGATACGGGCCCAGCAAGGCAGGAGTAGTTACAGTGCTTGGTGCTTTGTGCAGGCGGCTTGACTTACCACTTCACTGTCACCATGTACATGGCACTCGGAGATGGGGGTCAGGACAGGGGTGGGTAGACAGAGCCTGTTTGTGTTTGCAAGAAAAATCCAGATGCCTGTGTGCTGACACGGAGCCATGCTGAAACCAGCGGGTTTGGGCGTGGAGAAGGCAGCCGGGGATAGGCGGTTCGGGACAGTCTGGAGGGATGTTTGCCTTCAGCTTTGACTGTGCCAGCACTCCCCAGCCTAGAGACTCTCGGATAGCTTGTTCGGTATCTTCCCCAAGCTGGAATACAGCCCCTAAGGATGCCTGGCTCAGGAGCTGGCCCCGGGTTTTGAACTGTAATTGCACTGATGGCTAATTGATACAAGTAGGAGACAATGGTGGAGGACAGTAATTGAGCTGGTGACTTAAACTAGTCGTGCACCAAGCGATGTAGGTAAGGAAACACTTTGGGCATTTATACAGGGGAGGCGTGAGGGGGGTGCTTTAATTAGCGCAGCTCCAAGACCCACACTAATTAAAAGCCCCTGGAGTGTCACATGTATCAGCGTCCCTGCACTGAAAAATGGTGGCGGGGTGCTTTGAACTAAAGCTCATTGAACGAGCTTCAGTTTAAAGCGCCCCACTGCCATTTTGAAGTGTGGCAATGCTGAAACGTGTGACACTGGAGGCTACCGGAGCGCAGTATTTTGCATGCTCCAGCAGACTCGATTAATTGAGTCTGCTCGGACACGCTGGAATTACAACGCATCCGAGCGGGCTCCCTGCATATACGTACGGGAGCCCTTTGCTCTTGTGAGCAGTCCGATGGCTTCAGCTGAGACTGCTCACCTAAATAAAGAGACTTATGGAGGAAAGAAGTCAAGTGCCCACACCAGACACATCCCTGGCATGGCAACCCGTTTATCAGGACTCGTGTTTGTGGAAGCCAGAATTATCCGTGTACACAGGGCTGCAGCGTCGCAAGCAAAAACAGATCCCAGAACTGACTCTGGGCGTTAATAAATGCTTGCAGCCACATTTGTTGCTTGCTCTTAGACAGAGACAACAACTATTTTACCTCCTACACAGCTAGACTGCTCATTAGGGTATTCTCTCCCACTTCCAGGCCAAGATGGAATCCACTGTGCTATTTCGTCTCGGTTGTTTTTGCTGAAGAAGAAGTGAATTTTGAGCAGAAGAAAATAAGGCAAAGCAACTTGCCTTTTTCGAAACGCTGCCTTTTTCGAGCCATTCCCGGTAGAACTTGTTTTTCAGCAGAGGCAAAACATGTTGCTGTTTGAGCCTGGCAGGTTCCCGTTGATGGGAACGTTTGCGTTCGAGTGGGGACAGTCGGGTGCAGGTCTTGTGCCTCCTAGCAGCAGAATAAAGCAGCCGCAAAGTAAACCACAGTGGCAAATGCAGTCAACTACAGTTACTGCTGCCCTGAAGACAGGGCACGTTGTGCACTGTGTTTGGGTTTGGGTCTGCAGCAAAAAGGGCACGTTGTCAAACCCCCCTGCCACTTCACGGCAGCTTTCTTCCTCTTTTGTGCTGCCAGAGGCATTTAATAGGCATTATTCGTCCTAGCAAAGCAGAGGGGGGCGATTTCCTTTCTGAATGGGGCTGGATGCAGGTTTCCCAAGGTAGTGAGGCCAAGCTCGCACATAGCATCTTACCTAATAAGGCACGTTTCTTTAAGAAGCTTTATTCTTTCATAGTCAGTTAAGTGGGTTTCATTTAATTTATTTTGAGGAGAGTCTTAATAAAATAAGTCCTGTATCTCTTGCTGGATTTTGCATGCTCGTAAGAGTTATTCCTCCTCGATGTCTTTATCAGAACAGCTTTTCGTGTTCCAGTAGACATTTGGTGAAGACAGTTAATTTGTTTTCTTTTGCAGAGGAGATTGTTCCATTAATCATTCTAAGAAGTCAGACTGATTGCTCCGTTACTTTAAGGTCAGCCTAGGCTTGCTAACATAATGCGCGTGGTACTTTTTAGCGTTGGAGAATATTTCTTTCAGGGTAAGCTGTAAGCAAAAAAAAAAAAAAAAAAAGCTTGATTTTTGCCGTGAAAAGACCCCCAACCAAGGGACTTTGTGTGAAAAACTAGCACTGTCGCATTGCATCGCAGAAGGCGAAGCGTTCTGCATTCTGCTATGAGAGGTCACTTTGCTTAGCACCAGAGGCTTTCCAGCTTAGCCAGCACAGATTGTCAGATTAGAGTGGTACGCACACAATCGTAGCTGTGCAGTACACACAATCGTAGCTGTGCAGTACATGCAGGTTGTGCATGTAGTACGGGGCGAGATCTGCTTCCTATGTTGGTGTCTAGGGGGGTGGGGAGGTTTCTTTAGCTAGTTTAAGCTCCAAGTTGGATGAAAATATCAAGGTCCAGCCTTGCATTTGCTAAGAATCCTGAAGTCCCCCGCTCAGGCTGAAGCTTTGGTTGCAGGTGTGGGGCCAGAGTTTATAAGTGAAGATTGTCGATACACCTAGCACCAAAAAGCCAGTATATCCACATGGGACAATGTTTTAGCAATGGAGTCAGACCCGAGAAAGCTCAGCCCATGGCTGAAAATCAACAAGTGCATTTCCCTTCCACCCCCCCAAGGTCCTATATCGGCCTGGGCAAGCCTGCCCCAACCCACTCCTCTCTGCACACAAAGCCCCCCCCCGTGCACTGAACAGGGGGCTCGAGCTTGTGCAGCACAGAGAGGGGTGGACGCTTGTTGGGCATGTGGTGGGTCCTTGGGAACCTACACATCTGCTGGCCTAAAACCCTGTTTGAGGTGGGGAGAGGGCAGGCCAATGGCCCCAGCCCCCCTGGGCTGCAGTAGTCACCCACCGGGGGCTCCAGCCCGGAGTGGCAGCAGCAGGGCTGAGGCAGCAGCGGTCGCCCAGGCGGCCCTACAGCCTCCCCCCGGCCTGCGGGATGGGGCTTGTCACACCACTTTCCGGGACAAGCTCCCTGCCCACCCCTCATGTGGGGACAAGGCTTTGGGCTTGTGCACGGACAATGAGGGACTGTGTAATTCCCACCCCTCCCTCCCTGGTCTGTGGCCCCAGACAATCGCTCGCAGTGCCGGTGCGTGAGCCAGCGGTGCATGCGAGATTAGCAGCTATAGGTCACTTCATTCTTTTTGGTCGGCAGCTCTTTCCTTCCCCTGATATTCCTTTGAGCCTCACCCGGCAGGACTTATGATATCAGCGCACAAAAATGCTGAGCAGGCGCTAGAAAAGGCAAGCCTCTCTCTTGGACCCCCGCCGGTGACACAGGGGATCTCTTTTTCCCGGCTCACAGTGAATTTCCAGCTCGCAGTGAATACCTAGGCACTGGCAGCCGTTAGCTCCTCCTTTTGCAATTCACTGGGCGTACAAGAGGATTCAATTAGAGGTTACCAGGTCCACGTGCTGACATCTCCTGATTCAGTTCCAGTGTAAAAATGCAAAGAAACCCAGGCAGTGGAAGTACTGTGCAACATGCAGTGTTATAGTGCACCTTATTAATCAGCAGTGCATCCAGTAGCACTGTCACTATTATATTGCATTGACTGAGGCACTTGACACCAGAAAATGCTGCGTGGGTTTTGTGTTTAGCCAGTACCCTTTCTGGAGGGGCTTGGGTCAAACATGCTGACCCCTTTCTGTTTTTAGGAGAGAGTAAAGAGAAAAGAAGCCATTTCAGAGCCAGTGTCTGTGCAGGATGCATGGCTGTCCCATCTTTGATCGGTCCTCAGGTGGTCACATCCCAGGCACAGGCATTGTGAGTGTTGGGAGGAAGTAACGGGCTGAATACTGAGCACAACCCCAGCCCTGTTTAGCACCCAGGAGGAAGGCCGCACCTCCAAAGTGGCTGCCACAATGACGAGCTGCAAGACCGTGAAACCCAAAGACCCGAGCCAGGCACCTTCCCCTCCTCTGTGCTGCAGGGCAGCAGGAAATACACAGGGGCCCAGGAGAAGGAGCATGGGGGAGCCTGGCACTGCCAAAGGTGGCATTTTTGGCTCGCGGTTAAGCTAGGACTGAGCCCCCAGCTTGATGCTGTTGAGTTGCAGGAAGCACAGCCACACAGCAACTGGAATTTTGGCCACTGAAAGCTTTTGCAATGCCAGACTCCTTCACTTGTAGCATCCTCCTCTCGAAGGAGTGCCCTGGACTTCTGGGAGTTTCACTCCTAAAGACCTATTTCTGGGCATTTCGTTCCCTTTCAGTGCTGGGGTGTGCAAAGGGTGATCCCAGATGCTGTTGTTTCCCAACCTCCCCCCACCAGCCTCAGATGCCAGTACCATAGCTGTGCCATGCAGAGCCACCAGAGACAGGGGTCTGCCTGGGTCTGAGTCCAGAGAGCAGAGACGGGGCACATCATGACATCTAGGTAACAGAAGACGGGTCCCGTGGGGACAGGATGGATGTCTTCTGGGAGAGGAGGTGTAATTGCTTCAGAGCCCTTGATGCTGGCTTTACCCACACAGAGCGGGCCAGCAAGGCCTCCATGAATTAATCATGCAGTTATTAATGATAAAGATATCACTCTCCTTTAGCATGGATCTGTTAGGGCTCCAAACCCTCCCTCCTTGGTGGCTGCCCCCTGCCGAGGCCACTACGGGCTCGCTGCTCGTACCCAGTGAGATTGCACACATGAGTAATGTGGCTTATGTCTATTTGGGGACGACAAGCCCCTTCCAAAACTCGTTGAAGTCAACTGGAATCAGATCAGGCTGCCTTGAGCACTCCCAGCATGGAGCTGCTCTTTGCACTGGCACTCCCCATCTGAATGCCTGCTGCTTTTCTTCCAAGCCCATGGCAGGGTGTCCCCGGGAGCTGGATGGGAGTTTGGTAGCCAAATCCTATGCAAGGGTCTAAGTGTGCAGAGTCCACCATGCAAAACCACCACGTGGCTTTGGGACAGCATGAACGAGATACAAGAACACTGGCCTGTGTCGCTTCCCAGGCGGCTCCACTTAGTCCCAGGCTGGGGAAGGGGCAGGAGCTAGTGCTTGCAATTGGTGTGTATGAGCAATGAGCATCTGTGCGTGGATAACACAGAGGCTCTGGTGGCTGTCTACAGATGCACTGAAACTCAGAGTTAAAGATCCTCCCCCCACTTCTATGTGCTTAGGTGCTGCCACACACAAACACGTGGCATTTTAATGTCCCGGGACACAAGTCCCTGCCAAAGGAACTGCGAGAATGTCTAGTTTAATACCAGGTATATGCAGAGCAGCCGCCAGCAAACCAGCCCTGCACTCAGCAACGTTCAGGAGGAAGCCATTGGTGAAGGAGCAAGTGGGTTAGACATGTCCCTTCTCTCAGTGATAACGGGAGTTGCATATCTCATCCAGTAAACACGGCACTGAAAATTTACGTTGCAGGAGTTCGTTCTATAGAGACGCCAGGGGAGGTTTACATGCAACTTCCATTAACACCAATGGAAGCGGCAGGCAGGAGACTCCCTCAAATCCAACTTCAACCCAATTAAGGGTGAAACTCCATCCTTAACTCGCCGTGTTGCCAAGGTCCCCAAGCAGTGGGTGATCTTAGGTACCATATGTACTGCAAAGCACTGGCTGGGCTGCAACGCAACGGTGTGCGCGTTTCAGCTTTCGCTCTGGATTCCCTCCCATGTGTTGTGTCAGGCAGACCTCGTACACGATTCCCACAAAGTTCTTGTGGTTTATTTTGGAGAAAGAGAGTGGAAAAAAAACTGATGTCATTCAATACCGTTTACGACTCAGACAGATGATTAATAGTTCAGGGTAAGAGCTTAACCCTATTATGTAATGCCAACACTGTGGTATTATTAAATAACAATGCAAATGATTTTAATATCAAGCCCCTTTGACTTTATAACACCCCCCGGTTAAGTTTTCAATGTGAATGAGATTTCACAGCTAAGGTATATAATACGCGGGGGGGGGGAACGGTCAGAAATTACTGAGTAGTGTAGTTGCAGGGGATTATGCTAAATGTAGCGGCAGTGAAATCATTACAGTATTTTTTTTTTTAAATCCTTGCTGAAATGTAAGTCTGTAGCCTTAGGGAAAGCAGTTCAGCTGTTTATTTCAACAAGATCTTGCTATGGCTGTTGTGTATGATGGAGTACAGATATATAGAGTGCTTTAATGGTGTGACAAAATAAAAAAGTGTGGTAATGCTTTTTAAAGCAGTTTTACAAGCTCTTTTCCTTTGAGATAAATGTTAGTTTAAAAAAAAAAAAGGAAAAGAAAAGAAAAATGAAACGTTTCATATCAGGAGGAAAGTTTTCACTAACATAAAGCCCAGTCTTGCAAAACCTTTACTCTCTGAAGTCCTTACTCATGTGAGCAAAGTCCCTTAGGCAGGATCTTAAATAGTTTGTGTATCCAAAATATTTCTGATTTGTGCGTTCTGTTTCTGAACATAACCAACTTGCAGCTCCCTCGTAAACTAGCACAACACAATCTGTTATCAAAAAAACTTCGTTACCAACTTTCATTTTTCTAAATATATATATATATAGTGCATAAAAGTTTAGCATGAGCTGTGGGGGAAATAATCTATCTGTTTTATAACAAAAAAGCAACTGCCTGCAGACTTCTTAGGTAACGTTTCATGATTGTGGGGTCTGTGACACCAAAAGATGAATTTACTCTTCGAGTAGGTTCAGATATACTTGGAGTACTCTGTAGACTATTTTACTTGCTCAGAGGTATGACACAGGGAGAGCTTCTTTATATTCTTTTTAGGGATTGCTGTATTATTTTATAGTCTGGTGGCAGTAATAGGCAGGAATATGATATATACAATATTGGTGTATAACCAATTGTTTGTGAACATCTGAAGTTTCTAAACATGGTAGTAATAGAGGAATATAAGCATAAGCTTGAAAGGCTAAAAAGCAGAAAGACCCACACATAAATGCTATTATGTACTTAATGAGGCACGGTTTAAAAAAAAAATCAGCCACACAAGTTGGTTTTATCAAAGAAAATGTATAAATAACAACCAGCGATTCAACCTGCTTCACAAAGGGAGAAGCAGAAGGAAATGAAGCTAGCACTTCACTTGTGGCATTCAGATAATAGTATTTACCAGCCTAATCTTTTTTGGCTTAGAGATTGACAATCAAGATATTATTATCAACAGGCATTAACACAAACACAACGCTTTTCTTTATTTCTTTTCTTTATTTTTTTAACAATGTCCCAAAGTCCTTTAAATTTAATTAAACCTGGACAGTTCTCCCACATAGTGCAAATTAGACTTAAAGTAATATTAAATATTTGTTCTCAGTGACAACAAAAGTGTTGGTTTGTGCACTTGGGTTTAAACACACACACGCACGCACATACACACACACGGGGGAAAAAAATTCAAGCTAATCAAAGTTAAAATAAAGTCCTCCCCCCCCCCCGAAGACTACTGTCTATAACATGTTGTTCCTTATAGAAAGTGGGATATGGTGGCATTTGCTTGATTAACTTGCTCGACAAAAGTGACAGCTGCTGTGGGTGCATGTAGATAAGCTGCGCAGCGCAGTTCCGCCTTTGTACATCTGTCAGCAAAAAAGGAAGAATAAAGAGTGAAAAGAGACAAATTGGTCCCAAAAGGCAATCCATTCAACTTAGGAGGTTTGCTCTATTCAAGCACTCGCTGTGAATCTCAAGTACTAGGTAGCTTATTCAATTTCATTCATTCTTTAGAATGAGCCCACAAGTGTTTAATTTCTTATTCTGTCGCATAAAAGGGGCAGCTTTTTTTTTTATTGGGAGCATTAATAGTAAGACTAGCTGGTCAATGCCTACAACATTAACTCATCCCTAATTTTCTGTTTAACTGCATGCTCTTAGATCTGGTGCCGCTAATCTTGATATCTGTAGCATGGTAACTTCTCGCTGACTTCTCGGATTCAAAATCCAAAAATATTCAGGTGCCAGATAGCCACAGATTGTGTTGTGCTGTGGACCTGGGCATTTGCAGATAAGTTCAAGAATTAGCATGGGGCCACAATCTCAGCAAGTGCAAGACATCATAGGCCGCTACGGATGATGACCATGCTCAGACCACATAGGAGCCTTAAGTCACGGGTTAGGATCCCAACGTGGTAGACTGTACAAACACATGAGGCTGCACCCAGTTACACCAAATGGAGATTTGGCCCAGCGTGTGTGTGTGGCTGCAAAAAATAGGCTGCCTTGCTCAGAAAGATAATCTCACCTCAGTAGAACAGTGACTCAGAGATCAGGTTTCTAATGGAGAGAAGAAGGCCCCTGAGCATGGCAGTGTAAATTAATAATAAAAGCCTGGTTTTCATTGAGAAATGAGGGGAGGGGAGTTTATGAACAAGTGGGATGGGTATTACTGTGTGGGCAGGTCTCAGCTTTCAATCCAGAAAACATATGTTAGCAGGGGAGACATGTTCTTCTTTCTTTTTCCTTTTGTGGCAGAAGGTTCTCTGCTCCCATCTTTTAATTGACAATGGAGGGCCAGGGTTTGATTTGGGAGTCTTTTGGGGGACAGCCGCTCCTTCCACCCACTTCATCTGCCACCATCCAACTCCTCAGCATAGTGACTGCATTCGTGTGACTGTGCTGGATTTTCTAAGGTGCCTGTCGCTGCAGTGCCTGGAAATTCAAGGCCCTTTTCCTCTGCCCTGCAGCACTTTTGCCTGGAGCTTCAGATGAGAGCATGGGGCATGGGCTGGAGCACTGGGCCCCATTCAGTGCAGGGCGAGAGAAGTGGCAGGTCAGAGGGGCATAAGACATGGCATTTCCTCCACCCTTTTCCATCCAGCTTAGCATGCTGGAATGGCTTCAGGTTGTCCCACTCGCATCTGGCTTGTGCTGGTGCACAGTAGTGACCCAGCCAATAAGGTGCCACACACTGGTGTGTAAAGCACGATGGTCTTTGTTCTCTGCCACCTCACGTTCACTGTCATGTATGCCCACGCATAGCAGGTCCCCACCTGATCCCGTACCGCTCTACACTGATTTCTGCAAGGAGCAGAGGACTAGGAGGGGCCAGCCATTTTGCCCAGGTGATTCTTCCTGCGGAGATGCAGGTGTGAAAGGCCCCTTGCCAACGCAGGGGGCGGTGACTCTTTCAGGCCACTGCCATCCCGAAGCCAGAGCAGTCCCGCGCTATGCCAGCTTTCCCAGGCATATGGGCTGAACCATCATTTGGTAGGACAGTCAGCCATGCCATCCAGTGGCAGCACAGATGGGAAGGGCCAAGAAGTAGCATGGAGGCCTCGTGGCCATTTCCAGGCAGCAAAGAAATGCTGTGCTGTCCTTCAGCCACTGCCTTGGAGGTTTCTGAGGCATTGCAGAGGGAGCTGTACCCAGAGGACCTGGAAGAAGAGGAAAGGGGCCTGAGGCTGCGGAAAAACTTGTTAATTAGAGAAGAAATCCTTTGAAGGCTCAGGTATGGACACCGGGGAATGGCATTGCACATGTGCCATTCTCTAGGTAGCCCATACCTCACTTATTTTTGCTGAGAAGCCCAGGATAAGCTGCCACTCGAGTACTGTATCCTACCTCAGGAGAAACTTTGGTCTGGCGTTTCAAGAGATGGTGCAAATCTCCATACTGCTGCTGGCCTCTGGTGCAGGGGGGTGTGATGGAAGCAGCCAACTCCCACCTGGCCCCCTCAGCCGATACCCTGAGGATCTGACAGTCTTCAGCGCGGCTTGCTTAACAGCAGATGGCCTTCCATTATTGGTATGAAAGGAGCCGGTCATCGGAGTTCGGGTCCACGTGCATGTGGGGATGCTGAAATGCAGCCAGAGGTTACGCATGGCCCACCCTGCAAGCAGGGCTCATGTTGATGTGCTGTGGAGCTAGACAGGCAGTCTGCCGAGGCAGGTCCTGGATTCACATAGGTTCATGTATGTAGTGTGTGTGCAGAGCAAATCCACAACTGTGTGCAGGCTCAGTTCCTGACGAGCAGATTTAAAAGCTTCCTAGGGCTGCAGAAATACTTCCCTTCCTAAGGGAAATGCAAGAGAGGAATTGTTGCTGCTCTGAATGCTTATGAGGGCATTAGAGGTGGAATTTGGTCTCCTGACCTGACTTCGTGGAGGCGATGGCTTGCTGCAGTACCCGAGGATCTGGCTCGTGGAGCAGAGAATGGGCAACATTTTTTCCCCCTCGGCTCTAGTATCTGTGAGAGAGCTGCTATTTAAAAGCAAATGTGCCATTACATGTAGAAATAAAGCTTGGGACCATCCCAGAGCGTGTTCCTCTCCTCTCCCCTTCACTGCGGTCCCCGCTTTTGCACCGCCTGTATCCCGGCTGGGGCTGAAGAAGCATCACGACATTGAATCCGTTACCTTTGGGACACCTAGAATTCAAAGGTCCGTTTGAAAGGCTCTTTTCAACGTTTCAAAACAAGTTTGTGTCCCAGACAAAGAGCAGGGCAGCCTGCATTCGGTGTCTTCCCGTGCAGGGGATGTCACAGTTTTAAACATATTTGAACTGCTTGGATTGGTTCTGGTTGGAAAGCAAGTACTGAAATAAGAGGTCATAGGGGAGAGTTACTATGGTAATTGAGTAGTATCACCAGTAGTTTTGCTCTCATGAGCATTAAAGCACATAATAATAGACAAACAACAGTGGTTAAAGCAAGCAGGTAGGATTACTATGTTCTTTTGTCAGAAGTATATAATGTCTTGTAGTCAGTTTTAAAGACTTCTCAACCCCCAAGTCCACCCCACAGTCACCTGCTGAGTAATTTTGTATGCTTAATCTCTCGCCCTTAACTACAAGCTTTCTGCTAATTTGAGGCGAATGGGTATTTTTGACACTAAATAGGGCAGTAGAGAATCTCTGACCTAGAAAAACTCCATTCCAAGGCACAGAGAGCAGAAAATATTCTTTCAGCCTACTTGTAAGACCTTTTGAATGACATAAAATAGCTTTGACTAAACTGTGTTGCAGCCTTCGATGAATGGTTTGCAGAAACTTGCTGAACATCCCCACTACAACCTCCCCCATAAAACTTGTCACTTCAGATTGCCATCAGCCACCACAACAATAATCATTTCATGCCTATTGCTAATTGCAAGCACAGCTGAGGCTCAGCAGGGTTCTCTTGCACAGTCCCAGGCCTTTATAGCAGCCTCAATCTGTTGTATGGCACTTGTTCACACACAAAAAAACTACCAGCAAAGGCAGAAAGAGGCAGAGTCACAGGTTTCTTGTAATCCCTCTGCTATCCTGCTGACAACCCAGCCCTATAAGCATTCCTGGTTTTGTCCGATGCTTCACAAAAGCTGAAGTGACCTTAAGCTACTAGTATGTAAGCTTTTGAATGAAGACTTCGGCTCCTTCAGGTGCATTAAGAACCAGTGCTGCATCTGCCTGACGAGATGCTGTTCGCAGCACCCCTGGGGTGAGCTGTGGCTTCCTGTAACATGTAAAATATGAGTGTGAACTCAAGGTTCATGGCAAGGAACAGGAGGTCATGCTTCCATTCAAAGCGAACTAAAGAAATCGGGAGTTTGCAGATGTTCTTGTGTATGTGTAATGACACCACCTCCCGAAAAGCCCAGGAACCCGGCGCAGTCTTTGAGAAAACGTGCCGCAGTCAGTGTGCTACTTGCAGATTTATTCATATCAATTTTTGCAATTTATATATTCAGAGACAAGCTTGCGATTCCGGCGACGTATAGATCGTGCTTTGCGCTCCTGCGTTCAAAAAATTAAACGGAGCCTGTGGCTTTGGCAGGCTGGGCTGTCGCCAAGGCAACAGCCAAAGCTTGCCGCCAGTCGCCCATCGGCACCTTCTCGTGGGCTGCTCCGTACCTCTCGCCTTTGCAAGGACGGAGCAAGGCGGGAAAGCGCGAGTAGAAAACTTGGGCTGCCCCTGGCCATGCTGACTGTTTGCAGTCATCAGGCCCAGTCCTGTAATTGTAACCTAGACATGAGCTTCTTTTAACTGAGTCCTTTCATGGGGAAAGGGACTGCAGAAATCAGCCCAAGTGGAGAAAGGAGTCAGGAGGCTGGGACTTGCCTCAATGGGACTTTGCCTGGCTCTTCTCCCTCCTGAACGGGGAGGTAGGACTTTATCAAAGCAAGACAGCAGCCCTCTTTTCTTCTTTACCTAATGTTTTGTTGCTGTTGGGGAAACTTGAGTCTTTAAAAATATAACGATGCAGTAATGATAGATAGCATCCTTGTAGTGTTAAATGGCCTAGTCCTGCTGCTGGCCCCTGGGCTTCAGCAGTCACTCCGCTGTTTATAGTCTAGCAAATCACTTAGGAGCGAGCAGACTTAAGAAGGGGGGAGGCAGGCGAGAGGACCAAGATAAAACATTGTACTTTGTCTGTGTGTTGACTTAGTTTCAGCACAAACCTCCTCTGAAATAGCTGAGCCTTGGTAGGCAGGACATCCTCATGCATTTAATACATGCACGTGGCGCTTAGGTCTGAGGGTTTTAGGGTCTGCTCAGTTGTAGTTTTATTTGTAAATGCTCGTCCACCCACAGGAGGAGCCTGACAGCACGTGGCGCCTGATTCAGGGTGCAGATTGAACATCCCCCAGGTTTGGCTCACGTGAAAAGACCTGGTTTGTTTTGCGCGTCCCAGGCCTAAAGTGCACAGCTGACACAGGCAGATCCAGTGGTCAGCAGGGGCACTTCAGAGCAAACTTGCCACACTTGGAAATGTGGGAGCAATTGGGTAAATGTGCTCCCTCTGAGTGCTGTCCTCCTAGTAGCTTCAAGTGACGCTGGGAAGCCCTGCCCTTTCAAGGCAAAGCTGGCTGCTTTTTATTTACGCTGTGTATCGTTGGTGAACACAGCATGCTATAAATGGAACAACAGGCAGGTCTCTGGGCCCAAGAGACCCTATTTAATATGAACGCAGCAAGAGGCAGCCATAAACACAGGGTGGGTTGCTCATGGAAAGCTGAGATCGAGCAGCAGCAGGTTGTAGGACATGCCCAGTGCTGCATGCTCCTTTGCTTAGTGTTTCTGTGGAGTCCGATTTTAATTGAACGTGCTATGAAGTCTGCACAAAGACTGGGGGGAAGGCTAGGCCAAAGGGATGGGTGCTAAAGGAAGCCTCTGAAAAGCAGGGGTGTTTGTATGGGGTAAGGGTGCTAGGGGTCTGTGCCAGCTGTAGCCAGTGAGTGGCACACAGGTGACTTAGACCATCCGAGCACCCCCTATTCCTGAGCTCTTTGCTGGGCCTTGTGGAGGATCAGTGTCTTCCCCATTGGTTTGAAGACCAGCGGGAGCACTGTGGACTTCCAACAAGGCAGAGAACTATCGTTCTGAAAGAGACCTCTAGTCTCACTGTAAAGACCTCAAGCGTCAGAGAAACCAGCACGTCCCTAAGTAAGTGATAAGTTGCACCGTGGTTAGTTACCCTCACTGTTCAAATGTGCCTTATTTCCTGTCCGATGTTGGCTTAGCTTCCAGCTATTAGATCACGCCGTGCCTTTGTCTTCTAGATTAAGGACTGCCAGAAATCTTCTCCCCATGTGGCACGCAGTGTTGTTGAGGACGGTAAGTCCTCGGAGAAAGATGCTTTGTTTCCTGCAAAAGCTTAGGAAGTTGATGTCATTGTGTGCCTTGGCTTCTTTCTTTCTTCACGCTGTAAATTTTCTGTTTGAAATAGCAGATTTTGATGTCTTCCACAGTGTTGTTATGGTGTTGTAGCCAGGATGGTCCAAGGAACAGGCAAGAGGCAGGATTGGCGAGGTGAAACGATATCTTTTGTTGGATCAGGATAGGCAAGGCAAGATTTCAGATACAAAATGACCTTCCTCCGAACCTGGTCAAGAAATATCTATCATGAATTTCTGCTCTTTTCCCTGAAACTGCCACAAGTAGAGGGGATGGCAGCCTGGCATATTGGAAAAACTGGGACCATTTTGTCCAGAGGAGGGAAAGACTAACAGGATATCTGATCACAGGTTTTAAATACAAAACAGGTGGTCACAGAGAGACCAGTAGTTTCATCCACGAGGGACAAAACAAGCTAAACGTAGCGCTATTGGCAGTAGGGTTGGAGTGGTGTTGTAGCTATGATGGTCCAAAAGTGAGAGAAAAGGGTTTTTGTGTGATATTTATTGAACCAACTGTATACCTGGAGAAGCTTTCAGCCTTCAAGTACCCTTCCTCAGCTCATCCAGTAAAAGATATCCCAAAAAAACCCTGATCTCTAAGACTGTTGGTAGCCAAAGGACTGTAATGAGGTGTCTGTGTTCAGGCTTCACTGCTATCAGATCATAATATTTCCCAGACCACAGGACACCACCGTTGCATGCAGTGAGATCCATACAGAAGAGCAACTACCTTGTGCATCTGGGGGGCTTAATTTTTGTTAGTGAAGTACTTGAACTGTTTCCCTTAGTCAAGCATGGAAAGAAGACTCCCCTAAGGCAAACTGGAGTTTAAGAAAAACAAATCCAGGCACTTTGCTTTCCTTGTACATCTTCATTTGGCTCTTTGTGTTTTGCTCCTAATTGACCTGTTAATCACCTGACAGCCTGGCACCAGTTATAGCATCACCTCTGCTGTGATGCCTACAGAAGACTTGATGTTGGTCACGCTGTCGCTGTGCTCAGAGCACTGCATATTGCCTCCCCACTTCGTTTCATTTTGTGGCCTGACTTTTTTGTTCTCGTTAGCCTTCTCTTGCCTTGCGCATGCTAAGCCTGTGAGCTTTGTGGGGTATGAACTATTATTTTATTACATGTGTGCTCTTCAAACCTAGCAAAGTGCTGCTCCCATCTCGAGCAAGGCCATGTTGCAATACAACTGGTTAGTAGTAGGCTGGCTCCTAAGGTTTCCAGTGGTGAAGGTTCCCATTTCACCATAAAAAAGGCCAGATTGCCAAGGTAAGGCTCTTGGTTAACGTTTGAAGGCATACTTTTAACACTTCTCCTTATTTAGCTGTTGTAACTGCATGGCACTTGTTCATCCATTCTGCCTGTCAGACTTAAGCAATAACAAAAAAACAAAAACAAGGAAGGCTGGAATTGTTAGGTCACGGACTGAACCGAAACAAAAGGAAAAGAATCAGTCATTCAAAAGTAGTCATATCTGCAGTATTTTTTTCTGATAAGACGGACAAAAGGTTTGGTTTGGGGTCAACCTGAAGTGTTTTGTTTGATCCCCCCAACAAGTTTTGTTTCATCCATTGGGTTTCTAAACCTTTATTCTTTTAATTGGGGTTGCTTTGTGCATGGTAGCTGTTGCTTCAGAAGTTGTGAAGTTTCATTTGAAAAGTTTGCCAGCCAAACTTTCATCATTTAAAAAATGTATTCTCCATTTGCTGAATTTGAAATATCCAGCTCCTATCACTCCTTGCCTCTGATGCAGTTTCACCTGATTGTCTCAGCAGGGAACCTGGCTGTGATATAGCAACGTGTTGGCCCGTTTGAAAAAAGAAACACCTTTGTGTTGATAATGTCAAAGCACGAAGGTCTGGCATCTTCACCGTGAACGTTTCTTGGGTGATTTTATGAGCGCCTACTGAAGTAGAGCAGTGAGAACAGCAACCCTCGCTGCTGATCTTCAGAGAGTGATCTTAAAAAAGATCACTGATGGGGAAATAATTTAAAAGCTAAGTCATCCAGTTCCACTTTTCAAGAGGAAATAAAAATGTCAAGCTTAAAGTACTATTGACAAAAGCTAAAAATGTTAAACGGATGCAGAAGTTTCCTCGGAGAGGGCAATAGGAAAGTGGGTACAGAAAAAGTATTTTTAACTGGCGTTCAATGAAATCTCTCTCTGTCTGTTGTTGCCTGTGAAAAGACTCCTTTCTCCACGAGCGTATAGGTGTGGTAAGTGTATGCATAACTGGGGGTTCTGGGCACAACTCTTAATTTCATAAAAAATTGCTTTGTTGATGATGGGAAGTGGAGCAGGAAGTGGTGACATTTTGTGCTTCTCCCCCTCCCAACACATTTCCATCCTGCCATTTGGGAACACTGATCCTGCTCGTCTGAATAGGATTTATGACTATATGAGCAGTGCTCTAAACCCAGAGCCCACCAGAGGCTTCCTGCTCTGCAGGGGTGACAGTGTGCTGTGCCGCCACTGCAAGCGCTTTTCACAGACAAGAAGCAAAATTTCAGCCCTGGGAGGGGAACTATGATTTCAACAGCTTGAAATGAGCTCGTTGGCTACGTGCTTTTACCTCTCTGATAGCTCTGGGGTTGAGACTGCAGCAGCTTGTGCTGCCAGTAAAAGGCCCCATACACTCCTGTGTCAGTGTATCTGCACTCTGCAAATAAAACTTGATGTTAGAGAGCTGCAGTGTGCAAGTACCCTCCTGTGCTCTTGGGGAACAAGCTGCCTCCTTCAGCGGATTGGGTTTGAAGCTCCCAACAGGTAAGTGGCACAAGCGCCTTGGGTTGGACACTTTCAGTGGCAGGGTCACGCTATTACTGGGGGGCGCTCTAGGGATTAACCCAGTGTCGTTGCTGGCACACCGACTCGACAGCCGCATGATGGGTGAGCCTGCCGTGCTCCTTTGGCACTCATCACTGTTCCCGTAAAACCTCTTGGTGAAAAGGCTGTGGATGGACAAGCTGTGCTGAAAGTTGCTTGAGTCTTTGGACACAAGTTCTATTTAATAACCCCTTTTCAGGCCAAAAAAAGAATCAATTACTGAAAATGCTCATTCATGGAAAGTGCATTCCAAAAAAAAAAAGCGTTCCCCTGTAATCCTGTCAGAGGAAGTTAGCAGGTTGGCAAACAGAAAAAGGTCAGTCCTGCTTGTGTTGATTCATGTCACACCGTGCTCCCGCGCTGTGTTTGCTGGAGAACTCTTGTCTCTCTTGCAGCAATGGTACACCAGCTCAATGAATGTCATGTGCACCTGGCTGACGGACCGCATGGACCTGCAGCTTCACATTTACCAACTGAAAACCCTTATTAGGATAGTAAAGGTAACGATTTGTGTGTGACTTTGCAAACATCGTAGCGTTAAAAGGTCTGGGTAGCATGTTTTCCTGCAGTGCTTTCTGCATACGAGACAGTTTGTGTCTGATTCATTATTGAACCTATTGTACCCTCACACGCATCAAAGAGAAATAGAGAAGTGGACATACACGTGAAAAATGCTTCACACTGTTAGAATAATTTCCAGTGCAGAGGCAGCAGTGCACTGTTGGCATTCAACGCGAACTGTACAATGAACATCCCAAAAAATTAACTTTTTTTTTTCCACGTGCAAAGAAATCATGCCAAATAATCATTTTTAATTTGGGGTTTAATGAAACACACAGTTTGTAACACTTGGTTGAATGGGGATATTTTCTCCCAGCAATGTTTAAATATGTCTTGTGATTATTGTCAAAATGCAAATCATGATTGTTCTCAAAGTTAATTGAAGCCGTTTCTTTGACAATGGGTGTATACAATCAACTCTAAGAGATCACGAAGGTGAGATAACATACCCTGAAAGGAGCATATTTTTCTGCATGCTCGGGTGCGTGTCTTGGACTAATGATAATTATTTCAGTGTGAAATCACAGTGGTTTACATGAAGTAATAAGATCCCAGAAGGGGGTAAATAAATTTTTGATCATTTAGGTTCTATCTGATCTTTTTTTTTGGTCTCATGTTTTAAAATGCTTGTGCTCTCCTGTACACAGAGCACAAATGCAAAGCCTGAATGCATTCAGGAAAAAATGTGCTGTTCAGAAATGAAAACAAGAGGCAGAGGCATATTAGTCATTGGACAAGGAATTCTTTTTCCCCCCGTTTTTTAGAGCAAATATTGCTTTGAGCAGCAGCAAAAACTAATCTGAGAACTTTTTTGGATCCACAAAGTAACTACTTAAAGCAGTTACTAATTCATAGCATGTAGTTCAGTTCATTGTACAAGGGCTATTGGTTGTAGCCGTGTTGGTCTAAGGGGACAGGCAGACAAAACTCTTTGGGTAGAGGTGATATCTTTTTATCAAACCAACTAAATAGATGCAAATAATGATATATATATTTTTGCAAGCTTTGTACAAGGGCTAGAGTTGTACCACTAAGTCATACCCAACAGGAAGATCTAACCTAATTTCATATAGAAGGAGACTAGGTTTAACTCCTAATTCCACCGGCCTGCTAACTAACCAAACTGCTGTAGCGAGGAAGGGAGGTGATGAGATAAACATATACACTCGATACGGGTATTTACGCTATTTTCCTTTCAGGAGAGCAAAGTGTTCTAGTGATGTGTTAGCATGCTTCCCGTTCACAGGCTGCAGTGTTATGTTTTAAAGAAGAAACTACGCACTACAACAGTACATTGCGAAAGGGAACAGAGTACATCTAGGAACAGGGTCATTTAGCCCATGCAGCGCTCTGCTGCTAGTACCTGAGCCAGCTCTTGTAAAACTAAGCTGGGCACCTTTACAGTAGGCTGCAGTAGACAGCATAGACGTACCTGGGTTTGCTTTGTGGCCTCTGTGCCGTTGACCCAGTAGGCCTGATTCTGGAGTCCTCATGAAGGCACAACCCCCACTGAAGTGAAGGGGCCAAACTTGCTCTTTGGATCTGACTCTGAACGTTATACCTCTGTCCATGTCAAGGGGGCATGAATTGCCTTTCCACGCGGTTTAAGGCCTCTTTGCAGTTCAAGAGAATTGTAAAAAACCCTCCATGACGATAAGAATCGGGCCTCTGACTTCAGCCCAGTCATGCCCTTGCAGGCTAATGGTCCAGGTGATGTTGAAGTGAGGCACTGGACACCACTGTTGGGCATTTAAATCTGACTAAGTGCTGTCTGTTGCCTCCCTCCCCCCTGACACATCTCTTTCCCTCTTAGAAAACGTATAGAGATTTCCGATTGCAAGGGGTACTGGACTCCACCTTAAACAGCAAAACCTATGACACAGTTCGAAACCGGCTGACTGTAGAAGAAGCCACAGCTTCCGTTAGCGAAGGTGGAGGTCTTCAGGGCATAACGATGAAGGACAGTGACGAAGAAGATGAAGAGGATGATTAGCTAATGTGGTTTAGAGGCCCACTTGGTGATAGCCTGGTAACCAGTGCATGTACCTAGTCTGTTATTCAGTTAGCCACATTAGGAACTTTTCTGTCCGCTCTAAATGCCCATGAGAAGTTGACCAATACAAATGCCATTTTAGCTGTGTGGTAATAAGATTAGCACCTCTCTTTGATTCATTGGTTTCCTAATTTCATATCTATATGTTCATAAGCAATATGGAGCACCATTGTTTAATACTGTTAATGGAAAACTACATAGAAAAACACGCTAGGTGTGTCCCTGTTACAATTCAAGTTTAAACGACGCGTCATTAATGTACTGTATATACACTGATGGTAAACTGTTGTGAAGATGAGTGAACTGAGTCCTTTCATTTCTTTGTTTCTCTCCTGTGGATGCCAACTGCTTAAAATTAATAAAAACAGCTATGTTTTTAAAAGAAAAGTCAGGCTGATACCAAGGAGTTTTTTTTGTTCTCTCTGTTCATTAAAAAACAAAGCAAAACAAAAAAGAAACTGGCCGTTTGACTCGTGCTGCCTCCCTGTTTAATAAACCAGGCACTTGCCTTGAACGTGCAGCTAACTTCGGAGAGGTTGCATCCCAATAGGTTAGTGATTCGGACTGCTCCGGCAGATTCAGCCTATCCTCATGGGTACATCATGCCACGGTACGCCCCACAGAAGTTGTTCTATGTTGCTGACTGCCCCCCTCTCAATGTTACACTTCGTTTAAGGTTCAGATAACTGTGTATGTACAAAGGCACCTCGAAATACAACCTTAGCCTATATAAACGTGTTTATAAGACTATATGACTCTCATTTCTTTTGGTAGACTGTAACCATCATTTTGATTCCTTTGTTTCACAATGGTTTTATATGTCATGTACATTTGCATTTTTGACCAGTACGTGCATGTCCCCGAGTTCCCCCCTCCAGAAGCTTTTACTTTCTGTGTAAAATAGTGGATCCATCTTGCTTTTGCCTTATACAAGCCGACAGTTGTAAGAGTGTGAGAACTGTGGCTTCTCAATAAATAACTATTCAGATGTCTTCAGACTAAACTATGGAGTCTTTTTATGTATGTCTGCCTTAGAAAAACAATGACAGGCCGAGCTGTAAGAGCCCCCCGCCCCCTCCAAGAATAAAGGCATTTTCTTTTCACCTGGGTGTTTTTTTTTAATTTTACAGTTTATTCATTAAAAAGATGGTTTGAAGGTTCACTTGCAAAGATCAAGGTGGGGAAGGTGTTGATGAGGATACCTTCCAGGCCCAAACCAGGTTGTGGCCCCTAGGTAACAGGAGGTTCCAGCAGCAGCTGGCAGTTCCTTCCAGTCTCATCTGCACAAGATGCCCTCCAAACCTGAAAGGTTTGCCAGCAGATTGCATAGTTGTCGGGTCCTTGCACTGCAGCAGCCTGCTCAGATCAAGTGTGACGCATCAGCGAAGCCCAGGGCATCATCCAAACCAGAGCAATAGAGCCGCTTCTTGCCATGGAGTGCTCCACCTAGTCCTCACGCTTTCCGAGGCTGGCTTCCCCCACGAAACCCCGCAGTCTTTGGACTGAACACTGCTCATTCCACTCCTGTGAATAATTGGAGACTGTAAAAACCCTCCCTGTGCAGTCTAGAATGAGGTGAGATCTGCTGCAGGCCAGGAGAGCCACAGGTGACAATCAAAAGCAGGCAGGCCAGACCAGGCAAAGGGGGAGAGCTTTTGCATGGGCCAGTAATACATGCATATGAGCCTCTGCAGCACACGGTGCATTTTGCCAGCAGGCTGCTGCATTCCCTACTGCGGACAAGCACGAGCCCCCTTGTAGCAGGCTAAGGCAGAAGCCAGACCCTGGTACATCTTGCCTTCCACGCTTTGAATTGCAAACGCTTGGACTCTAGTGTGGATGCACTGAGTGAAGATATGCTGATGCAGAGGTCCGCTGAGGGACTTGGGTGCTCACAGCCAGTGCTTACGCTCCCCAGAGAGCCTCACAGCTCCCTGCAAGTGGTCTCGGTGCAAAGACATCTAGCTCTGACCCTGTTAGGCTGCTCGGTTCCATCCATGCTCGAGGGTGCCTAACCAATTGGTCTCAAGCAGCAGCCAGATGGTCCCATTTACAGAATAACCTTGGCAATGAAAGTATTCACCGAGGAGGCAGGAGCTCTATTACAAATCCCCACTCGGCTTGAGCCCAGTGCTCTGACACACCAGCAGAGGCCCACAACTTGGCTTGTTGATGCTGTTCTCTAGTTGATAATTTAGTGTCCAAGTAAGAAGCCAGTCAGTGGCACCAGGTCTTGAACTAGCATTGCCCACACATCAGATGTGAGCCCTAACCACCACACTATGGCATGCATCGCTTTGCTGTCTTGCAATCTCTCCCTGCCCGACTCCAGGATTACTGAATTACAGACACCAAGAAGCAGCATTCTCCCTCCATTAGCTTGGGCGCTGGAGGGCTCATCTGTGAGTGTTTGAAAAGAGGCGGGCAACCTCTGAGCACATCTGCCAGCTACCGCTGTAATGCAGTGTGTCTCTCCCATTACAGCAAGTCAATCACCTGCTTTCAGACTCTCCCCAGGACAGCTTTAGGTCTCAAGCCCAGCTCTCACATGGCTCAGACAAGCACCCTAACCCACCAGGAAACACCCTTTTCACCCCTCGCCTATGAATGTGTGCCACTAATGTTGACAACCATTAAAAAAGCCCCGAGACCAAAGTCAGCCTGCAAATAACCATTGAGCTAATAAGGCGGCTCCTTAAGTCCTTGACCTCATGCAGCAGAAACCTGACTTCAAGTCCTGCCTTACTACTAAATTTCTGCATGGAGCAGTTGCTAGCTAAGGTCAGTCCTCCTCTTCCCATACATTATGCAGCTCTCTGAAAGACTGGGCATAGGCACCTGCTTTCAAGAGAGGGCACCAGGTATGAGGGCGCCTTGTAACCCTGAGGAAGGGGCTGGATTTTGGGCATACCCGTCTTCAGCATTTCCCTGCTGCTTGTGCTGAGCAGCTGCCGAGCAGTGACGGAGAAAACTGACTGGTTTGGGTCCCCTTTCATGCCTGAGCGTTGCACTTGCACTGCAGTCTGGATTTCACTCCAGGAGCCAGGCCCTGAAAAGGAGGTGCTGCAACCCGTAAGCCTAAATCCTCAATCTGCGCTGGTCCTTAACACTGCTACTGCACCTTACAACCCTTAATGGACTTTGAGTTTCATGAGCACTGGGTATTATATCACTTTTATCCCCATTTTACAGGTAGGAAACTCAGGCTCATGATCTCAAAGGCCTTCCACATTAGTGGAAGCTAGCAATGTCATCACCTTTCTGGCACTAGGGCTCAGTGATCTGTCCACATCATAGAGAATTGGCAGTCACACACTGACCCCTCCCCCCCCCCAGGCACCCTGCCTCCTAGGATAATGTCTTAACCTCAGTGCCCCCCCACCGCCTGCAGCATCTTAGCTGAGGTGTTCAGTCTCTGCCCTAGAGGTAGCTCAGGCCCCACCAACAGTACAGCTGCATTAACACTACAGCTCTGAGGCTAACCCGACCAGCGTCTCAGCAGAGCTCATTAGCACCCCCCCCCCAAAAAAAAAAAAAAAAATGAAAGGAGTTGGGGCACAGTATAAATTGTATGGCCACTGATTCTGGAGGAGGTATACTCACAGCTCAGTATCCCCATGCAGTGTTGGGTTGCATCCTCTGCACACATGCCCTAAAAACAGGAGCTCTTCCCAGGCAAGCTAAAGCACCAGCTACAACAGGTCAGGGGCTGCAGCTGTTCGCCTTCCTCCATCCCACCGTCTGGCAACTGTATGAGCCAGCCATGCACACGCTGAGGCTTGGGCTGCAGCATGTGAGCCCCCTTCAGAGCCCTGCTGCCCCGTCCTGCAAGGTCACCAGTCTCAGCCTGCTGCCTGCCTCCCCCCACCCCTAGCTCTGCCAAAAGCAAGCCAAGGAGCACTTGGCCTTCACCCATCTGGTGCATCCAAATTGATGGCACAGTCACATCACCCATGTTCAACACCTGGATTTCACACCAATCCCCTTTCCAGTGCTTCCTTTAGCCTTCTCTTTCCAAAGCAGTCGCCACGCATGAGTTTTCCTGATGTTTCATGTCTCCAGTGCCTAAGGCTGGAGTGAAATGTCTTGAGCAGCCTGACTTGGAGACAGGGTGCAGGGGAGAGTCTATGGAGAGCCCTTTGGCTTTTGGGAGCCCTGGACTGCAAGCGCGTAAGAAAAGGAAACCTGCTTCTCGTAAGGACCAGCACTGGTAAAATGCTCTAGCCCCAGAAGCCACCTGTTCCACAGCGAGGTCTGCACCAGGCAAAGATGAACCTAATCCTCTTTGCTCTGCTCAGTCACGCAGCGCCCAGCTCTGACAGTAAGTGTACATGGGCGACGCGACAACAATGACCTGCTGGGAAGCTGCGCTGCAAAATAAGCCTGGAAGTGCCAAGTTTGACTACTCGCTCCTTCAGAAACCCACATCAGGAATGGTCAGGTTCATCAGCACAGAGTAACTCCAGATTTAAAACCCTCCTGGGCATAGGCTGCCCTTTGAACAGGCCTCAAGGCTAGTGCTTGCTACGTATAAGCTTTTGCTGGTACGGTGATGCCAATAGTGATAGAGTAGAAAACCCACTTGGTGGAGACACAGTGGGTTTTCTTTGCCAGTGGGCACGCCTACAAATTCATTAACGTGCCCTAATTACTACACATTTAGTTTAGTACTTTTTTAAATGAAATACTAACTGAATGCCCAGTAACTAGAGTTACTTCGCAGTTGCGTCAGCGCATGGTTATTTAGTGACACTTACAGCGCATTAGCCTGCTGAGCAGTGTTATGAGGCTATTAGCACAGTTTTTCTCATGGCACGCTACTGCACAGTGCTATTAGGCTAATGCGCAGTAAGCGTCCCATGTAGACGCGCCCTGTGTGACTTACAACAGTCCCCTGAAGTAACCTTTAATAGCAAAAGGTTGCTGATATAACTGTACTTCAACTACAACTTTTGCTATTTTAGTTGTGTTAGGCATGGTCAGAAGGGCTAAATTATATTCCTGACTGACAATACCAGCAAAACGCTTAAACTTTGACCAAGCCAAAGCTCCCCTCCTGCTGACAGGGAAAGCTAGCTAAATATCCCTCTTCGCCAGAGCTGAGGCATGTGGCGTGGATACTGGAAATGTGACCAAATGTTTGACTGACACGTGTCTGCAGCAATCCATCCAGCTTGTTTTTATGGCTCAGCAGCTAACTGAGTCCTTCCTCTGAGTTGTACTGAATTTTCCCTGGCCCAGAGGCACCTTGGAACCTGCTTGCTTCCTCGCTAGTGACCAAAACATCAAAGAACATTTGTGCTCATAAGCATGCAGGCAGAAAAGCAGGCATCAAGACTCTTTCCCTTTCTTGCCTTACATTTTTTTTAACCTGAGGCAACAAGAACCACTCTAGGCTAAAAGGCTAAAATAAAACAAAACAGCTACAAACCAAAGAGATTTAATGTAGTGCCTGAGCAAAAAACAGCCTCCCTTTAAAGCTCTGCCTCAAAAACAAAAGCTTTTATTCCATAATCACTGTGGATACTTTTCTATATCCTGTAACTGGCTCCTCTACAGAGCACTGGGACGCTGCTCCAGCCAGGACTTTTACTGGGATGATCCACCAGTGACACCAGGCTGGACCAGGAGCTGTCTCTGCGTCCAGATAAGTCCTTCCAGAAAAAATGCCTTTGAAACTTGCAAGGGGGGAAAGGGGGAAGGCTTCAGATCTGGCACTATTTTCTCTCTCCCCCACAGCACGTAAGATGAACATATTTACCATTAATTATGAAGACCATCTCTGGACTTTAAACAAAAATTGATTTGCATATCACTGTGCAGTTGCATATCTATAGATATGCAATCATAAAAATGATCACTGGAAATGTAGATAAGGAAACTAAAGGGGCTTGAATAAAACATGTGAATAGATAGATAGATGTAATCTATATATGCATATATATATATGCAATCTATGTGTAATCTATATATGCATATATATATATGCAATCTATCTATATATATTCAATCTATCTACAGATATGCAATCATATATATATCATATATCACAATCATATATATGATATATAATGATATATATGATTGTGATATATAATCAGAATTATATATATGATAAATATATATATGATTGCATATCTATAGATAAATATATAGAGATAGATTGCATTTATACAGATTGTATAGAGATAAATTGTATATCTATCTATATAGATTGCATATATATTTTATTTTTATATATATATACATACACACACACACACACACACACACACACATAAATTGTATGCTTTATTCAAGCCTCTTCAGTTTCCTTATCTAACCATGCCCTGATCATTTTTTCCCCTTCCTAAAAGACATGGTTTTCACCTAAAAATTGTAAAGCTGCATTTGTCGTAACTATGCAAAGCATCAGAGAAAAAAGTGCAGAGATTATATGCAATCTGCCAGCAGAGTTCTGTGCCATGATGAAAATGCCTTGCAGGTCAAAACAAAGAAAAACACTGAGCAACAAATTAGTCGCAGGCGGTAGCTAATATGGAGATCAAAAGATTAAAATTAATACATGCAACAACGAAGTAACTGGAATAATGGGAGCACTTAAGAAGATTAAGTCAATAACAGGGGCCACAAGTACAAAAATAAGATTTCGATTATATTGTAAAATTCGATACCGGGGAAGCAAAAGCAACTGTAAACACGGCATATTCCGCTCTGCCCATCACAGACATGTTGGCTCATTTCCTATGCAATGAATGCAGTTGTTGAAATAAACAAAAATGTTATGACTCAAATCTTCGATCGGAAAACAAAGCAGGTGGTCAGGGACCGGCAGGGAGCGGGTCTGCGAGGCAGGACCTGTTGCAGCCCGCGCCGGCTCCGCCAGCTGTGCCGGACAGGGCGCGCGGAGGGCTGCAGCCCCCGGACCCCGGCAGCC
>NW_017728917.1:13228971-13241902 GCF_001723895.1 Crocodylus porosus
GTGTGTGTGCGTGCGTGCGTGTGTCCGCCCCCCTGCCGCACGCTAATCCCCAGCCCCATGCCCGCCTGAGGCGCGGGAGAGGCGGGGTCCCAGGTGTGTCCCGGCCGGCCGAGAAGGACCGGGGAGCGGAGCGAAGCGAAGCGACTCAAAGCAGCTGCGTTGTCCTTTTCCCTGCACTCCCCTCTGCAAACGTCTGAGCAACCGGTTTGCTGCTAGAAACATGTTAATTGCCAACGGAGCTCATTAAGGCATGCACATGCAAAACACAGCGAGGGAGATTACATGGACAAAAGCGCAATAATGAACTGTCAACAATCGAACCCATCTACACGACCAGGAGCACTCAAGAATGAGGCATTTAGAGGCAACAAAGGATTGTCTGGGACAGGAAGAAAGGACGACCTAGACTTTTGTTTAGTCAACACAATTGATTACAAATGAGAGATTAACAGGATAGCTCCAGAGTTTTTTTGAAGGAGGCAGAAGAGAAAAGTCCAATTAAGTGCACCGAATGTTAACTACATTGATTTCCACCGCCAGCCCCCGAGAAATTCTCATTAAACCATCCCTGGCGATCCCTTTTGGAAAGTAATTTGTCTCCCTGATGGAGCAGAGAAAGGGAGCCGTGTAAAGAGAAAGAAGCGCTAGTTCTTGGCACAATGAGCTTAGGAGACACGCTGCAAGGAGCCAAAGGGGGAGTTAATGAGCATCTGACAAGCCGCTTGGATCCAGGCCTGGAGAGCAGTGATGAAAAGATGGAATTGGCCAACAACTATTCTTTATATCAAACATAAAAAGGCCAATCTGAAACAGGACTGCTCAAAGCTGGTGGAGAAGAAAAGAAAGGCCCCTGCTGGGGATGGAGTGGAGGGCTCCACTGCCCCGTTGGGATGGAAAAAAACCTCCCGGCATGTCCTCTCCCCAGCATGCTGCTGCTGGACAGGGTGGCCCTCCAGCCAGCACCAACTGGCCAAACAAGGACACGGCTTGCTCGCCCTCTCCTTGTGGAGAGGCCTGGCCCCCGTCCACCCCCCACACCTCTGCTAGCACCATCCTCCTTCCTGAAGTCTCTAGGAAGGTCACAGCCACCCGGTCAGCCCCCCCCAGCCAGAGGCCTGGGAAGCACCATCTGCCTCTACGCTTGCAGCCAAAGTCACACGCAAAGTCACACGTCCACGGGTGACGGACATCCTCCCAGCCTTCACTCCAGCACAGGAGCCTGGAGGGAAGCCTGGCTTCATCACACCTCTTTGCTACTGCCGGCCTGCGCACCAAGGCTACGCATCGAACAGGGGGAGGGCTGTATTTTAAGCATGTGAAGACAAGATAGATAGTTATAAAACTTTTAACGTGGTAGTTGTTAGATGTAAATCCCAGACTCCATCTTAGGGTTCAGCTCAGCCAGCTAGCACATTAAAATGACGACCACCTTGCCTTCATGAAATGCCAGCACAGGTTTCAAAATAGACCTGGCCTCCCCTCCAGGGAAGACCTGACCGAGCCTGCACAAGTTTAAGCAGCCTGGCGGGACACTGGGCTATCTTTTCCTCCACCTGCTAAAATTGAGCTAAGGGCATTGAATTGTGTCTACAAGGGCATTCAGTGGGTTTGCAGCTACCTTCAACTAGCTCGATTTAAAAAAGAAAAAGAAAACCATCAGCTTTTCCCCTAGTCTAGACAAGGCCTGTGCAGATGCACTCTTAAAACGGTCTAGAACTGGGTTTATCTCAACTTTGGTCTAAGGCAGTATTGACTTTGGTTTAGAAGTGGCTTAGCAATTTAGCTTAAGTCAATACAGGGCTAAATTGATACAAGCCATTTCTGAACCACGTGTCCACAGACAAAGATGTTTGCATCACTTTCACTTATCCAGTTTAAGTCTGTGTGTAAACAGTTTCTTAAGGAGCGTTTGGAAAAATAATAAAAGTGGGCTTAAATATTTACAGGTTTTTGTTTCTGGGTGTCTTTTTCTCCCCAGATACCACCTGACAGGGGTCTGATAAATTGACCTAATGATTTTACAGTAATATTGATGTTTTGAGAATCTGTTTGGGGGGGTTGCATGTGAAGCTGCATACTGACAGTGCTCCAGTGCTAGGATTTTGGGGGTGAAATCCTCGCTCCTGACAGCCACCAAGGGCACCAGACTTCCATCAGGATTCCTATGTACTGTGTAACTTGAAAGAGCTGCTGCATTTTTGCATGGGGAGGATTCAACCAGACTGGTGCAAACGTATCTGATGCTGGCCTCGGATTTAGGGCAGATAGGAAGAACCTTGTTCTACGGAAAAATATTCTGTAGTTCCCTACTACTGGGCTCTTGCATTGTCTCAAGAAAGTTCTGGCACTGATCACTGTCAAGAGCCCTGGGCTAATATTAGCGTTCACGGGGTCTCCATTCATGTTTTTTTCACCATCTACCTCTGAACTCTCCTTGTGCTCTCTCTTTTTCTTTTTTCTTTTTTTTTTTTTTTACAGAAATGGTTAGCAGAATCAAAGGAGGAGAATGCACTGTGGGTTTTCACTGTGGCATTTTCAATCTCATTCTATACATTCCCCAACATTTGCCCACCCTGCACAGAGATTTTCTCCAGGCCACCTGCACCAACATCTCAATCCTTCTCTGAAGTGGCCACTGTGAGTTTAGTTCTTAACATTTTAGGGGAGAGGGAGAGAGAGAGAGAGAGAGAGAGAGAGAGAGTTGTCGGCAAAATTCAGCACGGATGGGGCCTTCCGATGTGTGTCACTTTGCGTTTGTCAGTATGGAATTCCGCCTGCCACGATGCCGTCCATTCGCGTCCGCCCCAGCCCCCTTGCTTCAATAACTCCATTATCCCTCACCTTCTCTGCTTTACTATGCATACCCTTTTCGGGACCATTAATATATATCAAACGGGACTGATCCAGAACAGAAATTTCAGGTATTCCACTCCCTTGTTGAAAGTAACCATTTATTCCTGCTCTGTTTTCTTAACCAGTTTCTGATAGACAGTACTTCTCCTTCCTACGCTGCAATTCCTTCATGTAATGCTCTTTTCACCCACTGCTCTCTTCTGCCTACATTTTCACTTTCACCCTTCATTTTCTGAGCCCTTCCAGGCACCTCTCAAGAACAGATCGCGCAGACTGAGAACATACATATCTGCACCTCTCCTTACCATACTGCCAACATGTGCATACATGCATGAATGCAAATTCTCTCTCTCCTGCCCTCCTATAGAACGCATTCTTCACTGCATTTCTCCAGGGTTTTAACAAGAGTGAGAACTGGCTATAGAACAGGTCATTAATAGAAGGCTATCAAGTGCGTCACATTTCTGTAGAGAAGGGAACCGTGGGTGGTGTGTGGACTCCACTGAAACGTTTCCATGTTGGAATCTTTTCAACGGATTTTTGTTTTTGCAGTTCTCAGGTTTTCTGAGCAGAGACCAGACATTTCAGTTGGGTGGGTGTGTTAGGTCCCTAGGAGGAGCCTTCTGCTCAGCTAGTTCGGTGAGACCCATCAGAGCAGGGCTCTCTTCCTGCAGATTTGCCAAGTGAGAAGAGGGACATACCACATGCTGAATGTTTTAATCACTTGGAAGATTAACGTGGAGCAAGGGGTTCTGCCTTTTCCAACCCACTTCCATCCCCCCAGCCTTTTACACCCTCAAGCCACTTACATTTCCTTCAGTCCAAGTAGTCTCTTGCTCGCTAAGAACATCCCCTTCTTTCCTTCCCCAGAGGCCCCTCTTCCTCAGCCAGGTAGCACAACTCCATGCTGATCACTTCCTTTCCTTTATCACCTGCCCCAGTTCACCTCGTCTTCCCTGCACATAATTCAGTACAGAGCAGAGATCTCGGCGCTCTGTATGCACACAACAGCAGCACTAGATGAGGCTGTAACCACTAGCAGAACACTCCCCTCTTTCCCCAAATACACCATAGCCTGCTGTTTAAAGACTAGAGAAACAGACACCTCTGGGAAGGGTATTTCTCTATGCCAGCCTTACAACCAAGGAATCAAAATTGGGGTTTTCTTCAGTCTGTTCCAGCACCCCTATCCCATTTCCCCCCTCCCCCCAAATAAAAGATAGCGTAAGCTTTCTTTAGCTGAGAGAAGGGGAAAAGAACAACCTCCTCCAAGACTGTAACCTACCAGATTTCTTCAAAACAGAATCCTTTTCCAAGCTCTTCCCTTCGGCAAACACTTCCTCCCCAGACCCCTCCCTCAATCTGCTAAAGGCTCCACTTTATAACCTTGTGTAATCCCCAGTATTAACCTTTTTTGTTGGTTACCTTAGTGTAAGATACCACAACCTATGTTAATTATTGTGTTAGTAGTGTATATCTTTGTCTCCACTAACCCAAACTGCTGAATTCCAAATACACTGGAATTTCTAGGTTAAGCCAGGTTGGAAACATTATGAATCAAGAAAAGGAACTTTCCTAACAGTGAGCTTCAGGCAAAGTCTCAAGGCACTTCTGTAACTTTATATTTCCCTTTCCAGCTTTGTACCAAACTTCCCAAAGAAAATGTTCTGAGATGAAAAGCAGCATGTAATGAGAATTTCAGAAAAATCTAGGAAGGGTTGAGGCTGTAGCAGTTGCCAGGTGTCCTCATCAACTCAGAGCTTCAAAGCTGTGGCTCCCACCTTGCATAGTGTGGTCAGGAGTGTCTAACGAGGAATACGTTTCAGCAGGTGTTGATGTTTTTGCTGGGCTGGTTGCTAGTTCGTCGTATTGCTATAGAAAGAGTAGGAAGGGCAACTTCTCCTTCCGATTCAATATGTCAATTGCTATGCCACAAAACTCCTCATCACTGAAGGAAGAAATTGAAAGCTGGCCAGGTGATTCCTAAAGCCAGCTTGGATTTCACCTTTTTGGAAGCACGATCATTGGGCTCTTATTTTACTGCAAAAGAGGATGGAAATCCTAAGCAGCGATCAGGATCCATTTAACTCAATATCCAGTGCTGCTAATGATGACAGCAGGCTAAATCAGCCAAAACTGGTCCTTGTGTAATTTGTGGAAGAGGCTGAGGGAGTCTGAACCAGCACAGCCAAAGAAAGTGTTAAAAAGATCCTGAAAGATATTTGAAACCAGTGTGAGTGAGGTGCCTAAATAATTTGGAAGACCCCAGCCTTCATAATCCAGCCTGGAAATATTGCCCTCACTCAGTAATGTGTTCTGGGTGCAAATAAAGGAAGAATTTGGCTTTTAAAGTATACAGGCATTTTCATTATTCCAAGGGCACTTGGAACCCTTTACAATCATTTTCCAAAAGTCCCAATGACTCTCAGAAATACTGTTACCTTCTCTACTGCTGCCAGTTGCCAGGGTATTTTGCATAAATAAAAACTTTTTAATTCCTAACCAACCTTCTCCTCCTGATTCAGTCTGCTAATGAATTGTGATGTCATTAGCATGGGATTCTGGCATCACTAAATGAATTTAGTAGGAGAAAGATGATTATACAGAAAAAAACACCAACATACTCCAAATACTTTGGCAATCGGAAACTCAGGGAAAGGAAGGAAATATCTAAAAAAAAATAATAGTACAGAGCAGCCACAATTCCTTAAACTCATTCTGAATGCAGTTTAGAGACAGCAGAGAAAAACTGTGACAGGCTTCATTTAAACACAAATCTGTTTTTTTTTTTTTCATGGATTAGGTCTCTCACATTAGTACATTATAGACCTTTATTTCCAGGGAAGCATACTAGCAGTGGATCTATTGTTCCTTTTGAATGATCAGTCCTATTAAGTGATTAAGAATATACAAAGATTCTTTAGTTTACTTTTTGGGAGTACATTGCTATGTGTCGATGTCTGACTGGGAACACCCCCACTCCCTCTGAAATATAAACTCTGTCCTATTTTGTCTCCTGAATGAAAAAGCATTTGCTCAAGATTTTCCTCAACATTCACTCTTCCATCTCAATTCAAACTTCCCAAAATGATGGAGAAAAACCTCCTGCTTTGGGCTTTCCTAAGTATCAAGTGTCTACCTCTGAGCAACTCCATCTTCTCAGATAACCAGTTGGGTTTTTTTGTTTTGTTTTTTAAAGAAAAATCTTTGAGTAGAACCAGAAAGCATATGTGTATTTGTGGCTGCAGCCGGGAGAACAGTGCAGGCTGGAGAGCAGCTTAAACAAAGCTGCAAGCCTGTGGTTCACTTTGTCGACAGGAAGCTTTTCTAGGGAGACAGGGAGAGTACTTTGAATGAAGCTAGTGGGAGCATACACAAACTAAATATGGATGGAGAAATGTGAGTCGGGAAACAAAGCCTATGCTTTGTGACACTGCTGGGCATATTTGACAAGCACCTCCTATTGTGTTTAAGCTGTAGAACAGTCAAGGAGATTGTGATTTGAAGGACAGTATTTTTTTCTTATTGTTTCATTTATAACCTACATGTAAAATAATCCTACGGCATCTGGCTTTGCTCGAACCCACTTCATGTGAGTGATATAGCTGTCATCTCACACCATTCAGGAGTTTCGTTTAGAATGTTTTGAGAGTCAAGAAAAAGACTGCTTCATTTTTTGGTAAATGCTATCACCACCGCTGATGGAACTTATGAAAGGGAATGATCACATTTAGTATTCATATATATGTAAGCCACATTATTAATAAAGTTCTAGGACATGGCTAACAGAAAGGACAGACAACCAGTAGATTTGATATGCAGTGTTCACAAATTAGAGCATTTAAAAGAGCTGTTCCAGCTGTGTTCAAAAGGAATAGCAAATTCCAAATTAAAATTGTCCTTTTACTAGAAAAAAATAACTTAACACAGCAAAAGACTCCAGTAATGAACTGTTTTTGCACCTCTCTCTTGCACAAGGGCTTAAAAAGCTCTATCCTTCTCTTGCTACTGAAGAAACACCTTAGACAATTTTGCATCCCAAATATTTAAGTAACTGTTGTAAAAGAATAAAACCCAGATGGATCATTGCATCTCTGGATTTGTCAGAATACAGGGTTTCTTAGCAGTGCATTTCAGAAATTCTGATCTTCATGCAGCAAATTCACTATTTCAATTCAGCATCTAACAAGAACTCAGGAAAGGACATTTTATTGTAACCAAAGTTCTCGGTTTTTATTTATTGCTGCTACGGTTTTGTTGTACCAGCTTTACCATAACTCAGTTTGCCTGCTACAGTACTCATACTAACTCAACCAAATTCAGCTCTGATTTATGCATTTTTCCACAGTAAGTCATACATATAATATAGTGCTAGAATCCGAAAATGTAGTCAGTGCAGGATCAAGCTTTATGTCAACTTTATAATAGTTTTGCCATGGATTTGATCTCTGAATTAAGCAAAATATTAATATAATATGAATATCCCTATATCAAAATGGCATAAGAACCTTCAAATCATGGAAGATACATTATAACAAGTTGTAGCTGTATATTGTGCAGCTTAGCTGTATCTGAAACAAAGTATTCATATTAAACACTTTTTAAATAGCTTTAAGGTCCAGTTTTGAGAAGCAGCCTCTGAAACTACACACAGTTTCAGTCAGGTTTTATTGGTTTCTCAATGCACACAAATATGAACTGGGCTTCAGTCTGATAAACAGCTCCCTAGGCTCCAAGCCCCATCACAGTCTGAGCAGGCTCTGAAAAAATATGATCTTGCCTATATACAGGTGAGAGGACACCATAGAAAGGCAAAGCGCAGACAAAGCTTAATAAACCCCTTAAGTACTCTTATGCCTATATTTTTCATTGAACGTACCAATGGGTTTGAAAAAAAGGATTTGGAACTAAGAAATTTCTCATCCCCCAGAGAGATAGCTAACCAACCCCTTTGTCCCACTCTCACTGCCAGGAGAGACCAAAAGGTACACAGATAAGAAAATGCGGTGGTGTTGGTGGTGATGAGATGGGCATGAATCAAGCTGTGTTCCTAGGTTAGTACAGCGGTTACTCATTTCTATATTAACTTAAAAAAATAAGGTGATTCAGTATGCCTTCTTATGAGATACTCAAACGATAATTCCCAACAGCCAAGTAATTTGCTTTCCCCGCTGTTCTTCTCAAGTAGGCATTTGTTTCAGCTAGGAGCTTGGGGGCACAGGCTACCATGGGCTATGCAGTGTAACTGACAGAAACATACTGCCACTAAAGACAAGTAGTGCAAAGCTGGACAAGAATAGGGGGATAGGCAGAAAGTTACTTGGTTAGGTCCGGAGCGAAAAAGCATTTGCTCAGAACTGAGAGAAAACTGCATAAGCTGAAAACTTTAAGAAAAGATGACAGGGTCAGAGCTGGAAAGGACTACACAGAATCACATACTCAAACAACACTGCTGATTCAGGAAAGCATCTCTCCTAGGACTGCGTGAGCTTTCATCATCTTACAATCATCAATCAGATTTATGCAAAAATATGAAAGCCCTTTCCTGGATCAGGGCCAACACCTATGAAAGATAAGTCACAAGTTAAGGCACAAAGAACTAGCAACAGCACCAGCAATACGTGCACAGCTAATAAGGCAGCTGACAGGTCTACTCAGTGCTACGTACAGTACAATTGTGTACATTTCCCCTGCTTTGTCTGGAGCCTGCTTTCGTTCCCCATTGTTGACCTCAGCTGCCCTGCTGCATGACTCGGGTTCATTTCCTTTGCTCTTCCACACCGTATGCACGCAACTTCTGGATGTATTAGTCTGACTGCTTGTGGTTATGCTTGCTGGTGCAGACGGCAATCTGCAGGCCCTCGTTCTCTCTGACTATGCTTATTTCTGACTCTCAGTTTAGGTGCTTTACTCTTGGTCTGTCTCATTCCATAGACTTCTCTGCATTGGACAGTATTCCAGCACTACCAGCATTTCTGCTGCTTCCAAGATCATGTCCCAAAACAATCCCAAATTTCAGTGTCCTGCCCCTCAAGAGGAAGGATGAGTTTGGCACTTTCAGTGTTTTTTCAGTGCAAGTTTTTTATTTAAGCCGCGCCCCTCTATGCAACATAAAGCAGCCCTTTGTTAGAAGCATAATGGTCTCACTGAATTTTAATCCTGAAACCTCTGTTTGTTTCAACTGATTGAAATTAGCTAAAATAAATCTATTTGAAGGCACTAACTGCATAGATCAAACAGCCTAAATTTTGGAGTATGATTCTTTCCTTAAATCAACAGTTCACAATTTCAATACATTTTAAGTTTTCATTTTCAGGTCAACTGATACTAAATTAAATTTCACCAGGTTTAAATGTTACGTTATTATTTGATGTCCTAGAAATTTTCAAAGGCACAAATGAGAGTTAGGCTTTCCAATCTCCATTCACCTCTCAAGGAGTTTCTACCACTCCAAAGTATTTATGTAGCATAGTATCCAAGCACCTCAAATTTTTTATTGTACACTCACAACTCCCCTCTGAGTTCGGAAAATTCCATATCCCCATATTACAGATGGTGAACTCAGACATGGAGAAACAAAAGCTCAGATCCTCAAAAGGAGCCCACCTCTGGCTGAGATTAAATTTATATAGGCACTTTTGAAGATTTGGCTCTATGTGACTTGGCCAAGGTGACACAAAAAATCTGTGGCAGAGGAAGGAACCGAATCCACATCTCCAGGTGGAGATCCTATCCTTCTTTTGGGCACCCAACTTCCCTTGAAAGGCATCCTCTGGATTCATAAAAACGGATCCTTCTCCTCCACTCTGCTAAATGCAGCTGAGTTTAAAAATCCAGAGCCCCAGATTTCTAAAGAGCCACATGCATGCCTGTTAAATCAAATGTATGACTGAGAACTATGCTTGTAATCTTACAGAAGAAAATATTACCAACTTGTCTTTGTGACAAAACACTGAGTAGGTATAAAATTGCGACAGTCTCTATGCCAGGTTTTTTTTAAACTCCCTGCTTCTAAGATGAAAGCCTAATTTGATATTTTTGTAGTTATATAACAGTTCTAATATTTTGTGACATTTTGTATTGTGACACTATAGATGAAATTGTCATCGGACTGACACCCTTTACTGTTTATTCCTTAATTACAACTGTTAACAACACTGCAGAGAAGCGTGCTAATCTGCCATCACATATTATGAAAACAACGTTATTGTTACAAACACCAACACCCACTCAACAGGATATTTCTAAGATGGCAGTTTCTGTAAAAACTTATCAGTTTAATGGACACTTCAATAGAAAAAGTTTAAAATGAACTTTTAACATTCCCTTGAAAAACGTAAAACAATTTTCATACAGCTGAGGGGAATTTTTTGTTGGTGAATCTGAGAGCAATTTTAATTCAGCAAATAAGGCACTGTTCTAACAGAAAAGAGCCTCTGCAGATGCTGGTCCTCACAAACTGTTCCCGTGCTCTCCAGCTGAGAAGCTGATCCCTGTTCTGAGGGGCCACACATTCCTCACTAACATGCCTCAGTGCTGGATAATTAAATCTCGTTTGATTAATTAAATGCACATTATGTTCTAGGTACCCAGCTCTCCCTTTCCTCATGGGGCAGTGTAAAGGGGCTGTGATCTCAGGTGATCAGACTGTGATGCTTATGGAAACATTGGCCAGGGAACATAATGCTATTCACTCCTAACACAAGGTTCAGATACAGGGATGCAGGTCCCACCTCCCGCACCTGAACAGGAGGCTCCATCCCCTGCCACTAAGGAAGGGGATAGACTCACTGCTCCTAAATCTCAACTTGGCAACTAATTTGGTTAGGCTGTGGCTAACCGAAGTGGACTGTACATCCCTGATCCACACGTTTATGAACTGTTCTTATGCTAAGAGAGTGTTAGCCACCTGTATTGAAACAGAAATGCTATTTTTCTTATTGACTCAAGTGCAACAGCATGTAACCACTAGAAAGCAACAGATGCTGGCTCCCAGGCCCAGCAGCCAAAGTGCTGGCCTTACATCAAAGTAAAAAAGCCACCAGCTTTCTATCTGTGCAGTGGGGAGCTGAAGAGCTGTCCTGCGTCCAAGACAGAAAGCAAGCTCCTCACCTCCTGCACTCCAGGAGTGGGATGCTTGCTTGAAGATGGCTTTTTCCTGGTTCTCTCAGGCTCCCATGACCTAACCCATTAAAAGAATGAAAGCGGCACAACGGTTGGCTTTAAACTAAGAGGGACTAAATATAACTGACTCTTGCTTTTTCCTTCAGAGGCTGCAAAGTGAACTTTATTGTTGGATTCATACCAGATTCACACTGGCTTCCATTGTCATAAATCCAGGACCCAGACCCTAAATAGAAAATTAATTAGCAGAAGAGAGTATGGCAGAGGAGTGACAGACGTTTCAGTTACTTATAGAGGATCAGCAAAGACCCCAAGAATTTAGTGCTTCTGGCATGGTCTGGGAATGTACAGTATGCTCTATGCAGCTCGATCACTGGAGTTTCTACAGAGGCATTAACTAAACTATCCCCTCAGCCCACTGTAAACTACCTACATTTCCTAGAGGTAGAGCTCTCCATGGCACAGAGGCAGAAGATAAGGCAAGACAGGATATGAATCTAGATTAATTTAAACAAGTCACTTAAAATGTAATGAGGAAGGATTACAAGTAACCTATAATTCTTTCCATCTTGAAGAGGTGATTGTTCTTGCTGGGCTCTCGTACACCGTTTTCCCTAATTTGTGAGTCAAACAACATGTTCAAGTAGTATTGTTTCTCTCACCACAAGCAGTATTATTATAACCTTTTTCAGCTAAAAGACTAAGGTTTAGCTGAACAAGTCCACATAGACACACAAATGAAAACAAACTATCAGATATGATTCACTTTCATCTACAATTTAAACTTCAATTTAATGACCCAGTACTCCATTGCTTGAGTAGACTATTTTGTCCAGTTAAGCCAAGAGACTATCTGTTTTGTTTTCCATTTCTGCTCCTCCCTTTGGGTGACTTACGTTCTGTTTTATAGGATTCATTTTCTTAAAACCAACAGGAGTTTGTGCTCTTCCTAACAGAAACTGCTCCCACTTGGGAAGAGATTCTTCAACTGATGCCCAATAGACGGTCTAGGAAAGATATAACAAAAAGCAATTTAAACTTTGATTCAGAATCTAATCTAAACCAATTTCTCATAAAAAATATACACATGCAGTGTGTTAGTAAATGTTGTCTTACGTGTGAAGCAATTAAGAAAAAGGCCAAACCACTTGCATATTAAATTTCAGATCCCTCAACTACACAATACAATAGTTGCTGGCAGGATTTCACTTTCCAGTGTAAGTTATGGAGTGACTGAATATGCCCTCTTGTGGACGATGAGGTAGAATAGAAATTCTTCATAGTGGTTCTTTTTGTGTAACTGTAGTACATTTTTTATAAATAGTAACCTGACAGTTTCTTAGTTTTGAATATTAATATTAAAATCCTAATTTAGTGATGTTTTATTTCCAAGGCAAAAATACATTTGGGGATTAATACTATAAATAGAAAACATTAGAGGGTTCAGAAATTATCCAAATAAAAGTAGTATTTGCGCTCAGTGCTGCAGGTAATAAATCCATACATAAACTGAAACCTTGCAGTTAGAGCTTTTGCTTAGAAACTAATAGACCTGTGTTCAATAGCTTCCTCAGTTGGAGGAGGTCCAAACTCACAGCTCCCACCTCCTAGGAGGATTCCCTAAGCCATCAGACTATGGGCCAATCTGCTTGAGGGAAAATTGGGGGTGGGGGGCAATCTCCACTCTTCCCATTGAAACTGAGTCACTGTAAAACTGATTGTGAGCATGACTCGGAGGTTAAGTGGCTATGACCTCACTTGGAAGGATGGAAGTCATGTTTCTAGACTTTTTCTGTATTTACATTTGACCCAAAAGGGATCTTGGAGTCATTATTGACTCCAAGATGAACATGGGCTGCCAATGCGAGGTCACGGTTGGCAGGGCTAACCGGACCTTGTTGTGCATCCACAGATGCATCTCAAGTAGGACCAAGGAGGTGATCCTCCCCCTCTA
>NW_017728917.1:13242375-13322488 GCF_001723895.1 Crocodylus porosus
AAAAAAAAAAAACCCTCCTAAAATACACACAACAGCAACACACCACACAAGAATAGTCATGGGAGTAGGGAACAGTACCTGGCAGTAATCACCTTTATTTAGTGCTCTAGTTTAAGCTGTTTTAGTCATTGTATTTGGATAGAAACATCATAAAGACATGATCCAAGTGTGACCCAAAACTGGTATCACCCAAAATTCCTAGACAGCTTGAAACAACAGATCCAAAAAGAATGACTAAATGGAATTTTGACTCCCAAACCCACAGATGATAATATATGGTCTAGAGAAGACAGTATAAAATAAACCAATTGGAATAATGTAAAACACCATAAAAGCTACTGTGATTGCTGATGAATTTACTTTCGTATTCCTTTATTTTTTCAATGAGGGTTTTTATGTATCTGAACCCAAATTTCCACTAGCATGCTGAAGAATTTAGATTCAGCTTGCTGCACAGTACACAGACCTGTGGCTATACCAGTCACTGGATTTTAAAATCAGTTATTTTCACTAAGAGCATGCTTCAGGGGGGGAAAACAGTAAGATTTGATATACAGCAAATTGAAGAGTAGAGTTTTATGACTTACTTCTAACTTAACAATATCAGGATGTGGAAGTTGATGTGCTCTTGCTTGCAGTTTTTTTTCTACAGCTTCAATATCCTGTGACACAGCAATCTTTGTTTTACACAGGTGATATCAGCGGGTAGCACAGACTTTATTTTCTTTCAAATGAACTTTTAAACAAACTTGGTTCTCCTAGAACTAAGTGCTGAATTGACAACCCTGGAAATGGAAGATCTAGTTAGCCGTAACTCCTGAAGCCTCTAAGTTTCACTTACAAAACTGATGCCCTGGTGTCTCTGTAAGATCTTCTCACACTTTCTGGATGTAAGAATAACTTCCATTGCCACATCAGTGGCATAAAGTGGCATGTTATAAAAAAGCATTATGTAATCTTTCCAACCACCATGAGGGTAATTTACATTTAAACTATATTCTACATAATTTACAATGATACAGAAAAAGCCAAGTGGCTTCCTCAATGTCATGTACATGAGCTCAAGCATGCATTCCACCTACTGTAAAGTAACTACACAAATAGTGTTAGAGATCTTTACTCCCAAGACAAAGATGACTTGCTAATATGCATGCATAACATGTGCATCAAAAATGTAGAGCCGCAGCAAGCTGTTCAACAGACATTCAAAATCAGCTGAGAATGCACTTCTTTTCGCTTTCTTATAATTTCTGTGCGTGGGCTTCCACTTGTCCAGTGGACATGTGCTGGGTTCAAGGAGGCCTACGCACAATTGGAAAAAACTCCCTGAAGTGATGGCCCTTTCTTCTGGGTTTAGTTCTATGTCCAAACACTGAAGAGATTTGAGAGCAGGGCAAACAAAAAGATATGGAAAGGGGCGTGGGAGTTGGGTGTGAAGAAGCCAAAGCTGAACAGAGTGGAGGGGGGAGGAAAGTATGCCAGATGGCAGAGTTGGGAGCAGAGAGCGGGTGTGAAGTGTACAACATAAAAACTAAATGAGAAAGGAAATTCCCTCCAGGGACTTCCCAAATATTCAACACAACTGCAACTCAGAAGAAGAGTAAGGTTCTGGAGAAGAGACCAAACAGGATTACTCACATGTGAGCTACCAGACTTATGCTACTCAGCATAAGTAAGGGCTGCACAATCTGATCCAAAATGAGTGTAGAAAATGATTAAAAGAAATAATTTATTTTTGCTTTAAAGCTCAAGGTCTTAATTTCAAAAATGATATAATGTGTTCATCTTTATTTAAAATGAATGCTTATATATTACTTTTTACTTGGACTGTTTTTATAACATAAGCATATTGTGTGTAGATGGAAGATAACAGGATTGCAATCATCTTCCAATCCCTTTTTTTTCCTTTCTCATGTATCATCAGCAAGCCTAGTGCTGGTTTGAGATAGCTACTGGACGGCTGTAGAAGGATGGCATAAGGTGCTTGCTCATTTAAACCCTGCAATGGGTAGTAAGCATAGACTAAAGGAATTCAGACTGATGCTTCCCATTCCCAAATCATGAGTAGCACAACCTAAGCCCAAGAAACCAAAACCAAAACCAAAGCAACCCTTATAAACAGGGATAGGGGTGAAAAGTTGGATCAGTCATTTATTCCCATCTATCTGGGCTGTTATATCACAGCACATTTTTGCCTTTCCCTCACAGAAATGATCTCCGCTCTAACATTCTCCTAAAGCTATTTTCATAAGAAGGGGTAATCCAGACCAACTTCACTATTTTTGTATTTACCAGTATCTAATTTTTCCAGAGATGTTTATGATGGTAGGAAACAAATTACTTTTAGGCAAGAGAAACACCAGTTGTACAGATATGCTTAGTGAAGAAGGTCACATTGGCATGGCCTAGATATCAGATGTGTCTTCTTGTTGCTCCACTCCAGTTTGCGTATTTTGCAGTCAATTGTCATTCAGAATACTGATTTAATGACAGTGAAATAAATTGTGCTGGAAGGTGCAGCGTGCCTTGGGGCGTGGGGGGGGGAGGGACAAATCAAAAATGGAGACAACTAAAAGATCAGGTGAGACCTTTGCATGTTGCTCATGGGTAAGAGGTGGATCTGCCAGTTTGGGCTTTTTTTAAATATGGGGTTGTGGATTTCTCCTTTCTAAACCTCTCATTTCAAGCCAGCAGTTCAAATATCTTTGGAAAGTGAATCTAGGATAGTAAGCAGCTGTCTATTTATAAACACTTTGGTTGCAACTGTCAGGGCAGGAAGAAAAAATGTTTAAGTCCTTGCCCTGAGGTAAAATGGAAGTCATTACACATGCATTACTTTTAAGGGGCCAAATTCAGCTGCCACTAACACTGGTAAGACCCTGGAAAAATTCCATTTAAACCAGTCACCCTAGATTTATACCACTGTAAATGAGAGTAGAGCCTGATCCAAAATTTTTGCTAAATGCTAACTTTGCTACATCCCACATCCTGTATTTTATGGTATAGTGATACATTAAGGCTACAAATAACAAGCAATGAAAGTATTATATGTGGGTAATGTGGCTCAGTTTTCAGAGACAAGCATTGTGCACACAGCATTCACCAAGGAAACTTTCCAACACTCTTCTGAAATATAAAAACTAGAAAATAACAAGCCAACATCACCTTGGTTTATTATTAAATTTCATTGCTTCTTTTTTTTATTTACTTGCACAAACTAAGACAGATTGGACATGTGTCCTGTTAATAAGATATGGTCTTAATGGAAATAGAAAAGGAAATGTGCTTCAATAAAAAATATCCTAACAATGCCCCTTTTAAGTAGGTTAGAAAAATTATGTTGATGATTTTGTGAAAGTTCTGAATTCAACATTGATTACTTTAAAGTAATCTGTTTCAAATTTTATTTTTTTTCTTGCTTAATATACATAGCACAAGCTAAATTTGAAGTTTTCAGCTGCATCCATTTTGGAGGTGTCTGAGCACATAATTTCATCTGACGTAGAAAAGGTAAATGCCTTTTCTCCATGCTCACATAACTCAACACAAGTGAATTAATTTTGTTTAAACCTAGGGAAAAAATGCAAATAAAAAATAACACTTCATCACGTCCGTGTGTTTTTGAGTAGGCCAAATCAACAACTCCCCACATGGTAACTGTGAAATGTACAGTGCTTGGTATCAGGAACAATATTCTGAAGCTGGCACATAAATCTGAGCCTTGTTTTCAAGGTTCTCATATATTATTCTATGCGGATCTCTTTCCTGTTTTATTTTGTTATCAGAAAGCATCTGCACTATTGCATGCTTGTTAAAGCTAGTATAAAATTAATAGAACTAGACTTTTTATGCTGCTTTGTCCTGCCAGACTATTTGTTCTCAAGGGTATATTATGCTTTTATTTCTTTTGTGAACACTAATGTTTTTGGCACTTAAGAGAAACTATTCTGAGGGATGCGATAGGAGATGGCAAATGCATAACTGCAAGTCAGTAAATATTTTTGCTATAGGTTTAAGATATCATGAACATTTACTCTTATAATAATCTTTTGTTTTAGTATGCACTAATATAACCCAATTTTATTAAGCTTGTCACAAAGCAAGTGCTCGTTTGGATTGTGTTCCTAAAATGCCTATGAAAAAGGATACTTATTCGGAGAGAATCCAAGAGATAAAATTTGCAGCGCTGGCACAAAGCCTGAGTATTCAGGCTTAGAGCAGTGGAATGCAAAGGGTCTATAAAGGCAAAAAAACCCCCCATCTCATCTAATAAAACAGTACCACACCCCCTCCATAGCAGCTAGAGTGGGCTCTGGGGTGCCACTGGTCCTGCAATCCCTCAGCATTACCTTACACACCTGCTTATGCAGGATCATATGCAGACCCTTTCTTCAGCACAAACACGCATCTTCAATTGCCTACTCATCTAGAGGGAGAATCAGAAATACTTCTATTTGTACCCAACTGAAAAATGTGCAGGAAGGTTACAGAAACCTCAACTCCGAAAAGAGCAGAGTGGGTAATCTGTCATAACATGTTTTGATAATAATAATGATTAAAGAGAAATAATTTTCCCATTTCCAAAGATAACAGTGACAGGTTTCTACCCTTGGAAACTAAAATGCTTCAGGGATGTCTCTATAAAACAAATACATAGTGTCACTAAACAAGATAAGGCAAAACATAGTAGAAAAACAATAAGCAGAATGGAAGGGCAAGGATAAATATTTGTGTGCCTTTATTATGTTTTAGATTCAGAAAGGAAAGAAAGGAAGGACACAATCTTTTTTTTAAAACAATCAGAAACATTTCAAAAACAAAACACTTCTAACTGGAAGGAAGGACCGTGTCATCAGTCAAGGGTTGATTCTGGTCTTGAGATTGAACCTAAGTAATGCAGCTTAACAAAGGTGCATAGAAGAGGTGAATCTGGCTGTCAGGCAGACATCCCCAGTGGATACAGATATATAATAGACAGAGGACCACTTTGTATCATATTATATAGGTCTTGACATATTGCTAGTGTTTTAAATCTTCCCAGAGTGAAAGGCTCATTTTTTTAAATGGCTGTTTCTACAATAAAATCTACCAATTCTGTACCAAAAGAAACCAAAAAATGGATGACTTTCTAATAACTTAGTTTGCTCCAGATAACTGGCTAGACGTGTTGCAGCAAAGTTTGTGAAGAAAGACTTTGTTGGACTGGGCGTACAGCTGTGGAAGAAACCTCAAGTAGGATAAGGAACTCCACACAACTGAAATACCTCTGGAAAGAATCTAAGAAGCATCTGCTGCACCACCTAGTCATTACAAGAATTTAGTATGAGGTGTATCAGTCACCAGACCCTGAAGATTACTCACATACACCTTACATTTTATGTACCTTAGACACTCTGCTACTCTCCAAACAGACGTCCTTGCTACCAGGCAAATTATTTGGGCACTTGTCTGGATAATGTCAGTCATTCTAGTTTGCATTTTTTTTCCTGAAAGGCTCTCTAGGTGATACAGAGCCCTCAAACTTTCATTAAATTCACAAATACTGGCCAGGTCTTATCGGAAATTATCTAGGGCAGAAACACTACTGTCACTGATGTATCCCCTACAGTGGGGGCCAGCAACACCTGGTACAAGACTGCCTCTTGAAATAACCCCATCCTTCTTTCAGGAGAGGGAGGTAGTTAGCCACATTAGGCTGAAGTTAAGCAGATGGCAGGGCAGGGTGGCATCTTGAGTTACAGACTAACTCATCCAGAAATGCATAAGCTTTCTCAAGCAACAGCCCACTTTGTCAGACCCACACAGGACTTTTTTCACCACAGTTTAATTTGGTATTCACCCATAATGAGCTGACAATTCTTAATATAGGCTGCCAGTGTATGGATTGTTCAACGCTGTCTCTAATCATAACGCAGTATCTTAAAGGCTACTGTGAGTCTAGTCAGCCTTAACTTAGGACAGAGCAGTTGCTGGAGTACTTCTAACTGACAAAAAACTACTAGTCTTATAGCTCCATTCATGCTGGAAGTAAAATGGCAGCCTTTGCCACACGGCTTTCACAGGCAAGGCAGAAGTTGGTGATGCTCCCAGGTTATGAAGAGTTATGAAATAACTGCACAAGTTCCAGAAGGGGACTTTAAGGTACTAAAACTCACCTGAAATGTATAATGCAAACATTTCTGTCCTCAAGTCTATGAAATGCCTGTTTTACCGTGTGACTTCTGGTAGTCACAGAAACTTACATTTAAAAGTGCTGCATTTCTTTTATAAGCTGCATCAGCTGCTTGTGCTTGCCATGTCTTTTCAGTCTCCTTGTTTCCTAGATGATTCTCCATCTGCTGTAGCAATACTGATCTCTGAGACAGTCTACAAAGAAAAACATTTTGGTAAGTGGGTAGAACATTTTGCTCAGTAGCTAGAAAATAACCTTTTTACCTTACTCAGTTTTCTCAAAATTATGGGCCTAATTAAGCCTGCTCCTGGGTGGGAGTGCTGAAGGAAGCAAAAGGTACAGGCAAACACCCCCGCTGAGCTCTGTTGCAGGGAGGCCACCATGCTGCTGCAATGAAGGGTCCTCATGCACGAAGCAGCTTCCAAGCACTGAATTTCTCAACGGTGGTATGAGAGGGTGGACTGGTATGGCTTGGTCATGGCATTTACCCCTACTAATTGTCAGTGCATAGACATTTTTCCTAAATCACTGTCATTAGGTATACTCTTCACACGGTAAGCTCATAGTGCAGCAGTAATGCACTTATATTTTAGAAGTCAGTACCAAAAACATACATAACAAATTAAAGCTTCAAATGGTGTTTAGAATGGCCGGTTCTAATTACTCTACCTGTGCTAAAATGTAGTGGGAATACTGAAGTTAACAGCCAAGACCTCAGATACACAGCTTCTCTGAAAGTTGCAAGCTTTTGCAGAGCAGATCCCTTAGTGGCAAGCTGGGACAAGCATTCAGTACTTTACAAGGGAAGAGTGCCACCTCCTGAAACACCAAGCTCCTGCTAAAAACAATAGCACTCCCCCCACTCCAATGCAAATAGCCCAGTCCTGCCTATCTTGAGAGCTCTGGCAAGATCACAAGAAGTTGTTATGATAGAGGCTACAGTCTTGAAAGCACTTACATCTCTTCATGTCTTCTAGCAAGCTGAACTTCTTTTGCTAAGTAGGATGCCATCTTTTGTCACTTGTCAAGTTTACCATGCTATGAAGGGAAACAAAGGGAGGTTAAAAAATAGGGTTTGTTTTTTTTTCTCTCAAAACAGACACGAACACTTCCCTTTCAAGCATGTGAGACTGCAACATGGCAGACTTAGGGAGAGGCCAGGGGCAAACAACACCATTTCTCTTTTTTTTTCCCTTTACAAAGAAAAAAAAACAACAGAATTGATTTCTGGAAAACACGACGACCCTTTACACGTACTGTGCTCCATGCATTCCTAATTCATTCTCATAACAGCTGTCAAGTGAGTCTCGCTGCCCTCATTTTATGGGGAGGAGAACTGAGGCTCAATTTTCAGGTTTCAGACCTGTGAAAGGTACATTTTTACAGCCCTCAGCTACTGCAGCTGCATGTGCAAAGGGTGCCCAAATCTACACAATTAATTGAAGGGTAGTATTCACTTTCTTCTTTTAGGGTGAGACCTCAACGTCCCCTTCTGTTCGAAGGGGGCAGGGTATGAACAGCCTTCCCCCAAAAGGGAAGGAGTGCAAACAACTGCCCCACAGATATCCAGGCACGTGGTTTTCATTGCAGCATATTCTTAACCTCGCCTTGTTGAACCTGCTGTGAGAGGGAGTCAAAGCCTGGCACTACAGGGCCGAGATGGGTGTGAGGGGCGTTGTGCCAGGCATGGCAGGGGGAAGTGGTGTGCGTGTGGGATGCTGAGCTACGTGTGAGGGGTGCGGTACAGAGCGAGGCAAGGGGCAAAGGTGTGCACAAGTATGCATACGTGTGCGAAGGTCCCGTGCACAGACAGTCAGGGGGCAGCACTGCGCGTGCGCACACGTGTTTCTGCCCCCGCCCCCTAATGCGGGGGACGTGGAGCTCCGGCCTTTGCCATAGAGGCCGAGCCTCCGCGGCTGTACCACTGCGGGGAAGTGGGGGGGGGGGGGCAGGGAGGGAGGACTGTACCACCCCGCGCATGGTTGGGAGATACCATGAGCACAAGGTCGACTACCTCCAGGGCGGGGCCGCCCCCGCACGCAGCGGCCGTTTCGGCTCGTCCGCTCACCTCCCCTTCCTCAGTCCGCGCCCGCCCCCTGCCCGCGCGACGCGGGGCACCGGCTCGCCATTGGTCCCTCTGCCGAGTGGGCGGGCTCAAGCAGTCGGGGACCTACCCTTCCACCGCCGCGGTCGTGATTGGAGGCGAAGGCGGGAGCGAACCAATCACGGGAGAGGGCGGGGCTCCACGGACCGTTGGACTGAGTCGGTTGACCGTTGGAAGCGGGGACGGCCCCTTCAGTCATAAGCCGCGACCCCATCATGCAGTGCTTCCTGTCACTGTCAGCTGTGTGGAGGCCTTGCTTCAGGAGCAGGCCTCACTGGCGGTTCTCTGTGCGAAAGGCAGTACAGCCTTCCTTGAGGGGCAGAGACACGATGTCTGAGGGACAGTTGGTCTTAGAGTCTACCCCTCAGCGTGGCATGGGTGCCCCCCACAGTTATTCTCTCAGCTTGTCCCCTCAGGACCCCTCACCTGGTTGCCAGAAGCTGCCGCCACTCCAGTTGCAGCCCCGTCTGCTCAACGATTTGCACAATTTCAAGAGCCCGAGAGACCCCTTCCTCTTCTGAAAAGGGGCTTGCTTGGGGTGTGGGGGGGGTGTCCAAATCTGTGAGGGTGGCATCTCCCCCCCACCCCCAAGGAAACCATCAAGGATGGCGTTACTTATGGCCATTCAGGTTCGCAGACTCTAATCGCCTATCTTAATGACTGCGGGATGCATCTGTATATATGAAACTTCCTCAACCGGACAAAGGGTTTCTAAACCCGAAAGCTTGCTTAAATATTTTTTTCTGGCTATTTAAGTTGATGTAATAAAAGAGAATCAGATTCAGTCAAAGCACCTTGTCTTTATTTCTGCGGTGCTCCGTTATTTATTTATCGACAGAAGTGCCAAGTTGCGTCGTGGACATCGCTGTTGCTAACTGGATGGATTTTGAGCACGCGTTTGCAGGATTTTGCCCATCTGGAAGAGCGCACATGTTACAGCCACGAGCAGAATCTGTCCTGAGCTGTTAAAATATATTTAAAACTAATTACGGAGGCTGACCCCATGTCGCTAGAATCCAAGCGTCGGCGATCAGAATAAGCACCCTGCTTTTAAAGGCTCAATATAACCCCGTTTCTTTTGTGTGTCGAAACCAGACTTAACCAAGCACCGTTTCAAAGCTTGCTGTTTCCTGATTGTTGCCTGCTAGATTCACTCGCTCTTCCAGCTGCAAGTAATTTCTAAAGTTGGTCTGGACAATGGAAAGAGCTTGTTTTCCCAGTGTCTTTTGATATGTTCTCCGATCCCGTTCTTGAAGGCATCCCATCACGGGCCTTTCTTACTGCATGTCAGAAGTTTCTTTTCTCGTGACTTCTCAGCTCTCGCTACCTCTTGCTCGGTTGTTCATTCTGCGAATGAGTACTTCGGCAACAAACCTGCATTAATTTGCTCTATAACAAGTAATTAAGTAGGAGTCCTTTAAGGCAGTTGTCAACTTGCCCAGGTCTATTACAGCATTCTGGAACAAGTGTAGTTCGTGCATAATTTAAACGGCTTTTGCATCTCTGTCACTTGAATTTAGCTGAAGACCTTTGAATAACTTATTTGGGGGGGAGCGAGAGTCCGAGCAGTTCTCTCATTATGCCAGTGGCAAAACTCCCACTGAATTCAATGGGAGCTGGATGAGGGCCGGAGACTGCTGCATCTTTTTTGCTACTTTCAGCTATACCAGTTTTCTTCCTTAGGTGGCAGTGATCCTTCTTTGTGGTAGTGTTTAAGGATTTTTCAGAGAGAATGCTGACAAACAGAACTTGGGTTTAAATAAGCCCTTTTTAAACATGCTGTGCGCAGAAAGAATGCAAAGGGAATGTTGCTCAAGCTACAGATGTTGTTCTCGTTAAGTGTCACAGCCAGAGAAACGAGGTGGAAATCATGATTTCCTAATTATTATTTTATATTAGGGGGAAATTGTTCTTTCAGTTTATAGCAGATCCAAATGTTCTTTCATGCTGGATATTTGGATTTTCATCGTTAATGCTCTTTTTCATCCAGAGTACAACCTAACCCATACTTAGGCTAAATTATGAAGCCTTTCCTATAAAAAGAAAATTATTAGTAACAATTAGCAAACTGCAAACTGCTCTAAATGGACAGATCATTGCACCTGCAAAAAATCTCTGCTGCAGTCTCTCAGGGCAGACATGAACTGAGGTCTCTTTGCTCCAGTTGAGCAAGGTACTTATGCACAGAGCTAATTTAAATGCTTTAATCCCAGTGACTTTAATGGGACTACTCGCTTGCTTCAGGTTAGATACCTGCTTAAGTACCTTGATGAGTCTTGTGCTGCACTGCATCTTCTTTAGATTACCACAATTGCTTCTTTGTAATTTTTTTCTATTATCCTTCATGAAATCACAATATTAAACATTGAGAAGTTTTAAAGTATCTGGTATCTTTTGCAGAAAGCTTGCCTTCTTTGGCCCCCTTTTCATGAAATCACAATACTAATCATTGACATGTTTTAAAGTATTTGTTATCTTTTACATAAAGTTTGCCCTCTTGGGCCTTCTCTACACACTACAGGTTTCAGGTAATTAACCGGCATCAGATAGAAAGCCTAGAACTAAAATATTCTGCGTGTGATCCGCAGAATTGCAAGCTTCTCCACCAATTCACGTGTCTGAGCTAGTGGTTCTCATACTTTTGGGGGTTATGTTCCTCTTTTTAAAGTTTGTTATAACTGTTGCATATCCCTTATTATTCTGTTATGGATAAAGAAAACAGTATGAGGATGAGCAGCTGTACCCTCTCCAACAACCTAAGATATACTATAGAGTAGTTCTTCATTTTATTTTTCCTGCCATGAATATTTCTTTTTTACTGCTTTCTTTTTCCATACTCTTGCATACCATGTAAAAGTTTACTGCGGGGGACCCCATTTTGATAAACACAGCTCCAGAGTGAGAGAGTCAGTCAGTCACTGACTTGCTATTTAACATTTTCTTTTGAATTTTATAGGTTAGGTGTAAATATTAATGGGTGTTCATGGGAATATTCATATCTAGAAAACACTTCTAGCACAATGGACATGCTTATTTCCATGCTAGGTGAAGAATAATTTATTCAAATTAGAAAATTGATAATTTTTGATAAAGTAGTAGAACAGGTTAAACATTAAAAATAATGTGAACCTGTAAAGGCATCAGTACTTACAGACCAGCATTGTAAACAGTTCTGAGCACACTACTTATTTCTGTGATAGTCTCATTGGTGCTTATACTGAAGTCAATTGGTGCCACAATGTGGATTAAGGTGCTTGACTTTAGGCACCTACATCTGAACACTTTGGCTGTCAGTTTTCTCTCCACCCATGGGTTGTCTTTAATGTTAAAATACAGTTAAAATCAGCTTTATGGGGAGAAACTGCATCATTTTAACACTAGGTGGCAGTTAAACACAACAAAAGACCCAGGTTTTTAAATGTAACACAAAAATAGCAAAACACATTCTGTTCTAATGTGCAGTTAATTATATTCTCAAAATGATGTCTTGGATTGATATTACTAAACAAACATGTATAAAATGTAATTACAGGCAAGTGAAATAAATAGTGTAGGCCTATAATTGCAAGATATGGTTTTTTTGCTTGTGATATGGTACACACCTGTGCACAGTTTATATAGCTAGTATTTTATTTTGTCATTTTTACTAACATTTAACAGAGTGCAGTTTAGTTTTATGTGCTTTTATTTACCTATACCAATTTGTACCATATGTCACCTTTTAAAAATAGAAATGTCTTTATGTATTTGGATTTCCAAATGAGAGAGATTGGCAAAGGAAAAGCATTTAAAAAGTTTTTTATATATATATACCCACTTTAAAAAGCTGTTTAAAGCATTTTGATCCTTATTTATTTAATATCTAAATATTTTAGATATCTTGATTTCTGATAACCTTTTTTCCCCTTCCTTTTCTCTTCCCCATTGTGACTGTACACCTCTGTTGCTATAGTAGCTCCATATCTTGGTGGATGCCAAACATCTATCTGTCCATATGCATTTCTAAAGTGCTGTCACTTTTAAAATGTATCAGGCCTGTGGGACTTTGTAAGATCCATGAAATCCTATCATACCAGCTTGTGGCTTTCATCTTGGATTTTGTCATTTCTCCCCATCATCTGTAAGATTGGATAATGATCTGTAGCATTTCAGCAACCTGCACAAGGACTGGCCTAACAGGAAACAGCTTACTTTGCAGGATCTGACTTATAAGGAGTATGTAGTTATGCATGAAGCTGCTCTAATTTACAGTGGTTGTACATAGTTGTAGAATATAAGGTAAGCAAGAGGGCTCCAGGGTGAATCAGAATTATGCACAGGAGGGTGCTTGCTCCTGCTTTCCGCTTGCTCTCTAGCATGCAGGGCACCAGAATAAGGCACTTTATCCCAAAGCTGGCAGGGTTCATGTCAGGTTAAATTCAAGGCTAAAAGTATTTCGCTGTGTCTCTCAAGTAGAACTAAGCAACCCACTTAATAGCATGAAGTTTAGCAAAGGAAAATTCAGGCTGAACATTAGGAAAATCTGACTTTAAGATCTTTTAGGCTGTGGAACAGTTTCCCAAGAAGAGAGGTTGAAGCGACGTGGAAATGTTGGGTTTGACTGAACAAAGTTTAAGACACCTCACTGGAAGGCTCACTCTGTATAGTTACAGGGATGCCATATGTGACCTACCAGATACTTTCTGTTTCTAGGAAAAAGCTAGCTGTGCGTGAGGACTTCAGTAAATGGTCTGTCCCTTGAGTAATGGCATTAGGTCTTCCCTCTAAAAGAAAAATAAAAATCTATAGGCCTCAACTGAATTTAACAGATGTACAGGTAGTAAAATGTTTCACAAGTAATTATAGAAACTATTTACAGTAATTAGCTTAGATTTAATCACTTCGCAGCATGTTAGGACTGTAAATTATAGCTTTATTTCAAACAACTCCTGTTGTCTGTTTCTCCTAAACTGAACACAGGAGAAACAATAAAAACAAATACTTGGAGATCCTCCATTCTCTACTCATATTTTGAAGCTTGTGGGATGATGCCGATATTTAGCTTGCATCTTGTAAACAATGCTTAGTTTACCAGTGTGGGCTAAATACTGCTTGCTTTCTGCACATAAGAAATTAGTCCCACTAAGCTAATGAAAATATCCAATTAATAAGGGAAACAGAAATGGACCATTTACTACAAGTGCCACAAGCACTGGTGCTTAGGTCTAGGTTCTCTATTAGAATCCGAATGAACGCTTAGATACTCCATGAATAGTTTCTCATATTCTAATCACCTCAGTCCTAATACTCTCTGGGCGTGTCTACGCATGCTTTTATGTGGGCCTAAACTTAATGTGCATTTGCCTAATGTGCATTAAGGCGATTTAGGGACATGTCTACACGCTGAGGTGCATTAATACAGTGCGCAAACCAAGTCAGTTGACAAACACAGTGTTAATGCACCTTAGCATGTCTACACATGCGTTAAGGCACTTTAGCTATTTGCACATAAATTTGATACCTGCTTTTCCAGGTATCAAATTTAGGCAGAAATAACCTAAAATTCCCATTTTTAGGGCACATTAAGGGTGTGCACACGTAGACCCATGCCCTTAAAGCCGCTTAAAAAAGGCTAATGCGCCTTAAATTGGCACGTGTAGTTGTGCCCTCTGAGGAGAATTCCGCTCACAGAATAAGGATTTGCTTACATGGTGCAGTTTACTTTGTATTTCCCTCAGTTTCTGTGTAGTATCCACAAGAAAGACATCATTCTTAGTCCATAGCAAGAGGTGAGGTTCTTTTTGGAAATGGTAGCAAGTTCGCCCACTTTGCACTCTACTCAGATTGGCCAGTCTCTTTACTTGTGTGCCTTGTACTGTGCTGGACTCATGGGGACCAGGCATCACCTCCCTGTTTAAATGCAGGTGCATTTGGCTCACTTGCACTCGTAGACTTTTTGAGTCAGTGTGCAAGTTTTACCCAGCCTAAACAAGAATATCACCATCTGGATCAATAACATTTCACTTCTGTGGAGCTGTGACAGAAGCAAAAATGTGCAAGCATGTGGTTGAGTCCAAGCCAAGTCAGTTCAGCAGGTGCATAGGAGAAAGGGCACATGCTAGGCCAGTTCCTTCAACTTGCTCAAGTTGACAACCTGTTAGTCACTGCTACGATCCTTACTGTGCTATGAAGGGTCACTTTGAGTTGACTTTAATACTAGTAGCTTGATTTTTACTCTAAACTGGTTAGAAGATAGAACACTTTCTCCATGCAGGTGCAAGCCAGTTTTCAGCAGAATTCTCAGCCAACATAGCTTCTGTCTCAAGTTTTTGACTACACAATTCTGGGTTTTATGTCAGTTAAGAAATGGACTGCTTTTATCAGGAGTTTTTTCAATCCACAACCAGAATTACAGAGGAAACAGAGTTTTCTTTTATTGTATAACACTTACATTTGGCAACAATATAAGTAACTGAATGTGCACAAAAAGTCAGCTTCAAACAAGCTTTTTCACTAAGTTGTTCTTATGAGAGTTTAGTTTTTCATTTTTACAAAAAAGCACCTTCTCTTAAAGGAAGGTCAGTCAATCTTTTTAGAAAAGTTTAATAAATGACTTTTCTCCCTTACCAAATTTAGTCTTTTGTTGAATTATTTCAGTTCCCATTAAAGCATCACAAAAATGTACTTTCTATTATATTTTCTCTAATAGATTTCTCAGACCTGTAACTACAAAAAATTTGGCAGTCTAGTTTCACTGAACTCTGGACTCCTAGAATCTGCCACAACAGATTATAAATGTGCCCATTTCTAAACCCTTTCAAGCAGTTTTACTCCCTCTTTAAACACACTTTATGTATACAAGAGAAATAACCCGTCAGAACGATTCTTCTTTGCTATTTCTTTCTGTGGTAGCATAGTCAAGTGGTTTGATCAGTGAGTTTTAAAACCTGAGTTCCATTTAAAGTTCTGCTACTGACTGGTTGCATAGTCCAGATCAACTTATTTAAAGCCAACATTTTCTCATGTGCCCACTAATTGGAGATACCCAAGTTGAGACATATAGGGCCTAATCTGCTGAGGGGCTAAGCACCCAAAACTCTAGTTTCAGTAACTGGGGTGGTGTGTGCTTAGCATCTCTGAGGAGTAATGCCTGGAGGGTACCTTAGGAAATGGTGACTTTACCCTTCCTGTGCCACCACTTTCTCATTTACAGTATGAAGATAGCTATACTAAACCTTGTCTTCTCCTTCTGTTTTAGCCTTAGTCTAGGCCAGTGGTTTTCAACTTTTCTTCATTTGCAGACTCCTAAAAAATTTCAAATGGAGGCATGGATCCTTTTGGAAATTTCTAATGGAGGTGCGGACCCCTTTGAATTGTAAATGTGGAAATTCACATCCTCTTGATCGATCATAGTCATCTTTCATAGAGCCCTTAGATATAGTGTGTGGACCCCCAGGGGTCTATGTACCACAGGTTGAAAGCCACTGGTCTAGGCTGTAAGCAGTTTAGGGCAGGAACTTCAGTTTCATCATTTGACTGTGCAAAGTTATGCAAATTTACATTGTACTTTCATAGTCGTTAGGGGCTGGAAAGGACCTTACAGATCATCAGGTCCAGCCCCTCTGCACTTGGGCAGGAAAGACTGCTGGGGTTAGATGACACAAGCAAAGTGGATGTCAAGATACTTTTTGAAGATTGCCAGGGTGGGCTCTGGGGGAGCCTGTTCCAAACCCTCGGCACTCGGCTTATCAATAAGTTTTCCTTATGTCTAGCCTGAAGTGACCTTCAATCAGTTTGTGCCCATTATTTCTTCAAGGCCCCTGGGGGCCTTGGAGAATAGACGCTCTCCCAAGCTCTGATGTACACTCCTGATGTAAATCATGAATAGTAATCTACAATAAAGCATACATTGAATAAAAAGAAATCTGTCTTGTTGCATCTGTCTTTGAGTTTTCATTTGGCTGTACATGAGCTCTTGACAAAAAGTAGGACTGTGCTAATGACATTTTCTGATGACACAAAACTGGAAGGCATCATCAGGACAGGGGAGGATTGGAATAGCATACAGGAAGATCAGAAAGACATTGAAGACTGGAGGAATAGAAATGGGTTGAAATGTAACAATATAAAATAAGCTGACAGTGAGCTCTGAAAGACAATGTAAAACCTAATTTTCAAAATCACTTGTCTTGCCGTGCCTCCAGCAATGAATAGTCAGTCAGAGAAACAGGAGCAACAAACTGCAAGCCAGAGAACTTTTTTACACTTTGCTTTGCCTAGCCTGCCAAACAAGTCAGTCGGTTTGGAGCTGAAACAGGGGCTATGTAGATACAGCATGTTTCTGTTCCTGTCAAAGACTGCAAGTAGAAGGCTTTTTAAAACCATTTTTGGCTGTGTTTTGAAGGATAGGTTGGTTGTGTGGAATTTATAAAGTTAACTGCTATTTGCTCTGTTCTCCATATGTACTTTACAATCTGAAGTTCTGCACTGCATTATTTTGTGACTAGCTGTTTTGTCTGAACCTCTGCTCATACCCAAAGGCATAGAAAGGCAGGTGAATTTAAACTTTAGCTTTCAAGTTGCCTTTCAAATGCTGTCAGTTTAAAATATTCAAACAGCAGCAAGTTGTAACAACAGTCTCAGGTTTTCTTGCCCTCTCAAATATCTAAGCCCCTCTGTTTATGATAAGACAGAGGCACAGCAGTACAGAGCTCAGGCTTTAATATAGGTAGAGAAAGCATTAGTATCTCTGCTGACACTAAAGAGTCAAAATGTGTTTGTTTTTGCCATATATATTTCAGTCCAGCAATAGCCTAGTAGGATGATTTTCCTTGGAATGATAAAGCAGTAACCTCAGGGATATGAGGATAAAGGGCAGACACACTAAATGACAAAAAAACCTACCTTCCTTAGGAATATTAATTTATTTTATTCATTAAACCATAGAAGCAGGAGAAATTGATGGCTAAAGCTTCAGTTACTGTAAGTGGGCATACTTCCACAGAAGTCAATGGGAGCTACACTGATTTACATCAGATAAGCTTTTTTTGGTTTTTTTCTTACCTCCAAGTTCATTATAGTTGAAGATACTTGAATGATATCAATTTATGTAGGCAATCTGGATTTAAAATCAGGGATTGTTATATTAATAAGGGCAGCTGATAAAGTGCCCTAAGCTTTACCTTCAGAAGACATGTCTTTTTTGTAGTTGGCTAAACCTTCAAAATAATTAGGTCTTCTAGTCTTTTGCCAAGTGGATAGGCATACATGCCTAATTAAAATTATGAATCTTTGGTACCAATTCTAATAGATAGCTCAGAATGTTATTTACTTTGAACTGGATTAGATAGTTATATTTAGACTCCTTTGAAGATGATGTTGTCTCTGACAAATGAGGGAAATGGCTATCCAATTTTTAGTCTTAAGTCAGAGAAGCCACCTGACACTTCACACAGAGCAGACATACTTCTGTTCCTCAGAGATGTCACTGAGAGTCCTGTTTGGAAAGTATGGGCCAAAACATTCATCAAAGCACCCTGGATATAACCAGAAACAAACACAGCATGTAATCCTGAATGTAATCCACTTATTGATATTATCATGACTTTTTAGCAGAATGATCAGGCTAAACACATAAAATTTGAAAAACAATGCTGGTAGTAAAAGGGCTTTTTTAAAATGTAACCTAGAAACATAACCTGATTATTATGTATCATGTAGTCCAGAAAAATAATCTGATTAGTTTTTGGCAAGCCTCCTACTGAAGCTGCATTATGGAATTGTGAGCTGCAGTTTCATTTAAAGCCACTGAAATGAAAAAAGGAAAAAAGTCAGGAGTCCATTATGCAGAAGAGGAAGTTTTTAATGTATAAAAAGAAAAGTTGATTGAGAAAAGTTGAAGTTTTAAAATGTAAGTAATGTCTATAAATCTTGCCATCAAGAGACCCACTGTAATGGAGAACTAGGATGAAGCACCGGAGACCTGCTTAGTGCCACCCCTTTCATTTCAGCCAGTTCCACCTCTACATCTACCGTCTACCTCCATTCCCGTCACGCTTACTCTGTGGCTGGAAACAGTTGTCCTCTTTGGAGCGTGATCAGTTGTGCTGCAATATGTCTCAGCCCAGCTGATCGGCTTCACAGGGGTCTACAGACATTGCTGGGGTTGTCCCACAGGGTTGGTCCTGTGCCCCTCGAGAGTCTGAAGCCCCAGGTGCTATGCCCTGACTTGGAGTATGCATCTACAAGCAGGGGAACCCCCCCCTCCCCCCATTTGTAGACATGCTGCCATGTCAGGGTTCAGGGTATCCCTTGGCATGTGTCTAGAAGTGCAGCTACATGTGACATCGCTGATGTTCATGTGTTCCTTGGTGACCAGGAGGGCGGGCATGTTCTTCCTAAGGTACTGATCCCCTCAGAGAGTTTCATGCCAACTCCTCCAGCCTGTCTGTAAGCTGCCTTGAATTTCCTTTATTGGGTTCTGCTCCCCTCCATGACAGAGGATTTAACATCAAGTCATGTGGACCCTGAACATTAATTTATTCTTTGTGAAGATGTAATATAAAGCCAAGAAGGCAAGGTTTAACTGAGCCCTAAGGCCTGAGTGACTTACTAAGATCTCTGCAGCATCTCGAGGATTGGAGAATGACTCTCTGGGAGACTGAGGTCCTTCCACTGCAGAGGGCAAATCTTCCGCTAAGGCACTAAGTACTTGTGGAGCTGAAATGAACTCTGCTAAAACAGGAAGATTTCTTTCTTCTGAGTCATTTTTGTTTTCTTCCTGTATTTATGCCTGGGCATAAGGAAAGACTTTGGTATAATAAACATTCTAGAGAATGAGCAATTTATGATAGTGTGGGTGTGCCTTCCTCTTCACCTCTCTAAAGCAATCTGTGTTTTCAGATTGCATGGTGACATAATCCATTTACTTATAGGAAAGCCATCTGATTGATTTCTTGGTAGAGAGCCCTGAAAGGGTATATGCGAGTAAGGGGTGTGGGGGTGGAAGGATCTAGAGAGCATGAGCTTTAGATTTAGAAAACTGCTGTGACCTGGGGAAAATAACGTTTATTTTGGGGGAAAGAGGTACCAATCAGATTACTTGCTAATTAAAAATTTATGAGTAAAATGAGATGCAGTTATCATATTTTTAGGCTGTGAAAAAATGCTTTATTAAGTTGGAGTTATGATTGTTTTTTCTGATGCAAAAATCAAGGCACACAGCAACCTACCAACTTGCTCAATAAACAACTGGTCATTGGAAGTCAGTGGATAAAACTTAGCTCTTTTTCCCAGTATGCCCCTGTAACTCTTAGACATTGCGCCCCAGTATAGTGCGCACCTCAGGACACTTTTACACGTGCTCTGGGGGTGGGGGGAGTGGCGCTTTAATTAAAATGCTGCAGCATCTCATATATCAGTGTCCCTAGGCTTCAAAACAGCAGCGGGGCCACTTGAACTAAGGATTGTTCAACGAGCTTTAGGTGAAGCACCCCTGCTGCCATTTTAAAGCGCAGAGATGTTGATACATGAGACGCAGGAGGCTCCTGAGGCATGGTAGTTGCAATGCTCCAGCAGACTCGATTAATTGAGTCTGCTCTGACATGCTGTAATTACAGTGCACCAGAGCAGCCTCCGCACTCGTTTACAGGCACCCTCAGTGGTTAGCTCTTCGATGCCACCAGATATGCATAATGAGGTACGGATCCAAAGGGGAGGTCCCGAGACGCCACTGTCACACCGATAATTCCTGTTCATTATTATAGATGGGTCATGCAGTAAAATGATAACCCTGAAAATTGCGCCACAAAAATTTAGGAATGCTAAAAAGCTGACTGATATAGCATTAAAATCAACTGCCTAGACCAACTGCCTTGTGTCTCTTCACCTGCCTACAGGTGCTGTACTATTACTGCATGCGCCCTATGAATGCACGTCTAAACTGCTTTCACACGCCATATGCTTTTTTCTGTTTCTGGCTTTGGCCATCAGACTTGACCGTGACCGTCACTGTAGCAGCATGTACTTATTGGACTCTGTTTAGTGACTGGAGCAAATATTCTAGCAAGTTAAAACTGTACCATACCTTGCAGGAGAGGGGCAGCAAAAATTTAAATACACAAAGCTGGTATAAACACCAAAGAGTTTTGTCAAACTTCACAACTAAAGACTACAGAGAAAGTAGAAAAAGAAACCTTTATGAATGTCAGTCTTCTTGGGCTTTTTTTTTTGGCTGTTGTATCATACACATGCCCATTGGTTCCGATTGCGGTTATGCATAGGATAAGGATAGTGCGTTCAGCCACTGCTTTATAGTTCAATTAGACCATAGAGAGCAATGCTAACAGCCCCCCAAAATGCAACAGGTTATTGTGGGAGATGGATTGCATCCTGAGGGACTGAGCATAATGACTGTAAAACAACGGGAAGCAAGATGCTGGGTTGCATTCACATAGGGATACAAATACAGAAGTGGTGCAGCTGCTATTCTGGCTCCATCCTGCAGCTGAACACATGCAGGAGAATCCACACATGTGTGGAGCCCAGGTTTCTTCCAAGTTGTCTAACAAGTACTCCATATAAGCCTCAGTCCTGCCATTGAATCTGCCCATGCAGGTACAGGGGGAGGGACCGAACCTTTCCTGTGTAAGCCAGGTACTATCTGGGATATGACCATAAACTGCATTTGACTGGAGGCTCCTCCTGGTGGCAATGTGGTGGGGCTACTCGTGGCAGATCAGGACCTATAAAATACTGCAATGTCGCAACCTCCAAAGTAAGGTGCCTCAAAACCCTAGCCCCCACTGCCTTGTGGGTACTCCTTGGTTGCAGAAAGGCTAAGGGGCATCTCTTCGACAGAAACATGGCCTCACTGAGGCACTAGGCAGTCAGCAGCAGTTCTTATCCGTTGCTGTCTGGCAGAAGCTGCAACTATCGAGGCTCTGGACTCGGTCTGGCCTTTGGACCCTGTCTTGATGGTCTAAAGTGGGGATGGTAGGGCTTGGGCAGCCTCAACTCCTCTGTACTCTTGCCTAGGTGTATGCATCAAAGGTCTTGGTGTGATGGTCTCATAGACCTCTTGCACGTACACCATGATCCAGATCCGGTTTCCAACATCTGGGATAACACAGCACATACATTATTGATTGTGGCTATGCCAGGAGATGAAGCAAATCAAAATTAAAATTAGCAACCCTGGTTAACTTGTTAGCATTTGAGTACCTTTTGCTTTGTGCTGTTGGTCATACTTTGTTAATCGTAGCTTATTAATGACTAATGATTTTATAAGGCTGTTGCAGATGAAAGGAACACTTGGTATGGTTGGTTATTATGAGCACATCAGCAGATGATATAATAAGCAACCTGTTGATTGGCTGGACTCTTTGGCTATCCAAATAACTCAGCAACTATTTATTAAAACATCTATTAATTATTTATTTAACCACTTATAAACTGCTCAGAGAAGGTGCTTAATAGACAGTCTGTAGTGGGTGTGTAATATAATCTCATAGTTATAGTGAAATTGTACTGTCCCCTGACCTTGTCCTTTGTTTGGCAAAATCTTAGCTGGTGAATATATAGAATGTGAATTCTGATGGAGAGAAGCTGTGATTTTTTTTTTGTTTTAATACTTTATTGTTACTAAGCAGACACCTCTTCTTTTTTGTTGATGCTGGTGGCGCGGCAAAGGTGGATCATTGCAGCAGTGCCCTGGTAGTTTAAGTCAGCTATACATATAAATTACCCTTTGTGGCATACAGTAAGTCTTTGGCAATAATTATTAACATCCTTCACAACAATCATTGCATCTGAATCAAAACGTATCCCAAAACCGAATGGAATGGTTGTTTTAGTTGGATGTCTATGTGGTGCGGTGGGCTCCTATGTTTACCTGGAAATCAAGAAGCTGGTTGTTCAAGCCTACCCTCAGATACTGGGCTGAGCAGCACAACTTTTTAAAAGCTAAACAGATAAGTGATGCTGGATCCCCAACTTCAGGTAATTCAAAGGGGCCTGATTTTCAGAAGTGCCAAACATCCCCCCCCCTCTGAAATTTCTGATTCTCAGCTCTGAGATTGTTCAAAACGATCTTTTTTCTTTTAGCACAAAGGCCTTACTTTCCAATAGTTATTCTTTAAAATGTCACATTTTGAAAACTCTCCGTAGCCCTATTTTATATGTAATAACAATGCAGGATTCTTTAGTGAATACAGAGCTTAGTTGAAATTAATGTCCTTTCACTGGGAGTTTCCTGGCCCTTACCTCCAGAAAAGTACAAAGCAATACCCACTGGTGAGCGCTTCGAATAAGCTAGGCTTAACATGTTCTAGATTTAGCAACAGCATTTTCCAAACACAGCATGACAGAGTTGACTTTCTGACTGTAGTCTGCCACGCTGACACCTGTAACACCGAGAGAATGAGCAAGGCTGAGTTTGATAAGATTAATATCTTTTTCAAGAGTTTTTTTTCCTCTCTGCCATTATCAGTAGTCTCGGTATACAGCAATAATTGTTGGTCGCTGCTTACCTTCATTTGTAAAAGTTACCTTATATTTTACCACCCTCAGTCAGTTGACAAAGGGAATTTTTCTTACCTTTTAGTAAGAAGATGAATGGATTTTTGGATATTAGTGACAGCAGGTGAGAAGAAAGAAAAACCTATAGCATTTTTAAAGTGCACTCTTTGCAGTGAAACTAATATCTAACATTACATCTATGACTACTGAGAATATGCCATACCAGAATAAAATTAGTTTAAAGGCAAGGAAAATATAGTTGCCGTCTAGCACCCTTTTCCAGATGGAGAATGGCTTCTAGTAGCTTTATTGTAGAAGCCGGTTTAAAGATTATAGCTTTTTTTATAATAGATTTCAAATTACTATGATGGCTGGGTTAAAAGCAACCTCTAGAGGTCTAATTCAGGATTATGAACCCAAAAGCAACAAAAGCCATGAAATGGTGTTGAAAGCAGGCAATATAAAATGGTAATTCTATGTTAAGGGGGGGGGAAAAGTGTGTATGTTAGTGCCCCATGAAGACATTGGTGCATTTTGGAGCAAAGAATCAAGCAGGAATATTAATTATACGGCAAATTAATGCATCATGCTGACCAGGAAGGACAGTTGAGAGGTGGAAGAGGAAAAATCAATAAAGAGTGCAGCCTCTGTAGAGAAGACAGGATGTGGAATAATAGTGCTAAAGGCATTTAATCCAATTTCTAAAGGTTAATGGTACCTTCTTGGGAAGTGCTTGTTGAACTTATTACGTAGCAAATAGCGTAACAGGACTTTTCACTCTGTCTTGGAAAAGGAGTTTGCAATTCAGTTCTGAGGAGGAGCTGAGACAGCAGCTCCAAGATGCTCCAGACACAGGCCAGGGTTACATATGGACCCTGTAAGACTGATCTTCAAAGGAGGAGAGCCTGGGAGCTGACCCAGAACGATTTGTGGATGGTTTGGGGGGACTGTACCAGCAACTGAAATGCACCCGGGTGCAGACAGCCAGCACAAAATCTAGGCATAATTTTGTTTCCAAATGTAACATTTGTCCTATTTCCTTGGGAGAGATATGACAAAGTTTGGTTCAGTGTTTCGCACCCAAACTGCAAATGTGATTGGAATAAGCTTACACCATTCACATATCATTAGTTAAATGCCTTGACCTTTTGTAGCCTAATTCCTTTCTATTTGTCATGCTTTTTATAGGGCAAACTCTGTGTAGGTTAGTTTTCTGCAGGGGTCGGTTAGTATACATTACCCATCCTGATTTTATGACTGCCAACAGAACAATATACCACAGACTGTCCGATAACGCCGGCAGCAGACTGATTCACACGGACGGGCAGAAGACTCTCTGTAAGTGACTGAGGCTGGTGAATTAGCAAGGGAAAACACAGAAAGCAAGGATGCTACATTGCAAAATGTAATCTGTGCATCTGACAAGCTTAGTTTGAATTATTTCTGATACTTCCTAGCACACTTGTAAATGTTCTTCCAGGTTATTTTGTAAAAGTCATGGAGCTACAACTCGCGTGAAACCCTGCTGCAGCAATTGGCCGTTAAAGCTTTGTTAAAAGCGAGGAAGAGACGGTGTTTTTGTGCCTGAATTCTCAGGCTACCCAGGTATAAATAATTCTGCTACGTAGGCTACCAAGCTATAAAATAATGCTTTAAATATCTTTTCACTAGTATTTCATACCGACCCAATATGGTGCATTACTGGAGCTTCTTGTATTTCAGAACATTGCACAGAAGTTTGCTACAAGACAGACAGACATGCTGTGTGTGGGATAGGTGAGAAAATACTCTTATTATAGACATGTTTGTGAGCCCTGGGTAAATATAGCCACCTTCATAAAAAGAAATGATTTTGAGGGATCCAACAGTTTTATAAAAGTGCATCATTTTTAATGAACAAACTAATCTGAGTTTCATAATATAGGACTCTGCTCCTGTCAGACATTTGAGGCCAACTGACCGCTAGGAGATCAATAACATTTTCCAGCTGCATACAAAATCTATATCCTGATAACAAACCGCCTCCATCCTCTTCCTCTGAAGCAAGGTTTACTCTGCGAGCCAGTTTCACAGGATGCAATGAATTTACAGTTCACCAAGAGACTTTCAGGCTAAGGCACAACATATGTCTAACAGGCTCAAAGTAAGAGGTTATCTAGAAAATTGGATTTAGTAATAAGGAAGCTTATTTGAAGCACTTAAATTCAGAAGGAAGATCCCTCTGTAACCTAAGCGACTGAACTTTTAAGAACCCTTGTGATTTTCTTCAACTTATGTCATTTTTTGCAGTCTGAAGGGCTGGTTATTAAGTAAACTCCAGGGCACTCGTTCTACTGGTTACACATCACGATAACCTTTTCTATAAGCAGTGGAGGAATGTGCTGGTTAAAGTAAATAACTTAACCTTTTCCCTGCTTGTGTTTATTTTCATTTCTTATAAAATTCTGCATTTATTTTTGTCATACATCAAACTAGGCCGCCGAGAGGTTTCCAAATGTGGCGATATAAATAAACCCTGGATATTCCTAACACATGGTAGGAAATGTCCATGTCTCTATTGCAAATACCTCCATTGCCACCCATTTGTCCAGCTTCTGCTGCTGCTGGGACCTGGCCAGTGGCGTTTTGTCACCGGAGAACTTCCCTCCAAACCGACTCAGATTTGCTCCCCAGAACCCAGCCTGCTTTCCTGGGTGATAGTTCCACTGGAAAACTATCGTGGCTCTGTATTCCCATTACCCTCCCCACCAGCTTCTTGACCACCTTGCGGTTCTTTGTGCTTCCAGTTTCTACCGGGAAGGGAGGAGGAACCAGAGGTGCATGGGCAGGAAGTCCTTCCCATGCGTGGGGACAACAACCATCGTAACTGAGAAATATTCTTACACACACTCATGGGAGTTTACTTTAAGATGATGCCCTGCCACTCGCTATGGTCAGCTGTAGCTGTCTCGTTTTAGACCATGGATGCAGGAACAACGTGTGTGGGTCTCCCCGCCTCTCCCTGCTAGCCCCAGGCCTTTCGGACCTTGCTGCTGCCCCTGCAGAACACGGCTACCTCCCTCTTTCCACCTGTCCGCTGTAGTTGGCTCATGGAGGCCTCTCCCCTGGAAACTCATCAGAAGCAGGAACTAGATCAGGTGGTGCACAGAGGTTGCAATGTTTCACATTCATCATAACCAGAAGGAACTATGATTCTAACTCATGCTTACCACCAGACAACTTAGAGGTAAATAGACTTTTCCAACTTTTCTCTGAGCCTAATCTGCACGAAATTAACTGTTCCAGACAGGAGACTTTACCACACCTGCAGCTCTCCTGTGAAATATGAATTTTCATTTCTCCCTCGGAGAACTTTTACAGTCTTTGCAATCTCCAATGCCTGATGAAGGGTACCTGAAATCTTGCAAATAAAGGATTTTTTGTTGTTGTTGCAAATATCTAGTTGGTCTAATAAAAGGTATCACCTCTGCCACAAGTTTTGATTCCTCTCAGAGAAGAGAAGACATCAACCCCGACACATGCCTCTCAGGCAGAGAGGAAAAAGTGAGCGCACTGGCTAGCAGATTAATTTAACACGGTGGCTGGAACGATCAGCCTGTGAACTGCTACTTCCTAAAGCTCTGCACAGTCACAGAGACATCAAGAGCCATCAGTTGGCAGCCAGGAAGAAATGGGGATGATGAGCAATTGATAAGGCAGCTAAAAGCTGGCGTGGTTGACGCCCCAGCAGAAGAAGCACCGCACAGGTGTGGGGGTGTTGCAGTACCAGAGCAAATGCACTGCTGCATTGATCTAAATTATCTTTATATTGCAAAAGGTCTTGGTGGGGGGGGGCCATACATGATGACATTTAAATCCATTTAATAAAAATGCCACTGCTATTTGTGCCTGCTAAAGATGCCTGTTAGCAGACTCTGGAAGCTTTAAAGGCTAAAGTCATTAGCTATTATTATATGAGAAGTTGGGATCTCCTGATACTGACAATTAATTCAGGCTCAATAGTAGTAGTGGGAAGTGTTGGTAAATCACAGCTGTGGTGCCAAGCATTACTGAATTACTTACTGCATAGGTTTCTGCAGATATTTTTCGTGTCATGAATAACAGCAAAGTCCAAGTGCAATCTCCCCCAATCATTTTCCTCTCTCATGCTCCCTCCACACCATTTCCCCCAAATTTTTTGGTAACACAAGATGATCTGAGCCAGAACTGGTGCAGTGGGGTTGACAACAAGAAGTGCTCTTCAGGCTGGGGTCTTAGTTCAGCTTGCTAGGGGAAAGCAAGGAGCCAGGAAAAAAGGGGCAGTCTCATATTTCTGTACCACTATTGCTCCACTTGAGTTGTGTCTGCACACAGCTGGCTGGAACAGGTTTCCTGCTGCTGCTATGTATCCCTACTATGGTGGGTCTGTTTAGCATTCACCCCATCACATGCCTTATTTCATCGGCCCCGTGCAGGTCAGGCTCTCTGGCTGTTGATTTACCAGAGTCTGCAGTGCAAGATGAGCATTACGGAGCAAAAGCCTCCCCCAGGCTCCACACAGCCCCGACAGTGGCAGGAGGGGGCTTTGTATGAACCGTCCTCTCTCTTCTCACCCGCAACTTGCAGTAGCACAGCGTACACAGCTGCTTGGCTAACGCACAGTGCAGCATCCTGCAGCACATGAGGACGGGGCAGTGGAAAGCAGCCGTAGAGCTAGAGGAGTGTAAATGGGAATCACAAACCCTGGATCCTATTTCCAATTGTGCCAGTACTTCCCAGTGCAATCTGGGGTGAGCCACATACTCTGCAGGCCTCAAGGCCCCCTGAATGTGCACATCTGAAGGGAACAAGGCAGCACTTGTTCCTTAAAACCTGGGGGCCTAAATGCTGGGCTTTGAAAATGTCAACAAGTGATTCTAGTTTGTGACCGTGATTTCTCTCTGTGTGAGATGTTTGCCTATGAATCACTGGGACACTTGCATTGGAAGCCACCTGTGACAATGTTAACCCCTTACGTAGTTTAGGATGGCTGCAGTATCCGTAGCATAGGGATGAGGGTGCTGTACAGTACCGCATGCAGTGAGTCAATGCGTGATTGTACCCCACAAGCCTGGGAGATCACGCTAAGATAATTAAAAAAAGGTGGCATGTGCAGTCGGTGGATTTTTATTATTATTATTAATAATATATTTCACATTCCAGGTCCAATCAGCCAAACCAGTTCCAAATCATATTGATTGAGCAGAACCCAGTTGTTCCAAAAAATGTATCAATTGAGCAGACAGAACTCAACTACTCTAAATACTGTACAGCACTACAACCAGCAAGCATCCTCCGTCCCAGGCTATCACCTTAGGACTTCAGGTACCCCCAAATTCGTTGGCAGGCATCATACATGCAGGCCCAAGCCTGGAGAGCTTGGGGTTCAGATGCCCCCACTTGATCTTAGCACACAAGAGGCCGAGAAGCGATCGGGGGCTAGAGTTGACAGTTGCCCGAGTCATGAATGCAGGGCCAGGTTTTCAAAGCAAGCAGCGCTTTAGCTGGACAACACGTCTCAAGACCAGCTAGTGCCATTTGAGGAAACTCCAAGTCCACACGCCCTTCAAAATGTGCCCCCTGCGCCTTTTAAAATCTGCAGCTAGGAAAAGCCAACACTTGGACAAGGAGACACGGCTCAACTCAGCTAGAGACTTTGCCTGTGCCCTGATCCAGCCAATACACACACGTGTCATTTCAGACATGTGAAGTCCCACCGACTACAACAGGATCAGGGCTTCTGATCAGGGCATAGTGCTCAGTGTTTTTGGGACGGAGATGGAGGTTTTCTCTCGCTGTCGGACTGGCTGCGGTAGGCAGGGGCCTTTGCCTTCCTCATAGCAGCTGCAAGTGGAGGTTGGGTTGGCCTTGGAGGGTACATTCAAACAGTTGCAATTAAGCAATGTAGGTACTGAACATGAAGTGGGCTTCCGGGAACGTGCCCTTTGAAGGAGGTCAGGAACAGTCAAGGCTCCTAGTATCTGGCACGGCAGAGACAACCCCTTTCTGGAGGGCTGGCGGACCAGCTGTGAAGGCCTCCAGACATAGAGCTGATTAAGGAGAGAATGATGAGCACGTTACCAAGGGGAAGAGTTCCCAGATGAGTTACACAAGTACAGGTGCAGCCTAATTAGACCACATCCTTGTTTCTCTTCCCGCATGTCCAGGACAATGAGATAGACTTGAACTTCTCTAATCAAGTGCGAGTTTGGCAGAAATAAGAAGGAAGCCTGTGAATACATCAAAAACCATACTTTATTTTATGTATAGCAATACAATTTACATATTAAATAACACTATAATAGAATGATTTGATATAGTTTTAAACATAACAAAAAGGAGAGTCTTCAAGTTACAAAAAAACCCCGAACAAAAAACGAAACGGAAACAAACAACCCCTCCCCCCCTCCCAAAATATCTCCCCAAAACCAAACACCACATTTTTTTTTCCAAATGGATCAATGAGACAAACTTATCCAGTGACTGGCTAAGTCTAATTCCTATTGCACACACTGACAATGGAATCAAAAGAAAATCCAACTTTCACAATCACTGCCCCAAAGAAATAACATGTGTGTTGTTGTTTTTTTTGGAATGTGATGATGGTGTTTCACTACTTCAATACACAGAAAGTATGATTCACATATCCACCACAAAAAAAGGAAAAAAAAAAAAGAAAAAGGAAAACTATGAAGGAATTGAAACTAGAAAAAAATTAGCTTTATATGAAAATATAAAATTCTATGATTATATACCATAGATACAAAGTTCCCAGAAGATGCTTATCCAAGCAACAAAATATTTACAGTTTGAATGATTTCTGCTATTTAAAAATGAAGGAAAAGGAAATCGGAGCAGATGTGGATGCTTAGTTCTTTAGAAACAATGGCTGCTTGCTAGTTTCAAATGTTCTAACAAAACAAAAAAGTCACTACCCCAAATGTTGGAGAGTTGTGACGTTTTATAAAATTGACTATCTCCTCTTTTGGAGACATGTTTATTCTTAAAACTCAAGACATTTTTCTTGAAATTAATTATCCTCTGTAGAAAATGCTTCCCTTTGCAAGTAGTTAACAAAAATACTAAAAACAGTTTAACAGCTAAGACAAAGTAGAGGCCAAATCTCTTCATTACAGTTCCATCTCTTTCTCTCTCCATTTTTGCATACCTTCTCTGCAGGTAAGCAACACCAATGTCATCTACACTGTTAGAATGGCAACAAAGAGAGAAAGTGCAAAGGGGTCACAAGCAGAGTTGAAGTACTTCTTTGTTTAAAAGGAAAAAAAAGAAAGAAAGAAAAGGAAGAGCAATGCAGTGGATTAGCAATTAGGCATTTTTCCTTCATATAAAAATTCACTGGCACCATTTGAACAAAAACTTCAGCACACAGGATTACATGGCAGAAGAGAATGCATTTGAGAACATGACTGCTAAATCATTAAGACAACTTGATTTATTATTATTTTTCTTGAAATTAAGATTGTTGTTTGTTGGGTTTTTTTGCTGAGAATTAGTAATATGTATCTTTGGTAAAATTGATATCTATATTTAAAATTTTTAACCAAAATGCATTCATTAAAAAAAAACCAAAACCCCAAAGATTAATAACAAGGCAGTTGTGCTGTGTCACTAGAAAGAAGGTTAAGTCTTCTAGTGCTTCAATACATCACTCCGGGATCAACCGATTCAAGCAGTCAAGAAATTCGGAAAATAATTGAAGCCTGGTGGATCCAGTAAATAATCAACTAGAATGGACCCACCAAAGAGGAATGAAGTACCAGAATCAAACACAAATAAATACAGTTTAGCTCTTTTCTCATCTGAAATGCTAAAAGGACAAACGCTGCGTTCAAGCCAAAGTTATTCTGACCTTGGCTCCGCAAACAACTCAATGCGCTTAACTTTACACACAGGAGCAGTCCCACGGACTTTTGCAGAGCTACCGTCCTAGCGTCGCTAACCGTCAAGAGGAACGGGCCCATTTTAGGCCGAGAATGCCGCTGCTTTCCATGTCGTTACCGACACAGCAGCTCTCCTCGTTTTGGAAAGCTCGGTCATTACTGAGGGCTCAATTCATCCTTCTTTCACATGGTCTCCCAGCGAACCACCTGCATCAAACATGGGGAAATAACATGGTCTTGAGATGTACACACATCTCACATACAAGCCACTGGTCCCGTTCCCCTCCAAGTGCTAGTGCTGAGGAAGGACCGTGTCTCCTCGCCAAGGAATACGGCCCTGTTCTTCCTAGCTTGCACACCCTTTGTTTGAAAGACATCATCACTACCTTTGAATGACTGCAATGTCAAAACTACAAGCGTCAGGTTAGAGCGGCGAACAAAAGACCGTGCCAGTGTCGCTATGCATGTGTATAGGACTTTGGCAAGACAGACGCAGGACAGCATCTCATCCTACCCCTACGAGTAAGGGTCTTTTAACACACGTTCAGGGCTTCTGACAGTCGCATCCAGTCCCAGGGAAACAGGTGCAATTAAGTCATCAGAACTGCAGCTGCTTTCACGGGATGAATTTAGCTCGCGCTCTCTTTTCTTCCTGAACTTCACATGGAACTCCTGGCCCGAACGTACCCCAACACATCACTGCCTTCCTACCACCTATTTTATTGTTGAACTCAACACTGATACACAGTTTGGTTTCCATGGGAAGAAAAAAAAACAAGAGTCGAAAAGTCACAGAACGCCAGGGGTAGGTATTTTCCCCAGGGATTAAGCCCCATGTTGTTAGTGCAGGAGAACGCCAATGCACAAATGTCTACCCTTTACCAGTGTTCAACCCTGCAGCCTTCCCTCATTTGTCTTAACGCATGGTGCAAAGGCAAGGAAGAGAAGGCGAGAAAAGCCAGGCAAAGTGTCACTAACGATCATCTTCTTCTGCCCCCAAAACGCACTGAAACGGCAGGGAACTCAGTCCCAGGTGTGCTGAACAAATTCCTCTCTCTGCCTCTCTCCACAAATGTTCAAACTACCCAGTTCCTCTCACGAATGGGGTGACGACCCCACCCAGCAACCAGAATACTTCAGGTGTGAACTGATAAAGAGTTAATCCGAGTCCTTCTGGGCCCTGGCACAACCACCGCTGCCAGTGCCAAAGCCTCTGTCACCAACGCGGGCTGGTAAATTCACCTCCTGGTGAAACGTTTCAGCCCCAGACTAAGCAGTGAGGATGGCAACATGGGAACTGTGCTTGAATGACTTCTGCCACTGCCGCTCGGCAATTGGAGAGCCAGCCTAAACTCCTACAGTATCTGAGATGGGCTAACCTGTCACAGCCAGGCTGTCTTCATGCTGGTGTTAATGGGAGGGCTAAAGCATCGTGACTCACCTTGCTACTTATCTTATTGAATTGAATTAGATTCTTTGGTGCTGAAAACATGGTGTGTGATGCATTGCTACTTAGCACTGGCTAGTATTTGGGACCGGTAGTATCAAATAGTTAAGCAAATTCAGATAAATCCATAGATGGTTACTGGTGAAATTCCTTCCAGAGTTGGTTTGCCTGGTGTGTTGGGAGGGGAGAGGTGCATGGAAGAAATCTTTCCAGCATTAAAAATACAAGGTCAGGTCTTCAGCTGGAGTAAACTGGCATTGCTCCACTGATGTCAGTGAGGCTCTATCGATTTACAACAGCTGAGTGTGCCTGGCTCCAAATGGGCACCCTTCATATATTTTTTAATGCACAGCACCCCTGGCTCCTTCCTGGCTGACTGCTCTGCCCCAAAATGCAGTCTGCAATTCTCCGATGGAAGAAGCTTTTTTTGTCTTGTAGATGCCTATGCCCCAGGGAGGTCCTACTGGAAACAGAAAAAAAAAAATCGTGTCAAAATCTAGATGAAAAATATGCTTTAATATTGCTGAAGAGTCCTGCAACCTTACAGTGCCCTCTGGGTTTAGCTGAAACGTAAGACTAAAGAAAAATCAACCCATAGACGAGGGACAGTGCCTTTACATCTACCCCACGCTTCAGAACAGCCAAAAGAACACCTCAACGGGAAGGGGCCTGATTCAGCAATCCCGTTCGCTATTTAGCACAGCTGTCAAGGATGTCTTTAGCTCTGACTTGAAGCAGGCACTGATAACCTGGGACCATAATGCTGTCAAATGGGGAGCTAATAAGGGAAGTGCACCTAACAGTTCAAGAGGATAACCAAATTATTTCAGCCCCCTCATTTTGAGGGAACGTTTGATTTGCGTGGGAATGAGCAAGGGATCAAAAGCTTTGAACTGAACAGTTAGTTTAGCCAAAAAAAAAAAAAAAAAAGAGGAAGAATGTAACTTTATAGGTAGTTTTTTATTAGTTTGCTTCACCAGTAAATATGGATCAGTACTTTGTTTTAGCACTAGAGTATGAAAATTACACACCTGTAAAAATGGCATCTAACAGTTATGAAATTAAGAAACGCCTGTCTTCATCATGTAACATACCATTAGGTGTGAGGTCACGTTCAAGAAAGCGTAAGGAAATTAATGTTTAAAATATCGAATAGCTTAGTGATGTGAAATATTGCTACCTTCATGTCTCTAAAAGCAGACCTGATTTTAGGTTGTAGCATAGTTTTCACTGTATTGGCTAGGATGGAAATAAAATTACGGCATTTTCCTGCCACGTAGCTGTTTTAAAAAATTAAATTGACATTTCTTCCTGAAGCCGTAAATTCAAAATCCATGACTGTGTCCCAGTATGAGTTGTTGTGTTTTATGTTTTCTAATGTCATTTTTTTCTGTGTTCCATGTGAAGCAATTCTTAGGCCTTCCAGTACACAGAACAGGGACCTGAAACAGCACAAAAGCAATTGCTTCAGCTCCCCACGGCTAGTCCATCTCAACTGTAGCTAGTAATCACCTAACACATTTTGTCAAGAAAGGATGAACATTGCTCATCCACTCTACTGCCATGCAGAAGACCTATACCAATGACCAACGTGAAATGAAGATTAAAACAATAAATATTAGGAGTATGAAGGGAAACAGTATTTCTTGTAGTCAGAATCCATCGGGTCTAGCATTTAAGATTTAAGATTCAGGGGTCACCGTTAACAAAACTTCACTGCATTGAAACTAAAAAAGTAGCATATGCTTGTTGTCATGGAATGTCACATCAGGGCTTGCTTTTGTATTAGAATATTATAGGCAGTAACACTGATCATATAGTGCAAACTAGATAAAATTGCGTTTCACTGTGTGAAATAAACAGAGGTGCAAATGCTCAGTAGGATACCATTAAGACATAAAATGGCAAAAAATAAATATCAAAACTTTTATCAGTGTAAAAAAGTAATCGGGTTATTGTATAACCTAGAGTCTGGCAAAAAAGGCCTCAAAAAAGTTCACTCAGTCTTCAGAAGTTCTACAAAGTAAGTGCCTTTTCAGGGGTCCAATTAGACAAGAGACTCCATGCTTTCTGCCGGATCCGACTCATCGCTGGTCATCACAGCACCGTTTTTGTCCAGTGTCATGGGGCCGTTTCCGTTTTCCTTAGTGCTGACCAAGCTGAGCATCGCTTTATAAAGAAATTGGTACTGTTCCTGGAATGCAAAGGACAACACCTTTAATCCCTAGGCCGCTTAAGAGGATTGCATTGACATTTCTGCATTTCTAGCCCACGGAGATTCGTAAGGAAGGAACCTCCCCCTTTCACCTGAAAAGCATCATGCCAGCAAAAGAACCAATAATGCCCGTAGACTGCAGTGGTCCAGATATGCTCAAAACCCACCTTCAGAGTCAAGATACTGGTTTCAGCTGTCCCATACAACATTTTACTTCCATACTGCCGTCTTCCCCACACTTCCAACCTGTCAGGTCAGTCAACTAGAGGGCTTAAACGACGGAATCAAATTCCCCCCATTTCCTGCAGATGTAACAAGTAACTCTTCCCATGCTCATGATCTTGTTCTGATTATGAAGCAGTTACTAACTCTGAAGTTACTCTAGAAACTCCTCACAAATTGGAAGCCAAAAACTGTAAAGAATAGCATCGACTGAGCAATCAAACCCAATCCACGCTTATAATGCCATCTCATTTTGCATGTATATTGCATGGGACCTGACCCAGTGACTACTTGAAGTGACTGGGTGTTAACTTCTGCACCATATCAGCCTCACGTGCACCTCAGCGGTCTGGTGTGTTACACCTACAAAAGGGTTCAACTGGTCAGGGCAAAATGGAGAAGCACTTATACCAGCTGTTCGGTAGGGCTTGCTTCTTCCGGCACCTTTTCATTTCTACCTCCCTGTCCCACCGCTACATGTGTTCCCCATCAAAATGTACAATTAGCAGCAGTAATGAGGTAGAGTAAAAGGCAGAACGGCAGCATCCATCTGCCGTGGGGCATATACAGGGCCTAAGTACATCAGCATGCATCAAACCTAGATTTTGCTCCCGAATCTAAGACGTGCACTTCAGACACGAGTGGGGGGACAGGAGTGAGTTCTGGTTTCTTTGGGCTGAGCATCGGTCTGGGGGCTACTCTAAAGTGCACCGGCTGGCTAGGGCCTGGGCTTCCAGCTATGCTGCAGTGAGTTACAGCCCTGTCCCATCCCTGCCCCCAGGCTGGGGCTCTTCCTCACATGCTTAGGCAATCCCAAACAGGGATGCTCCGTACACAGAGAGAGCAGCAGCCTCACAATCAGGTCCGTCGCTTCCCTAAGGTGCTCCCAGGTGCTGTCCTAAGCGTACAGCACAGGCTGCAAGAGAAGGCCATAAGCAACTTCCACAGCCTGGCTGCAGAGGCACTGAGGCTTGATAACAGTGCCTGCGTGTGTTTTAACTGAAGTTCTTCCTCTTCAATAAAACCCTTGGTAAGCCTCTCACTTATCTTGCATGTAAAGACTTACAATGTCTGTAAATACTCCAGGCCGCATCAGATTGATCATCTTTGCCACCTGGAAAACATCGACAGCGTTTTCATTCTCCAGCTGCTGTGACAGGGTGGTAAGGGCACACAGCGTTCCTGCCGACACCGCTCCATACCTGGAAAACCGCAACGGCGCGCAGGTGAGATGGGCAGAGGTGCGCTCCGGGCTGCAGTGAGAGCTTCCAAATATACTTCAAAACCTTTCGCTCTCAAGCCATCCCCCGCCCCCTTCCTAAGCTTGACAGGCATTTGGTACGTGCAGATCCACGTGTTTGGGATTAATAGTGCGCTGCGTGATGGAGCCATTTCATGCGCTACAAGGAAATTTTTATTTTCATTTTCAGCTGTGTTTGTTCAGGCTCTGACCAAAGGTGGGAGAGGCATAAAGATGAAAAGAAGTGAATACGACAAATAAACCAACAAACCAATTTACAGAAAAAAACAACTCAGCATGGCTAGAAACGCAGGTTTGATTTTTTCCCCTTGTTTCTTTGGGTCTAGCATGAAACATCCAAATCAATAATGGGACTAATTCCATAAAACATAATCTTAAATACTGCAAGAGCAGCAAAAATCACACAGCAGATTACCCAAAGCATGAATATTAAAGCCAGCGCAGAAGGAAGAGCTGGCAAGAGCCAACTGAGCTTACACTGTGTATTAGAAGGCAGGGAGCAGTGGGAGAAAAACCACTTGCTAGTGCCTAAGGCACTGTTTGTCGGAGTCTGCTGCGAAAAAGCTGTGCACCAGCAGTACCCCCATGTTAGGGGAAAGGTTTCTTTGCTGCAGAGGAATATGAGCGTACGTTCTTACACCCCAGGAGCTGGGCTGGCTCTATGGTACTCTGCAAATAAAGGAGACTGTAATGATTTCCCTACTTAGCTCCAGCAGTGATGGGATGCCTGGTGGCTCTCGAAACTGTTTTTTTTTTTTTTTTTATAGTAGTGCCTCATATTAGTTTAAAGGAGTATCACCATTTCCAACGGGTGAATTCTACCCCTCCGCAAAAAGCTGACATCAGGCCTGCGCATGGGGCTATGATGCCTCGCTCCTGTGCTGGCACTCTGCAGTTATGAATTTCTCCCTATGCAAAGAGCTGCTGTGGGACTGTAATGCATGGTCCTTGTCTTCGCAATTAGCAGCATCTCCCCAGTTTTGGAACCGGTTACAACTGTTTACAAGGTAACAGGTAAAGTGTAATGGCATATTCAGCACCCTCTCCAATTAGGCACTGAAATAGTAATGGCATCAGAGCATTCGCTGTTACAGTGCAAAAATATACAACCATCAGAAAACACTGACGGCTACTGGACTGCATGCACGGCTCACAGAGCTCATCCTGAGTTAGCTCTGCAAAACGTTATGGGGAGGGAGGGGGGAGAACTATCTACCCAGGAACAAAGACCAGGTTCCCTCATTGAACATTGTGAGAACCAGCTGAGCAGAATCTGGACAATCCTGCTTACATACTGGCTGCGCAAAGCTCCAAGTCCCCCAGTGCAGATGCTGGGGATTCAACGGTTTGGATAAAAGTTTCATAAACCAAATGCCAAGGTAACTGGGAGCCTCGTGCTTTGGACACTTCTGCAGATGCACGGAGAGCAGACGTGGCTTCCACCAGTGATGTCTAGCCTGAAAGACCAGACCTGATGCACATGCACAACCACCAGGAAAAGAGGAGGAGGCAGATGACGTACTCATCGTGAACAATGGTGGGGCCATCCCTCGTTAAGGCCTCTTCCTTGATTACATTGATAAGTTCAAAGGTACTGCTTATGGGGGCGTCTGGGTTTGGCCATTTGGGACACTGGAAGTGGCGCACTTCCAGCACGTAGTCGTCCTGAAAGAGAAGACCAAGCCTGGGGGTTAGATGCTTGAACACCATGTCTGTACACCCAGGGATGCTGGAGAAGGAAATCGGAGTGGCCAGACAGGGAAACCCCCCTTCCCCCCAAGGCAGAGAGGATGCACCATGCATCTGGTCAGCCCTGGGGTCGGTGCACTGGTGCAGGCCCTTTCTGCCAGGGAGCTGAAGACGGGTCTGGCCCTTCTGTCCCTCCCACCACGCCTGCAGCTTCTACCAGGGACAAAGGCCTCCAGACAGGGCAGGGGTTTCCCACGAGGACAGGAAGCCGAGTTCTCCTCATCAGCAGAGCTGAGTCAAACTACACAGCTCGTGGCGTCCGAGCTGCAGAAGGACCAGGATCTCTGTGGGGCGCTCCACGGTGGCTGTCCATGCATAAAGCCCTGGTACAGCCCTGGCGCAGCGAGCTCCACGGCCCGTGCCTGGGTGACGCCACGGGGCTGCAGCTCAGAAGGCAGCTGGTCAAACAAGAAAGGAGCAACCCCACAGGCATCCAAATGTACAAAGCTGCCAAAGGTTTATAAACCTTCTCCCTGCAGCAAAGCACTGCTGCGGTCCCATTCTCTGACAGCGAGGCAGTCTGAATGCCTTCAGCATGCTTTAGCAAGAGCAGAGTCGCCATCTCTGTGAAACCGCTCATTTGCAGCAGCTGAATTTTGGAGGAACAAGGCCTGGGATGTCGGTGTGCTGTTTAAGGAATAATACTATCGACTGAATGAAAAGCAAATGTCCAGACTTCTGGAGCGGGGAAAAGCTGCAGCCTAACCCAGAAGAGAAACCCAATGCTGGGGAGCAATCTACTTGGAAGCAGAAGATGGAGCCAGCTTTGGAGACGTGAGAAAGGAGAGGAATAGCCATCCCTAGCAGAAGATACCCCCACATATACAGACAAGTAAATCTGAACATCATTTACCAACTGTGAGCTTTTTAACTGGCAACGATAACACCCTGAAGGAAAGACGGAGCCCGTTTTTTGGGGTGGGGAAGGTTACTTTACCTGGGTAGCTTCAAGGATAAAGTCATGGATGATAATTTGCTCTTCATTAGAGAGGCACAGTCTGTCTTTGCTGATAAGGGTCACGGTAAAGGCCTCGCAGTTCATGGATTCCTCCCGACTTGGCCAGTACACAAACTCATCTTCTGCCTGGGGGAATAGAGCAACGTGATGCTGCCGCTTCCCAAATATCTTATTTTACGTGCGACTGAAAAATCCAATGGATCAAAAATGGGTCTGATAAATAGATACGACCAGAAACTGATCTTTTCAAACTGTTTGTCTCTAAGACAGACTTATTACAGCAGTCAGCAAGCCTGCAGTGTCCTGCCTGTGCTTTCCAAATACTGGAAGTCTGCTTCCTAATTGGTTTCCTAGGGAAATGGTTATTTTAGTTCACTAACACTTAACCTTTATACAGGCACCGTAGCTCCCAGACCATCTCACCTCCTGCCTATGCAGTCTATTACTCTTTCTTTTGCAGTCAAGTCTGACACCTGCTTAGAAAAATTCAGAGAACTTGAAAAATTAATTGCTTAGTATCCTTAATTTTTACTTCTTGTGATGGCCTGATCCAAAGCCCACTGGTGTTAATAGACAGGTACTAGCTGCCCTTATGTTGGGCTTTGGATTAGGCCCTTTATCATCAATGCATAACACTTAGGTGTTGAATTTTTCTGAACTTGGGGGAGAAACCCCAAACAATCCTAACCCTGAGGAAACAGTAAGTCCATATAAATCATGTTCTCAAGGAACTTTAGTGCATAGCAAAGGTCCTTGAAAGATGAGGCAACGCTAGACTGTAAATGAGATGAGTTCAATGGGGAAAGCATGCAGTGTCATGGCACGCTCATGAGATGGTCAGCTGTGGATGATGTTGTCAAGAAATTGTTCTCCACACAGTAAGCGTGTCTTCCGAGTCACTGAACCCCATCACCTGTTATAGGCAGGGCCTGTTCCCCCCTTAGAGGCGGGGGCTGGCTGTCACTGTCCTTCCTTTGCCATCAATAGCATTTCCCCAGCATGCACAAGAAAGGGCTGGATTCACTCCAAAGTGCTGCAGGCTTGTGCTTCGAAGGACAAGACTAAGCAGACTTTAAAAAACACCCAGGAAACCCTGCCCTACGCAGGGAGGAACCTCGCCCGTCTCCCCTGGCAGCCATGGAGAGGCCTTCAAAGCATACGTCTGCATTTCACGTCCCAGTATGTAATGAAAGAGGGACACCTAAGCGCTGGGCCTCACGTGCCTCAGTCCAGGCTGCAAATGTGATGGAGGTCACAGGGAGGCTTTTGAAAGCATTATCTGGCATCCAAAGGACCATGCTTTGATAGTGCTGGTTGTCCTGCTACCCACTGCTCTTAGATCAGACTAAGCTGCCCCCGCTTCTTGTGTGATCAGTCTTCCCATGCTCTCACCCTGCCATTGCCTGCAGGACAGGATTGGTACCCCTCTGCTCCCCCTGGACACAACCCCCTCCGAATCACACAGTAAGTACCCTTTTCTATCCCACTAAGCCCTGCTCGCCCTGGTTATAGTACAATTGTTCCCGTGCAGCAGCACTTTTCCACATGCTCCTAAGACGGGGCCGGCCTCTTCGTTTTCACTTGCCACGCTTCCTTTTCATCAGTGCTTTTGGGTTTGATTGCATTTGTCCGACAGCTCTTTCCCCTGGAATTCCAGCTGATCCCTTTAATCTTGCCACGCAGCGGAAGAATGTAGACTGTTACCTCCCAGCAGCCCTCCTGACTGCTACTTTCCTGCTGTAATGAAGACAGCTCCCACACCCCTCCCAGCCACAATTATCCGTTCACCTCAAATGCATGCACATGTGGAAAAAAAAATCAACTGTTTAGTCCTTAATCCTTTTCAACCTGCACTCCTGAGACACCTGCCAGCAACCCGAAAACAGTGATTAACACCTTGCCTGTCGCACTTCCCCTTCTTTAATGCTCAGGTGCTTTTATTTCCATTTAAACCCACTCACACAGCCACAGTGGCTTTTTCCTTAACACGGAAATAATGTATTTATTATCTTGAAGGTCCTTAACCTTCAGTCCCCCAAGCAAACTAAGAACGACACGATTGTCCCAGTTATACATTTTTTGCTCTGCTTCATGTCCTTAACCTTAGCCCCTGGCAAACTAATAACTCAGCTGTGTCTTATCCTTTCAATCAAACAATCCTCAGAAACATATCGCAGACTCTGCCCTGTTTCCAGTGAGCTGTACGGTTTGCTCCAGTTCGTTAGCCTGCAGAGCATCTTTTACCTGCGAGGGAGGATATGGGAGATTTGGACAGTGCAGAAAGGAGCGCGCCCCATTCCTAACGCCACATTTTACTGTAACAAGGGGGCAGCACAAGCTCAAGTTGAAGCACCTGGCTGGAAACGAGCTGCATTTTCCGCTGAAACGCAGCCAGGGCATGCAACCAAGTGACATGCTTCCTGTCCTCTGCTGCGCTGAGCGATTCCCATATAGCATACCTGGCTCCGTGCTCAACTTACCAAGCTCTGGTTGTCTGGCAGCATGACAATGATCTGCGCATTGTGATCCCAGATCATTCGCCAGAAGTCCTTAGTTGTGTGGGGCAGAGGGTGCTGGGTGATGATGAACTCATTGCTCCTGTAGTAACCCTTACACAGGAAAGGCAAAAACACACGGTTATTGAACCGAATGCGCTGAAGGCAATATCTTTCCATTATAGAAACAGACAACATTGCTTTGCCTAGACCTGAAAACGCCCTACCTAATTTACTTCATGGGTTACTGCTAATATTTCTACACAAACCATCTTCTTTCCAACTTCATATCCACTTTGCAGAGTCCCCGCTGGTTTTGTTTACCGTTAATGCCAACATTTATTTGAGAACCGGCACTGAAAACACTAATTCCACAAAAATACCTCACGTAATTTAAGTATTTTAGACAATGATCTTTAATAAAAGACAGCTAACGGCTTTACATTATGGAAATGTGTTGAAACCTCTTCCTTTATGCCGAGCCACCATATACAAAACGAAGACAATGATAGGAATCTGGTATTTAGCACCTCTCAACTTTGTAGTTTTACTTTGTAATTAAGGGTTGGCTTCCTCACCATGATGTAAGAGGCATTAATGTAGTCGGTTCCCTTCATTCCAGGCAGGGGTGCGAGGCCCACTCGCGCACGCTCAGCTGTAAGATAAAAAAGGATCAAAGCATGGTCGCAGCAGAATACAGAAAGCAGGAATTTCTCAGATGTTTCTAACAAATCCGACACGGCACAACTCCCGTCTCCCCCAGGAGCTGGCCGGCATTTTAACCATGATAAAGCACTGCCAGCAAAAGCCGAATAGAAAAGAAACACTGCACAATATTCCCACAAGGACAAAGTAATTTCAGGAATCAAATTTTACTATAGCCAAGATTTTCACAGCAGGCCGAATTACCAAATAACAGTATATGCAGTGATGACAGGGGATTTCAGATAATTCTCAGCTATCGTGTTCCATTCGCCTCCAATTGTGCACAAAACCATCTGATTTATTCTGCTTCTCCATCCTTCTGCAGCATTACCTACTACCATTTCTCTGACCTTGGGGTGAGCTAGCAGCTGTTTCCACAGCTGAAGCAATCCTCTTGATTAGCCACCCGAGAACGTACATGTCTCCCTCAACACATCTAGCTTCCTTTAGAGGGAAGAGATGCAGTCAGACTCCCAATATCCCTGGTTTTTGGTCTTTTTTGAGTTTAGGCTTCACGTGCTATCCAGGTCAACGAAGCCATCCACATGTGGTGATTTAATTACAGCAGCGACACTGCAAAACAAGCATCTTCAACCACATGGCACAACCTCCTCTGAACGTACAGTTCTAAGACTGCATTTCTTTGCAGACAACATGCCCCAGAATAAGAGACGCACCTTGTTTTTGAAAGGCTGAATGAAAAAAAAAAGGTCTTTCCTTATATGAAGTAGCTACGTTGCAGCAGCTGGGGAGCTGAGCCTGCTGTCCTATGGGACCCCATGCCAAATTTCTATTAGCTTTTGCCTGGGAAGCAGCAGAAATGGCTCTAGCTGTACTCACTTGCATAACATTTGTACTCCCAATTTCCAGCAGCTGTTTTTTTTTTGGGGGGGGGGGAGGTGTGTGTTTTATGCAAGAAAATGTGGTAATCCAATGTTGGAAGTTTCATCGATAAAAAACCTGATCAACACCGTGTTTGGACAAAGCGTCTGTCACCAGGCCCTTTTGCTCCATTTCAGCAAAATCATTTTAAAAGACAAGATCGCGTTGGCCAAACAAAAAGACAACATTCCTCCTCCTAGCAGCCAGGCTCCTTCATGCATAACGCTAGCAAAACCCAATACAAAAACTTCTGCTAAGCAGTAATCAAACTGAAGATGTGATCTTACACGGCACAACTGATGAGTTCCTGTTCTTCTCTTTGTTGCAGTCTTTCTGAGCACTGAAGCATTCCACATATTTTGCATTACATTGTGTAACCAGCTGAAAGAAAATAAGCAGTAATTGGTTTGACTAAGTCGTCATGGCTCTCCGAACCGAGAGGCAAGGTTTTTTCCTAACTCCTAGAAAGACGCATCACTAGAAGAACAAATTGCATTGTTAATTTTTGTTTAAAGTACAGGGGATGGCAACAGTGATCATAAAATATGTTCATTCAACAGTCAGGTCTCTGCCGATTTCAGCTTTGGAATCCAATGAAAATGACCTTCCTTTCAAAGCTGATTCTTGCTCAAGACTGAGCAACTTAGGTGTTCAACACTGAGGCACTCACCCAGGAAGCCAAGGGTTAGGGCTAGGCCCCCTTCGCCCAAAGGGCTTTGAACCAGCATCTCTCTCACTGCCCAGAACAGCTCTCTAATCACCCGGCCACAGGTTAGGTATTATCCAGTCCCCTCTCCAGTGCTCCTTTTGAAAGCAAGTCACTGAACCTTTCCTTTAAAAGTCAATGAATAAAATGGATGCATGGATCTGGACTTGGATATATTTGCATGTCCACAAAGGGCATGCGTACGTGTCTGGCCAGTGAGTAGGTGATGGTGCATGCTCAGTCTTCATGTGCATGCTTACATGTCTGCAGGGATAATATCATTGCAACCTATGCCAAAGTCCCCAAAATGCGACTTACGCATGGAGACAAATCGCTGTTCTGGTACACAAAGGGAACACGCAGTCTGCCCTTCGTGTCTCAAGTCAGTTCGGAAACTGAGACTTAAGCTGGTAAGACACGGGGTGGGGTTTCTTTTGAACTCTCCACCAGGAAGATTTCTCTGCGAGACTCATGTTTAGAATTTGGATTTTTCCAAAAAAAGAGAGAAAAAGAAGAAAATTTGTGCGCTGAATTTCTTCTCCAACTGCGATATTTTTCTTGTTTAATTTGGTACTTAAGCATCTGGAGTGTCATGAATGCCGCAGAAATGCAGAGATTCTCAGAAGTGAATTCAGAAAATGGCCCATTCATTTTCTGGATTGTTTGGCACCTGGTGTAATTTAACACTTTCGGGTCCTTAGCTGGTGTACGACTGAGTGAGCTGTGCTGGAAAAGCAGACTCTGCACAAGAGTCTTCCCAGGATACACAGTCGCACAAAATAATTTTAAACACACTCGTAAAAAAGAAAAAATAATCAAAAAATCTCAAATGCCAGGAAGCTTTTAATGCTAAAATGGGAGAAATAGGCAAAGCGGTTTCTTTTGCCATAATGGATGCTATTCCATGGTTTATTACTGGAAAGGCAGCAGGTGCGACAACTATTAGCAACGAGACTATTTCCTGAGTCGCAGAAGACGTGTTTATCCTATACCGACCGTGCCGAGGTTTTACATTATGCTAACGGCCCCCATTCTGCTAGCTTTCACTAGAGCTGGGTTCGAGGCGTGATGATGATCTACACTAAAAGCTAATCAGACTTCAGGAGTGCTCAGATTCATGGGTTGGTTCAAGCTGCCTTCAGTGCCTGACTCTCACGTCCCACCCGTCTGACTCCATAGACTTAACCCTGATTTACAGCAATGCACCTATGGTTGTTCAGACTAAATCCTCCATGCTTGGCAGCGCTGACCCAGTGGTTTGGCTCTAGTTTTACTTATGAGATACAATAGTAAAGACACTCCCAAAGCAGAGTAAATAAAATGCTCCTGACGACTCTGGGAGCTCCTGTACCTTGAACTGTTTTTCTAGTCGTGTCTTGCCTCCTATTCCAGGTATGAGGATGCTGTTAACGTAACTGTGGAGCTGATTTGCAGACACTTCCGTTTCTTTCCCAAGGATGGCTTCCAACAAGGCATCATGAATAAAAATGTACTGCTCCTAGAAAAGCAACAGCAAGCAGTTTCAGAGCAAGGTAAGTGAAACAGGGTGCAGCCGTTAATGAAGGTTTGCAGCATACACAGGAAAGGGTTACAACCTCCTTTTCAAAACACCCAGTACAGAAATGCTGCCAAAACCAGCATCCACGTTCCCGAGTATAGTAGAAACAACCGAGGTAGTTGAGCTTGCATTGCAAGCTTCTGATCTTGGAAAGAGACGTTCCAGCGCCCCAAAAGCCTGGTGATTTACTTCATTTGTACAGAAAAATAACTGAAAAATCCATTTTGCTTTTGATTACCCCATAAAAATGAACACAGCTTTAAATCCAGCATCTCCCCGATCTTTACCTCTGTCTGGACGAGGTAGTTGCGCTGGGTCCTGATGTGTTTCAGAAAGCCCAGGACATTGACTGTGCTTTTGTCTTTTATCTGCTGCAGCATGCTGTCGATCACAATGTAGGTGCCAGTCCTGCCCACACCAGCGCTGCAGGAGACACGAGAAGAGACCGGGATGAGTCACCTCTACCAAATTCAGGGCTCACAATGGCAAAGGAGAAATCCTTGAGCTTAAATACTCCTGTCCATCACAATTACTTCTGCTTCTTCAAGTCCTTAAACCAAATGGTTTCTTGAACATTTTAGGATATTAATTCTGATCCAACACATGCTTGCATCCACCACTTCTAATGACAATTCTCCCAAGTGTTTATTTCCCTTTCTCTCCTCAGCTAATTGGCTTCTTTCTTTGCATCTTTCCACAGCAAAATGAAAGTGTGCGTGGGGCACACGCTGTGCTAGCAGTGAAGACAGCGGTGAAACCCCCTCTGCCCCATCCTAATTGCTGCAGTCCCCTTACTCCTGAGGTCAGACTGACACAAGTGTGTGCCTGCATGCCACACTCCCACCCTCCATCCCTTAGGTGGACATACCCTTAGTCTCTGCCCCCAGCAAATGCAGGTGGCATTCAGTGGCCAATGCTAACCCAGGCTACACGATCCCTACGGTCAACACGGGCTAAGGTCCATCATCCACTGATGAAAGGCTCCCCCACATTCAGCAATGGGGAGCCAATCTTCACAGGAATGAATCGTACTGCTTTCTGTTCACAGGTGATGGGTGAAGAGGCAGTTCGCCAATAACTCGGTGAACCGTTTCAGCTGAGTCTCAGTCTAGTCATCAGCTGGAACGTGCGGCCAGTTGCCCAAGATGCCTGTTACTGTGTTCTGCTCCTTACTGCTGCAGCTTTAGGAAGCCATTGATACGCATCTACTGCAACACGGCCGTCACCTGAGGTCACGTATGTCACTTGCCACTGCCTGTCAGCATGTTAAACCCACCCTGGGCTGGAGCCTGGCACAAGGCCTCGGCCCCACCTCCAAGCCAGGGGCTTAAGGAGGCCATGAGCTTTGCACAGACCCTCTGCACGGGTGTGGAACGAAATGTGCCGCCATTTGCAAACTAACAACGTATTGCGCCGGCACCGATGGTTCTCCAGCCACAGCACGCTGCATACAAGTAGAGCGCGCCCCGCCGTACCTGCAGTGCACGACCACGGGCCCCATCTCTGGGGTCCTGGCTGCAGAGGATCTCCTCACAAAGGTCAGCACCGGCAGCGCGTACTCCGGCACACCCATGTCAGGCCACTGGGTGTAGTGATACTGGATGACTGTCCTCTCATTCTGCCGCCCCTTGGGGTTGCCTTTCTGACCCTGGGCAAAGAGCGCACGCAACAGGAAGGGACAAGTTAGGACAGGGAAGTGTGGCCACATAGACGCACGATAAACACCTGCTTCTCGGGGAGGCCAAAAGGGTTAGGATTAAGGTATGAAAAGGATGAAAGGATTCACAATAAGAGAAGAGAAAAAACCCATTCTAACAATTTAATTAACATTAATATAGTTGCTGGGCTTAGAGTCTTTTCCAGGTCTTCTCCAGCTGGGCAAGGAGAGAATACAGTGGGGAGGTCGTGGGTCACAGCAACCAGCTACAGGGACTGGGAAGCACTGTGCAGCTCCTCGCTTTCAGCACAAAGACTACGGATACAGCCTTTCATCAGGTATGCAATGGTCCAGGCTTCTCCACAACAGTATAGACAGCATGCCAGGCCTGCAGGCACACACGGCACACTGCCCCCACCCAAGAAGCCCCACGATAAGTGACCGCGAACGAAAAGGGCTCGCTTGCCTTTTTCATCTTGGCGTTTCGGACCGTGAAGCGGCGGACGGTGTAGCAGGCATGGACTTTTGTGCTCTTCAGCGTGACGATAATGTTGCCGTACTCCTCGCTGTTCTCGGTGGGCCAGTACTGATCGCATTTCCTCTAAAGAAAGGGAGAGGGTGCTGGGTTAGGGGTTGGTGAGCTTGGGTTTTAAAACCACCCAACTACTGTTTACTAGAAAAGGTGGAAAAATAAAAAGGAAGGGACAGCTCTACTGTGCACTTTTCAGGCTGTACAGCCTTGAGCATGCATTTGAGCATTTAAAAAAATGCTGCCTCTGCAGACAGCATCAGATATTGTACTTAATTCACTATATTAAGTAGCAAAGGGAAGCTGTGAAGATGCTCCCTTACCCTTCCTTTTTCCACAAGGTTTGTGATCATGACAATAATTCCAGTATTTTGCTCCCAAATCATCCTCCAGAAATCTTCAAATGTCGACTTTAAGGGTCCCTGGGTGGCTATGTAGGCTTTTGCTTTGTTGTAACCCTTCAAAGAAAAGCATAATGCAAAGTCAGATGAAAGCAATATCACGGCAGACATGTTAATAATTTAACAGTAACAAAGAAAGGTGCCTTTCCCATTTTGAATATTTGAGGAGCTGGCAGCAGACATGCCAGGGACTTGCAAAACACAAACACTTCAGAAGCAATAACCAGTTATATTCCCCTTGTATGAAAGGATTCACAAGAAGAGAAGAGGTGAAAAAAAAACATTCAAACAACTTACATCAACATAATTAGCATTAATGTAGTCGCTGTGCTTAGAGTCTTTTCCCGGTAAAGGCCTTAGCTTCACTCTACTGTGATCATCTGTGGGGAGAACACACAGCAGAAGCGTACTAAGAAGAAAACGCACAACAAGGCAGGTAAAACATCCTATTTCCAACACATTTCTGGGAGGGAGTCACTCCCTTTACAAACACCCTCAAGAAACTGGAGTGAAGGGGAAGTGCAGGAGCCTGCCCTGGGGTTGCGGGAACAGATTCTCAGGCTTTGCACTGATTCATTTCTTTTTTAAAGAATGTGATTTCTTTAAATCAACAGGTCCCTTTCGAAAGCTGGGAGCAGAAGGTGTTTCTAAGGGAAGGAGGATCTCATTAAGGCACTGTTTGGACCATCTCACGCTTCTTCTGAGAAGGGGTTCTCCCTCCTATTTTTACACACTGCAATCACTGCACCCCATCCTGTGCAGCAGGCTGGCACCTTTAGCCCATGCCATGCACCGCGGGAGCCAGACACAGAGACCCTCAACTTGCTCACGGCTGCACAAGAACCACCAAGGAGCAAGGAATTGAACTGTCTCCCAGGACCCAGGCTCACATCTCTGCCAAGGTGTGAGCCTGGCACAGGTGAGTCAGCTGTTCACACTGTCTCTATAATTCAAGTAAAATCATGCTGGCCTTGCTGCTCCTGCACTTGCTGGACCTGAGAGCAGGTTTACGTTGCAACCTTACATTGCTGGCTCAAAATGCCTGCAGTGCTAGGATCCTGCCTCAGTTCCGCATCAGAGAAGATTACAGACAGCCTTATTCTGCTTCCCATGGCCTGGCCGACTCTTGAAATGGCCTTCGGGTTAGCGGTTCTCAAAAGCACACCTGCGCTGCACTGTGTATGCTGCTGTCTGTCCCAGTCACGTTCTCCACTGGACAGACATGGATGTCAGACATAGCACATTTGGAAGTAGGAAGGAAGCTCATGGATTGATAAAACACTCTGCCCCTCCTCAAAGTCACCTTCCCCCAGATGAACGCACACGGTGCTGACTGTGATTCGATCCTAATTACCCAGCTCCGTGGCTTTACACAGGACAGCTACCTGTGTACACTGCCCTCACCCTATCAGACGTCAAAGCACTGACATTTTCGTATGGGAAAGAGTGAAACGCACAACTTAAAAACTTTGGACAAGTTGATTGGAGAGGAATTCACGGCCACACTGGCAAACTTGAGTGGCCGCCCTTCTCTGGCCTAAGTCATTTCAAACAACCTGGTTTCCCGCTCCCGCTCTGGTCCCCTCTGAAGTGAGTGCCTCTCGCAATGTATGTGCTAGATTTACTGCCAGTGCTTACATGCTAAAATGTTGATGTATCTGTTCTTGTGCTTGTTATCGGGGTGATTGGAATGTTCTGCCGTGATGCTCATGTCGGCCGTACAGCGCTGCACTTCCTGTTAATAAAATTATTCAAACAGAAAAGACATCAGAGCAAGAACACAGTTTGTTTCCGTTTTACAACCGCTCCCTGAAAACAGGCTTAACCATCAACACTTTAATTGTCTGATTTATTTTTTTAATCTGCCAGCAGGTTCCCATCTAATTAAATCCGGGACATTAGCGGACTCCCAGACTTCGATTACAGAACTGAGCCTCCGTGATGGGTGAAGGTCACGCTTTGGAGAGGGGCAGTGGAAAGTCTATGTAACACACAATATGGGCTCTTCTTCTGCCCCCACTCACCACAGAAAACGTTGGCTTTTTTTAAAGAGATTTCAGCTCCAAGTGGCACTGCTGCTCCTTGTGGGTGTTGTTCCCTCCTACAAGGAGCAGCCGGATAGCTCAGCAGCTCATCAAGGTCACAAGTTTGATCCCCGGTTGGACTAGATGATCTCTTGAGGTTCCTTCCAGCCTTACTTTTCTATGGGAGCGTTTACACATTCATTAATGTGCATTTAGTATAATACTTCCTTAATAAAGTACTAAGTAAATGCGCAGTACCTAAAGTTACTGAGCATTAGCACCAGCACACGGTTATTTAGTGATGCTTACTGTGCATTAGCCTAATAACACTGCTCAGTGGGCTATTAGCACAGATTGTGCCGTGACACGCTACTGCAGGGTATTATGAGGCCAATGTGCATAAGTGTCTCATGTAGACGTGCCCTATGATAGCAAGTTTGCTCTACAATAACTTCCACTCTTGGGTGCTTGGACAGGACTCCGCTACCTACAGTGCAACACTTTCTGCCCCTTGGTCGGAAGAAAGGAGTGTGCGCCAACGGTGCATTATGGAAATGGTTCTCATGTGTGGTTTTCCAGCCAACATCGGGACCAGCTGGCCTCTGCACCTATTTGTGGCACTGGCATTTTCATACAATATGAATGAAATAGATCTGTGGGGGAGACAGACAGTGTCTGATGACCACCTAACACCAGAAGAGCAAAAGATTTCCAGATTTTGGAAGAAAAATGCAATTTTTTTCATGTGCAGCAGGGACATCTCCTCAGGGGTGGAGCTGCAGAGGCGTTTAAGCATCTAACGAGGCAGACAGGTGCCCAGTGACTTCTACAAGGATGTCTAAATAGGACAGGGGGGCAGGTCCCACTGGCTTTCAGATCCTGGCATACTCCAAGATGGGTAACAAACCATATCAGCACGCAGCCGTGAAAATCCCAGAGCGGGACGTCTTCTCCCCACAGCATGGGGATCCCAACGATTGACCTACAACCAGATTTACTTAAACACCTACAGAGTTTCTGAGCACGTTTTGTGGACTTAACTAGTCAAACACGTCCTCTATTCATCTGGGGAGCTATTTTAACCTGTAAGCCCACCAACAATGCCCCTTTCAAAATATCCTTCTTACATCTACTTACCTTCTTCATCCTTAGCATGAACACTACTATTATTCCATTACACTGGAACCACTTTTTGAAAATACACTGATGCGGGCTTGTTTAAACATTTGTAGGAGAAGCTATTTAGCGGGTTCAAGAAGTCACATTTTATAACCTAGATTTCCTCACAGCTAGGGAAGGGAAGTGCCAAATTACTTTGTACTGTAGGCTTCAAAAATAACAGTACAGAACCTGCCTAATAAGGGAAGTCATTAGCAGAACACAGCTGCTACAAAGATCAAGAGCTAAGTGACAGAGAAAATTATCAAGAGAAATGCTATACAAACAGCAGATGTAACAGAGTTCAGCATTATGCAGACATTTCGCAAAGGAGTTGCATAGCAATTTTGATATTTTCCACCACATTTACATTTAAAAAGTGCAAAGTACACCAAAACCAAGTACAGTCTGTGGCTTTTATATTCACTGGGCATTCCCTAGCGAACAGTTGCCTCTTCCTCTCTCTTTGAAAGGGAGGAAGACACTGCAGGCAAAGGAGATGAGCTGAACTATGACAAAGATGAACGAGACAAAACCCTTTGCTGGCCTAAATGAACAGAATCCCGTTTCTATCAGGGAAACGCAAAACATTTTTCACCTTAATTTCGGTGCTTTGTTTAACACCGCCTGGCAGCTCCAACAGGCCACAGAACACACTCCGCTTTGGAGCATGGATTAAACCACAAGCAATATTAGCTCAGTCTAAGCCACAAATGGAAAACTGCTTGCATTTTTGTTTGGTTTTTTTTTTTAAGTACAAAATTTTCTATTCCTACATGTTTACGTCATTTTTATTTATTTATTTATTTAACTTTTTGGAATGGCTATGCATGTTCAATTATTTATGGCAAACTCCTACAGCTGAATATAGGCAAGTCCAATAAGAGCTTTTTGGAGAATACTCCAAAGAGCATCTAATTTAATAGAGAATTACATCCTTGCAAAGGATCTAAAATGGCTTAAATACTACATAGTCAATGCATCACTTTCTATTAAATTCTATAGGATTTTTCCATAAGGGTACGGTTATGTTTTTAATTAACCTTTTTAAGTGGATGTTGACTGTGTTCTCAGTTTTCCTGGCTGGCCAATAAAAAGTTAATAGAAGGTGAGATTAGACATAAAATGATGGGGGAGAAAAAACGTGGCCCTGGAATAAGAGGTCAGACACAGCAAGAGCCGATGCTTTGGAAAAGTCTCTTCTCAACCCAACAGGCAAGGCACTTTATGCTGGAAAACTTGGCCAATATCTCTCCCAACTATACGGTTGGTCCAATAAAAGACATCACAAAAGAAGAGTCTCCCATGCCTTTCCCGCACCGTTACGTCTGCAATAACACTACAACCCTACTATATTTCCAAGGGATTTCTAGTATCCTTGAATACTCAAAATGTTCAAAAAAAAAAAAAAAAAAAGGTCCTCTGCCCTTAGTTGAAGCCTGTGTCAGCTGGAAACAGGGCAAGTAACAGGCTTCAGCTGCAACAAGGGAAGTTTGGCTTAAGCCTTAGGAAAAGCTTTGGCCTACTTGGCCCTAGGGGGGTCAGCTGAAGGGATGAACATGGTGTGGATCCAAGCATCCTTCACTATTTGACACAGGCCACCCCCCAGGGGTTCTGGAAATGATGTACTAGAGGAGTCTTCTAGATGTACTAGATAATTTCCACTATGCTGGAAACCACTGTCCAGGCACCAGGTCTTCCTAAGCTGACTTCAGTGACACTGGAGGGGTGGGTAAGGTGTCTGCATCGAGGTAATGTTCACAAGGTGTGAGATGGTCTCCATACATAAAACTAGAGCTGACTCCCTGCCTCGAAGAGCTCCCAGTCTCAGAAAAATACCACAGCAAAGGGATCAGACAATCAACCAGCCCTATAAGGCAAATAACGAGTTATTGCTAAGTGGTTTTCCATAGGCTCCCTTAGATGGCCAACTTCCTACAGGATGCCTGGCAGGTAGAGAAGGCGAGAGTAGCAGGGGAGAAAGGTGGGTGTCAGACTGGCTGGGGGGTCAGGAACTGGTAGGAGTCCTGGGAAGAGTTGAACGTAAACTCATCTGTTTTTATCCCGTGATGTTGCTACGTCTTAGGTAGATCCTGCTCTGCAGGTTTTAACCCGTATTTTTGCCTTTGCTTTTGGCCAGAGAACGCCAGCATGAGGCCAGGTCCCTCCCGATGTGACCTGGGCAAAGACCAATGACCGGGTTCGCATCCAGCGTGAGAATTTCAGGTTTTATCTGGAACAGCCGATGGTGGGTCGCTGCGGAAGGAGGCGTCTAGACCACTTCATTTCTTTTGCTGAATTTAATTGCAGACTAGCTAACTAGCCAGTGTGCTTTACACTGAGCACGTTACTCTCTGAAGACGAACAGGCACATCCTCTAATTTTGTCCTTTTCAACTCCTCATTGACCACTTGAGAACCCAAAGTACACGGTTTCAATCGACCTTTAGTTACTGCAAGAAATGTTATATTCCATGCTATTATGGCTAATTTAGCTTTTAATTATATTGTCCATGCTAATGCTAATTGGGATTTGATACACCCAAGTTTAATGATCCATTTTCATTGCCTTCCTGAAGCAAGTTACAGATTAGTTTGATAAACTTCAAAGAATTTTCACTAAACTTAAAAGTGTAAAATCAAACCGCTACATGTCTGGTAATACGAACTAATGAGCTAGAAGCGGCTGGCTCAGCAGGCAGCCTGTTGGCTTTGCTTATGCGGGCCCCTCTCCTTCCAGGAGGTGGTTGAGGTGGCACGTTCAGAAGACCTTTTTCTGAAGGTGCAAAGGAAGCTAGTTCAGGAGGTACACTGGGAAATTATGTGGGGTTGTCCACCACTAAGACAGCAAATTTGTTCATGACAAAGATCTTTTTCATCCCATGCCATCAATCATGGTAATCTCCTGAGCCAACTTTTGGTCGTCCTTGCCCACGGTCCTGCTGGCCCAAGGGACATGCTCCGAGGACACACTGCTATAGACCCGGCGGCTTGCAAGGACCTTGCACAGGAACGGCATAGAGTCTTGTGTGGGCATCAATCCTTTAGCAACACAAGGTGAAGGGGAGAGCTCGGGGCACGCAATACATGGAAGAGGGGAGAGCAAACTGAACAGGCTACCCTAGCACTGCACAAAGCTAGGGGACAGGCAATTTTAACAATAAGTACAACCGGAGGGCAGAGGTCCCCAGCCTTTGCTGGCCCATGGTCAACAGCACCAGGCATGTAACATGCCAAAGGCCACCTTGTCCTTTGCCTCCCATGTCGGCTTCATATTGAACGTCACTTCTTCTGACAATGAGCACTGCTGGAAGGGCTGGCCACGCTGCTCGGGGATGGCTAGGGTCGGGGTAGGACAGCAGCCTGCGAGCTCACGCCAGACCCAGGAGCAGCATGGCTGTGAGCGCAGCCTCTCAGCAGGGCTAGTTGTGCCAGGCGGACTGATATGCTGAGCCAGCTATGCTGGCTTTGGGACCCAAGGGGCTGTGTACACCAGGGGTGTCAAACTCATCCCACCCCACAAGCTGGATGAGGGTGACTGGGCCAGGCTGTGGGCCCGAGCAGACTGAGCCCAGGCCAGGCTGGGGGACACCACATGCGGCGCGTGCCCCTGTACCAGCTCCATGCACTGCACGGGGGGGTTGACACCTCTAGCAAACACAGACGTGTAAGCAGATCCCTCTGCAAGGAGCTGCCCTGCACGGACACATCCAGAGACACCGAAGCGTTACTCCATGCACACAGCCGGCCTACTCATTTCATTCCCATCACTCCCATCCTCCTTGTAACTCTTCCCTCCCATGGCTTGCCCCCCATGAGACATTAAGGTCTGAGGGGCAGGGACCTCACCTGGACTGAAGTGTGAGGGTGGGACCATCAGACGAACAATTAGCAGTAGGAAGCACAGGCAAGCGGGTCTCCCTCGAGTACGGTTACCTTCAAATTCTACTTGTTCAATTTAAAATAACCACTCCCCAGCATTAAGCTTTCCAGCTCAACAATGCAGGATTTCAGTCTATGCTGCAACAGAGATGCCCTCGCGTCTAGCAGCATCACAGGGGTCCTCTCGCCTCCTGCGCCCCTAAGACTGACAACATGCGACAGTGCACGGCCCTGGGCCAACCAGGCTTAACACTTCCACTGCTATCAGAAGTCATAAATTCAGTGTGCTCAGGGGCATCCTTAACTATTCTGTGTGTATAAGAAAGACTAGTAAACTGCATGATAAAGCGGTCTTCTGGCAGCATGACACCCTGATGGGAATACAGATGCATTTTGGATCTACCTTCCATAGAAAGATCTGCGAGTTTAGAGACCTTTTCTCTGTCACATAAAAGGCTTCCTTAGCACATTTGGAAAATATTTAACTCTACCTCTGCCTTTAAGAGGGAGAGGGGGAAGCAGTTTTGAGTATTCAGACCATTTGCTTCCAAAAGCATGCTCTTACAATGAAATTCCCCGTAAAACTCAAGGCAGGCTTCCAAAAACACAGGAAAGAAAAGAGAAGCAAACCAAGAGAATATATGCCTTTTGCTAAGGGCAGATTGCATTTGTTCCTAACATATTCATCTCCCTTTCAGCTTCTTTCACAGAGCTGACTGCTACGGAAACTTTACAGCTACTTTTTGGATGCTGTCTGTCTTATGGTCCAAAGTCCCCCGAGGGAAGAGAAGAATACCCTCCCTTTCAGCAGCTAGGCTCCTATTTTCTCTCATGCGACTGAACTTTATACAGACAGACAATACTTTTGGCTAAGTGACTTAAGAGCATCAGTCTCCCTCTCAAAAGTGACCAAAGGCCTGAATGAGCGTGAGCTGCTCTGCCTTTCAGCCGCACAGCTCGAGAGCGAGCTTGCGGCACGGAGGTCATCTCAGGCTCTTTTGGGGAAAAAAAATGGACACACATTTCTAACCCACTTAGGTGCTGCAGAAATGTCACCCCATGGTCTTAATGGATCCACCTAGGTCCCGGTCCCGGTCCCCGTTACAACACAGACGACTTTGGGAGTCCTTTGAGGTGACCCTGGTACAAGGGAGAGGAGAATCCTATCCATGCATGTGCCACCAAAGGGAATATAAGCCATTGCAGGAAGGGGCCATCCCTCATATACATGCATATATCTGTCTATGTGTGTATGCATCTGTGTATTTATGTATATGTATACGTATCTTCTTCTCAAGGCAGCAATCTTTCTAGTTGCAGCCTCTTCTCCCAGGAGGAGATTTCTTTTTTATTTGTTTTTTAAAAAAACCTAAGGACCAAATTCGGGCCTCGTTTGCACCGAAATAAAATGGGAATAACCACAGTGGCTTCAAGGAGTTACGCTGAGTCTTGCGCTGGCAGAAAGAGCAGGATCTGCTCGCTGTGCAGTACAGTTATAAAAGGCCGCTTCCCTTCATCAGAGCTGGTGAACTCCTGAGAACAGGACTAATTGGCTAAAGCAATCTCTCCTGACAAGCTATCACGGAGCAGCAGTCACAGAGAGCAGTTGTAGCATGAAGGGAAGAAAAAGGCTATTAGAGCTGTATTTCCCTCTGTTGAAAGCTACGGGCGGAGATGTCCAACATTTGTTAATAGCAATGATTTTGAGGCAGCTGAAGCAAAGCCTGCTTTAAGTCAGGCCAAGTTTACAGATGTGTAGCTGATTATTTTGAATAATTAAATGGTGTCCAAACCAGCTGTGATGAATAGCACTGGGGTCTCAATTCATACATAATTGAGAAGACCGAGTCACATTTGATCATCCTGATCAAATTCTACCCTCTGGAGGATAAATGTTTGTCCTGAATACCATCAACATTGTTAAATGCCTCAATATTCCTGCTCAGTCATCCAGCCAGCAGTCAATTGAACTAAATCACTTTAACACCTCACACATTTGCTATCCTCATGAATACAAAATGTTTATGACTTACACAATAGTTTTTGGGCATCAGGCAATGCAGCCACTCAGACAGACTGTAACCAAACAGCAGTAAATGGTTTTTAATGGGACCATTAAAGACAATACCTGCATCTAGTCATGTCTTTATTCCATTAAGCAAAGTGGCTTTAGATATTAGCCCACCAGTTTTGTTTCACTGTTATGTGTGTAAATACATCGGCCTTTATAACTCATGTACCCATATTTCTTTTTTAAAACAGCCATATATTGAAGAATATGGGTCCTCTTTGGCCCTCCACTGAAACACCACCACAGCTGCATGCTATTTACCAGCCTTCCTAGCTGAAATCATCTCATCCAGGATGCGGTGTGGAAGGATTACCAGAGCGATGCCATTGGTACATTAAACTTCTCAAACTTGTTTCTTGGTAGTGCAGAAGTGCCTTGTGTAGCTCACTGGGCCTTCCTATAGCCCAGAGGGATTGAATTTTGGTCTTACTCCCACGCTGGAGGACTTGCAACAGTTTTGCAAGGGGGCAACAGAGATTGGGATTCAGCCTAGACACTCCGAGTTGTCTGTAGCAAGAGGCAGCTCTTAAAACCTTTGTGTGATATAAATACCGCGGACTAAGCACCTTGTTCAGGTGTTATTTGGACAAAAATCCCAGCGATGGCAATGGGAACGTTTCCTAGTAAGCAACCAATAGTAGTAATTCAAAGGACTAATGGATGGAAGCTTTGGGAAGTGGCCCAAGAGTGATAAATGACAAAGCGCCACATGTGACATTTCACGTGGAGGGCCAGTCTGCAACCCTTGCTCACACTGCAGCTTTCCCCTTCCTGAAAACCAGGTGACCAGGAAGGACTCTTCCAGATGAGGTCTCACCAGCACTTGGTATATGAACGGCCTTAAAACTTGGTGCTCTCTGCTGGAAATACTTCATCTGATAGGGTGCAGAAGCAGACTTGCTGTTTTCACAGTGGCCTCATATCGGTATGACATTGTCCTTTGCTAGGAGTACACAACATGTTCAGCTGTGGCAGGAACAGGCTACTTCATTAAAAGATAAGGGAACATACCTCAAAGTCTTCTGAGAATCCATGCTGGTTATTTGAATACAGTTCACTGATATGTTTAACAAACTGTTTGACAGGAATGGCTTCCATGTCATCTGTAGGAAGAGAAACACATTCAGAGTTGCTAGGAAATGTTTTATTCCTCCTGCCACCAGTCACTCTGATCTTTTTCATATCTGAGACCGAGATCCATGTTACCATCTACAAATTCAGGTTTGCACTAGGGCCCCAACACCATTTGTATCTGAATTACCCAAAGGAAGAGTTTATACTGTGCATAGTTACACGAACCCTAACAGATGTCTAATTCCTTATATTACGTATGCAAAGCTAGATACTGCCAATGTAAATCATGCGAATCGGTAGTTGGTTCCCTATGATGCATTTTTGGAAAGCTAATCCTCAGTGCAATTCTACTTTTTATTTTAAAGTAAAATAAAAAGTATAAAGGATATTTAAAACAATATAGTGGACAAGTAATTGCTGCTAATCTCAGATGAGATTTGTTTTAAAAAATGTTGTTCCCTGTTGTAAGATTTAAGGCCAGTCAGAAAGACAGACAAAAGTACACAGTCTTCCAGCCACTCCTGTTCATTATATTGAATGTTCGTTCCACTGGACCGCTTGCTCCTGATTGACATATTCCCAGGATGCCCATAAATCACATAGAAACATCTTGTAAAGAAGCTGTAACAAAGTCAAAGATGTTAATGGTTTAAAAGAAAACCCAGGGCTTTTCAGGTGACCCAAAAGAAGTTCCTGGGACTCTGTGAAACAAGTGGGATGAATCTGGGTAAAATGTGGACGCGTAGTCATCACCTGCGTAGTTTTCCAAAGCAGGATCTAAACGTTGCTACATCCCCACTTCAGTTGCTGAAATCATTCAGCTTTCCTGGATAAATTAGATAATGTTTGCAGTATGGCATTTGGAAAATGTAAAACGCTATGCAAGTGTGATTATTTTGGGCATGTGCAATAACTTACTGCCTGATTGCATCCTTTCATAGCAATATCCAGGCATTTATGTATTCTATCTAATATCCTTCTGAGGATTACATGTGGTTTATGTTTACTTCAAGTAATTTTGTGATGCATCTTTCCTCCCTTTAGCGCCCATATGGTTTTGTGCTGCAGCTGCATTACAGTCTGGATTCTCTCGCTTTTAAAACATCTCCATCACTACAGGAAAAATCCAAATATTTCTACAGATAGTTAGCAAAATTTAACCATAAATAAACAGATGTGACATTTACTGTATTCAGAGTGAAAGATCTTTGGCAAACTGAAACCTCTCAGCTGTCACATATGCTTTTCTTCGCAAAGGATATGAAGATCTGTATGTGTAAATGAGGTTCTACTTTGGCAAGAGTTTTATAGATCTAGGCTTGGCAATCTGATTTCTCTATGGGTGATGGCAGTTACTATTGACCATGTCATTACTTCTCTACTTGCATTTTATTGAGTAAGGCTCTGGGGTGGCTTTTTGCATCTATTGACATTTTCAAACTTGAATCAGTCTTACAGGAACATACCATCTTTCTTCTGTTTAATTTACAAGAGGCAATTGTTTAAGAAATATGTGTAATCTGATCACCTCTCGTGGTAATGTTGCTTTAATTAGCAATGTGCACATTTATTGAATAGCGTTAAGCCATTTAAAAGATTTAACAAGTGTATTATCATTCTAGTAAGCAAGCCATGCACTACAGAAGAGCTGGTGATTTATAACACTTAAATATTAATTCTGTATAATACTCGACTACGTTAACATACACGGGTTTTGCAGCCAAGACCTTTGAATTCATGGTCTGAAGGAACAGCAGTGCCAAAGGCAGTACTGCTTCCTCTCCCACCAAGTAAACGGTACATCTTAAGTTTCCTTGAAAATAACCTTTACTGCATGAAGAATTTCACTCAATATAGCAAAAATCCTAGTGGCAGCAGTAGTAGTCATGCAGCGCAGCCCGGGACTCCTCGGACCAAGCTTAATTTTGCAGAAGGCACATTTCCATTTTTAGTGACGGGCTGCAGGGCAAGACATCATTGAGGACAGCAATCCCTTCGATCCCTCACTTTCTCAAGGAAAAAGGTCAAGGGCAGCCTGCGTAGCACTTAAGCTGTTAACCAGCCCATGACACTATCCACTCACCTTCATAGCCACCGCCAAGCCTACTCCTGGGTTTTCTTCGTTTCCTACTTTCCCCTCTCTCCCCCACTCTTCCCTCTTGGCATCTCTCCTCAGTTCCCTCTGCATGATCTCTTCTCCAGCAATTCCCAATTCCTCCCAGCCCAACACAGTTCCCCATCCCATTTGATAAATGGGCAGCAATGAACTAGTTAATTCTGCTGGCATGTAAATGAGTAAACCTCACAATGAGGCTCTTTGGGGAGGGGGACTTCACCTCTTCAGAGCTGCTGTGCAAGGCTGCCAGCAGACTCAGGACACAGCGCGGGAGGAGAGGCTTTTCCTTCCCCTTTGGAAAAGTAACGGCATGACCATGAAGGTTAGGAACTTCATTAAATGCAATTAAAGAGCTGGGTTTTTTTTTCAGTCAAGGGGTTTATGCATAAAGGGGGCTGGACCTGGCATGGGATGAGGACTTGAGTCTTCTGTGCCACTGATCCAGCACGTAGTCAAACCATCTCTGCCTTGAGTCATTTTAAAATCTGGACAATGCGGTCCAACTGAACGCTGACCCTTGGTGCTGCCCAGGCAAGAAGCTCATCTTCGTCCTCCCTGAGGGTCACAGGAAAGAGCGGATGGTTCAGATGGAGGCGGCTGGGATCTGGTAGGGGTTGGGAGTCCTGGTGTGGGGAGGCTTTCCATCCTGGGGTGCGTGGAAAGTATCCCTGATGTCTGGTTCTCTTGAACCCCCAAAAAGGGACGTGTTAGGGTAATTTGGCTTCGCATTTTGCCCACTGTAAACTCCATACAGCAGTGTGAACTCTTCTGGTTCACATCTAGCTATTACTGGCTTCGGAGATCTGTGCTGAAATGCATGCTAGCGGTACACCGCTCTTTGATAGCATTTGCTCGGAAGATATCTGTCTCAGAAGTATCTTTGCTTAACTCTCTCCAACACAAAATGCAAATTGACGTGGGTCCAGGGAACCTGCTTTTTGCAGGTATCTTGGGCCCATGGGCTTTGTTAAAGCTCCCTTCCATCTCAACACGAACGGGCTTCAGCGACCGTAACTCTTTTAGTCAACTCAAGAGATTAATGGAGTCCTATAATGGCTAATTAGGAGCCCTAATAGCGGTTCAGTGCCTATTCCCTTTTGCACCACTTACTTTTTTCCAGCTTAAAAGCAGACTGGCATTTGTTAGTGTCAGCATAATGCTAACTTCCTACAAGAGGATTATTCAAAAGGAAAACACGTGTCTTTACAGCAAACGGCAGATAACCCATCTCTCTAGCCTGCAGATACAACGCTGCATGGAGAACTTGTGTGGGTTAACCTCAGTCAGGATTCAGCAAAATGGGAACATTTTCAACGTGAATTTTAGTAAAGCACACGTAAGTGGGCAGAGGTAGCTATTAATGACTAGAAGGGGCTCCAGAGGTCTAGCGAAAGGGCAATGTGTTATTTGCGTTGGATATTCAAATCTGAACCTCAATGGGCCCACTGCTCCTTGGCTGTGGGATCTCCGACTGCTGCAAAGGCGCCACGGGAAGACAGCGCCATGTGCCGTATGCGGCACGGATGAGACCCACTGCAACCACTGCGCAGAACGAACCGGAGAGGGCAAAATGGGACCCACGTGCTTGCGGGAAGAGAGGCTGCATTGCTGATGCCACCTGAGAAAAGGCATTCGCTGGCACTTCAACTACATACATAAGCACAGACAAAACCTGCCATGTCTCACCCCGCTTTCTAGAAGCTGGCACGCGATGGCCGGCATAGCACACGTCGTGTATTCCTGCAGGAGCCAGCATGTGCCCAGGGTAGTAAAAGCAATAAAGCTGGTGTCAGCTCATGTTTAAAGTCTCCATAATTAGCAAAGTCATCAGGAACATTTTTTCCCTCTTCACTGTCCTTAACAAAGCTGCTCTGATGCTTCCTCTGAAGCTATCGGGGCCGGGCTTGAAAGGAAAAGAGACTGTCCTACCGGAGGGACACTTCCACACAAGGAGATGCTGGATTCATTTGCTGCTCCCCAGCGGGCTTAGTATTGCCAAATTGGGACGGACTTTTTTGGGTCAGGAGTAAAACGGGGAGGTTTGCAACAAAGAACAGATCAGCAATGTGCTCCCTACACGTTTTGCAAGGCCACACAAACTCCTCCTCTCCTGCTTGCTTTCCCTTTCCATCTCGTACTGCTTTCCTGACGTTCCTCTCACCCTCCCTCCTTCTCACTCCTCATTTCATCATGATCAATAGACATTAATTGCACAGTGCTAAGCTGCTCACCAGGATGCTGAGATGCTCTGTCTTAATTTTCTGCTTTGCATTCCCTAAATAATGAAAAACACCTTGGGTTAAACAAAAACTTTAAAAGGATTCCCACTGCCTGGTGTGGCCGCCCAGCGCAGTGCTTCCCTGGGTACGCCTTCTTCTATCTGCTCCCCGCATTGCCTTTGTGAAAATGTAAAAAAAAAAATCTCAGCAAAAGAAAAAAATCTCTGCTGGAATTTGTTTCATCCCAGCGCATGTTGAGGATGTTCTGTTCAAGGACAGTACGGCTCGATTTGTTAAATGACGTATTTATAGCAAGAATGTGACAGAAGCGTTAGCACATCACTGGGGGAAAAAGCATTTTTCTGACTGATCATGTCTTCTTGCAATACAAAAGAAAGCCAGATTGCTTTTAACTGCATAATAACAATATCAAGTCACTTATGAGAAAATAAAATCGCAGACATGGCTTTTATACCGGTAGGATATTGGTTCATCTTTTTTCTACAGAGGTCATATCTGCATAAATATTAAAGTAAGGCAACACAGCGGGTGTCATCCCCTGCGTTTAAACTACATGCTGAAAGCCCTTTAAATGTTGGCACCCTGCTGAAGTTAGTGACCTTAGAATTATTAAGATGAATTATAATTGCTCAGAGCCAAGTGCCAAGAGACAATTCCTTGTTAACTTGCACACTACTTGAATTAGAAGTGTTTACCAATTATTATCATTGCCTCCATGAAACTTATAGTTCAACATGAATACAGGCAAGAAGATTTATTATGAAAACATTCACGCTTATGAGAGCCTCGATGCTTGGGTACAGTAGGAAAACTGCACAAAACAGCTAGCAGCAGATTATTATTACCCATGCATTATAATTACCTATACATTATAATCAGATGTAATAGTCAGAGGGCAGATTTCTGATAAAGCAGAGAGGCACAGGATAGGGAGGATCACTTGCATTGTACACGCCTGGACACTAATCACTGGCGCAAGAGTTACGTTCATCTCACTTGCTTCAAGATTACTTTAATACAGCGCCATTAGTCATATGCCAATCGCAGTGATATGAATTACAAAAATCACGTTAATGTGGAATTTAAAACCACATGCATGTTTCCTACATTGGGTTGTAATTCATTATAAATGAAACAGCAATTCATTCTCTCAGGCAGAAAGGAGAGGTCAAACCCAAAGTATTCATTTTCATCTCCCAGAATGAAATGATTTGAGCTTTCCATTTACCTACACACTAAAAATGACTTTACTTCTTGTAGCTAAGTGATACAACTGGGATACAACTAGCAACTGCTAGTAATCCCATATATTTCCATCCTAAGGTCCCAATTCTGCCATCTCAGGCTTAAAGATCTACGCCTGCGAGCAGTCCCATTCAAATCAGTGGGGCAATATATGAGTTTAATGGTAAGCACTCATACCAGTGTTTAGAGAGCTGAGCCTGAATGCTGGAAAACAGCATACTGGGTTTTTCCTCCCAGCCTAAGCCAAATTGTTGCATTTGTTGAACCTATTCAGACCTATTATGAGTACTGTTTCGCATGTATATAAAATGCAGATATAGAAAGAATATCTCCATGCTTATATATTTATATGTGCATGTGTGCATGCATGCACACACACTACACACACGGCTGTGAAGCTGCACCCAGGCTACGCTGTGTCTTCCTCTCCTCATGCTGATTCAAGCTTCAGGAGGGGGATGACGAGTAATCAACTGATTCAGGAGTTGATCCCTAGGGCTAAACATGGCGCAAGATTTGAGTCCTCCCACACTTCTCTGTTGGGGGACGCAGCCGCGTGCGTGTGGAGTTACACGCCTGGACACTGCTCGGTGCTGCAGACAACCTGCAGGGCGAAGGGAGGGCTGGGTCACTGAGTCGACCCCTCCGGCATTTCCAGTGGTCTGAAGAGATTACAACGGAGACGTGTCCTTCCGGCTGGGAGCCGTGGTACAGTGAAGGGAAGCATTTCCGTCCTAAATGCAAGGTGGTGCCTGTATTCCCGGGGTCTGCCCAGGTCTAGGGTGGGACGAAGGCCCCTCCTCTTCCCTGTGATTAGAAAATACCAGGAGTGAAAGCTGCTTCTCCTGGTCTGAGACCTCCTCCACCGCAGCCCTGAGAAGTAACTCTCCAGGGAACGCGAGTTTGCTCTGTTACCTGTTATTTTGATCTGTCTTTATTTTTATCTGGTTATTACTGTAAGCTGCTTTGAGCTGCTCTTAGGGAGGGCAGCAAATACATCTAATACACAGATAAATAAGCTTTGCCCCCTCCCTGGTTGTGCTATTTCAGCTCACTGTTCTGGGGGGGGCTCTTGCTCAACTTCAACACCAGCAAAACTAAGGAGCTGGGAGGACAGGACTCCCTGCCCATTAATGGTGTTGATACCGTGTCGTGATGCACTTTAATTCACCCAACTCAAGCTGGCCTTTGCTTATGGAGAGGGCAATCCTTGCTATGGGATGCTGAACATCTTGTCAGAGCTTCCCCGGGATCATAGCCACTTCCATCCCCAGTGCTTTGGCAAGACACAAAAGCAGTTCCTGGAGTTATCCAAGACCATCGTGCGCTCATCCTGGTGCCAAGGGTGCAAGAGGACTGCAGGTAATCCTGGCAGGTGCTCGCGATGTCCTGCTCCCAGATGCAGTTCGTCTTGATACTCTAGTGTTGCTGGTCTGGCCAGGGAGCCTGGTGGAGAGAGCAACTTTCTCTTTGAACATGGAGGAGATGGACTCCGATGCCCAACAGAGCGGATTTGGTAACCCCACGCGTCTACTGTATGGCTCACCTCATCTGTCCCGTCCGGCAGAGTCGCGGTAGGCCGGTGCTGGAAGGAATCCAAGCATCTCTGGGACATCAGTCCCCTTCCGGGGAGGAGAGGGCTCTGCTTGAAGACGACGCGATGGGGAGCATCAACGCAACAGACGTTCCTGGTTCAGGGGTCTGCACTTGTCCTCCTCATTGCCCCCTGCCTGCCGTCGCCATCTGCGATGCACGGGGATAATTCTGCTTCTGCTGCCCTTCAGCAAATCCAGTCTTGTGATACGAGGAAAATGCCCGTCTAGAGCATGAGGCTTGCACCTAGGGGAGGAAGAGCTCAAGTCTGTAGGTAAATCAGCTCTTCCTGTGAGTGCTGGGACCCTGCCGATGGAGGGGAGAGGCGTGGAGGCGCCGTAACTTGCACCAGATGCTGCCCCAGCGGGAAAGCAGGGGAAGGCAGAGGTGGCTTACTTATGACTGCACATTTGCAAAGACACCCATCCAAAATCAAGCAGCTGAGGAGAGGAAGACAGAGAAGCTGGGGAAATAATTGCATGCACCAAGATGGCAGGTCAGAGATTTGCCACTGCTCATGGGAGGAATGCCCCTCGGGGCAAGCTTGTAAATGAGGCTGATGCCACGTTTAGGCTCATGCGTCCCTCACGATAGCCAGGGGCTGATTCAGCTAATGATACCTCCTTTGTCCTGTGCGTCTCTAGATCAAGCAGTACAGATAATTATGAATTATTATATGGGCATTCGGTCTCAGGGCAAAATTTGCATAGCTAAGTGTATGCCTGTGGGTGATGTGGTTTCACGCTCAATAATTAAGTACATTTCTGCAGTGGGAAGCGAGGCAGAAAAAGGGTAGAAGCCACTCCTCTCTTCGATGATTTCCTTGCTCGTGGACCTGTAATGCACCGTAATGAGGCAGGAGCTACTGCTGGCATGCGAGGAGGTTGCCGGGGATTTTAGAGGTCTTGGAGCAGGGGAAACGTGGGGTCCTGGCAAAGCTATTCCACGCCTCTAAAGCAGCGGGGCTAAATTGCTGTAGCCAAGTCCGTGCGTGTAGCTGGGAGAGGAATTTGGTCCACTCCATCCAAGGAAACAGTCACATAGCTCCATGGGGACCTATTTAAATATCTTTTAAGGTACTGCCTGGGGTATCACAACCTAAAAAGGTTAGCTTGAAGAGCTCACTTTCATTTAAAGCATCCTTTCTCTTTTACTTTCAGGATCAATATGGCAAGTCAGATTTTCTCGCAGCTTCCAGAAGGGAAGTTCAAAAACAGCATCATTTCATCAGCATGATGTGGGAACTGAAGGGGTATTTTGCCATTTACCCTTTCTAAAATCCTTCAGCAGGATTGCCACGTGGGGGCTGCGGTTCAGGATGAAGGAGTTGGTTAGCCAGGGGATGGGGAAAGGGAGCAGGCCTCTGGACCACTCTGACCGACTAAACAACCTTTTCATGCCACACTGCTATCTTGCAGTAGGAAAGGCAGGGCAATCTTGAGTGCATGAGGCACCGAACTGGCATGAAGCTCAGCCACTGACCAACTCTGTGGCCTTGGGCATGTCATCTAGTCAGCATGGGTCTCAATTTACCCTTTTTTAAAAGCCGCATCATACCCCTTATTCATGGAGTGTTAACCTAACCTTGTGGGAAGAGTGCTTTGAGATCCTCAGCTGGATGTAAAGTGCAAGCAGTTGCTGTTATAGTTCCCATTATTCCTATTACCAGTATTATCAACACCAGAAACCCAGCGGGTCAAGCTTAACTCAGTGAGCTCTGTCCCCATCATCCACCTAGCACCCAATCAGCCGGTCTCTCTGCACGCAGGCATTTCAATAAGAAAGGCCAAAGATTGTGGGTCTAAACCAGGTGGATCAGGAGCTGAAAGTGAAGGGTAAGGAGAGCAAAATATGATCCACCTAGTTTAGACAGGGCTTTGCACAGACCAGTCAGATACAAACCCAAGCCCCTTCTAGTAATTTCCAAGGAGGCATCACATGCGAGGTTTGGCAAAGGCAGGGCAGTGATCAGTAGATTTGATAGCTAAGAAAAGATATTATGACTTGCAGCACTGATGTTTCCTATAATGGGAGACAAGGCAGTGGCACAAAGCTCCTGCACACCCATCACAGTGGACCTGGGATGGAAACATCTCGCCCCTATGCACCGCCAAGGAGGAAGAGGGGGACAGTGGGTCCTTATTAACAAAAGTATCTGGGTCTCTATATTTTTCTTCCATTGCATGTTCTACAGATAAGGACAGAGGATGACAGTAACTTTTTGTTTCTACAGAGACAGGACTCAGACTACTATCGACAGCATGGTACAAATCACCGAACATTTCACATAAGGAGAGAATAGCTAACGTTTCACGTTAACTCCCTCAGGTGTGTTTAAAATTGTCACCCTTGAAGGTTAGACATACAATTATGAATGCAATTACGAAAAATTTAACTAGATGCTTTCCCTTTCCTAATGAGGGTATTTCTTCAGTGTCTCTTTTCCTAGACTGTTAGAGACAGTCTTTGAAAGTCTTTGTTAAAATTAATTTAATAACTGCAGTCTGAAGCCTCGAGCTGTCAAACCAAAATTATGGAACAGGCGAAGGGAACAGAGGAAAAACATGTCATCCTGCCACAGCAAGTCAGATCCCCCTTTGTGCAACTAAACTCGTTATAACATAGCGTACGTTTTACTTGTGTCAACAAGACTGAATACTACCATACAAGGCGGGTGCTGCAAGGGCTACGCCACTGCTGCAGCTGCAAAAGTTTTGGGGTTTCTTGTTTGTCATCCTTATTTAAAGGGAAACAAACTGGTGCAGCTGGTAACACTGCGAGAAACTGCCTCACGTGGACGGCAGGGACACAGGGGCACTGCCTGCTTTCACCTTCATTCCAGCTCAGCTGAGGGAAGAAGCCGGCCCGTATAGCTTGAATATTACTCCTTTAAATCCACTTGGATGCTTTGTCTGTGCGCAGTCCCCTCCTCTCCTGCTAGTTCAAAAAGGAGCAAAGCTACACCTGGAAAAGATGGGAGCAACCTCTCCGGTGCAGCCAGTGGAGTTGTTCGCACCAGGGTCCTCTGAACCCGTAACCTATTCTCGACCGAATGCCAGGCATTATTATCGCTAAAAAAAGTACCACTTCTAACAAAGTTGCTCCAGGATTTGCAGTGATCTGTGACAAAAACACACCGGTTCCACTGCCAGAGGCAAAGAGCAAGGCACGCTCACTTAGAAGCGATGGCACAGACGTTGCAAAACCTCTACCAAGAGTTGAGAGAGCAATCAGAATTTGTCACCGAACCAACGTGGCTTTCCCTCCCAGCACCAGTGAGCCGGCACCTGGCCGCACGCAGCACGCGCACGCAGCACGCGCAGGCCTGCCTTACCTGGAATAGGTATAATGGGAATACTTTCATTGGGGACCACGCGAGGCGAGCTGCTGTCCTCCACATAGAAATGAGCAGTCTGAAAACACTTTCTGCGAAAGGAAGAGAGAAAAAGTTCAGCGGTGTGAAAAAAATCACATTTGGAGAAGAGCAAAGAGCGCCTGCACGTGTCCTGCCTTTCCACTTCTGGTTCAGCCTTTCAGATGTTAAAGCCTTAAATGCTGGTTGGTGAAAACTCACTGAAGCTGTATACAATTATATTGCTACTTTCAGACCCCGAGGCATTGTATTCACTGATACCTGACACCCACTCGCCAGAAATACACACCGCCCCTCCCCTTTAAGAGCAGGCTATTGCTGAGGATTAGTTACCATAAAATTAAGACCAGTCACTTTAGCATTTGGATCCGGATTTCAAATAAAAAGTTCAGAAAGAAACACTGGCTGCCAGTCCTTTGCCCGTGAGACACACGCCAATGCATCGTCTCAAACCAAATGAGTGCACAAAAATGTCTGCGGGGGGGGGGGAGAGGATACAGACTTACTGTAAAACTTGACGCTGGGTAACAGTAACTAACACAGAATAGCACAGACAGGTCTTAAAAGGGTGAGGAATTCAGCTCCTTTAAGCCCAGAAGCAATACAATCCCCGTCACACCCTCCTCTTTCAAAATCTGAACCTCGGCCGTGCCGGGAGAAAATCCCGCTTGGGCCCCACAGCCACGCGCTGAGAAAGGCCCAAGAAGGACAAGTCACGCGCTGCGACCACGCCAGAGACAGGGAAAGACAGACTCGAATGTACCTTAATGCTTTTACCTGTACTTAATGCAAAGCAGAGAGCACCAGCTGGTCATCATAGAGAAGGCACTGAGCAGAAGAGCATCGAGAGAGCCAAGAAGCCTCTGCATGGTGATGTTAACCGAGGCAGGGTTTTCCAACATCAGCGTCACTGCTCATTGCTGACTTAATGAGCTGCTTGGGGCTGGAGCTGAATATTTAATGAGACTTGCTCAGTGGGAGCAGCTATTGTGACAAGCAAAGGGTCTGCTCTCATCTGTCAGGGGCGCTTAACAATAGCTTCCCCGCACCATGAAGAGCCCTCTTACGGCATCGCTTAATGAACTGCTCCCCGGCACCTGGACGGCGTTTGAAGGCAGCCCCGGTTGAGCTGCCCCTTTAGGAAGTTGCTGTTTCTCCTGCTGAAACATATTTGCACGTACTGGCGGGGAACTTTCTGCCTTGCCGTCTGCTTTTCTGTAATTCTGGGCATTGTGCTCCGCACAGAAAGCCCACTCGGTAGAGCCTGCTTTGCTGACATTGTCAAAGTAATTTGTGCTCCCATTGTTTTCAATGCTGATGCGTGCCAGGGTGCTAAGAAGTCGCACTGAAAATCAAATAACTTTTCCAGGCAAAAAACAGGTCTGTACCAGAAGCAAAAATACCTACGGGCGTTTGCTTCCTCTGCGTCTGTACGGGGTGCCTGTGTAACTGCAGCACTTTATAAATAATACAAGCACACGGTATAGATGCTCATATACAACTATTGAGATGATATGCAACCAGGAAAGATCATATTTCACAGCACAGAGGGCGGCATCCCTAAAACACACTTCTTTTCCAGCCGCCAGGCTGGAGCCATGCTCAGGTTTTTGCTATACCAGGCCTCCTTTGCTAGGGAAACACGGTAAGGTAAAACACGGGAAAACCCAATATTCATGACACGCAGCTCAGCACTTAAAAAAAAAAAAAATTAGTTTGTTTCCTTCCATTTGGAAGAATTCAACAAAAGGGACAGGAAAGGGTGAGTGCCTTTCTCTTTCGGCAGCATTTTGGACAATGTATACCCTGGGGGCGCAGCGGTGAATAAATCAGTCACACATAGGGAAGAAACTATGAATATGAAACAGGCAAAATGTTCATGGTTTTCATGCATTCAGGACTTTTTTCCCCTGAGTCATCTCCACAGAAAATCCATGGACAGTGTCTCCTGGTAATTCAAGCTTTAAGAATATATACAATTTTCCATCTAGCAGTTCAATAGAGAGAGACCCTTTCATCTACTGATCCAAGACCTTTTTTTTGTTAATAAGCTCACAGTATATATGAAATACAATTCCTTTCTATCCATTTATTTATTCTGTTTTTGCACAGACAAAAAAGCATTGCCTCATATTGTGCTGTTTTATACTGTCAAGAAATTTTTTTCCCCATAAAAAACATTAAATTGTTTATGTGGACGCACAGTCCCCCATTGGGCGATGTGCATAATGCAGAGAGGAATACACCGAGCATCTCGTACCGTGGGATAGTTACAGCTTTTGTAATTTCAGCAAATGAGCTCTTAGCACAGTGAAGTTGGCGGCGATAAATCATGCCATGGACAAATCTCTCTCTCTTGCATGGATGGCTGCGTATAGCTGTTGTTGAAAACTTCATTACCACGGCTTGACCCCACCACCTTTTCTAGCCACAAGCACATCACTCGGCAATATACTGCGTGCGCACCTGAATGCACAAAGGCCGGTTATCTCTCTGGAGCACGGGTCGGCTTTACTACACCACTTACTGGAAGCAAGATCTGTAGTGGAAGTGAAGTGCGCTCTCCCACTCCAGGCAGACAAGGTTCCTGGGGTAGAGCTGATATCTTTTATGAGACCAACTAAATAGCTGGTAAAATTGTTCTTTGCAAGCTTTCAGGCACAAACACCCTTCTTCAGGCATATCTGTTGGTGAAGGAAGGGTGTTTGTACCTGAAGCTTGCAAAGAACAATTTTTCCAACTATTTAATTGGTCGCATAAAAGATATCGCATCTACCCCAAGAACTTGCCTGCCTGTGTCCTTAGACCAACACGGCTATAACCACAACCCCATTTCCACTCTAAACCCCTTTCCATGTGCTCATGAGATTGGAAGCTCCTCCTCGGCTTTAACGTCCTCAGCTTCATCTCTGCTGCAATTGAATTTTCTGAGAAAGGCAAGAAAAAATTTGAGGCCAGGAACCCACCCATCCAGGGCACGCAGAGATGATGCGGGGCACCCCTCAGCCTCCAAGAAGAGCGCTGATGAGCCGGGAATTTTGCAGGGTGACACTTCACACACATCTATGCCCGCACAGGGCCTGGTTTCCAGACTAATGTGATAAGAAATAAGTTTTCAAATGAGTCCCACAACCTCCTGGCAAGAAATTTCTATTGAGAATCAGTTCCGGGCACATCTTTCCTTAAGCTCCCGTAGGGTGCCGACAGCCACGGTTTGCCCCTGCTCCTGGCGTGGGATCATGCTGTGGTCAGTCAGGGGGAGGGAGAAGAGCTGCAAAGGGAGATACTGAGGTCCAGCATGTTCCAACAACTGTGGCTTAGAGCAGCCCTGATGCCCCAAAACCTCTACTATACTTGCAACAAGGCAGTTGCTGCCTCGCCGAGCTGCAGCCTGAGCAGACACGGCGAGACAGAGGGTCGAGGCAGAGCCCGAGCGAGGGGAGGTGACATACCCCAAGGACCCACAACGGTGGCAGAGTTGGGTTCCAGTCCCTGACCATAGCCAGCGGCCCACGTGCATGCATGTGTGTAATAACAGCAATTGCTGGATCGGGACCAGGACTTGTGTACATTTAGCTTTCAACTGACTGTGTGTGCAAGACAGGGAAGCTACAAGGGCAGCTAGGGGCAATATGTGCACTCGGGATTTTTCCTGACACCCACACAAACTTGGGAGGGAGCCGCCTTCATTTTCAATGGGATTCATTCTTGTTGCAAACTGACCAACTAGTTCAGAAGTGCAGAAACCCTTTTACAAAACGGACTTTATAGAAAAGCAAAGCAAACGACAGTCTTACTCTCGAGTCTAGACTATCCCAGGCAGCACACGCCTTTCCGGCAAAGAACCAAGGACCCTGTTGTCTCCGAGATCCGTGAAGGAGACCCCTTCCCTAAGCCCCATATGGTTTTCTGGCAGCTTTTCCCTGGGGCAGAATAACCATGTGAGATCCCACAGACCAGATGCACAGTTGTCACAGATGCAGAAAGTAATCCGCAGAACGGGAAGGGTGGAAGCACATGGGAATCTATCTGCCACTGCCGTCTGGGAAGGTTTCCTCGCACTCCCCTAGCTTTTTGTAGACAGTAACAGCTAATTATTATTACAGCAAAGTAAGACAGTGTGAAGCTCAGAGTAATACCACTTAGTAACTGGACTGCAGACATAAAAGTCTGCCAAGAGACCAACTATTAGCGAGGTTATGCTTTTATACCCGCTCTGCTTGGCAGAGTCTGTTGTTTGCTGATAACTTTCTCACAACCGCCATGCGCTTGGTAACTCTGGCACTCAGAACAAGCTGCTTTGATTATTGATAAAGCACGAGCAGCTCCCCGTCTACCCCGACCCTGAGGACGGGCGGAGCGCTGGACCACTACGACTGCCTGCAGGTGAGCGCTCGGTTACTTCCCTCCAGATGCTCGGTTCCTGGGACCTAGCTCTGCCTTCGATACGAACGCGCAGCTCCTACCGAAGACAAACGGGAGCCCTGGGAATAGATCTGAAGCCAACTGCTGGCTCTTACTCCTTTGTAGTCGTATCCCCAGCATCCATGGCTCCGAGCAGAGGGGGAAGGGACACAGATGGCTCTGCACCAGCTGATGCTGGGGTTAGGGGGAGGGTGATGAAGAAGGGGGGGCTGATAGGCTCCGAGGCGGCTGGCTGCAGCCACAAAAATACCGGTGACAACATGGTATACGATCAAAAGGGGACTTCTCCGACTTCGGGGAGACTCAGCCACAGCTGGGCTATATGCACTATGGCCCAGCTGGGCTGTGGCTGGTAGGTGCCAATGCAGGGCTCGTGTTGCACAAGTAGGGCCCCTTGACTGACTTTGTGAAGCACCTCCGACCGTCAGTGCGATGCTGCACTTTCCTCCCAGCTGCTGCAAGGCCAGCCAGGTGTGCACTGCTTTCTTCTCTGCTTCACCACAGCACCCAGGAGCCCCAGTCACGGAGTATAACATGTCCGGGCGACCCCATCCTAGGGCAAAGCTGCAAAAGAAGCACTGTGAATTCCTGCTTCCTCGGTCACATTAGCAAGTGCAAGCCTTGCGCCCCGCCAGGTGCCCTGCTCTCCTGGACTGGTGCACACAGAGGAGCACCCCGGCCCGCTCCCATGTTGATGCGCGTTGGGATTACGGGCGACGGGTCACGCAGCTGATCGCAGCTTTTCTAAAAGGCCACGTGACCTAGAAGACTGGATGAGTCAGGACCCCTGGGCTGTAAGTCCTGGTTCTGCAATGGGCCTGCTGCATGACCTCGGATGCAGGCAGGGTTGTCACGCAAATGGCTCAGTAGCCACAAAACAAAATCTGAATGCAGTGGCTGAGTGCCGCGTGTCAGATCATTCCTGGTTTGCCAACACTTTCCTCTGAAGGAAGCATCCTGGCTGGCCAGGCTGGAAAACAGGATGCTAGACCAGGCAAGACCACCAGCTGCCTTCAGCATAGCAGTCCTTACATTCTGGATCACGACAGTCAGACCTGATGACAGGACGAGCGGAGAAAGTGCCACGGGCCTTGTGGTGGAAATAGCGTGAAGAAAGCAGCAGAACAAAAAAGCATTCCTAACACACATGTCCAATGCTGAAGAGCAGCCTACTTGTGTCCTGAAAATTCATGATAAAAATAACGACCGTGGTCAGAAACATCTCTTGTTCTCCAGCAGCTTTCAGGTCTGGTTTTGAAGCTAAAAGTAACTTGAACCTTTCTCCTTTGCTGAATGCCTTTCAGTGGCTTGGATTAGTAGGAAGGATACAGCCTGCAGTTAACAAGCTTTGCTTTATTTTTACTTTACCTTTGCTCCTCCTCTTGAACTCCTTTGAGTTCCCCAAGTTTTTAGAAACTCTGGGAGAAAACTGCACAGAAAGTTTTCCTTCTGTGAAAGTTTCCCTCGTCCTTTTGGGAAGTCTGTCATCTAGCTGGGACAAAGGTTTGGTTCTGACATCCGTATCTTTCACAGCACAAAGCAAGGTATCAAAGCTGCGAGAGGAAGAGAAAGCTGTATCCTCGATCAGGGATTGCAAAGCCGTTCAAAATCCCAGAGAGAGCCTGTCTGCAGCGTACGGGGTAGTGAGAGAGGCAGTTTCCTGAATGCAGATTCACTAGAGAAAAAGGTATTTCATCCTCTCAGTCAGCCACGTTGCACAGTTTCCCTGTAAATGTGGTCAGGAACAGCATCTGGTCAGTGGGTGCATCTACATGTTCACATGTGCCACAGTTACTGCGCACTAAGTTTAGTACTTGCATAACCAAGTAATAAATCAATGCACAGTAACAGGTGCTACTGTGCAGCAGCAGTGGCGCATGCATTTTCACAGACACTAACTGCGCAGTAGCCCAATACTGCTGCAAAGCAGTGCATTAACATGGGTTCTGCCCGGCACGCTGCTGCGCAGTGTTATTAGCTACTGCACAGTTAGTGTCTTGTGTGGATGAGGCCAAGCGTGCCGGTACCGCGCTGCTCTGCCCTTTCCATCAGCTTCACTGCCCCTCCGCGCACGTTTGTCACTGTCAGAATTGGCAATGGCTCCTCAGGACCGCGAAAGAGCAGAAGTGCAACGAATCTGGACTATGGCACAGGCAGACCAGCAACCAGAAGCCTGGCCGACAGCCGTCTGCAGTCTGCACAGGGCTACAGCCCAGGTCATCAGTCACGGGCTTTTATGAGCAATAGCACTGACTCCAGCTTTAAGAAGAGAGAAAAAAAAAATGAAAAAACATGTAAGCAAATCTGATCCCATGACCACCAGCACGGGTATCTCTGACATTACATCTATCCTGTCGCTGCATGCTAGGAGTACCTGCACCCCGCATCACGTCAGACAGGGCTGAAATGATCCTTTTTCTGGGAGTATTTCAGTTTGGGAGCTGCTCTGCTGATTTAAAAAAGTCACAAAAAGGAAACATTTACCATGCCGCAGCTTGACAGGAGAGCGGGAGAAGGAAGTGGAAGTGCGCTCGTCTTTAGGAGCTGGCCTCCAAACAGAACAAGAAAGCTGTCCAAGTCAAACAAGCGAGAAAACGCTGACTTGGCACTATACTTTAAAAGTGGGCACATGGAAAGCAAGGAGTGAATGCGCTGCTGGAGAACAAGGGATGCTCCCCACTGCGCGGAAGGCCGCTTCTCCTGGGCACCTCTTGTGAAGATGGCTCTCCTTCTCCTGCAAACAAATGCATTAAGCTCATGCAGCAGTAGTAATGAGAGAGGTTTCCACAGTCCGTGAATGGGTTTCAGTAGTTTCACAGCGTGCCAAGTCTTTGGGACCTTTGTCAAGGGACAATAGTACAGAAGTAGACTGTCCCCATCATTGTTCTTGGGGCCGGAGGGAAAGGCCTTTACTTACACTGGTAAGCTGTTCGCTAGTCCAGCTCAGAGCCCACCCCGCGTCTGTAAAGAGGATGTCCTGCTGCTACGTCTAGTGAGACTCTCTGCAATACGCCTGGAATAACTCTCTTTTTAAGGGCGAAATGCCCTCTTTCTCAGCAAGCTGAATAACGTGACACTAGCCCCCGCGGTAAAGACTTGTGACAATACATCGCGCTTGGCCATTTAAACCGGTCCCTCTGGCCGTACAGAACCACACAGATGCTGCTAACCACCCGTCTGCAGACTCGAGGGAAAGCTATGGTTTTCACCCTTAGAAAAGCAAGTGCTTTGTGGAAAAGGAAACTACCTTTAAAAGACATTAGGGCAATAACAATGAAATAGGGTCGCACCTTCAAAGCGCTCGTTAAGGGGGCACAACTTTCTCCAAGATGAAAGCCTCCTCTCTGCCTTGTTTTTGCAAATGTTTTTCTGTTTCTCCATTTTGGAAGCTGAGCTAGTGACCAGGAAGCAAATAAGGCATGCAGTATGTTGCTAGAAGAGTTCATCAGTCTGCGTTTTTATGCAGTATTTGAGGCCCTGCATCTTATTTTCTGCCCAGAAGTAGCTTGGCTTGTCTCTTGCAGAGACCAAAGGAAGAAAGAGCTGTCCCGCTTCCCCCTCCCCAAAAAGCAGCACTTTCATTATATACACACAATGTATACAGCTGAATGAAAACAAGGACATGCCCATGCAAAATATGCTCTTGTTCTGCAAAAGACTGAGCTGTAGGAATGATCCATGTGCAACCCCCATCTTCTGGGTGAAGTCAGTCCATCACTCAAAATGGGGAACACGAGGCCATTTTTATTCACAGAGGTGCATTATGCTGCAGTGGCGCACTGCATGGCAGAGGTATTCTTGTATGCTCCTTCTAAAACTCACTGAGGCTAGAATTCAGATCGTCTTAGGTGTAAAAAGCCTCATGTCACGGATCATCTACCGTTACCGCTGCATGACACCTTGTAGAAAATGGTCAGTAGCTGGGATGCTCCAGCCTCAGAGTACGTAGGGAGGCTCAGGACAGCACAGAGTAAGTTATGGGAACTCGAAGTGGGGGAAAACCCTCAGGTTCATTCTGCAGACGGCGTTCTGCTGTTCCCTGCTACCAAATGTCACAGTCTGTAACACGGGTACATACGCTTCATACACATTAGAGGAAAAACATTAACAGCTGCTAGCTGGGAAAAGACAGGGAAGAAAACAGGCAGAACAAAAGGAAGTGGGAGGTAATTAAAGTTCTGATCTATTTTAAAGAAGGCATCATCGCTTGAAATCTCCAGCTGAAAAACCATTTGGCAACGAGGGCTTGTCCCTTCTTGGTAGAAACCACTCCGGATTCATGCTTGCAGCGGGCACACATGCTAGGTGGTTGTGTAGATCTCCCAGTTGAAAATCCAAGCATACATTTGCTAACCCTGCAAGGCTGCACAGGATAGGCTTGGAGTATAAGGTCCTATGGTCAGGGACTGTGTCTCTCTTTGGTGCACAGCACCGAAAACAGGCAGTGGGCAATAAAAAAGATCCTTGTAAAAAGGGATGTGAGTGGTTAAGGCTCTGAAAATTATGACACTTGCACAGCAGACTTCAATTCGTAAGCCCGTCCGCATTAGCAACACTGTCAGCTGCACAACCAAAAAATGCCCAGCTGGCCAGTGCTGTAATGCACTCACAAAACTCTTTAACTGCAAATTGTAAGTGGATAAATCTTAGTTTAACCCAGCAGAAACACTTTCCATGCTTCCTTCTCCCATCTTTCCAGCATCCCCTGAGAACGGCGGAGGCAAATGTGAACCCTAATTTGGGATGACACTAGCCCCTGGAGCACTTGGTAACTAATTATTCTCTTTGTGACCTTTGACAGGGCCAGACTTCCCCCCCACCAACCTCCCTAAATCAATACTTGCAACATCTGTGTTGGTCGCACTCCACAGCTGCGCATGGGACCGAGCGGGTTTGCTCATCAGTACTTTCCCCTGAAAGAGAACGTGCTCCCTGGTGCATGCACTGCTGTTTGCTGTCCAGCTAATACCAGGAGAAAACAGGGTCTAAATATCTATGGGTAGTCGAACAGTCTAAAGAATGAGGTATGGGTAAGGTATGGAAAAAGACACCTGCGTTAATTTTTCCCTCGGTGAGATGCAGCTTTAGATACCACAACGCAACTCCACTGTCTCTCTATATTGCAGAGACTGGAGTTATTCTGTAACTCTGACAAGCTGCTGCATTTGTCACCTCTGCATCCTACAGGTGAAAACTATCACGGGCCTTTTCCCGAGCAGCCGGGACCTTTATAGCACCTTATAGTGCTTGGCTCCAGCAGCCCAAGCAGCGTGCAACATCAGGTGCAGCCTGCGACGCTCGTGTACATCCTAACAACTCCTGTAACCACGGAAGATTGCCTTTCGCTAGCGAGACACTCTCCGTGCCGATGCAAAACAGGTCACATTTGGCACATTGGATATCATCATCCCAGGACATGAATTCTGTCCAGGCTGGATTTCAGCAGAGTGGTGTTTTTATGTTTTTTAGATAATATAGGCATATATTCACAGCCTCCAATTGTGAATAAGGCTTTCCTACCCCCAACAGGTTTTCTGTTTCTGTCTGCTCACCAAGTAGAGCATACAGCTCAATGTTGCCTTTGGGTACACAGACACCCATCAAGTCAGAGCCTCTTGGCAGATGTGTGTGCAGGCACAAAGGCGCTTCCCCAAAGAGACCTGCTTGCAAGATCTCTAGGCACGGCAGGTTTGCGAGAGCCGGGCACTGTCACCAATTCAAAGAATATATCTGATGACACACTCCTAAGAGTGAAATGCATGGAAGCCTCAGTGGGCGCGTCTACAAGTGCAACCAATGCTATTTGGCTTTACTGCGGAGTAAATTTACTACCTGCATATGAAGGTAGTAAATTTACTGTGCCATAGACTAATTCACTGTGCAGTAAGCGCCTGCACGTGTAGACAAGTGATGCTTTACTGCACACAGATTAGTCTACAGCGCAGTGAAGTATCTTGTGCAGATATGGCCACTGTTAAGCACAGGTGGCTGCTTTTTTGCCCACGTCCGAAAAGCACTCCTTTTCCCCCTGCAATAGATTCATAGATGTTTGGGTGGGAAGGGACCTTAGCAGATTGAGTCTGACCCCGTGCCCTGAGCAGGTAAGAGAGCTGGGGTCAGACGACCCAGCCAGGTGCATGTCCAGCCTCCTCTTAAAGACCCCCAAGGCAGGGGTGTGCACCACCTCCCTTGGAGCCCGTTCCAGATTTTGGCAACCCTCACCATAAAGAAGTTCTTCCTGTAATAGGGGTTATCCTTCTTTCAAATTAAATAATCGAATAGGACAGTCACCCGACATTTATTTGAGGTGCCTCCTGGGTGTTCACCAGCTGGCTTCTACGTAGAAGTTGGTTATCTTAGGCACTGCGCATCTTTAGCGAGAAACTCCTTAATTTGTTCAGTATAATTAATCACTCACTGGGAAGTTACTTCTCTTGTCTTTCTTTCCAGGCTGGACATGTCTATTGCTTCTGGGCCTAAAGAAAGAGGGCTAACTGGGAATATCATGAAGGCAATTTATTTGACTTGTTTCACGTTCAGTTTATGTAAGGTTAAGGTGCTACTGGTAGCTTGTGTGTGCATGTTTCCTTCTTCCATGTCATTAACAATGGTCAGAGTCTTATCTTTACTGCCTACCCTTATAAAAAGAAAAGGGAATGGGAGGATTTTTGTAGACTGTCTTATAATTTCTTTTGAAATGGAGGTAAAAAGGTAAAGAGGAGGTCCCTTTGTAAACACAGGAAGATGGGGAAAAAAGGTAGCAGATGCCAATCATTTCCCAACTAAATGTGAATTTAGGAAACACCATTTTTAACGTTGTATTCTGATAGGGTAAAGCCTGTTCATCATCACACAGAACTGGCAGTGTTTGGTACCCAGATGCTCTTCTTTCTGGGCCATCTTCCTGGAATCAAAGGTTTGCAAAGGCCCAGATAACAAATCTGCTTTGTTAGATGCATCTCTGAGACAGAGGCGCAGGGAATCATTAATCTCATTATTGATCAACGCATTTGGAGATTCTGTTTCTAATGGGGCTGATGCTAATAAGTTACTTACTCTTCATAACTTTAGCAAAGCAGAGATGTCTGGAGACTCACTTTAATTAATGACTTTCTTGTATTCTAAGGTTAATGAATGTTACAAGGAAAAATAAATATCAGAGACAATAACCTCCTGACCAATGAAACACTGAAGGGAAATATCTGCGCATATCTCTGGGTTTTTTAAATGGGCATATTCTTCAGTAAACCCAACACAGCTCTGCTGATTTACATCAACTGACCAGGTCAGCAGCATTAATTAACTGGCGTGCATCCATAGATGCTTCTCGAGCAAATCCCGGGACGTCATTCTCCCCTTGTGCTCGGCCTTGGTGAGGCCGCAGCTGGAGTCCTGTGTCCGGTTTTGGGCTCCACAATTCAAAAAGGATGTGGAGAA